>NC_141703.1:76943941-77577393 GCF_971803275.1 Cyanistes caeruleus
TCACTGACCAAACATTTTCATGGGGAAGAGAGGAACAAATTAGAGATATTAATTTATTACTAACAAAATCAGAGCAGGATAATGTGAAATGCAGACATCAAAATCACCTTCTCCCCTCTTCTCCTTCCCAGCTCTTTGTCCTCACCCCCAGCAGTGCAGGGAGGTGGGGAATGGGGGTTACAATCAGTTCACGACACGTTTCTGCTGCTGCTCAGGGAGAGGAGTCTTTCCCCTGCTCCAGCTTGGGGTCCCTCCCATGGGAGACAATTCTCCATGAACATTTCCAGCATGAGTCCATCCCATAGTCAACAGTTCTCCATGAAATGCTGAAATGTGGGTCACTTTTTAATGGAGTGTGGTCCTTCAAGGACAGGCTGCTCCAGCATGGGTCCTCTATTGGATCACAAGTCCTACCAGGAAACCTGCTCCAACATGGGTTCCTCTCTCCATGGGACTGCAGGTCCCTGCCAGGACCCTGCTCAGTGGGGTCACAGCCTCCTGTGGGCTCACAGCCTCCTTTCAGGCATCCACCAGCTCCAGTGTGGGGTCCAACTCCGCCATGGCTTGCAGGCAGATCTCTGCTCCCTGTGTCCTTCTTTGGGCTGCAGGGCCACAGCTGGCCCACCATCATCTGCACCAGGAGCTGCAGGAGAATCTCTGCTCTGGTGCCTTCACCTCCTGCCCCTCCTTCTGCACTGACCTTGGGGTCTGCAAGGCTGTTAGGCTCAGATATTCTCACACTCTTCTTCTTTCGCCATAATCACATCAGTGCAATAACTTTTTTCTGTTTTTCTTCTTAAATCTGCTATCACAGAGTGTTACCATCATTTCTATTTGGTCCAGCCTTGGCCAGTGGCATATCCATCTTGGAGCCACCTGGCATAGACTCTGCTGGATGGGGATGAAGCTTCTGGCAGCTTCTCACAGAAGTCAGCCCTGTAGTCCTCCACTACCAAAGCTTGTCAATGAAAACCCAGCACAGGGATTCACGTGTCTTAGTCTGAAAACTTACTGTCAGAAATACCCAAATAGCCTTTAATGGCTTCTGCTGGCATTGGGGTCCTTAATCACTCAAACTGTCAAGAGATGCAAAGGTAAAACCTAGTTTTATTTGCTCTTGTCTATTTATAAGGATGTGGTGGGTTCCTGGCAACTGACATGTACATCCTTATATTGCATAAAAACTGATGAAAATGAAAAGCTTTCCCTTTAATTATGTTATATTCTGGTATTATTTTCTTTTGTTTAAAGCAGAAAACAGTTTAGACAGAAAACATATGGTTTCTTTTACTACCTGAAGAAATGCACCATCTGGAAATCTCTCAGAGCGGGTTCTGAGAAATTACCTTACATTCATACTTTTGGTAATAAACCCATTTCATTTGCTTTAGTGAATAACCAGCAGTCACATGACAATGTTGTCTTCCAGTTAAAGCTCCAATTAAGTCTTAATATGGGTTTGCTACTTAAGCAGTTAAGCAAGTAACATTGCTAAGTAACCATTGCTAATATGTTCTCCTGTGCACTGTGCCATATTTTTGTTTACCTACTTGTTTGATTTTCTCAAGCTGTTAAAGTCCCATGCCCTTAAGCTTTACAGATCTTAAATAACAGATATATGAAATGGTAATCAGTTCAAGATTAGACATTTGCATTTAGATGTTCATATGTAGGTGTCTTTGTGTGCACTGAATATCTAAGCTCTCGTTTAAGTCACTGTAAAGCTCACCAATGGAACCAATAGAACCGAGACAATGATTTGAACATAAACTGAAATTCTAGAACTAGAAATTCTACTTAAGGAAAAGGAGGGTGGTCAGACACTGTAGCAGGTAGGTTGTGGAGTCTCCATCTAGGAGTTCTTCAAAATCAAACTGGTCGTGGACCTAAAGACCCTGTACTATGTGACCCACACCAGCACAGGTTGGACTAGATAATTTCCAGAGATCCCTCAGTGTTTCTGGAATTTTTTGATTTTGTAAGTAGCCTTGTCAGAAAGCACCAATCTCCTCTCTTTGTTTTCTAATTCACACAGGGAGAAGGAAGGCAGTACTGGGTGAATGAAACAGGAACCTTGTGTTACAAACATTTCTATAGAATTATGGAGGTTTTGCTTTTCTGCTGGTAACACTATGCAATTACTTGTAATACACCGTATTTCCCAGAGTGGGCCTAATATAGTCATGGAAGGACCTTACACTCCAGTGCCATCCTATCATGTCACCATCTGTACACTTGTCATGACACCATCACACAACTCAGGGAGCAGCTGTTGTTCACTCTGTCACATGTTGAACATGTTTCAGACACTGACTGCCTCTATGCTATTAAATAGGCATGCTTACACTTGAGGGATACCTGGAAAAGAAAACAGGACTATGGAGAAGGGTGCAAGTTACATGAAATATATAGTGCACATACCATATATAGTACAGTTCTGCCCTGAAGTAAATGCAGAAATACTTCTGGCAGTAGGCACCACAATGGCTTCACACGGCCCTTTACTAAGGATAGGGCCAAAGGGTAGAAAGCCAGAGGAGGATTTTTAGAAAGGAGGTAGAATTCCAAATTTGGAATAAAAGAAGAGGTGTAAGTGCCTCTGAGGAGAATGTGAAAATATCTCATAATCATGTACGAAATTGAAATACCCTGTATCTGCCTATTGTTTGAGATTATTTTGGTTCACACTTATTTTTTTTATTTTTTTTTTTTATGTTTGTTTACTTTGTTATACATGAAATTGTTTTTGATGGCTAAAAATGTTTAACTTGTGGTAATCTACAGTTTTGATCTACATCAAGACAGCTCTGTACTGAACACTCCCAGCTTTTAATACTGCCTATTAAAATTATTTTTTATATGAAACAAAAATAGACATAATTTAGGAATGTCTAACTGACATTTCATAGGGAAATGTCTACCAGCTTCTGGAAGAGCTGTGAAAATGCAGTGCATGCAATTAATCACCCTGCCTCTTTCACTGTTGTATTCTGCAGCAGCAAGTGAACAAAAGCAGTTCTCTTATTACCATCTTGAACACTGCCAGTGTCAATATCTCAGAAGAGGAGAAAGGTGTGCTCTTTTCAGGTCTAATTTTGAAATTCTAACAGGTTGAAGTTGCTACAGAGGATTGCATTGCTTGCTTGTTTCTTCAAGGAAAGAAGTCTGAAGTTAAGTCTGTAAAACAGATCTCTGAACTCCCAATCTTTTGCTAAAAGGATAGGAGGGGAAAAAATGGTATGTGCAGACTACATTAATGGCAGAATTTTAGAGCAGTAGAGTGTTTTTTAAAGAAATCTCCTGATGGCACCCATTTATAATGTTAAAATTTATAACTTCAAGTAATCTTTGAGCTAATAAATTAGACTTATTTATAATAAGACTAACCTAGAAGACTCACTGTGGAATTACATCTGCATCAAACAACTACCAAGCATTTAGTGCACCATGCTAGAGAGGAGCTAGTCTGAAATAAAATCGAATCAGTACTGAGTCCTCAGAAAACTTTGGAACTGTTCTGACTGCTCTACACTACGCACTAGTGTAGATATTCCCCCTTCTAGAAAAGGGGCGCTTCTATGTGTCACAGTCCCATTACCACCTACACAATGTTCTGCCACATGCAGTTATGTTAATGACAGCTGGAGTACCACTTGACAGATGTGGTGAGGCTTTCTGGGATTTTGAAGGGTCTTTTCTGGGGGAAAAAAAAAAGCATCTGCCAGTAAGATTCTGCAAAGGAGGAACAAAAGTATATTTAGAGAGAAAACTGCAAAATATTACGAGACAAGGTATGATTAATCAGAACAGATTGTCATTAGTATAAAATTTCCATTACTTTCAGTATAAAAAGGACTGAGGAATTAATGAATTTGTGAAGTTTTGTGGTGGATGCAATACCCTAACCCAACCAGCAGTGCTATGGCGCAGGTTTCAAAGGCGATATAGGTCTGAGCCCTAGCTGGGCCAGGAACTCCTCCAGGAATCCTCCAAAGGAGAAGTGTGACCCAGTGGGCATTGATACATGTGAGCTGGGAACACCAGCCATGTGCTTTTCCAAGACTTGTTTATCAACAAACACAGAAAGTTGTGTCTACCAGGAGTCTCACACATACCTTCCCATTGTATGCAATTTGACTGTGAGCCCACCACTTTATTCCACAAATATGGCAAAGAGAGCCTCCTTTGAGCCTTCCTACTAGGCAATGAGGCAGACAGGATAATGATCTTGTCTTGAGGTAGGACACCTCTCAAAGTTTCTCCTCAAGGCAGAAGGACCTTCTACTAGTGACAATCTTCTTTGGATGAATCTAATTTGGGTTCTCTCTAAATTGCATCTGGACTGCATAACAAATGATTCTTCCCTTGAGCACAAGATGTCTCTCAAATTTTGATATGCCTTACTTGAGACTAGGAAATCCTTCTTTACCCAGGACAGGCAGATCTCTTAATCACAGTAGATCCTTGATAAATAACCAGTAGAATGATGAATTAGTACTAATTAAATCCATATACCTGATTCTTTTGGGTGTAAAGGGTTATTCAAGTCTGAGGTAAAGATTGGATCCACCCCCAAGCTCCATCAGGAGTGTAGAAAGCAAGAGGGTCCACTCTGAACCTCATCATTCAGTCAGAAGCTCTCTCTTATCCTTTTGCATCTCTGACCTCTCTCTCCATGGCATATCATTCTAGCTTTATTCTAACTTGATTTTTCTTTGTATCTTTCTTCCATGTAGCCACACTGTAAGTAACTAACAACTTGTTGATGAGACTCTGGATATGATCCAGCCATGTGCACTCACAGCTCAGAAAGCCAATCCTGTCCTGGGCTGCATCCAGAGCAGCATGGGCTGCAGGGCCAGGGAGGGGATTCTGCCCCTCTGCTCTCCTGAGACCCCACCTGTAGGGCTGTGTCCAGGTCTGGGGTCCCAACATAAGAAGGACAAAGACCTGGTGGGGTGAGATCAAAGCAGGTCAACAAAGACAGAGGGCTGGAGCACCTGTCCAATGAGGATTTGCCAAGAGAGATGAGGTTGTTTAGCCTGGAGAAAACAAGGTTTGGGGGAGACCTTAGGGCATCTTCCTGTGCTCTGATCTTTTGAGATTCACTATTCTGATGTTTAATTGAAGTAAAGAGAGAAGGGAAGGGGAAAAAGAGGAACAGGAAGGTTATTTCCAGGGTTGACTATTTGCCTAGTTACAATTCTCATCTAGTGGAAATCATTATCCCTCTTATATTTTTTTTTTTTATTATTTTTTTTTTTATTACATAATGATCTGTTATTTGACATATTCTTGGATTTTATGTCTGTGGAAAAACCAGAACAAAAATTTTTAAGCAATAATTTGTTTATTCAGGAGTCTAATTTCCTTTAGAATTTGGGGTTAATTTTGATAACACAAACTGGAAGATATAATTATTAACATAAAATTATGCTTACATTTAAATTTTGAAATTTTGAAATTAAATTTAAAAATTAAACCATTAAACCCTCTTAAAAGTCTAAGCAGGTCTAAACCTCCTGTAGAGAGTCTTTTCCAGATGAACATGATGGCTTCACTGGAGAAAAAAAAAAAAATCATTTTTTCCACACTATTTTCTGCAATTTGGCCAAAATGCACTGAAACACCAGGAGGTCACATCATTCTGCCCATAGATATTTTTTTCTCTTAGCTATGGCTTAACACAGCAGCTGAGACACAACTAGTTATCCACAAGAAAAATCAATCCTTTTCAGAGCCATTTGTTCTTGAACACAATTGAAAATTTTTTATTTATATCTTCTGTTTACACAGATTTGGCTTTGTAGTTAGCTCTGTTAAAAATATACCAATATATACAAAAACCATTTTCCTTTAATTTGATTACTTATACCCATACATATACTTTTAAAACACTTTTTTCTCACAATACGAACCTGGAAATTTTGGGGCTAATTTTTTTTACCTTTTCCCTTACTCAATTTTAAGGGCTATTTGCTTAGAAAATATAATTAATGTACCAAAACAAAAACAATGGAGTGAAGGAGGAAGGAAACTGAAAAGGTCAAGGCAATAAAAAAAGAAAATCATAAGGCTAACATTATCTTGATATTGGTATCAAAAAGAAGGTTTTTTTCTCCTGAAAAGTTTTCCTCTGCTCAGAGGTGGGTGTATGTAAAACAGAACTGCTATAAATGAAATCATAAATGAAAAAGACATTTAGAAAATGACAGCAGTGTCAATGAAAAAATTAAAGGCAATTACACCAAGAATAATTCTACAGAAAAAAGTGAAAAAAACCCAATGCAAACAATTGTTTTCTTAAAGATAAGTGGATCAAATAACAAGAAGATAAATGTATAAAACAATATGAAAGGAAAAAGTCTATGAAAATACAAATCTAAAACTAAAACAACATGTACAACTAAAATAATATTTGTGGGAGGCAAAAAATCTATTACCCATCTTTCCATTTTGTGAGCTGGTGCTTCAGCTGAGCACGGCACTATCAAACACCCCTCAACAAGACAATCAGTGTGATTGCTTTTTGTGTTTTAAGTTTTCTTGAACACATTTTGATATGAAGACAGGTGATATCTGAAGAGGGGTGGTTGTCATTTGGGATCTGGGGTACTTATGCCCTCTTTGCCAAATGTTATTTCAGTCACAAGACCCAACCCTAACCTTTTGTAGGTTCCCCATTTGTAAGACTTCTGTAGGTGTCAGGGAATCAAGTGTTGTGCTGACAGCATATAATATATGTTCCATAATACTATATGTAGCTTTTAAAAATATGGACAGATATGTGTGAGACAAGCTTTTTACTAAGGTGGACTTTTAGCCTGATGGAGGTAGAACAAATTTTATATTATTCTTTGTGTTCAATGTGTTACATTGTAGCAATTTTGTTCTTGCTGACAGAAAGCTTTAAAAAAATAAATATAGAATGGGAATCCATCTAGAGAATTAAGTGTTACATTTGGGCCAAATTGGAATTTCATCTTCCTTTCATTAATGCATCTTTCTTCAATGCATGTGACCAAAAACCAGAACAGAAGTTTCTCTGATGTACAATTTTTGCTGTTGTGATACTTACATTAAGCTTTCCTTGAAGGTTTGTAAAGAGGCTGCAAAAATAAATTCCCAAGTCTGAATTCTACCTCTTGGTTTCTCTAGTTTTTCTGATTTATAATACTGATATACTGTAAGAAAGAAAAGGTGTTTAAACAAACATTTGATATAGAAAAATCAAACATGATATCCTGTGATGTTCTCCAAACTTTGTTAGACAAAGACATGCCTTCCCAAGTGTTAGTTTGTGTCATTTTATCCTCTGATAAAACGTCAACATGTAGATTAATTAAACCTATTTTTTCTACCTATATTAATAATGCCTATGAGACCTCTTCTTCCTTGATCTGAGTGTGGTGAAAACTCTTAAATTTAAGAGTTTCTCACTCTTCTCTTTATTCTGCCCACATCAGCAAAATCTAATGTCACAACACAGTAATCAGTGTTGAATTAAGGACAACTACTGGAAATTGTAAGGGACATAAATTTAAGAATGGATCCTAAAGTTCTTAAGGACTGGATATATTGAGTAGTGTGAATAGACAAAAATACTAATTTTAAAGCATGAAATGGAAAAAGCTCAAACAAAACCTTTTCAAGGGGAAACTATGAAGTTTATATTGAAGTTTGATTATTCATTTTGGTTTCTTAACTACATGTGTTAATAAAAGTCATACAATCCATCCATAATACGTGGCACGTGTTGATAACCTTTGGATAAGAAAGCTGAAGGGAGATATGGGGGAAAAGTTTGCATCCAGTTCTGCTTGGAGAGTTTCTATTTATTTTTTCTAAAGAAACTAGTAAAAAAAGAAAATTACACAAATATATATTCTGAAAACAGTATCCAGGGAATTTTAAGTATGTTATTTCAGAATAATAATGCACAGAATATAATAATAATGCAAATATTTGTCCCAAAAATGCAATCCTAAGTATTGTCAATATTAGACAGGGTGTAGGGATATATTAACATGTGTAAACATGTCAAAAAACAGATGAGATTTGAATTTCCAAATAAGCTAGAAAACAGTAAATGATACATTAATATTCATATATATTAAAATCTGTACACTGAAACACTATTTGTTCAATGAAAGAATTTGTTCAATTCACATTCAGTGAATTATTTTGAATAACAAAAAAATCAGGGAAACCCTGATATGTGTGCTAGTAATTCACATGATGAAAACAACAAGTAAATTCCATCAGTGATTCACAATGAATAAGCTTTTGCTATTCATCAGCCTGTTGAGCTCTGCAGATACATAATACAGCTGTGAATAAATACGTGTTTGTGTGTGTAACTGCTTATCCTACATTAATTTCGGACTTAACTTTTACGAAATTAAACTTTTAGCCAGTGAACTTACCCCTGTCTGTGCAGAAGTTACGATCCTACTTGAGCTGTAAGCTTTTGCTCCAGCTGGTTTTGGACAACACCACATTTCCACCAATGTATGTCTTAGTCCTGTTTGATTCCATCAGCTTCATGATTTTTCATAGAGCTTTCATACAACTAGTCTATAAGAAATTAGGATTCTATTTATGTCAGAAATTGTTTTTTTGATGCCTAGAAAATATCAGGTCCTGTCAAGGTCTACTGGCCACAGAGACAGAATCCATTGTATAGAGTTTTTTTACAGTTGTCCAACAAAGCTGCCTCATCACCTTGGCTTTTTGTTGTTTGTTTTTTTTAACTTGATCACAACATAGGAAGAATCTCTGGGTAGAGATGGGAAAAAGAAGTACTGCTAAGTAGTAGAAGAAGAAATTTTAGATACTCTTTATATCTAATAAAAATTGGCTATAAATGTCAATTAAACTGTTATAGCCTGCTCAAGAGAATCCTCATAAAACTGCTAATTCCTTCTGGCTGTCTGGGGTCTGAATGATCTCAGAAGCCTCCTATGGGAACCCGGTGTTTCTAGTATGCATTTTCTGGAGGACAAGTTCCATGGCAGCTCTTCAGCACTAAAGTGACCAACACCCTGTGAATTGCCTAGAAGTTAAGTGGCAGTAGGTGAACTAAAAACCACACACATTTAGCATTTCTTGGTAAGAATATTAGAGTGTTTCTACTCTTGACTCTAGCATCTTCCTCAATCCACAGGTGATTATTGGAAATGCAGTTTCTATATCACTTGCAGAAGCACAACTGCAAAAAGTAGTTTTCCTCTTGAAATCTTAAAACCTCATATTTTGTATCAACATCTCTTCCCTCTATCATAGCACAGTTCTCATTTCCATTAATTAAGCCTTTATTTCTCTTGTTCTCTCTACTATTCTGTTTTCCTTTGGTACTCATTTCACTTATGTGGAGTATGGAGTAAGCTCCACACGGAAATGCAGGCAGTCGAGGGCTTGCTGTCCACCCTGTTACTGGAACATCAGATATGCATATCCACACACAGTATGGCACTGAGCACAGTCCCACTGAGAGATGGGGTTCATTGGCTTCAGCCTGGCAGTCACACAGATTTGAGTTTCAGACTGAATTAGGATCTAGGGACTGCCAGCTTCAAGGATAAGCAAAATGCCCTCACTCTTCCTTCATCCTTAAAACACCAAGAAACCCCTCCATAACATTCAGTGTTGTCTGCCTAAAACCAGGTCTTCTCAGAGATTTTACATTACTTAAAAAGCATGAAATTTTTATGCCAGGACAAATTAATTAATATTCTGCTCTGCCTTTTCCATCATAAACCTGGTGTGCTTCATAGAGCAGAGAATTCTACATCTGAAAAGAAAATGAGGTATTAGACTGCTTCCTGCTCCTGAAGGATGGTGGCTTTTCATTGTTTTGTACTAGTAGAATAAGTCTGAAGTTGATGAATTAGTGGAAGAGATCACGGGGCCTAAAAGTCAGAAGTGAACTATAAATGTATTTACTACATGTCATGCTGTTGCATCCATATAGGCAGAGCAACATATTGCATAGAACATCTATATCTTAATCTTGGTAACACAGTAAATAAGACAAAATATTGACACAAAAGCAGTGATTCATCATATGCCACACCATGTTCCAAGCCTGTCCACTACTGCTTCTACCCAGAGCAATAACAAAGAACTTGCCATCAGAAAAGTGTCAGTTTTATTTATATTGATCCCAAAATTGCCTTTTGTGCTGTTTGCTCTTCAAACTGAGTATATGTGTCAGTCAGGAAGAGGAAAACAAACCCTCACAGAACTGGCATATTTCCAATATTGCAAGTAAAAGGCAGGAGTGAGAGACAAAGAAAGTAGTAGGATAAATTTAACAGCAAGCAAAATATACAATGGCATAAATCTTTCCACAAAACGTCTATGCAGTTGTTAATGTCCTCAGTAGAATTCCTGTTCCAGTTTAAGGTATTTGCAGACATTATGACTGGGCCAGAAATGTGTCCTCCAAAGGTATATCAAGAATGCAGGAAACAGTGTTAGCATTTTAGAGAGCAGTATTCTTGCACAACAAAGCAGGAACAACCCAGTGTCCCATCCTGGTGCCATGGGATGGAGTGCTACAGGTGATATTATTGTTGGGGAATTTTTTCCCCCAGAGAAAATATCCAAAGCTGAGTCCCCCTGATGTTGTGGCCTTTAAAACTTCCACAGAAAATTCCATAACACTAGTGGATTGGATCCAGATTCTCTAGAATGTTTATTTCCAGCCATCTATCCATTTTTCCTAGGTTCTGGGTGGGTATATTTGCCTTAGTTTCTTCTCCAGACTCTTTCAAGAAAGTAAATTCTGAGTAACAATATGATTTCATGTGAGTTGGAATCAAAACAGATATAATTCATCAAATTTAGTTCAGTTCATATGAAAATTCTACAATAATTTATTTAATATGTCCCATTAAAATCTATTCATTTAATTATACATTAAATTTTGTATGCACTAACATCCATATAAACTTTCCAGACTAAAAAAAGACACAGAAACTAAAATTATTGTTAATATTGTTTCTGAAAGGCTAATACTTAACTGTGGTGTAAAAGACAATCTCAACAACAGCTGACTGAAGGACAGAGAGCAGAATTGAAATAGAAATGAAAACTTTATAATTCTATAAGTATATGCAAATCACTGGTTGACTCACATTTTGAAAACCTCATGGTGTTCTGGTCATCTCACACGAAAGGAAACATACTCTCAGTGGTAGGCTGAAAGCATACCTACAAAAATATTAAACTAATCGAGACACTTCAACTTGGACAAGAGATGCCTGAGATATTATAGAGATCCGTAAAAACATGAGTAATATTGAATGGGTAATTGTATTTTGGTTTTGATGACATGGAAATGAGAGGACATCAAATGACAAAGAAATGTTATGACAAAGAAATTTTTCTCAAATACTCAAAGGAAATTCCTTTGTCATTCAATACTAAAATGGATTGTCGAACCTGTGGCTACAGCATGTTTTGGTTGCCAAGAGCATAAATGGGTTCAAAAGTTGATTAGGCAAGGTAATGGAGGAGAGCTCCACCAAGGACTGCTAAACATGGTGGCCTGATTACAGCCTCTGGCTTTAGTTCAGGAGGTCCCTCAACCAGAGAGAGACAGAAGCTGCAAGAACAGAAGTAAGGAAATTACCACCCTGTGCATACCCTGCTCTTAATATTCATTCCCTGAACATCTGCTGCTGAGCACCACTGAAGGTGAGCTTCTGCTATGATTTATGCTGTTACTTACAGGGTGGTGGAGGCAGAGAAAGAGGGTTTGGGTTTTCAGACCTTTGCAGTTTTTTAGTGACATTTACTGCCTAGAATTAAAAACTAATTAAAAAAACCAAACCCTAATAAAATACAACATGCAGACCCAAATCCTTAATTCAAACCTTTTAAAAATGCAGTTGTGTGACAGTTCTATTTCATTCTAAGCAGGGAAACTTCAAAGAAAAATGACAAAAAGCATATCAGAGTGGAGATTAGCTGTAATTCCTTCAAAGAAAGGAAGGAATGGACCTGGTTCTCTTATTCCTGGGATAGTCTCTAAGCAGGGAACACCAGTGGTACAAGTGTCACATATGGTGTGTGCAAGGCTTGCCACAGTAAGTGTGGCATGAATAACATTGACAGAGTCACAGCCACATCATGGACCCCAGGGGAACAACTGAGGAGGAAGCCAGGACTGCTCAGATGCCAAATTTCACTTTCCTGGAAAATGTCACTGTTGACAGCAGTCCTTTATATGCTTGAAGTGCCTCCAAGGTAAGTCATTGGTGTGAATAGAACTACATTTTTGAATGCATGGGTGAAGAATATACAAATAAAGCCACCAGATGAATGGAGGAGGGGAGCTGGGTGACAGAAATGCCTTACCCCTCTCCCTTAGTCTTCACCCCCAAACACCCCTTGAAAGCTGTCTGAACTCAGATGCCTTAATTTTGAGTTTTGAGGCTTTAAATAGAAGTTTGATGCTGCTGTTGTCTTTGCAAAAGCACCCTTGAGTCATTATTGAAATAATGCCTCTCCTACTAACTCAACAAAATAGAGTTATGTTTAGTATAATAGAATAAACAAAAGGAATTGAAAAGCATTGCACCTCATGCCTAAGATCTTCTATTCAAGAATTATTATAAATTTCTTGATCTTTCAAGCTGTAGTCTTTTTTTATCCAGAGTGGAAGCTATTTTTGTCTCACTAAAAACAACTTTAGGATAAGGCAGTGGCTCTTAGTCTCTAGTGTATCAGGAAGACACTTTGAAGATGTGATTTCTGCCCATCAGGTCATATCCCCATGTAGTTGATAATATGACTTGACATTCTATAAACTCATCTATAAACCTTCACATCCTACAACAGAGAAGTTCCAGCTGCACCATCACTATTCATTTGGGTTTTGGCAGTTGCTCCTTAGAAACAAAGGCACACAAACAAGCAATATCCTCCAAAGTTCTTTCTCAACTGGCCAAGAAATATAGGTCCTGAGAGAAAATATCTCAGCCTAACACATCAGACACTGTGAAATGTCTCAGCATTAGCACTGTAGTCCATGATAATAGCTTTGTTGTAGACAATGATTACATTTCTTGGAAGCTTGCCAGTATGCGTGTGTAACAGGGCTTCAAACCTGCCATACATGTATCTTTGTTAAATTGGGGGAGATTCACTGCAATAATGCAAACCAGGTGTGATTTGAGACATTTTACATCTGTGTTGTTATTCCAAATCTACACAAGTTTTTTTTTTAAAAAAAAAAAAGTCATCACTCAAAATTTAACTTATGGTTTCATAATATTAAATAAATAAAACTGATCCACAGATGTTATAATTTTTTGTGAATTGTAATTGATAACAGCTCCTAGAATAACAGATATTTGTTATGTTTCCAAACATCTCATATAGAGATGAGACACGGAAAAAGTAAATAAAGATACATGATCTCTTTATTAAATAGGATCATTTTCTCTCACAGTACCTTCCAAATGGTTTTGTATGCCTAGAATTCAACTATGATATTTACATTAGATCCATTTTAGATAACTATATAGATAGAAAATTATATTTTTTAAATTTTCTGGCAACCCAGTGTATGCTTTGTCTAATTTTTTGTTACTTCCAATCAGACACAAAGGTATCTGTCTTACAAGACAAGAAGTTTGCTGAGGGAGCTGCATTGACACTCTGAGCTTCTTCATGTCAATGCTCAAATATATCAAATGCAATGACCTTTTTACAAGAAGAGTTTCCTCTTTGCAGACCAGCCCTCTTAAAGTAGCAAATATTCTTCTGAATTATAGAAATGTGTTGAAGGATCAGGTGAACCAGCTTCTATTCCCAAATTCTTTTTTTGATATCTAATCATCCTTCAGCTGCACACTTCTGACAAATTGCACTTGAGAATTTCTAGGTCTGTACATATGATCTGCTCGAATACAGTTAAACACGGGACTAAAACATGACACAATAAATACAGTTTTATGACTGGAGTTGGTTGACAAGAGAGAGAGAGGAAGTCTGCCCAGAGCCTCCTTTCCCCCAGGATTAACACCCCAGCTCCCTCAGCTGTTCATCATAACACTTGTGCTCCATATCCTTCACCAGCTTTGATGCACTTTACTGAAGATTCTCCAGATGCTCCAGAGCCTCAGTGCTCTTCTTACAGTGAGAAGCCCAAAACTGAAGATGTGGAGTGCCCATCCCTGGAGGCATTTAAAAAAAGACAGACACTACAGGTTTAGTGGTGGATTTGGCAGTGCTGAACCTCATGACCTTGAAGGTGTTTTTCAGCCTTAATGGTTCTGTGATACCCATGTTCAACCCCTTCTCAGTGAAAGTTTTGAGGGAATAGAAACAGCAGAATAAAAATATCCTGAAATATATATATATATAGCTATATATATGTATGTATATATTTATATGTGTGTGTGTGTGTGTATGTGTGTGTGAGTGTACATATTTTCTTCATCTGGTATTACACACACACACACACACACCTTGGAGATAAAACACTAAGATGCAGGCCCAATCTGGAATGCCCTTTTTTATGCCTTTAGGATATTCTGAAGGTTTGATTTGCACGTATATAAAAAACTAAATAGTTACAGTGTTATAATGCAAAAGTTGCAACACTGATTTAGCTGGAATGTTTCCACATCAATGTAAATGTGAAAGTGAGAATGGAATTTGTACAACAAAGCAAATTTCTTTTACTGGTCATGCTGCATATGAAAGGCAGTTCTTATTGAATACATGTACTTATCTCATGAAAAGACAGCAAGTAATCTCAAATACAAATGGAAATGTGACTATGAATAGACAATTTGCACATACAGAGACAGTTTGAAGATAATAAAAGAGAGTTCTTGACCGCTGGAAAAGGGATTTTCAGTAACTTAGTACCTGCTCTGCAAGTATATGATGAACAATACCTGCAGTTCCCAGTCCCTAGATATCCAGACTCCAGCCCATTGTAGAATATTGTTTCCTGCATTGTTATTACCCAGGGTTCCTTTTTCTGGAAAAGAAATAACAAAAGCAGAATATGAACATGACAATATCCATGTGCTTGCTCTGTCAGGGATAGCATTAATTTTCTTCACTGTCAGTAGTGTAGGGTTGAGTTTTGGATGTGAGGGAAACAATGTTCATATTTGAGTGATGTTTTAGTGGCTGCAGGGCAGGGCTGGAACAGCATCAGGATCTTTTCTGCTCCTCGTGCCATGCCAGCAGTGAGGATGCTGGGGGTGCACAAGGAGTTGGGATGAGATGCAGCCAGGACAGCTGTAGGGGAACAAGGGATATTGCATACCATATGTCATCATGTTTAGCAATAAAATCATACAGAAGATGGCAGGGTTGGGGACTGGCTGGGCATCAGTCAGTTGGTGGGGAGCAGTTTGCATCACTTGTCTTTCTTGGGGTTTATTTTTCTTTTTTTATTGCCTTCTCAGAACCTCAACTTCAGAAACATCATAGCTGTACTATCTATTTTAAATTATTCTGTCCTATGATTTAATCTCTGACATAGAGGACAGTGGATCAGTTTCATTATATCAATTGTCTTAATGAGCTGGATTTGGGATATCCACCTACAGGCTATACCAGAATGGAAAATAGAACAACTTTCAGATTTTTTTTTTTAATTTAAGGAAGAAAAAGGAAGACATTTATTATGAGGTTTTTATATGCATATTTGGCTTTTCCCAATGTGTCCTTCAAAATACTATTTTTAATGCATTTGTTGAATTAATATTCTGATTTCCATAGTTTATGCAATAAAGGCTTATTTATATTAGTTAACTATGCAAAACATTTAATGCAAAATATCCTAATTAAAAGCTGCTATGTTTTTTCTTGATCCCAGTGGGATATTTTAGTTGGAAGTATGTATCCTAAAGACTGTGATGCCAAATTATATTTTCCATTATAGTTGAACAATTAAATGGAGCCTAAAAGACATTAGAGAACTTTTCTCAGGTATCTTAGAATGTGTTGCTAATAATTCCAATCTACTACAGAGATAGTGGGCAATATCTGCTTTGCACAGATGAGGTAAAAAATAGAAGACAGTGGCAACCTGCTTCATTAGGCCAGAATCTTATGAACCTGATTTATGACCTTGACAAACATTTGAATTGGAAACATCTGGGGACTGGACTGTCATTAATTCAGAGCATGTGTTTCTCGTTTTTCTATGACTTTTTAAATACAAAATAAGATTTCATATAAAACTAATTGAAATCAAAATTGACAAATTAGGGACTAGCCAATGTTTGCATTCCAATTATCAGTAACAAAAAGTTCTATACTTACTGCTGAAAACAGACAATCAAACAACTGAATGCAAGTCAAAAAGACATGAAAAAATTCCTTGTTGTCCAAAAGGGTTCTTTTGAATTTTATTTTATTTTGTTTAACTTTAAGCTGTGAACATTTTTCCTTTCTCATTTCAATAATCTGGTATCTTGCAACAAACCAAAGTTGAGTGCACCAAACCAAATTATATATAGTTAAGTATCTTGCACTGGAGGAATGTTTGCTTTCTAAAATAGTGCATTTTGGGATAAAATTTTGTATTTCCCCTTTGAAAGTATAAATGTTCTTTTTGATTCTCCACAGCAAAGTTTAATTGTAGAAATTTACCTAGGACTTTAGAATGTCATCTCACTATGTAATGGTCATCAATCTCTTTAGTAGGAGTAAAACATGTGTGTGATGCTTGATGATCACTAAAACAATAATTTTATCTCTGTCTTGTAAAAATTTCTATTACAGGGATTGTCAACATTTAATATACTATATATATTAATTTAATATTATATTAATATACACAGTTCTCTGGTTAATCTGTCTCACTGTTGTCCTGCTCCTCTACTGATTTTGTTTTTCAGAATTCCCAGCATGAACCATCAAGTCAGATTTTGTGATCTTTGTCCATTTTTCTATTTTTTGCTACTAACAAAAATAGTTTGATTTTACTTCTTTCTAACTGCCATTCAAGTGTCAGTTATAAAGATTTATTTCAGACATCTTTTATGTCACCTCTTAATCACCTCCACATCAGATTAATGACGCTCAGTTTCTTGAGCCTCTTCTTATTTCTGCCCTGTGCAAAGTTTCTGTCATTTCTACTCTCTGTTGGTACTCCAACAGGTTTTCCACATTTGTGCCAAAAAAGAGGACTAATACTGACTGCAGTAGATCAGATTTGATCTGAGCTGCGTCAGCTCTGGTGAATCATAACTTCTCTCCATATAGTAGACATATTTCTTCTAATATAGACAAAGATATGAGAACTATATGGGTATTTGCAATGGAATTTCACTGTAGAGCTGGATCTTGTTGTGGTTTAACCCCAGCTAAGCACCAGGCAGTCACTTACTCTCCCCCACCATTAGGATGGGAAAAACAATTAGCAGGATTAAAGTGAGAAAGCTCATAGGTTGAGATACAGACAGTTTAATAGGTGAAGCAAAAGCCGTGCACACAAGCAAATCAAAACAAGCAATTCACACACCACTTCCTATCAGCAGGCAGGTGTGCAGCCATGTCCTGGACAGTTTCATCTCACATGACTGTGACCTGGGATGACACAGGCATCATTCGAGGTGTCCTGTGCTTTTTTCTTCTTTCCTCAGCTTTATATTCTGATAATATGCCATTTGGTTCAGAGTATTCCTGTGATCAACTGGAGTCAGCTGTCCCAGCTCCTTGGGCACCCCCAGTCTCCTCTCTGCTGGAGTGTGGTGAGGAGCAGAGAAGGCCACTGCCTCTGCTCAGCAGAGACTAAAACATTCCTGTTACCAGTTCTGTTTCCAGCACAAATCCAAAATATAATCCCATGTTTGTAACCATGAAGAAAATTAACCCTATCCCAGCCCAAACTGGCACAAATCTATGTTATACCCAGAAGCCTTTAATGATGGCTGTTCCTTGCCAGTAGTCTATCACATAGCACAGAATTACTACATTCCAGGTGCAGAACTTGGCACTGCTGCCTGATGAACTTCTTAAGGTTTCTGTCAAGTTTCTGTCCCTGGAGTTGTTAATTGAAACATTCATCAGAGGATGAAAGCCAGATTGGAAATGCATGTGCTTTCCCTTTTGAATACAGCTGACCAGACAATCTTACATCTATTTACCACTTCCCCAACTTCCAAATGAGGGGATGGAGGAGATGTTCAAAGCTTTAGTAAATTCAAATATATGTATATCCTCAGTAAATATATTTTTTACACCACTCTTGCCTGGCCATGTAAGTAGTCATTTCATTTCAGCCATTTTCATCGGACAAACATGAATGACCCCTTTTTGAATACATTTTAATTATCCTTGATGGATGCTTCCTCCTTCACACCTTTGGAACTGAACTCAAAGAGGAATTATCTTAATGTTCTTTCCAGGGACTAAGATAATCCTATGATTTTGAAGATCCTATTTCTAGCTTTCCTACAGAGAAGGGGGTCCCCTTTGCTAGTTACAATTTTTTCCCTCTTTTGTTCAGCTTGATTATACTTCTTCCCAATATGGTATTTTCTTCTTCGAGTGAGTTACCACAGCTGAGGTGGCAACACCATCTTCCTCATAAGGTTTTGGTACGATGAATGCATCTGCTCCAGAAGGAAACAGGTCAGAAGTCTTCTAGCCCAATAGAAGTTTGACCAGTAGAACAAAATTTCACCTTGTTTGATTGAGAAAACTGGGTAAGGGGTATGGCATTGGAGAAAGCTGTCCTCATACTCAGCATGTAGGTTGTAATAGAAAGTAACTTTGTTGGCTAGAAAGGAGAACAGAAACGTTATTTATAACAAGTTTCAACATCTGAGTTGCTTAATAGAATTGGTTTTGGGCAATAAATTATCTGGAAGTTTAAATTATAATAATGATGTAATTATGGTAATATGCTAATAATTGCTAATGTAAGTGTGATGTTAATGAAAAGAGTGATTTGTGTAGGTAATAAGAATTAGACACTCTAATGTATTGATCTCAATGTGTATAAAGATATCTTGGAGAATGAGTATGTAAAGTAGACAAAATGAAGCATATTTAAAGGAGTGATTCTTCAGAATTTTCCCCAGGGTGGTTTTTATTAATGCCAGACCACCTGCTTCTACTAGGCCATGTGAAAAGGAAGGAAGATAACAAGCTGAAATGGTACTGGAAAGAAGACACTTTAATTTTAGTGATAAAAGAATGTTAATTCAGATCCCTAATTCTGCTGAATTAAATCTCTGATTGCATTCAATAATCTTAGACTGACTGTTCAGCCTAGTGAGATTATTTGGTCCTCATCAAACTAATTTGAAAGGACAATTAAAATTCTTTCTTTACTTTTAGCATCTCTGAAAGATCTACTCACATAACACTGAAATTGAAATAGGAGATTTTTTTTTTTTGGTACTGCTGCTTCCATGATAGATGATAGATAAATCAGCATATCCACCTTTATATAAAAAAACCACACATTTAGGTTTCTAAAGGCTTCTAAGCAAGCGGCATAGACAGTGAGCAGTTAGTTCAGGTATGTAATAAACTTACAGTCTTTATGAGTCTGTACATAACTATGTAATTGCCTACATGCTCATTGAAGCATGGACTGGAAATAATCTTCTCAACTGGTGCAATATCTGCCAAGATACAAGGTTTTTCTTATGTCTTTTAAACTATACAGATATATATATAAAAGAAGGCAATAAAAGAAAGGAGAGAAGGAGTTTTCTAAGAAAAATGAGCAAAACAACTGCAGGGAGATGTAAGTTTCAAACCCCTGTTTCCCATCAAGAAACAGGGAGGATCTTCTAGCCAGGGTAAACTGAGCAGAAACCAGGTGGGTACAAGTTATTTTCTGCTCTTTTGCTTCTCCTGTCTTGGTTTGATATCCTTTCAAGAAACAGTAGAGTTGGAATTTCTCTTAAAAGGAAAGAACATCTGTCAACATTAACATAAAATTTTAGCAAGGAGCTGTGATGCAGGTATAAATATTAACATTTTTTATAAAATATGTTCTCTATTGAATTTGATTTGATAATGTAGTTATTTCAATTGACTCTGTTATATTGATATCATGACATGCTTTAATATTTCATAAATTTTATACTACCTGAGTTCTGTTACTTTAAGATGATTTAAGCTGACATATGACTAATACAGCCCATCTCTAGATACCATTGCTGCTTGCTGTGGCACTGTTGTGGCATAGCAGGAAAAAAAATAAATAATAGATTTGGAAGGCATCATTCATGAGTTCTAAATCTAATTTAATTTTGCCAATCAAAGAGATCATGTTGAAATTTTGCTAGGGCAAAATTCATGCTTAATAAACCTGTCTGGAGAATCTTGCTTTGTCTCATTAGCAGACTTCTGTCTTTTTTAGACAAAAATGAAAAACGTATCTAAAGTATATTAATATAATGGTAATGGTACAGTATGAGAGAAGCAGAAACACTTTATCTTGAAAATGTATTTAATTTAATTTTTAGTGATTTAGTAAGTTTATGTATAAATTGTGCAAAAATAGTTTTTAAAGCTGAAATTCAAATTAATGAAACTTCAAAAGTGTTGCAAAGAACTTATCAACATTTTTGAAATGTAAAAAAAAGTAGTTTAATTTCTTTCAAAACTGATTCTTTCCTCCAATTTACCTTTGTTTAAAAACAATTAAATGGAAAACTATTAATCTACACTCACTTTTCATCTTTGACCCAAGTAGTCAGTCAGCATTTAAACTTTTGATTAATATGATTAAATGTAAGTTAGTGGAATCAAAAAATTATTTTGGGCTACAAGTTAATCACACTATGAGCAAAATCCTTGTACATAAAAGTTACTCCCATAGCCACAGCTGTAAAAGCCAACCCTGCAGCTGAATGTAACTCTAGTCAAAACACCACTGTGCATCATAATGGCAAGAGAAATCAGATATATTTATAATTAAACTTGTCTGACATGGTTACAGATGATGTTGACTGCATAACTTTGTTCAGCACAGAATATACACTGCTAATATTAATGGTTACCATTATGTAATATTAAAAAAAAAAATAATGGTTCATTTTAAAATTTATTTCAGAAATGAAGTGCTGTTTTTTGTCCATAGAAATGTTGCTTAATTTTGAAAATTTTTTGCAGAGGTTTATTTTCATTCCTTTTTTCTTTCTGCTTAAGCTGGTCTTCCAGTGGTACTAACATGGCAAGAGAGATTATCAAAGGCAAACTACTTGCAGTGTAGGATCCTTATCCTCTGATGGTTTCATCATTAAGTTTTATATGACAGATATTTCTTGATTTTCTCTGTCTTTGGGCTTTGCAAGTATACTGAAATTGTAGCATATTTTTGGAACACTAACATTAAATCTAAACTGGACATAACACTAAAGAAAATATGGTTAAAAAAAATCTTTTGTAAAGTAATTCTGAGATTGGTCTATAAAAACAGTGTAAAAAACCTATTTATTGTAATGAAGAAGGATTTTGATAAGACTACCAATATCTTTTTATTCTAATCCCAGATTCTGAATCTTTTGTAGGACTTGTTCATTTCTCTGTTGCCAGAAATTCACTGCAACTCTTACCAAAAGAGATCTGAGCTGAAAGACAAAGTAGATGGGTGCTGCATGCTCCCTTGTTCAGGCACCCAGAGCTAGAGCTGTACAAGAATCTTCCTCCCTGGTGATATTCATACAGATTTCCTCCTGAAAGTTCTGGCCACCCAAGGTGAGTATTCACAAGTCACTGATGTTATAGGAACCCATGAGAAACAACATCCTTGTCATACAACTATTACAAGTTGCACAGCTTCTTACAGGAGCACACTGGGGAACCAGAAGACAAGAGAGAGCCTTAGGAGCTGATACTCTGTGAAGCACCTCAACACATCTTCAGCAACACTTTTCCGTAGGAATGCCCCAGTGGTGAGGGACAGGATGCAGGACACACTCTGCCCCTCCCCACAAACTGTTTCCCTTGGTGAGATAAAAGCATTGGTATTTGATTATGAAGAGAAATTAGACTGGAATATATTAGACAAGGTTCTTCATCATACAGCAAAACCAACTGTACATAAATCATGTCAGGTTTGATTTATCACGTCTGCATTTTCTAAAACTTTGTGACTGGCTAGACATTTCAAGCTAAATGAGCTAATTTAGACAATTTACATTAACTTTACTGTTATTATGGCCAAAAATTTGAATTTTTGCAGAAAGGAGGAAGGATAAGGAAATATAGGAATTAGCCAAAGAAAGAAGAGTAAGGAAATGTAAGAATTAACCACCACTGTTCACAACTCTGACTTAAACCCAGTCAGAATGTTAAAGGCATAGTCGTGTTTCACAATGTTTCAAGTCCAGACTCTTTTGTCAGGATGACAAAAATCAAGATTGGCACCAAGTCATATTTAATAATTAAGAAACACACAGGCAAAGCACTGAAGAAGCAGCACTAAATGAAAATATTTCCAAACTAGTATTCCAAAACTAATAAATACCAAAATTAAGGTTTCAAATGTAAGTCAAATTTGCCACCCTCTATTTATGCATCATGAGAACAGCCTCTGCATGGTCACACTGAATTTTGTTATTCTCCAGTTCCAGATTAGAGCAACCAGGCACAAAAGAGATGAAAAGACCACACTGCATGAGTGTGACTTGTTCAGAATCACAGTGGAACTCTATGATGGAGTCCAGTTTCTTTGGGAAGTATTGAGCAATCACAATTATTAAATCTTCTTACATGCAGCTCCTGCTTTATTAGCCGTGTATCTTCATTTACTGGAAAAAAATTTGTGTCCTACAGTTGACAGTGCCTTTCATTATAAAACTTGATTGGCAGTCTGTGAACTGAATGAGGAGAGAATGCTAAGAAAAAATTGCATGTGCTAATGTAATTATAGATGGTAATTCTTACATCTAAGACAGAGTAATTAAGGCTGTATAGGCAACCTTAATTCTGACATTTTTCTAACTTCTGAGTAATTGACCTTGCACTTGCAGCACTACATGTGTATCAATTATAATTAGCTTTTAAAAACATGAAAAACAGCCACTGTTGCTGAGGCAGGAAAAAAAAAAAGAAAAACAGGAGAAGAAATCTTTTCCTCTGGAGCTGAGCTATGATTTTTTTGAGTAAAATCTTTCAGAACCATAATTCAGAAGGCTGCAAAATTACCCACCTACTCCAGGCAGGCTTGGCATCATTACTAACCCCTACATGGGGCAGTTACTAGAAACTGGAATACACATCAGCACTGAGAGTTTTCCAACATATTTGTTGTTGAAAGGTGGTGATTATCTATCTGCTAGCAAGTCGGGCTTGATGCTATTGTTGCTGTTTGCAAGCTCTCTCGCCCTTGCTTTGTCCCTGTAGTCCTCTGTTTCTGCATTTCTTGTCCAAACTCCTTGCCCTGCTATTGCCTTACTTGGTTTATTCATTCTTCTGGGCCTTGGTCCTTGCGCCTCCTCTTTTGAGCTGTAGATTTGCTGTTTCTTTCTGCTCCAGCTGCCTGTACTCAGCCTGCCTTCTCTCAGACCTCATCTCAATTCAGAAATGAACCATTAAACTCCCTGAAGATTCCACTAAAGTGCTGTCTTGGGGTATGTTTTGTGTGTATTTTGGCACTGGTCTACTTTCATAGAGAGCCTGCAAGGTAGAAACACAATGTCCCCTGTTAAAACACGAAAAACTTGCTTCCTTGTCAAGCAGCCACAACATATCTTTCATTACTAGTGTTTTAATATGATTTGTTTTAAATTTTTAATAATCTCATTGTGAGAACCTTTTAACTCATGTTTTATTTATTTTTATATAATTCAGAAACTCAAGATAGAAAACTTCAGTTTTTATTTTGGAGCATGGTAAGCTTACTATGTAATTATTATAATGTAGAATTATGTAGAAAAAAGTTAACTGAGAAGTACTTTGGAATCACTATTGCTACCTCTCTTCCACAGACAGTAATAAGAAAAAGGTTATTATTAAAGTAATAATGGTAACTGACTTGTGATTAGTAATCAAAATTTTAACTCAGTTTGAAAGGCTCAGAAGTAGAAATATTTATTTTACAATATTTTTAAATAAATAAAATGTCTTATTGAGTAGAGCTCCTATTGACAGTTGCAGGATTTTTTCAGTTCAATCTCTGCTTAACCTGTTGTCAGAAACAAAACTTACATGCTTTTTCAAATGACTAAAACGAGTTCAATCCTAAACAATTAGAGCAATAAAACAGAACCTGCTTTGTCCAAACTTAGTTTAGAAGAAAAAAATAAAACAAAGTCACCATTTTTGAACCCTGGCATAGATGTATTTTAAAGTTATAATGTTAGAGGAAAAAAATTCCACAAGGAACTATGAAATTCTCAAATGATACAGCCAAGACCTTCTTAATATACAGTATCAGAGTTCTTCACCAGATGCTGCCCAGGGAGAACACAGTCTTAAGAATTAATGAATATAAACAAGCAATAAATGAATTTAGAGTTAGCATTTTCTCACCATTAAAACATTGAGATGCTGGTGCATTTGCAAAGGTAATGTGTTTATACAGGGTGTGCAGCAGGCTCCCTCTCCCCAGGGCATATATTTATATTTGAGCTTCTTGTCCTGGGCTCCCCTTAACAGTGAGGAGGAAGTGACTTTAGGGCACAGAACCAAAACTCTAAAAATCAGCCCTATCTAATTAACAGGGCCAAATGTGTCATTCATGCTGTATTTTTCATTGAACTTTAATGTCATAAAGAGATTTTTTCTACATATTTTTTTATATCCCAAGAGATTGTTCAAGTTTTCACTGAGTCTTTTTATAACAGTTTGGGATTTGGTGCTGGGGGGAGTTGTTTGTATTTTTTGTGTTTGTTTGTTTGTTTGTTTGTTTGTGGCTTTTTTTTTTCAATTTTGATTTTGGTTTTTTTTTCACATTTATCTGAAAGAGGGACTGGAATACTCCTCAATACCAAATTATGTTTATTCATGGGAAATAGGAAAAATCATCTGATAAACTTGGTACTCAGTTATTCTTTTTAGAATCTGTTTATTTGTAGTTTGAAAAGCTAGCTTAAAGCAATGGAAAGTAAAGACTAAGATTCATTTCAAATCTGAACAAGCTTACAAAAATCTGAGTAAAAAATGGAGTTATGGATATTCTTTAATCTATTGTATTTACTGTTAAAAAGAGAGGAAAGCAGAAGGAAGTGAGTAGGTACAAATAATATACTTTTAAAAATAATTATTTTAAAATATTGAAAATTTTCCATGGCATGTTGCTTTCCACTGTACTTTTTCAAAATATTATAGATATTCTAGGGTTTTCTATTTGTTTTCCCAAGAAAAAGATCATTTATGTGTGACATTGAAAGGTGTGTATCACAGGCTTTGCTTCTTTTGTTCATACTGCATAGAGCAGCAGCTAAAGTAGTATCAGAAGGCAAAGTTCTACAGAATTTGTAGGATTAAAATAGTGCTATGAAGTAGTAGATAAAAAGAACATTGATGAGAGTGAGAAAAATAAATCAGTTTATTTTCAGCTGATCACTGTTGGTGAATTAGATAAAAAGGACAGCAGCTATCAGCTAACTGATGGAAATAAAACGGAATCACATTGTATCGGATTAACTTTGCCAAAAGCTAAACTCTCGTTCAGCAGCTCATTCCGTCCCGTCTCCCACAGGATGGGCTGCTATGAGGAAAGTTAATTCCATCCCAGCCAGACCCAGCAAAGATCTCTACAGAAAATATTTTAAACTCATGTTTTACAAAGTACTATTTTTTAACTGAAATGTTTCCCAAACAAAATGGGAAATTCTACATTCATTGGACTCTTGTGGTTTTTGTTTCTTGCTTTGGATCTGCAGGAACACTAGGTATCTCCACATCAATTAATTACAACCTTTGACTTTGCAAATGACCACTTACATAAAAATAAAAATTATATTCAGCTACTTAAAAATTAAGTCTCACATGCCCTATTAACTAACGATAAATAAACTGTTTCTTAACATACAGAATTTTCAGCAGTGGACTTAAGCAGGTAATAAAGCAACATTTAAGATGCAGTTTCTGCAGAGAACAACAAACAGTAATTCTGGCAAGAAATAGACTGAGTTAATTTTACAAACTTACTTATTAAATTCCTGCTCCCTAAATTCATTGCAATACTGCAGAAGAAACTGGAGATGAAATTTTCCTTGCAGCAAACTTAAGTACATGAACAAGAAATAATGGAGCATGTAGATTCAGAAAGACACAAATAACTTGCTCCAGTGTAGAGTATTGGAACACCCTGGCAGCCTGTCTTATTTATGAAAAAAGGTCTCAATAGCTAGAGGACATGTCAGAAGGTATGCCCACATTTAAAGACATTGCAAATAGAACTTTCAGTGTACATACCTTCTTCAAATCTTCTGTCTTTTAGTGCACTCTCAACTCTGAGCCATGAGTCATTTAATGGTAATTTATAAATTATTTCTCTGCTGACTGCAATGACAGAAGCCTTAAGATCCCCCGTGTGTGAGAAGGCAAATGAAAAGTTTTAAACTAAGCTTCCATCTTAGCTATGTTGTTTCTTTGGTGTACTTAGAAGCAAATGATAGCAAATGGTTCACTAACTTGGTAATACTTTATAGGCTGCACATCTATTTGTATGAGTCAAGAATCCACTCAACAGCTCCATGGAAATGAAATATGTCTGTGTCAACAAATCTGCCTGTCTTGATCAAATGAGTGAATAGGAGACTCACTTGGTTCTGGGGGTGCTGCATAATATACAAAAAAATAGGAAGAACGCACTGAGCCAGACCAAGGGTCTGTTTGCTGAATGGTCTTTGACAATAGGAAGCAGCAGTTGACAGGACAGAGCCCGTGAGAACCATGGAAGCTTTTAAGATATAGGCTTATCCTATGTTTTTTCTGCTCTATGCTCCCAGATTTCAACAGACTGTCTAGGGATTTCTGGAGCCAGAGATATTTTTGTTTGCTGATGTCTCAATGTGTTTCTCTTCCTTGAGTTTGTCATATTGCTTTTTGAACTGATTTGCACTTTTGACATCTGGAATGCTGCTTGGCAGAGTTTCCACAGTGTATGTATTCAGGTAAAAAATATTTCTTGTTCACTTGTTTCAATCTGTTCAGTGATGATGTCTTTTCATGATCCCTAGTTTTTATACTGGAAATAAGAACTGCTTTTTACTCTTATATCCCATGAGACTTGAAGACCCATATAAGTTTAGACCTACAGGATTAATATATTTCTGAAGTAAAATTTAAGCGGCTATATTATTCTCTTACAATTAATATATTTATTTCACAAACAACCAGATTCAGTTTTAGAAAAATTATTTTTACTGTTTGTCCAAGCTACTCTCAAAAGAAATACATTTATACAGTGATTTGTATACTGACAGCTTCAAATTTGTTGTTAGAATTACCTGTCAGCTACTTAGACAGAATCAATTTAAGGATGTTCATTCTTTCACTAATCATAAATAATAAAAAAATTTTCAATTTTAGCTTTCAAAATAAAGAAAAAATACATGCATTTGCAAGAAATAATAGCCCAATTTACAAGCACTAGGTCTCATAAGTGCAATGTAAGGGATTGCAAATTACAGTTTCAGATAAAAATGCATTGCTTTTTTTCCTATAAATAAGTAGTTGTGCTATGGCAAGCTATCCCAAGAAATTTTATACATATCCACTTGAAAATTGTGGAGAATAGACAAAACTGTCTGATAGTATTCAGCATGACCAGGGAAGTCGAAATGATCATGACATAAAGTAATCTTGCTTAATATTTTTTTAGCTTTTATGCTTAACTCCGATTTTTCCAGAAACTCTTACTATTCTAGTCATTTGCAGTGAAGTAGAAAAGTGCTTTCTGTATTGTAGCCTAGGAAATGTCTAGATTTCCTCAATGTATATTCCTATTTTAAGGAAAAAAGCCAGTTTTTCAACTCTTCTCACTTTTCTGCCTTATGCAACTAAACAACCACTAGGTTTCACATTATGTATAGGTATATTGAATGGCTGAAGAATATAAGAGTTCTGGATGTTAAGTTTTAAAGATGAAAGACAGGAAAGGGTTGATAAGTTAATTGCCTGTATCTACTGACAGATGCCCCAATTCCATAAAGGGTTCTGTTACTGAAAAATATTTTTAGAAAATAGTGTAAAGTCGATTCTATCATGATTGTCTTGATGATACAAAGTTATCAAAATTATTATAAATGAAAACCTGTAAAATCCTGTGTTGGCTAAAGCTGTCTTCTTGTTCAGACTTGGGTCTGCCAGACTCCTAGTATCAGAACACATTCCAACTTATTTTGCAATGATCTCTGTATAGTTTCTCATTGCTCTTCCTTCTAAAATATCTCTTGAATGCCATATCATCAGCTTTATAAATGTCAACTACTCCATCTCAACTGCTTCCATGAGATTTTGCCTTGTTCTTCCTGGCTTTAGAAAGGGATATGAAGAGTGGTATATGAAAAACAACTAGAAGGACAACAAGACTGTGAAGCAGCACTTGGGAACTGACTGTCCCAGGGAAGTACTGGGGATCTGATCGCCCACCATGCACTTTGCTGCTCTTGTAAATTTGGAATACTTAAGGCTAAACTTCTTAAAAGAAAGTCCAAATTCATATATAATGATGTATTTCAAGACCTAAATTTTCAAGGAATGGCACCAAATATCCGGAAAAGTTAAAATATAATCATTAGGGCTGACAGCCATAGAAGAATGAAAGCCCCATTGCAGGAATTCTTGTGGAAACAAGTGCTATGTAAGATGGTTGTTTTAAATACTGTCATGTTCCCTTGTGGTACAAACTGTATCAAACTTGAGTGAAACTGGTTGTGAAATACCATAGATAGTGGATTATAGAAATATGTAACTTCCCAGACAACATATTAAATAAAAGAAATTCTGAGGAAGTAACCTCTGTGTTTACACTGGTTTGATGTACACTTTATTTCCTATATCTGGTGGAATAAAGATTCTTTCTCCTGGATGGAGACCCCCATTAAAATATATGGTATTGTAAATCAGAGATTTTTGGCTGAAAAGTGTAAACAGGCATACAGCATGAAAAAGTTATTTTAGTCACTTAGGTTTAAGGCTGAATGTTGGAATTGGGAAACAATTAGAAGACTAAACTTCTAGATGTATTTTGCATGTGGAATTGCTGACATAACTTGCTAGTGCAATTTCTATCTTTGTTGAATACCAGCAAGATATGTGCATATATTGGGATCTAAACAGGCTGGCCTGAATATTGCAAAGGAACTAATGAATATAATCTCTAAAATCCTACTTGTACTTGGTAAATGAGATGATATTTTTATCACAAAATCTGCTACAAATTGTCAGCACTGTAGTATAACTTCTATTCACACTTTTTTTTCTATGAAAATGTGAGGAAATACTATCAAGCTGCACAATCTAATAAATTCATGAAAACTTACTAACAACACAATATTCACTTTTTAACAGTCTGAATCCAAGCTGGTATATACAGTTTTGATATTCAACTCAAACCTGCCTTTGAAATTCCTGGAACCAGACCCAGGAACTATCTTCTGTGCAAATGCATAGCTCTATTTTTCTTATACTTTAAATTGCTACTGGTTAAAATTTTCCTTTGTCTTTATTAATCTGAAAACTTGAAATTGTTTTCTTTTATGCACTTTCTGTTTTCAGACACTAGAATAAAATAAAGTGTTGTCATGTTAAGCACAACATTTTCTTAATGAAGGTCAGTCATGACATTTAGATGAAAATGTCTCCATATTTACAGTCTAAATACAACAAAAAATGGTTGTAATTTTATTTTATTGTGTTTTTAATTTTTCTGAAAGGACATTTGAGTGATTCTGAAAATAAGAAAAGCAATGGCAAGATCACATTGTCTAAGAAGTGATTTATAAAAGTGTTTGAGGGAAGAAGGGATTTAGTATAATTTTCTTGTGCCTCCTTTCTTATGTGATGTTCTATAGTGCTGTAGAAAGAACCAGGAAGACTTGTTTTTATTTTGAGATACAAAATATTGTCAGACCAAATTCCAGCTTTGCAAATCCCACTGGGGTCAGTAGGAGTCAAGTGACAAAATCCAAGAGAACCATAGCACAGTGCTCTGAAGCACTCACTGACCCTTTTACTCCAAGCTATGACTAAAGGAGGATAGTGTCTATTTTTGGGAGTCCAGAACATGCTACTGCTACAACAGTCTCAGATAAAAAATACATTTTATTGCTGAAATTGCATCACATTTGACTTGCATATGTGCACATATTTTCAAAGCAGCTCTAAGTCTGGTCATGTATTTCTAGGAAAAAAACGCACAATTTGTCATCTGTTCAATTGAAATCACATATGCATTACAAAAAATCAATTATCTGGTTTGGATTTTTATCTGGAGACTTTTTGTTTTGACTGCTAAACCATTGTCTTGATCCATTATGAAACCAGTTTTGATCACCATGATTCTCCAATAGTAAAATAAAGCAAACAGCATGAAAGTAGGAACTAAAATGTGGCCTGTAAAATCACAAATTCCTCCTAAATGACAACACAGTAATATTAATTATAAAAAATAAAAAAAAAATAATTTTTCATGTTGATGTAAATCCTAGAAAACAGTAATAATTGTGTAGATGATTTAATATAAAAACCAGGAGTTAGCTGTTTTTAGTATTGTGCGCTGATTACTACATTAGTAATTTAAACAACAAATTAACCATAATTACATTAATTGCAACAACTGAAAATATATGTTAATAGACGGTGCATGTGGTTTACTGTGAAAAGCAATATTAAAAAATCTTTGGGTTTACTTCCTATCTTATTTTGTAGCCTAACATTGTAAGAGAACATGTTCCAAACTATTGACCTGTAAAAGCAAATTGCAGCAAGGTCCTAGCTGGCCATTTCCCACACTCCTGAGGGCAGTCTGCTCTGGCAAACTGAAGGGTTGGAAAATTAAGAGGTGCTCAGTCTGTCAGAAAGACAGTAGAATGTGCCTACATTTCTAATTGCAGTTCAATTGAAAAGAGGTAGCACATTAAATACTTTAAAAAAAAACAACAAACACATGCACATCTGCTGGAAACAGGAAGCTGGAATGAGATGTTGAGGTGTGAGCTGCTCCTGAAGGCTTTCTTTCCATCTGTCAGTGGCCAGTGTGGTGCCTAGGAAGAGAAAGTTGCATCTGAGGCTTTCAGCAGTCTGTGGTGCAGCACAGTGGCTGTGTCCATCTCCTAGTCAAGGGCCAGAGGAAGAAAAGAGAAGTTTCACAAGTTTCTCTGAAGACTGACAGGTTGCTTGTTGCAGCAATGGCACAGAAGGGGTTGAAAGCCTTTTACATGAAATGTACTGGAAAATACAAGGGGACTCAGACTTTTTCAATGTAACTGCTTATTCTTAACATCTGCCATCAGCAGACTAAAAGCAATAGAGTTAATTTATCAGTGTGAGTGAAGGTCAGACTATATGACTGCTTGACCTCCAAAGAAATCTGCAGTTTAAGATTGCGGTAGAAGTCCAGAGATGAATTAAAGGTAATGCTTCCTCCACCTTAGCCACATTTCTCTGTAATGAGAAATTATTGCTCTTATCTACTTTGCACCTACTGTAAAGGCCATGGAAATTCTACTGTTATCCAGTCAAAGAAAGAAAATAACAAAGTTTTAACTAAAGCATAATTATGAACTGCCCAACCCACACAGTAGCTCTGGTAGAGTTGTTTGTGACCTGTAATGAGCTACTCTAACCTACTGTACTATGTGTAAAAGTGAAATTTTCTATCTTCCTGAGTTACCTGAGTGCCCAAACTTGTAAACTGAATCACTTCTTAATTGCAGAGCAGAAGGAGTGTCCGTGTATTTTGTCTAAAGTTTTCAATCTCTCAGTTTCTGCCATAAGCTCCCAATTCCTTTTTAGAACTACCTATGAGACTCTGTGGATTTAAGTAAGTTTTTTTTTAATACTGAAAAACATTAAGTAGTTATGGATATTTAAATTTTTTTTCTATTTAAAATTGATTTAGAATATGATTATTTTTTCAAACACAAACAAAACAAGTCATCAAATATATAACCATAAATCCAATAAAAATAATGATAAAACATGAGTAAAGAGTCTAAAGGAAAATCCATCTTCATTGTTACTATAAACTAGTCAAGGAAACCTCATAAAGATATAGATGGTAGACTCTCTTGGTCTTCTGAAATTTAATAGCTAAGTGTTACCTCTGCTTATCTATCTTCTTTCTGTTGTAAATGTCTATTTTTATTGACAGTTTCAAAATTACTGAATGAAAATTCAATTGTGCTTTTATCAGCAATCATGGAGCACAGGTTTTCTGTAATCATAAAATTTTCTTAGTGACCTGTAAGTATTTTTTGTAGGCATGATCCAGAAAAGGAAGTGATATAATTTTCACATAGAGTTAAAATAAAAGCAGGCAGGAAAGAGAGATGTGCATCAAGTTTTTAATGTATGCAGAACATGGAGCAGCTGTAAATCACTTTAAAGTTTTCTGTTGTGATAAAACTCTAGAGCAAAGGAGGCTGACCAAGGCTGGCTCTCAGACCCCCACCCAATGGCTTTTTCACTCCCCCTTCTCCATGGGACAGGGGAAGAAAATATGATGCAAAAGCTCGGGAGCTGAGATAAAAGAAGTTTATAAGTATTTTCTTATTTATTATCATGGGCTGCTATGAGGCAAGTTAACTCCACCACATCCAGAACCAATAAATAAATACATCCTAAGTAATCAATTGCATTATATAATTCACTCTGAAAACAGAATAAGGAAGGTAATACCAGGTTTATTTTAGCCTGGTATAACACATGATTCACAAAGAATTTTTTATAAACATTTCCAAAGCTAATATAAGAAGAGATAGTTCAGGGTTTCTTCGTAGTGTTGGCATTTAAATTTTGCTGCTGCAAGGGATCAGATCAGTAAACCCTGGAGAGGCAGACTGTCCTTTGACTGCTGGTGGTGGATGGTGCAGAGCTGGTCAGATGTGCCAGTCTCAGAGCAAAGATTGCTAATGCTGGGAGGCCACTCAGGTCCCCAAAGCCCTGGATGCCCAGACCCCTCATCCAGCAGTGAGAGGGGCAGCACATGCACCCCTCTTGGAGGGGTAAAGAAGGCAGCAGCCACTACCTCCCTTCCTGAAGTGGTTTAGAATCAAAAAAATCACTGAGTTTGGAAAAGGCTTTTAAGATCATTGAGTCAAATTGTAAAAAAACCAAGACAGAAAAAAACACACACACGTACAAAATGCCCCAAACAAACCAGCAGAAATCAAAATCCACGTTACCACATTCCTTCTAGAACTAGACCCCAATCTACACCTTGAAATGTTTATGGCAAAAAGACTGAGGCAAACGCCACATGCAGGATAGTGATAGAGTTACATTACATAATTCTCTACACACAATTATGATGCTCCATCATAAAGCTGTTCAGAAGGAACACTGCAGCAGGCCGGTTTTCACCTGTGATAAGTAATTTACATTTAATTTCTACCTGATTTTTTTTTTTTTCTGTCCATTTCATTACTTGTTTAAGTAATCAAGTTTCCTTGCTTGTAGTCTTGAGTACATTAACTCACCTTTAGGCAATTATATGCTGATTTGACTTATAGAGGCACAAATCTACTGGAGAACTTGAGAGAAAAGGTGTTTTGGGAATTTTAGTCCCACCTTGCTATTGACCCATGGTAGGTAATACATTTTGTTATGTCTCCTAAACTGGCCATTTTCATCATAAGGCTACATTTTCTTCTTTTTTTTCCTTGATTTTCTAGAGGTTTTATTGACAGCAAATATGGTTTTCTGAATATCACCCAGATGTTAGGGCAAACTGTTGGCAGCTCACTGAGAAAGTTCGGCATTTCTGAGTGAGCCTGGATCCAGCACTGGGAGCCAAAATGAGGCCATAGCACCTTCTGCTATGATAAGGAAATGACAGCTTGAAAACATGATTTCTGAAAGAGCTGTTAGTTTTGTCATTTCAAACTTTGGTGTAGTTAAAATTAAAACAATAGAATGAAAGTATTTGGTTTGAATCTTTTCTTCAGGCACACAGCACTATCAATATGCATTTTTACTGGAGCACTAGCATAGCTAAATAGAGTAAGTAACACTAAATTAAATAATTCAGAAACTCAGGAAGGTGAAACACCAAAAAAAAAAAAAAATTAAAAAATCAAACTTATCCCATTGTACAGAAGAAAGACATAATAGCTTTCTTCTACTTTTCTTTCTCCTTTTTTTAAAGTAGCTTTTGTTGTGTCAAAAATTACTTGAAAATGACTGAGATACACTTAAAAAGAGCAAATATTTCTCTGATCAAATGTAACATGAAACATGGGATTTAGATCATCTAACTGTAACCACAAAGAAAAGAAAAATTCTTCAAATTTATCTAGTCATCTAGATTATTTCCACAGTAAAGAAAAGAAACAGGCATAGTCTATGAGCAGTTTACACAAATTATGTTAGATGTCTAGGGCATAGGAAAGATGGATCAATGACTAACCTAGCTCTTGGAAGAAGTGAGTAAGTGAGACGAATTTCATCACTTCTCTGAAACATTGGCCTCTTTTTTTGGCTTTTTTTTTTAACTGTCATATCTTTTGATAGACTCTTCATCTTGGTACCAGTTCCTGATATCAGACCAATAAAGATGCTGTTATCTCTAAATTCTCTATTCAATATCGTCCAGTCTATGATTTCACCATTACAAGATGAGCATATATATGTACATCAGTATCAATAACAACACCATGGGTCTTCAAATTACTTTAATATTTCACAGAAACAGAACAAGCTGAATGAGTGGAACAACTTAGTGGTGACTGAGCACAAAGCTAAATGGCATCCATTTAAAACACATTGTCAAAATATTAATTCAAAATGGCAGTTGCACATTCCTGCCTTTAAATTAACAGCTCATAATCAATCATTTGTTTGTAAGCAACTCCATTTTAATCCTCCTCATATATAGATACTAAAAAATTATCTAAGGTCAAGATATGCGTTTATGAGATTTTTCTCTCTTTACATTTTGGTTTTATCGTTATTTTAATATACTCTTCCTAATGAAAGAAGTCTTTCCTTTAGTAAAACACTACCCAGAAAAACTAATTTTAGCCTCAGACAAAGATAATGAAGTTTTGAAGTTTGATTCTGAGCCTAGGTCATCAGATGCAAAACCTTGACTTTCCCCCAATGTGGCTTTTTGGGTGATATTTAAAATTAAATTAAAATTAATATGTTATTCACCGGAATTCACCACATTTAATGGATTATTAAATGTTAATTAAATTAAAAATTGGAAAATGGAAAAAAATATCAGTTATGCAAATGTATGTTTGTGATATGAATATTTGGTTTAAAAGTACCAAATGAAAACATACAAAGCACAAGGTTTTAAAAATTTGCAGTCTTTTAGCCATGCTATGACTTCCACTTGTCATGGCTGTCTCATAACTCTTTCATAACCTCTGCATAAGATATCAAAGAGCTCAGTGTTGCTCCTCTAGAACAAGCGTACATCATGACAGGAACGGATACTACATGTATCCACAATCTCTGATCTACATGTACCAGCAATCTCAGAGAGAAAGTGATTAGAAAGATATTAAAGAAGCTGTTTGCACTCTCTGATGTTAGACATCTGTCTTAGCTAAAAGTTTTCTTGGCATTCAAGAATGTTGTTGCTTGAGACATCTAATGAAGCTGCTACCCTGTCCTGCCCATTCTAACTAACTGCTGCAGAGATTTCTGAGTTCTTTGTCAACCACCTCCTGATTGCAGAATAAATTCAGTTAGGTTTTTTTTCCCACAGAAAATTGCACCATAAACTCTTGTTATGCAAGATTTGATTAATGTCCATTTCAGATGTCCCTGCAGCAAGGGCAGAACAGATGGAGGCTGGCCACTGATCTGAGTTATTTCCACCTGTCAATCAGCATCTGTAGTTTATAGCAGGATGTCTTGAGGAAAGGTGGTATCAGTGATGTCTTACTGTAAGAAGCTGAGAGGTTCAGAAATTGATTAATGAGCAGGTCCAGAGTCCATCAAGTGAGAACAAGATAGAGAGGTGGGTGTACCATTCTAAGGAAAGCTCTCACCACTCATCCATCAGAACCCTACATTAACAGATGAGTAGCTTCAGCTTCAGTTTCCCTCTTCAGTCAGTGGAGAAAAAGGTTTCTCTTAGGGTGAGCTAAAGGTGGAAACTAACTCAGCTGCATGCAAGTGGAACTCATTTCTTTCTTTTGAGAGCAGGACTCAAAAGTTACTGTAATTAAACACTGAAGTTAGACCTTGTGAGTACTCCTTAAGAACAAATAAATTGTCCTTTGAAATCTCGGAGAAATATGTTGAAGGGAAAACATTTTCACAAATGACTTAAAAGTGGCTACACCCTGAATCCATTCTAAAAAATACAGTGACCAATGAATTACAGTGACTACATACCTCAGCTTTTCCTGCTGAACATATCAAAGAGTAATGAAGGGAAGATGTAGACAGGTGATTTCACCTTACTTCTTCTCCACTTCATAGCCTAGCAAGAAGCAGGCAAAACACTGACTGACAGTGCTGGAAAAGACTTATTTTCTAGTCCTCTTCTGTACTAGCAGTGTATAGTGGTCTTTTGAGCTCTGCACTCCATTCAGGTCATACTGAAGCAACACAATAAAAGGTGATTCTGACACTGAACAGGCAAGCCATTTTCTGATGCTGAATTTCCATGCCTGTCTGTTTCCACTGTGTTTGAGAATGTAGAATGGGCAGCATTTAAAGGATTTTTATCTATGAATATAGGTCATATGAGATAGAAAGTGTTAATGCTAAAGACTAAGACTGAAGACATATTGTTTCTTTTTTTCCTGCAAAGCTCTATGAATACTGAGTAAAGAAAAATCCACCTTAAGTATATAAAAAGACCAAAGCAAACATAGTGAGTTAGTCAACACTTGAAACAACTTCTCTCAACAGGGTATATTAACCTTTAGTGAGCTCTCCTACCACAGTAGACCACTTGCACTCTTCAGGCTAATTTGGTGTCTGTGTGTCAAACTGCAAGGTTGATTTACTCCCAGAACTACATTTCTAACTCGTAATAACCATAATTTTATGTTATCTAATTTTGTTAGAAATAATAAAGCTATTTACATTGATCACTTGTGGTATAAACACATCACTATTTTTTAAACAGGAATCCATCAGGGAGAACCTTCTAGTGCTATAGAACTGATAAAGCATGGGATCCTGGTGGGAAAACAGGGAACTGGCCCTGTGTAAGGAATAGGCATACTAAGAATATTGATTTCTGATGGACCCTGATGATTAGTGTCAGAAACTTTTTCCCCAAAGGATATTCTATCTAAATTTATATTGTACTAGTTGTAGTGAATCTGAAATGCAGTCATGGGAGATGTGATGGTAGGTGACTGCCTTGGCCACAGTAGTCGTGAAATGATCAAGTTTATAATTTTCAGTGAAATCACAGGATTAGTCAGGTGGTAAGGGATAACAGTCCAACCTCCCTGTTCCAGCAGGGTCATCCTAGAGCATATAGCAAAGAATTATGTCCAGACTATCCAGAATATCGCCAGTGAGGGAGACTCCTGACATCTATTGGCAATCTGTTCCAGTTTGCTGTCACAAATAAGAAAAAAAGGACAGCAGAATTGTTACCCTAGACTTCAGGAGAGCAAACCTTAAGCTATTTGAGAATCTATTTAACAGAGTACTTCAGGAATCTGCTGTTGAAGGCTTAGGAATTCAAGAGTGCAACAATTCCACTGCATGGTAAGTCAAACAAGCAGAGTAGAAGAGCAGCTTGACTGAATATGAAACTTACCGTTGAGATCAAGAGGAAGAAAAATTGCATGAACTCTGGAAGCAGGGTCAGGCTTTCCAAAAAGAATACTGAGCTCTGGTTTGTAGATTCAGGAAGAATATGCAAAAGGTTAAAGCTCAGTTAGAGTGAAATTGAACACTGTTGTGTCATATAACAAGAAGAGTTTTCAAAGTGCATTAATAACAAGAGGAGATCTAACGGAAGCATTGGACTGTTCCTTTTTGAAGATGGTGATCTGACTAATAGTACTAATACTATAGTAATACTAATAGTACTAATAGTGGTTGGTACTTTTTTTGAAAAAGAGATATCTCACTGCTCAGATTAGTCAAGATTTTAACAGTTAAAACAGGATCTTTAGGCTGCTTCTTTATAACTGTTTAGTGGACCTACTGTCTCATTCCATACCCTGCAGAGGTATTTTTGACAAGATGCATCTTCATGCAACACTATAAGCACATGTGTGTGTGAGGGATCTCATTCTACTGGGCTAAATTCAAGGGAAAAAGTAAAAAGGTGCCACTTAATCCTTAAAATATATCTGAATGTATTAAGCATTTAAATCTAACAGTTATTAATGCACAGCAGTGCATTTCAAATAGGATGTCTGTGATAAGGATGTGATATGATGCGCTGCTTTTTTTCTTGTAATTAGTTACAAAGTTATCTTGTGTGTAAGTCACCACTAGTTATCTTATTAATATTTTTTATATCTGCAATAGCAACAAGAATATTAGTTAAAGGTTATTCAGACACTGGATGAAATATAAAGTAAATGCTAGCTCAAATTACCTCAAAATAGGTGCTTTATTTCCTACTTTTTAAAGAAAATTAGTTAAGAAAATACCCAATTTTAGTGGGGTAAAAAAACCCAAATCAAACAAATTTGTCTGTTCGGAATTTTTCTGCTATTGCATTTCATATCAATATCACAAATCCAAGTATCAGCAGTTAAAATGTTTTTGACCAGAAAATAATAATAATTATAGAACCAAAATTTCTTTCTGCCTGTATTAGCTTAACAACTGGATTAATGCACATGGGACTTCAGAAAGAAGAGGCTGAAAAAAATTACTGACACACTTAACAAAAATTTGTTGCAAAGAATACACTGAGACCATTGCATTCCTTTATTTTTTGCATTCTTTAACTCAGAGTATGGTCTTGCAGCTATAATTTAACTAGGTTCTATCTAGCACAGGAAATATCTGAAGCAGAATGAGAGCATCTATATGGAGTCATACAGAAATTACATTAATCCCTGCTAAAGAGTAAAAAAAAAAACCAAAACCAAACCAAACCATACCAATAAGAAATCCTGAATAGAATAAGGCTTAGGTCAAGAAGTTCTGTTCCTCGTAGAGCTCCCAAATTTCTATAATTACTCTTCAGGGACTTTTCCAAGCCAGAGGTTACATCCTTAAAATCGTGTTTAGCAGCTACTAAAGACCGATTCTTCATACACAGGTCCAATACCTTTTTTAACTCATTTGTATTTTGGCCTTCATAACATCTTGTGGCAATAAATTACATGCATTAATTGAGCTCTGTACAGAAAAATATTTATTCTTTCTCAGCACCTTTCCAACATCTCCTAGATTTGGGGAGTGTCAGGCATGGACTGGATGCAAGACAAGTCAAGACAAAAAAGGAAATGCTTTGTGGGAAAATAATATAAAGGAATCATTCTATAATGTTGTTATTGCAATGAGAGTGGTAGGAGGCACTGAATATATTTCTACAGCTGTGCAACAAAAATACTTTCAGTGGGTTTCTTAAGAGATTTGTGCAGAGCTGTTACAAATTTCTTGGGCCACATTTATTTTCATTGGAAAAAAAAAAAAGAGCTTTAGGATTTGGAAGTATCCTGAAAATCTTTCTTCATTAAAGCAAAGATCTCATCTTTTTCAGAAAAACAGCTCTCTCTCCATTGTCTGAAGAAAGTTTTGAAACTTTAAACAGATGTTTTAAAACTGCAGCTTGATATCTTGGTTCCACACACATTTCACAAGAACTTCTACAGTCTCTTGCACTCAGATCGTACAGATATTCTAAGAACTGGGGAATTAAGGAGATCAGTAATCAGATGCAGAGCAACAACTTGTTTTTTCCTCTGTTTTCACAACTACCAACATGACTGCAAGGGAAGTGCAAGAATAAGGAAAGGTAACTAGACAAGATAAATTCCTGGAGCTAGCAGGCCTGGCAGCTGAAAGCAAGTGAAAGCATACCGCTACCATCCCATCCTACATCTGCTCACTTGCTATGGAAATAAGACAGCAGTAACTGATTTATGCATCTCAAGGCCAGAACAGTGTCAAGTGGCTGACATGATTTCTGCTAAAATGCCAGCAGCCCTTGCTCTTCAGCAGCAGAGAATATTAATGAGCCTTAACCACAATCTGGTCCAGGACTGCTTCCTACAAGGTGTTACAGAGAGAAGTCCATGTCTTATGTCTCACAGGAACCTTCCATATGGAAATTCCTTTCAGTTTTGCTTCATGATATAAAAGATGTAGAGGATTTAAACTTTAATAACATGGTGGGTTTAGTGATCAGTTGAAATGCCAAGATTTGCCAGAGAATAATTGTCTCCATTGCACATGGTATGCCAAAAGAAGCTTTTGTAATGCAAGGCAGATATACCCTCTATAGGACACCTTTCAACTGTTGATTATTAGATTTATATCTTTCTATTTTTCTACAGGGCAAAATTAAGAGCACAAATCAAGGCTTAATGTACTACACTAGCAGGTACATGGGTTTAATGACCTTTTTATTATTTGAACTGAAACACTATTTTTTCTATATATGTGCCTATATTTTGGAAAAGAAAATAAAGGTGCACTGAAATATTTCCTATTTAGTGATTCATAATTCAGAGACTGAATTATGTCTCTAACAAACTCTTGATTTAACAAGCCAAAAATGAGAAATTTTCCAAACCTTATAGGTTCTAATAGAAATGTTAATTTCTTAGCTAGTCATTTATTTTTCACTGGTAGTTATCTCCCATAGATAAACACGGCATTTCACTGTACTTTTTGTACAGTGTAAAAATATGTATTTTTCCTTTGTCCCCTTTTGCTATACTTTTAGTTGCCAGACAAATTATTTCAACAGTATCTCATTTTACTTTCAAATTACCATTAAGGGAAGTAGAAAGTCCATATTACTGCTACTGGATACTGATCCTGCCCTAGTAGGCTAAACTACAATTTGATGTGCTTTGGAAGAAGGACTAAAAATAACTACAAACATAAACTAACTTTTGGATGTAAATTGTTGATAACTGTTTGAATTTCAATGTTCTTAATGAAATAGACTTACGATGTTATGTGAAATATGGGTAGAGTTTTGGAAAGTTGTCTCTTTCCCTTACATGTCACAAACAGTGCTATAAAACATCTGAGAATTTCATTAAATTATCACAAAAAAAAAAAAAGGTCATTTTAATAAAACCAAAATCAAATGAGAAAATTGATCTACAATGGTTGCCTTTTTCTCAATTCTGCATTCTATCCAAAACTCAGTCAATTACTGTATTTTTTGTTCTTTGAAAGTTCATGGGGTTTCAGGTAGTTATTTAGTGGAAATCTTTAGCAAGTTTCCCTTTGGTATTATTTATAATATCTACAGCTATAGAAATATCAGGCACTTGCCTAGAGCAATAGATTCTTGTGTGATGCATAACAGCTTCAGAAAAGCTGTTCTTTGTATTTTGGTTGTAGCAGCTCATGGAAAAGTTGGAATGTTGCCAGGTAATAGGTAAAATTATGTTGATACCTCTGAGATAGTGTATCTGCTGGAGTATGTTCCTGCAGAAGTCAGAGAAACGTTGAGAGACAGAAGGCTGAAAGTACTGAACCTTGCTGGAAGGAGCAAGGGAAGAATTACGAGGATGTGAACACGTTGTGTGAAATTTCTAGACCAAGGCAGGTGTTCTGTGAACCCTAAAGAACTGTCATCAAACTACACACCTGGTCCCAGCCTTTGCAGAGGGATAAAGTTGTTAATCTGAGCCTTCTTGTGCAGGGAAAAATTTTCAAATCCCACTCTCCTCTCTGGATAATTATTCTAATAATCAAACTAGTAGGTAGTGACAGGCAACAGTAATAGTGGTTGTGAGTCATCTGTAAACACATGATCAAGGCAGGTTCATTGAAGTGTTTCATTCTGGAAATCATCATCTCAGATGTATGTATATATGCAAACCTAATCCTGTTGTATGCACACATAATATGGGACACAACCAAGGTTTCAGACCTTTATTTTGAGTATGAGCTGTTAAAAGCAGTATAGGTCTCTTGATCAGCAGGCTGGTTATTATTAAAACTGTAATTCTTTCCCTTTGTTGCATGAGAACAAAAGGAGCTACCATGGATTTGTAATAACTGGGAACTAGGATTGCGGAAAAAGCATTATGCTTGGACACATTGTTTTCACAGTCAAAAAAGTGAATTCATGCTAAACGTCTGTATTTCTCTCCTACGGATGCAGAACATTTCAACAGAAGCAAACATACAGTCAGTATAAATTCATACAGTGAAAGGGATTGACTTGCAACAGATGCATTTAAATTTCATTCAGTATTTGTCAATTTCACCTTGCAAGAGATTTGTGCTGCTTCACATTCTTTATTCTCATTTGGGATTTGTTGGGTTTTGTCTTTTTGTATGTTTCTTTGGTAACATGAATTACATGCAAAGGTTATTGCTCCTGAAATAGGCGATTAACCCTACTACATGGAAACACATCCAAACAACATTTATAAATCATGTCAGATCAACAGAAAGACAATAAAGAAAAGCAATTATCAGTGTAAACAAAAACTTTTGTATTGTTTTTGATGTTAGCTCATACCAGAATCAATAAAACTCAGCCCTCCAGTGGAGATATTTACCTGGACCTTTACGTAAGTCATTTAAATTATCTTGAAGGGAAAGTTGAATAACATCCTACTTTAACACTTTGCAGACTATCAAAAATAGTTTCCTTCCAGTGCACCTATTATTTTGTAAGTGTATAATTTAATGTGGAGGAAAGTACAGGGAGATTTTTACTGGAATAGCCATTTTTGTGTATTTCTGTATGTTCTTTTGAAGAGCGTGGATAAAACTGTCTCCCAATAGTATGGGAGGCCTAGAGTTGCTATCCAGCTCTTAAGTAGGTACAAGCCATCTTTACGTTTTCTAATTAGAACACTAGTAGATTTTTAAAGTAGAGGAAACATGAAATCAATATGTGTTTATAAAGTATTCAGCATAAGTGACCAGCACAAGGGTCATGAAGGATATCTGAGGTAAATTCAAGACACAATGATTCACTTCATACTACTTATTCTAGAACTGCATCCAATATGCTGCAAGGAGATATCTACAGGCAATAAAACCCAAATCTTCTGTTTCCAACTGCTGCCCTTGTAAGTTCCCCATTAATTACAAAGCATATTTTATTTGTATTAGGAGGCATATTTCTTTTCTATGTGTAGCTGCAGTCCAAGAGAAGATGGGCATTTATTTGAAATATGCTCACTATTGATTACTGGTGTTTCAAGAATACTTTACCAAAAAGAGCATATTAAATGTATGCCATATGTAAATAACATAACAAAATCACATTACTTATTTCTGATAATTTAACAATTAATTATTTTCATTCAATTTCTTTCTGCCACTAGCATTGTTTTAGTTTTGAGCAGTCAGTTTTAACAGGAAGAAAAGAAAACCTGTTTCATTTGCATTAAAAATGTCTTCAGGGTAGTAGTCAGAAGAAGGAACAAGAAAACATTAACCATCCAGAAATTATGCTGTCCCAGAAGATGCTGCCCTTTGCTGTTTGCTCTTTTCAAGCAGGGGCAGCAGTAGAGCCAGTGCCGTTCAGACTAGCATGTAGTGTTGTGTGTGATTTTACCTTCTGTTCCTCTTATCCATCAACCCCGTGATTTCTGTGAGGAAACCCTTACAGGTGCTTCTATGTCCTTCCACCCCGCAGGTGTTAGCAGCCAGTGGAACTGATCCTTGAGGAGGGAAAGTAAAGCCCCTTTCACATCAGATCATCTTCAGCAGATCATACCTGGTGCTCTGGTGGGTTTATGAGTGGCGCACTGAGAGCAATTAGTTCCTGAATGAGGATAACAACAGGCGATTACCCTATTTAACAGCTGCTAAGTGGTGTTAATTGCTGGCTATATACCACAAGCTGAGCAATTCTGTGCAAACTGTACAAACAGAACAAAACAAACAGATGATGTAGGGAGAAAAATGGGTCTGAAAGAATTCTATTAATACCAAATAGACATACAGCTGGAGAGATCATATTCATTGCTGGTGTGAATTATTTGTAACAAGCAGTTTATCAAATCCAGCCTGTTACTGAATTGTCTGTGAATAGACAGCAATTTATATTAGTTTCTTCATTATTCACAGTCATTTAATGAATGGTTTGCATGAAAACATTTTTTGCCCAAGGTTTTCTCCAGCATGGCTAGTTTGTGATAAATTCATTCTTATTGAATGATGCCTTGATTTCTGTGAAATTAAGTAAAGAATAAGATATTTTCAGAATCTAGCCTTCCATTGTAAATTAATAATAAAAAAAAAATTATCTCTAAAAATGGGAAGAAAATATCTTGAAATGAATTTATGACGTAAAGTTTCTTTTCTTCTCACGGAAATGTTGAAGATGACAGGAAAAGTCCAGACAAGAAATGTTACAGATGTTTTTAGATTTTTTTTTAAAAAACAGAGGTTGGTTTTCAGGTCTCTGTTGCTAATAGTATTCACTAATCACAGAGTGGCAAAGATGGCCACTGTGTATATTGTGTTGCTTAATAGCATGTTTTAGATTTTACATGGACAAAAACTGATTTGGAAAGTATAGCTGCCAAATATAAAAAGGGCCTACATGCTGTGAAGATGTTGATAAGTTATGAAAGAAATCATAGAAAGAAAAAAAATTAGAGTTTTGTAAGTCCCTCTCCTGGTTTTAACTAGGATAGAATTAATTTTCTTCTTAGTAGCTGTACAGTGCTGTGTTTTAGATTCAGTAGGAGAATAATGTTGATAACACAGTGATGTTTTGGTGGTTGCTTAGTCATGCTTATCCTGTCAAGGACTTTATAGTGTCTTATGGTCTGCCAGTAAAGACCTGCACATGAAGATCTGAGAGAGCATGTCTGAGACAGGTGACCCAAAGTGGCCAAGTGAAATTCCATACTGCAGAACATCCTACACAGTAGATAAACTGAGAAGAGTTACCTTGCAGGGGTCAATCGTGACTTGGAGACAGGCTGAACTGGTGGTGAGAACTGTATTTGCATCCCTTGCTTCTCTCAGCCCTCTTTTTCTCCCTCCTTTTTTATTACATTTACTATTAATTATTATTATCCTCTTCATCATCCTTCTCCTCATCACCATCATCTTCTGTGTTTTGTTTTGCTTTGTGTAGTGGTTTAGGTTCACCAATTTGAGTTTACCAGACAATGAACCAAATAATGTGGTGGGTTTAGAGTTGGCTAAAATTGCCAGTGCACCTACTAGAAGTACATACTCATTTCCTGCTGTGAGATATGAATTAGGAGGAAGGCAAAGCAGGTTCAAAACTTAAAAAGTATAAAGAAAAAATTTTATTAACAGAAATAAAACAATAATAAGAATCAGAATAAAACCTTCCGAACACTTCTCCTCCTCTACCTACAACCTCTTTTCTTTCCGTTGGACAACATAGAAACAAAACCTGGGATTTTCAACCAGTTACCACCTCTACAGTAGTCTTTCATCAGTTTTTGTAGGGAGAGGAGTTTCTCTTGCTATGCCATGGAGACTTCTCTACAAGAAACAGTTCTCTTGTGGCTTCAATGTCACAGTGAATCAGCTTCCCGGGAAAGGAAAATCTATTCGCAGTGTGAAAGTCCCCCCCATGCCTTGCAGCTTTCCCAAAGCTGCTTTCATGGGCCATGTCAACTTATGGGGTACTATTTCAAGGATGAGCTGTTCTAGAATAAAAACTCCAAAAGTTCTCTTCTTTTATCTCTGGGAACGGAGGCTTTTCTTCTATCCCCAGGACAGTTTCTCATCTCTCTCTCTGTTCAAGCTTCTCATTGGATTAGTTTTTCAGCACCCACATACTCCAGCACAGGTACCTTTTTCTCATGGGTAACAAGTGAATGCTGCATTCCCCCATGTACTTCATGAATTACAGGGAAAAATGAAGTCTGATATATCAAAAATAAATTTTCACCATAGCCTTAAAAAAGAGAATTTCAGCTTAAGACCAAGGCATATCCTCAATCTCCTCCTAAGTAGAATTTGACTCCTTCTTTACTGACTTCAGTGTCCCATGTTGCTTTCTCTATGTGTCTTCACCCTTTCCTTTTCCTGACTTGGGAGAGAATTGGTGTTTGAAGGTTCATTTGTTCTCAAGCTTTATTAATTGGAACAGTTTTTATAGAGTTTTGCAGCACTGAAAGGCTGATCTGTGCATTGGGGAGATCACTCCCCGTGCCTCTTGCTGCTGCTCACGGGGTCTCTGATGACACCGTGTGAGCTGCGTCGGCTGCCAGCCCCACTCAGAGCTTTTCCTCATGCAGAGCACTGGGAACAAGAAAAGCTGCTGCTGCTGCTACCATTTTGTCCTTCTCTCCACAGCAGGGCTGGCTAAAAGTGGCTAAACAAAGTTCATTGTGAGCCATGCTGAGGCGGCAATGGCTGCACACCATTGTCCCAGTCATGCTGATTGCTTGGCCTTGCAGTCCTGGCCACGTGGCCACTCCTGGACCGGGCTGGTGGCAGCTACTCCTGGCCCCCAGCTGCTCCTGGTCTCAGGGCCACTCCCAGTGTTGATAGAGCCTTTAGCCAGCATGGCCTGGCAGTGCCACTGGAAAAAGGACTGGCGGACTCCCCAGTGAGGGGCTCGCTCACCACCCTTCAGGGGGCAGAAAATCTCGGCCTGGCCACATGGGGCCAGCCTGGCCCAGCCTCACAGGCCGCACAGGGCTGGTCCAACCAGCACCCAGTCACCTCTTCAAAAGCTGGACACCAAAGGAGAGATTTCCCAGATTTGCCTGTCTTTAAACCGTGACTCTTACAGAGGTGGATCCAGCCCTTCAAACTGTTTAATAGGTTGTCAATTCTCAGAGCCAGCCAGCTATTGGTTTTCGCTAGGCACAGAGAAAGCTATCAGCAGCTTCTCTCAGAAAAATCATTTCCGTGGGTGGCTTCTTCCCTCCTCACCAAATATCAATTAATGCAAAACCAGCACACTTTTTTTCAATTATTAAACTGTTCTTATCTCAGCCCACGAGTTTTACTCTTTTTCTGATTTTTCTCCCCATCCCACTGTGGGGAAGGTGAAGTGAGTGAGCAGCTGCATGGTACATAATTGCCTGCTTGGGTTAAACCAGTCCCAAAATATCACTAGAATAATATATTCACAGCTGAAAAATGAGGTTCTGCAAACAATTTATGATTGTCCATATGAAATGATTCTCTGTGATGAACTATACACAAACAAGCAAAGCAGACATCAATAAATGTGCTAGATAACATCAAAGTAGTGGCATTACTGATCTACCTAAGCTAAATGTTCCATGCTGGTTGCTTTTCCAGCTGTGAATCAAGAAAAAAGACCCATTACCAAGTATGCAGCAGACTGAAGGACCGGTATTGTCATCTGGTTTCTGTTGCTTTGGTTCCTCCTCAGCTTAATCATCTGGTTAATTTCTCTCACTCTTTTTGCTTTATTTTTGCTTTATATGTTAGAAACATTTAGAAATGTTATTTTCCCTAAAGTTTGTGTTGGTCTTCTGTACATAAATATTTCTTTCAACATGCACACCACTGTTATAAGCCATGAAAAAAATCCTTTATTACCAATAAGACCTTTTTCAGTGGAGTCCCGTGGAACAAAGGCAGGATCTTAATTTTCAGAAAGCCCATGAAAGTAACAAAATTCTTATTTAGATAAGACATCAAATGCCAAACATATTGTTAAAGTGCTTAAAACTTGTGCTTCCTTTTTATTCTCTTCCTACAGAGCTTTTGAAGGACAGGAGAATGCTGGCATACAATAAATATACCTTATCTCTAAGACATGGCACTCAGGCTATTAGATTTGGTGTTTTGAGTGGAAATTTTCTTGAACTGTGAAAAATGCAATTTTAGACTACATTTGATCTTCATATAATTTGAATATTTGCATGGAATTTGACTTTACAAAGTAAATTAGAAGTCTTCTGAATTAAATTTCATATTATCAATAAGAAAGTCATTTCTATAGCAACATTTTAAAGGTTATTCAAACACTGAGGAAGGATCTGGGGGGAGGGGGAAAGTTTTTTTTCCTTTCCCCTACCATTTATTTTTGCCTAACATCCCTCAGAAAGAAAGTAATAAAAAAAGAGAGAAATGAAACAACAGAAGATCTGGTACTGGCAAAATGGCCATTGACCCAGAAGAATAACCAGGGATTATGACTCTGAGATTTTAGCTGTACATTATAATACATTTACAAGCTGAACTGCTAAAATTCTTAGCTTCCATGCCCTGGAGAATCTTGTTATACATTAGTCTTTTCTTTAAATAATGTACCTTGTAGTTTAAGTCTACAGTCTGTACAAATACACAGAAACACAGAGAAAAGAGGCACATAAACCTAATCTTAATTTTAATAAGGCTATATTTTATATACATCAATAAATGTTTGTATGTGCTAAAATTGTTTCAGGGAATACAGAACCAAGGCTCCTTAGCTTGACATGTAACACTTGGTTTGAGCAAAATAATTAATTCTTTGGTTTATAGATGTTACAGAGTTTCCAAATGCAGAAGCCTGCTAGGGAGGAGGCTCCATCAGCTCCACACTGTCAGTCTGAGCAGTAGCTGTCCCCCAATCTCTCCAATTGCTGATGTATGGATGTACAAACCTTCAAGGCCATAGTGCCACATTAGCTGCCAGTACAGACACCCTTGTTTGCACAAATACACACACACAAATGTATTTCTCAGTTCACCCTCAGATCCTACTGTCTCTACAGCAGCTGGCCTGGACTCCAGATCCCTTATGCTGGCACCTTCATTTGCCACCTCATCCTGTGGCTGCACCCTCAGTGGCACACATCCCGCTCCCTGTCCCAGCCCACTTCACCTGCTCTCTGTACTATCTGGAAGGACCTTCACTATCCATTATTGCCATGCTCATTCCTGTCACCAGCACCATGGATACATGGACAGCTCTGACGCCTGGTCCCAGCCCCAGGGCTATCACTGAGCCCCACACACACAATTTTGCACATAGGATAGAGACCCCCATTCAGGAAAATGGCTAGAAATGTAGTTTGGTGAGAAGCTAAGACACTAATAATGATCATTAACACGGCATAGCCAAGCAGACACACTGACCAGAGCTTACATGCATCCAACTGGCAAATCTATCAACTTACACTTCTATTTTCCCACTTGTCCTTCCCCAAGATACCTTGATTCCTCCTTTTTCTCCCCCGTGGTTTGTCCCTAAAACATCCCACAGTCAATCCTGCGCAATCCAAGTGCTCTTCCCCTGCATTCCATACTGAGGTCCGTTCCCTTGATCTTGCTGCAGAAGGTGAGTAATAAAATAAATAAGTAAAGCAGGCATGGGCTGGTGCACATCACAGAGTCAGCAGCAGCACACTGTGCACAAAACTACATACCAATAAGGTGAGCAAAAATGAGAAGCAGTCACTGCTCTTTTAGGATAATATGGACATAGTAGAGAGATTGTTTTCTTCCAGCCTCACCAGATTGATGTACCCAGATACACCCCTTATCTCGCAGTGCCTGGGAATGCCTGATGAAATACAATTACAGGTTTATGCATGTAATATATACTATCTCCCCACTCATGGATAACTATGGATTAGTGCTCCTCTGCATGTCAAGATGACTATTTCTTCTGTGTTTCTTTATTCATCCCCTGGCACAGTTGCAGTAGAGAGTGTGAACAGGCAATATGAGTGAAAAATACATACTTTGGAAGACTGCTGTAAGGTTTTCTTGTACTCTTTGCTGCCTTGCCTACTTTTACTGTAATTTCTTCAACTTCTGAATGTTACCATAGGACAGATAGTACTAATAACATGGATAAAGTAAGAAGATCTCAGAACTGAAGATGGATATTTTGACATCTTCTGTAATATCCTGAAGCATGAGGTAAGATGAATTGGGGGAAAGAAACTGACTAACCCACAAAAAAATTCAAATCCTCCCTCATACTTATACTTCAGTTCTCTAAATGAGAATATTTTTACCTTGATATAGCTGACACATGAGTAGAAAGTAGGCGACTTTCTTTTCCCTATTAGATTTCTGTATTAGTTTTTAGTGGATAAAGGCTGTAAGAATTAATATAAGGAATTAGGTATTAACACATTGGCATCTGAACTTTTGTGGTAGCACTCTCCATAATAAACAGACTGCACACTCTGAACTTCATGCAGGAAGTTCATGCATACAGTTCATGCATGAAGTTCATACATTGAACTTCATTGGAGGAATCCTTCTGTGATCTTATCTCAAGACTGAAGTGAAGTGAAATACAAAGGATTGCATGGAATGTAAGCTTCTCCAAGTACACAGTGGGATTTAGGATGTGGGTTGAATCTTCCCAGTAGGAGTGTTGCAAAACAAGGCTGCAAACACATTTATTTGTTAGCACACCAAATTTGTCGCCACTCTCTAACAAAATAACACCTTCTTTCCTGGTACTGTTAATGTACTGAGAGAGAGGCATTTTTTTAGAAATCCCTTTATAGTTACATCTCTTTTCTCATCAAGGCCTATAGTCCCATGTGAATGCTTCTCTTAATACTTCTTCTCATTATTTTTTCATGTTAGCATTTTGTGAACTTTCCTGTTGAATTTGAGGACAGCAAAGACAACTTGATTCAGCTGAGTTAATCTATTGATGCTTCCCCTAAGCCATCATTTGAAATGGAATATTTTGAACTTGTTTCTTTTAAAGGCTATCAGCTCTTCTGAAGTGACTTTTTTCCCCCATCTTTACATACACAGACACACACGTATTTACTTTATATATATTTTTCAGCTCTGAGAGTTGTTTTCCTCAGAATCCCTCACTCTTACTTTGTTGTTCTCTAACAGATGTTTTGTTAAGGATCATATCATAGTATTATCACTCACACCTTCATTTAAACCATTTCTTCCCATTTTAATAGAATTGGTACAGAAGAGCTTGCTTGTCTAATTTATGACTCCATCTTCAGTTTAAATAACTTCTAAACTAATTCCAAAATCTTCCTGAACCATTCATTTTCTTTTCCCCTGCTCTCAACAGGCCCCTTGATAGCTAAATATTCCCCTTATTACTAATTACACTTATTCTTCTATTAGTCACGCAAAAAAAAATTCTCTCTGGGGTTTAACTCATTGTACGCATTTGGTGGCTTAGAGTAATCCTCAGTCATAATAGTTTCAATTTCTTGTTTCTTTTTAACATTAGTCACAGATTTTCAGTCTATTCTCATGTAGCATCTAAACCAGTATTTACACCTTTGATACAAAACACATTTCCTGCAATTTCTTGCTTGTTTCCCTGAACAAATTGTATTCTTCTATGTCTGTGTCAGATGTGCGGCATATCCCACAGTCTCTGTGATGACAGCTAAGCCATCATTTTGATCATGAATTAAGTCTTGAAGTATCTCCTTGTACCTGTGCTTTGAAAGTTTACTGACAACTAAGAGAGTGTCATTATTCTTCCTATAATTCTTTTGAATAAAGTCCTTGTCTTCTCGTTCCCCATAAATATTGAGCTTAAATTCAGTGAATTATATACATTCCTTCAGATTTTAGTTCATTCCATTAGAAAATAGATAAGCTTAGCTCTTCTAAGTGGTACAATATGTAATAAATTCACAGAAAGTGGAGTCATACCAATATTAAATCTTTGGAATTTAGGAGAAAATTAGACCATCAATCTTTCCTGACTTGAACAGATGTCTTCTGATTATTTTTAAGAATTATTATTACATTGTTATTTATATTATACTTATCACTGTAGAGAAAACTACAATAGGGCTGAGCCCATACTGTAGTGAAGACATTAAGGTTTCCCTTTGGAAACAATAATGAATTGTGTCAGTTTTCTAGGTCTAAGCAATTTTCTTGAAGAGTGTAATTAATTTGTAAGGAAACCCCAGCTAACAATAAAGATCGAAGTATAAAACTGCAAATCAGAAACTTGTTGAAAAATAATACTTGCCATAAAAATGATAACAATACCATGCAAAGAAATTGAAAAACAACAGGTAAACAAATTACTGTGGCACTGTTCTTGCTGCTGTGGTTAATGTTATGTCATCATTTTCATTATAAGATACATTTTTCAAAGTATATGAGTCATCTATAAAATTAAAAAAAAGAAAAATCTTTCTAAGACTAATGCTGGAAGATCGTGCTCTAGAAAGAGTTTTGATTACAATAGTGTAGAGGAAAAATACCAATTACTCTTCACAAAATGTCTTGAGTTGTAAAACAAGGTATCAGTTTAAAAACATAATTTAAATTTTTTTGGACTGAAATGGTAGTTGGAGATGCAGCTATAAAATTAGCTTTCTTTCCCTGTCATTCAGTTATTTACAACAGCAGCTTAAAGAAAATGGGACTGAAGCCAAAGTATTTAGGTGGAGAGTCTGTAGAGTGTCTTTGAATGAGAGAACCCATGTTGTCATTTTAAATTTTACCACCTGCTCCACATACTTCTCTCTAAAGAATGTTTTGAAACTAAACTCATTAGGAAGAAGTGACAATATGTCTGTAGCTAAGTCATTGATGCAAGTTTATGTTGGTGCAAGAACACATTGAAAGCTTTTAAGCCAAAATTTAGCCAAGATTTAAGAAAATCTTTCACTTGCAGGTATTAAGAGAAAATATGCTTTGCTAATAAAATAATTTCTAACAATTTATTTAGAACAAGTTTTCTCTAAATAATGGGGCAATGAATAATAATATGGGGCATGATAATGAGGTACTATATAAATGAAAGTACCTTGTAAGCTGCATCTCTATTTTCTCAGCAGTTTTCTATTGCTTTTGAACCCAGACTGCTGAATTGAAGGCATTCTTGATCTGAGATGACTAAATATAGCATTCTTATATTTTTGTGAGGACTTGGAGTAGTATTTGAGAGCATTAACACTGAAATAATGTTGAAGGATTATGGGCAGTATAAAGAAACAAATCCAGTACAGTCAAATTTCTACAGTTCAGCTTCAAGAAGAGATAACTGAGAGGGGGGCCTCATGAATGCCTACAAGAATCTGAAGGGAGCCACTCTCTTTTCAATGGTGCCAAGCAATAGGACAAGAGGCAATGAACAGGAACCGATGCACAGGAAGTTTCACCTGAACACGAGGAAGAGCTTTAGAGTGTGGGTGACTGTCGTGGTTTTGAACCAGTAACTAAAAAATTACTTATTTCTTGCTGTGAGATATGGACTAGAACAAGAGCAAAACAGGCTCAAAACTTAAAAGGAATAAAGACAGTTTATTAACAAACTACAAGAACAAGAACACCAGAACAAACTTCCAGAAACCCCTTTTATCTCCCACCACCTGACCATTTCTTTGTACACATGACAACATAGAGACAAAAAACTTTAGAACTTTGGTGGTCAAAAACAGTCTCAAATTCTTGCTACAGTCTTTTCATCAGTCTTTGTAGAGAAACATAAGTCTCTTTCTACTAACTTATGGAGTTTTTCACAAGGAAACTATTTCTGTTATAGTTTCTATTGCTCTGATGTCATCAGTTCTTCTCCTCCCATTTCACATCACTCTGAGGTGTGTATGGGCCATGAGTTTAGGGATGTCATTTTAAGAATGAGTTATTCAAAGGCAATAGTCTTCTTCATCTGTCTCTGTGAGTTTTCTTGTAAAGCAGTTTTCTCTTTGCCCCCAAGGCTTCAAAATCTTCACTCTACCCAGTTCCAGCAACTCACAGTATCACAACTACTCTCTTTTCTCAAAATCCACACTTTGAACACTCTATTCCTCCCAATACTCTGTCATGAATTAAAGGAGTCTTTTTAAACTACTATTATCCATCTCCATAGCTTTAACAGAAAGATATTTCAGCTGTAGAAAAGCTCTCCTATTTAAAACTTAACTCTTTTCCTCACTGTTTTTGGTGGTTCTATGATGTCTTCTCTATGTTGATTGTCTCTCTCTTTCTTTGTCTTTCTGGGAAAAAGGAGTAATCTGTACGTCTATCCAGGTAGTAGAAGAATTAAAAGCTTTAGAAAAGCTGCAAGAGTTCATAGTGTCAGGTTTCAGTCCAGCAGCAGAAACTGAAAACCAAACTAGGCTGCCAGCTCTGCTTTCCTTTCCTCCCCACCCCCCCTTTCATCCTCTGCGGCCTTATCCGGCCAGGGCGGGGGGAATGGAGGAGGCTACCACAGAGCCTTGTTACCTTCTCAAAAGCCGGAAACAAAAGAGGACAAGAGAGCTCTGACTGTACTTCTTAAGGGGGTGTTCACAGGTTGAATTCACTTTTTAATGGTCAAAACTGCTGTCAATTTTAGAAATGACTGATAATTGGTCAGGAGAAAAAACTCCCATCAGCCACCAGCAGCTTCAACTTCCTTAGCTCTCAAAACTACCTTAGAGGTAAAGCTACCCCATGGCAGTGGCCATGCAGGTAGCCCGGGGAGGTTGTGGAATGTCCCTCCCTGGAGATACTCAAGAACCATCTGAATCTACCTGTGCCATGACCTCTAGGATAGCTCTGCTTGAGCAGGAAGGTTGGACCAGGTAAACCCACTGTGGTCCCTTCCAGCTTTACCCATTCTGTGATTCTGTTATTTTGTGATTTTTGTGAAGAATCCTGGCATGAGCAATACCTTGATACCGTTTTGAGGGTGAATAATTGAAATTACTAAAAAAATATTCTCCATATATTGTGCTTATGAGTAGAGGTCTAGGAATCTGTATGAAACCTTTATTAAAACCCATGTTCTCATCAATGGACACTCATAAGACATTAAAGGCACATTTTTAAGAAAATGGTACTTCTTTGGAGAAAAGAGAGGGTCTGCAGTGACACTTTATTAGGCTTTTAAGGTTGCATTATGAGATATTATATTAGACTCTTCTGTGTCCACGCTGTAGGTACTTTGGATTTTGGACGCATGTGAATCCATATCAAGGATCTTCAGTTTAGTCATCTGGATGGTTGTATTTATATATACAGATAAAAATACAGATACTAGAAACTTCACTTCCCTGGCTGAAGCATTTCTAAGAATCTTTTCCTTCAAAAGCTCTTCCTTTCTTGCACATATCACCAAAACAGAGCCACAGAACACTGGATGTGAAAAGGCAGCTCCAGAGCCAGAGCTCCTATGCCCTGTTCAGAGCAGGGTCACCTAGAGCTGGCTGCCCAGGGCCAAGTCAGTTGGGTTTTAGGATATTTTAGGAAGGAGATTCCTCAGCCCCTCTGGGCAACCAGTGCATTGGGCACCACTGAGGATTTTGACTTCTCTTCTTTATTCCCTCATCAGCAATTTATACACATTGACTCAATCCTTTTCAGCCTTCACTTCTGCAGTTTGAACAGCCTGAGCTCTGTCAGTCTCCTTACACAAAAGATGCTGCAAGGCCTTCATCATCTTTGTGGCCCTTCATTAAACTTGCTTCAGCAAGTTCATGTCTCTCTTGTACCAGGCATTTAGGTCTATGAGTACACCAGAGATCAAAATTCATCTGGTTCTATTCAATATCACTAGTGGGGAACCAAAAGCTATTCAATTCACCCGAACATAGATACCCACTGCAGGGTTCAGTTGTCTAAAGACAGATGTTCTCTACTATTTCAAAAGCTCTGGAGTATTCCCCATGCCCTCCAGCTGCAAAGCACCAGATTGTATTTGCCATCCTATGTGAATAACTTTGAAATTTTCTGGTTTACTAGAAGTCACAGATAATCTAGGTTTAGACACTGATGTAACAATAAACCCTAGACAGCAAAATGCCTTTCATTTTCTATGTATTATAACTTTTATATATAACTCTTTTATATAACTTTATCCACATAGGCGAAGGTTCCCCTTGGAGTCATCAGAGTTTCTGCCAGGGGCAGAAACTTCCTCCCTTTCAGAGGAAGAGATTATCTCCTTCCATTTAACCAGCTGAATTAAAGTGAAATGCTGTGAATATGTCCTCACCCATTCTGATCACTCACTCCTTCTCCCAGACTTACATATCCAAGACCAGAAGCACAAGAAAATTGAGGAACACCAAGAGAAAAGTGCAATCCTAAAATACCTGAGAATTAAAAACAGGGAATGAAGAGCTGATTATAGGTCATTTTTTTCTCTCCTCCAAATTTTGCAATAAATAACACACCTTAGTAGTGTTGCGTTATTAGTATCTCCCAGTGATTTTGTTTACAAAGCCTCTCATTATTACCCGCTCTCTCAGTGTGCACTTTAAAAAATGTGAATCACATTAGCGTGATTGCATTTGCATTAAACACATGGTTAGTTTTTTAAAAGTACAAATGCTTGTAATTTTATGACACACCCGCATGAATTATAAAATGATGCATAATAGAACTTTGCTTGATTTCATAATTACCTGTTGTTATCCCAGGCTAATTAAATATTCAGCACTGCATGTTAATCCTGAAAGTCTCCCTGGCATTCTCTTTTCCCTTTTCCTGATTTTTTTTTAGCATGTTCCATTGAATTACAGCTTGTTTCATGGAATCTGTAGAAAGAAAAATGTTCAACAGCTTTGGATGTATGCAAATCTTCAAACAACTCTACCCAAAGTTAAAAGTGGAAATTTCCATATGTACTTATTTTTTCTGGAAGGCATATATTACATTGCTTTGATCATATTTCTTTACTAAGCTTCCTCATCTGGTTGAACTAGAGCTATTTCCCCCCTCTTTATTTTACCAGAAAGTTATATTGTATTTTATACAGCTTAAACTTCTATAATAGACTGTTTTCTATTTGTCCATGGTGTACTATATGAGTATCTAAAGATACTTGGAGGTATGAGGAATTTGAGGCTTGAAATACCTTGTTCAAAAATAGAAAGCGTGGGAGAATAATTACTATATTGTAGTTCTTTAATTCATATGAATAAAATGATCAGCCTTGCTATCATTCAAGTTAGCAGCAAGGTCCTCAGCAGCTTCAGACAGAATCTATTATTAAATCATAGAGAGGTGCTGCTACTTTCATAGCAGGTAGAACTCTTTTCTTAAAGAATGAAATACGTGACCTGGGAAAATCATCAAGCAACTTATTTTGCCATCAGAAAGAGAGCACTGTTTTCCTTTGATGTTTCATTTCAACCCCAACACAGACATCTTCAGGAGGTGTCTCTATGTCAGCTCATTTTACCTTTGCCTGTAAACATCTAGTGTAGACATGCCATGTGGTATTCAGCCACAAAGGCAAGAGGCATAGCTTGGATCTTCTGTCAGATACAAGCTATTCTGATGTCCCAGTTATGGTAGGGAAAATTAAGAGCAGTCAATACCTGCATTTAAGCTATTGAATCAACTTTAGGTGTTTGCATTTGTATCTGGCTAGAGATAGGTAAGAAATGCTATGAAACTGTCCACTGTGATTCATTTAGTAATGAGTACAGGTAGGTCTTTACCCAAGACAATAACTTATTCTCCTGAACAAGCACTTGCAACATATGGAATCATAAAATTTAAATTTTAGTTCAAATTCTTTGTTTTATAATTTAAGTTTAAAACAAGTGACCAAAACCAGACAAAGAAACAAACAAAAAAAAAAAAAAAAACAAAAAAAAAGCCAAACAAAACCACACATACCAAAACCAATCAAAAATAAACCCCAAATATTTGTTGTAGAAATTTAGGCCTTATACAGGCCAGATTTTTCATTCATGATGCAAGTGTTGTCCCCAAGCATCTGGTAAGTATATTAAAAAAAAAGGTACTTTGAGGAAGTGCATGAAATTTAATGTCTTTACTTCTTTATCTATCTTGATCTCCTCCACATCACACTGTTCCTGGAGGTATACTTAGCCTAAATTTAACTTCTTGATTTTAAATTGCTGTAATACCACTGCTTTCAGCACATTAATGTGTGTCTTGTACTGTGTAAATGAAAGGGGTGTCAATCAGCATGCTTTTAGATTCTTGTATTTCTCAGTTAATAATGATGATCTTTGAGCTTGGTCCTACAAGTAATCATCTGTGTGAGTAAAATTAGGTGTATAGATTTGAATTTGCAGGATTAGTGACAACGTAAGCTTTGGCATTGTTAGGTTGCTATGCAAATGCTTAGCAATTCTCCCTTTGATTTCTTCCATTTTTATTCCCTTCCATAACCCCACACCTTCTTAGACAGGTGAACTTATAGTCAGTTTCTGTGAAGATTTAGTGCTTTGCAAATCTGAACCCTTAGATATGCTTCTCTTAAAAGCTCTTTGAACCTTTAAGACTTTATTGCAGCTAATATTATCACAGAAACTGTGTTGGAAATGAAAGTGTTAGCTCCAGTTGTTTACAGTTTACAGTTGCTACATCAGACCTTTGATGTAGCTGTTTTCCAACATATTAGCATAGGAAAAGACAATAACACAATCACCAAGATGCATGTGTATGAACTCATTCACATCTTTCATGTATTATGTAAACAGGATTTTTTTATTAAATATTTAAAGTAATCTATTCACTCCCATAGGTGCATCCTTTTCTTAACTGTGAATAGCTGAACCGTTTTCAGTGTAGTCATTATTGTTAGTTTGCTCCTGCTCTCCACTCCACATGAGCTTTCCCTTAGCTTAATTGCCTTGTAGAAAACACACCAGCATACAGAAGTCAAAATAGTCACAGCAGAGAGGAAGCAAAAAACCAATAACTTACATTTTACAGTGGCCATGTCTAAGGATCTGCAATCAGTAGCACACAAAACACTTTGCCATGGTTTGATTCTGTATCTTTTGTTGCCAGATTGCAGACACACGTTACAGTAATGGAAGTATTATTTCCTCTGATAACCACAGTAATTTACAAGAATACTTCTTCTTCTTGAATATTATTTTCCCCCAGTTTTGTTGCATTAAAATAAATTAAATAAATTTAGATTAGTTTTGGCTGAACTCTTTAACTACTTTGTCAAAGTCTTTTAGAGCAAACCTCAGATGCAGTTGTTATTGTCCTCTGTGGCAACAGTCATTGCAAACATCATTAAGGATGTGAGGTCTCTCCCTTAATTAAGAACTAAAAGGTTTCATTTCCTAAAACAAAAGCATGTGGTAGGTTTTATTGATCTGGCCTATGTTGCCAGCTGAACACATTAGCAGGGGTTATTGATTACTCTAGCAGTAATGAGCTCTGTTCCTTGTCAGGTAAAGCACACATTCTTAAGATCTTTCCTAAAGAGGCCTATATGTTCATTTACATTCACCAAGTTATACAATAAAAGGGGTTTTTAAATGCTTTATTGCCTATGTATAATTTTTTAAAATTTAACAACAATCATTAGCAAGGTCATTTTCCAGTCATTATCTTGTTATAATTTTTCCTGAATGTCGCTGATGCACTTAGGAATGAATTCAAAAACAAAATTAGCACAGCATTGGTTTTGTTGTTTTGGATTTTTTTTTTTTTAATGTAAGCACATACAGCCATTACTGTTTTTAATACCTCCCAGCAAAAGAACCACCATTATATGTTAATCTGAAACTGTGATAAATAATTGCCTAACAGGATGCATAGAATCTTTCCCCAGTTTTGAAAGAATAATTTCAGACTGACAACTGTCCTAGCTAAATTTTTAATAACATTTAGTTCATTTTTGGTTCTGGTGTTAAAAAATAAGCTAATTATATTCAATAGCACTTCTTTGGAGAAAGACTTGATAGATAAAAAGGGGCTTAATAGTGTCTGGCTTTCTTCAGACAACTGGAAGTTCTGGCCCTCATGGGTAACTGAAACGAGCCTGATGTCTGCAGAGGGAAAACACAGAAGAGCTCAAGCAGTCTGGGAGGTTTCTGGAGTGCATTGTTCCTGGCACAGGTGGTTGAGAAGTCGATGAAGGGATTTGCTTTGCTGGAACTAGTCAGAAACACGAAGGCTGGGGGAATTCTTGACTCCAGAGAGATGGTGTTATTTGTGATCCTGAAAAGAAGAAGCAAGATATAAGGCTCTGGGAGAGCTGATGGATTTCCAAGGGTCACTTTTTCCAAGCTCGTGTATGGTCCACCCCAATATGTGGACAGTCAGGTAAAGGTTACAGGATGTCTGCCTGTATGAACATGGATTTAGTCTTGTGTGCATTAACTACAGTCAAATGTGAAAAAAAATAAAGTGAGAACATGAGAAGTAAAAGCAAGGTAATGCAGAGAAGAGTAGAGACACCCTCCAAGGGCAAGGTTTTGGTTAAGAAAGCAAAAACTCATTTGGAGTTATATCTGTCAAGGCTTCAACAAGAATATCAGCAGCAAAAGACCAGAACTATCAAGCTGCTGCTGAGCAGTGCAGGGCATCTGATGTACCAGAACACAGAAAATACTTTAGTTTTTGCTGCTAAGATTTATTTTCTGGGGTTCAAGATTCCTCAAATCTGAGGGGAAGTCTGAAACAAAGAATTACTCTCAGTAGAAGAGGATCAGATTTGGGAATATTTAAAGAAACTGAACATCCACAAGTCTGTGGGACCTGGTGCTCATGAGTGCTGATGGAGCTGGAATATGTTATTGTGAGGCCACTCTCAACTACCTTGGAAAGATCTTGGTAATGGAAAGAAATTCTTGTACAATGGAAAAAAAACAAAGTAATGAAGACAGACAAGAATGAGGATCAGGAAAACTACAGGCCCATTAGCCTCACCTGAATCCCAGGGAAGATGAGAAAGCAAATAATCCCAAAATACATTTTTAATCACATTAAGGAAAATAAGGCTTTTGAGACTAGTCAACATGAATTTACAAAAGTAAAATCAATTGCATATATTGGGTTTTTATATAAATCATGTATATCATGTCAAATGCCTGAATTACCTGGTAACTTTTTGCAAAGAAATCATTGGATCAGCAGATTACTGTTGCTGTTCATGTTCACTTCAGATTTTGACACTGTCTCACATCAAATCCTCACGAACAAACTGATAAAATCTAGTCTAGATAAGTGGGTAGTGAGACAAATTGAAAAGTAACTCAGCTTCCAGGATCAGAGAGTGGTGATCAGTCACATCCACTCCAGCTGGAGGCCAATCACTGGTGGTATTGCCAGGGTTTCAAAACAGGGCCAATTCTGTTCAACTCCAGCATGCTTGCAGATGTTACAGAAGAACACCTGCAGATAGTTGGGGTTTTGGTGAAGGCTTTTTTGTGGTGGTTTTTTTTTGGCAGTAAAAAAAATTGGCATTTTAATGACTCTTGATGGCTGTAAATTTGGAAGCATTGTTAACAAACCAAAAGATCAGAATATATTTTACAGGGGAAAACATGATACAAAAAAGCAGTGAAATAGTAAAATATAATAATTTAAGGCATATGTTCATGCACATATATGTTGAATTGTCTTGATTTAGACAGGTCTGGAGGCTAGCTATTGTAGGTTATTTCTGCAGTTAAGGGAAAAAAGAGAGACACCTCTAGACTGAGATACAGAATCCCAATCATTTTCTAGGAGAGCCTTCTAGTGACTGTAAATACCCTTTGAAGAGTGTGTCTAGTTATAACTAGGCCTGTTTTACAAGATGAATGAAATACATTTTGTCCATAAAGTGGAAATACATCCGTTGAATTTTGCAAAATTTACTGGTACAGTTATGTTGAATCTATCTCAGTAATTAAATGCAGTTAGCCCTGTGTATCACCCTTAAACAGCTGCAGCAGTTCTGATGTCTGCTGAAATTGTGAACTCTATCCTCTTTTTTTTGGCTTAGCATCCAAATATTTATATTAAATATGCCCTGCTCAGTGAGATGAATACACAATACTTTTTTTTTTTTTTTTTTTTCCCAGTGAAAACCTGTCAGCATTTTCTTGGTGATTTTTATTGGGTTCTTTGAAAATCTGACCATAATGGGAAGTCTTCCAGCATCAGTTTTATCTCAGCAAAAATCCACAGATATGATTTAGTGAAGCAGGAAAGGTCCAGAGAGTCTTTGTAACTCCCCATATCCCACGTCATTCAAGGAGCAGAAAGCACAATACATGCCCTAGAAATAACTGTGTGAGTAGCACTAGTTTTAGAATGTCACTGTGATTAAGATGCTTTGACATATAGGGATAATTCTAACTTATCTGGAATTTGCAAGAGACAGATATAGGAAGGAATGCTTTCTACTGAAAATTTTTACTGAATTGGAGGATAGTAGCAAACCACCATCATGACAAAGTCAACATAAAGACAGATTCCTGTCTATAGGTGTAACATCGTATTTTTTTTCAAACTATACTAAAAAGCTTGAAGAGATTGAAGCACCAATCACAGACAAGATTTTATCTGGAATATTCAGTATATATCTACACTGCCTGCCGTAACAGAGTCAGAAACACGTTTGGAAAACTTGTTATAAACAAGTCAGACTTGGTTCTCCACACTGCCTGTCAGCTGACTCTCCATATCTTTCCTGAAGCACTCCAGCAAGATTCCCACAAGTTATCTTCATTCCAGTTCAGGGAATAATGGCACACAGATTCTCTCTCCAAAAGGCATGTGTATACAATTGTGTAATGTCTGTATGATACAATTCTCCTTAGTCTTAAAATATTATCCAAACTTGTATCTTTGAGTACTCACATATGCCATATGCCAGTGCACAGAAGCCATAGTCTCATTTTCATGCTATAAAAACTTCTCCATAACAATTTGCAGTGTAATCCTTGCATTATTTCAGGCACCTTGAAATTCTTCTCACTAGCTCTACCTCAACACATGCTATTAATTTTGAATTTTGTGTTTTAGGAGCACTGCCTGAGTCTGAAGATGCCAAGGGCTACTGTGTGCCTGTAGATGTAGCCAGCCTGACAGGAGCTTTCTCTAGCGTAGCACAGACATGAACTAAAGAGTTCTGCCTCACATCAGGTCCAGGGGCTGTTCCTTGATTTTCTTTTATTCCTCAGAATCAACACACTTAGGCTCCAGAAACATTAAATTAGACCAATAGTACAAAAAAAAAAAAAAAAAAAAAAAAATTAAAAAAAAAAATCTGAAAAAGAATAACCCACAGAAAACCCTAAAAAAATTACACCAAACCCAAATCACAAATGAGAAACAGTATCACCCAAAACCACAAACAAAACAGAACAACCAAAATAATCCCCAAACCAAACAAAAAAAGCCCCAAAACAACCCAACCCAACAAATCAAAGGCCATAAGTCCATAATCATAAAGTCCATAAATCTATAAGTCCGTAAATAAGGAGATGAGGGATTTGGATTTACTGCTTTATGAGACAAGAAAAAAAGTGTAAAAACAGATTAATTCACAAAGATCACATAAATATTCCCTATAAACATAGCTGTGGAGTAAGTTCTAGAGAATCAGAATTGTTTTTTAATTGATCCATTATTTTCCAACCTTTTCCAGTTTGTAGACATCTAACATTTCTTTAGGAGTCTTTGACATACTGAGGAAAATTACATAGGCACTGTTCTGTACATGGAATATAAACAAACATCCTCTTTTCTCTGATGCTTCTTCCAGTCTCTTTCAGAGTAGTCCCCAGGTTCACACTGATTAGCAGAAACAGGAGTAAAACCCCTAAATCCATTGTTGATAGAAAAACTGAGTCATCCAGAATAAAGTTAGGATGGGAAATAGGAAAATGTTGCTATTTACGTGAACACTGAGGTTCTGGATCTGAACATGAAGAGTAAGCTGAAATTTTCAAGTTTTAAAAAAAACAACAACTGTAAAATACAGTTTAAAATTATTTCTCAGACCATAATTATAATTAAAAAACTTTATTATCAAATATAATTCTAGATCACTCATGCCGTACTGAGATTCTGCTTTTTGTCTAACTAGGACTAAAAAGGAATACATTCTATAAATAAAATGAAAAAGCTTTGTCACAAAAGAAAATGCAAAATCTATGACTTATTCTAATTAAAACAGAAGCTCATGAACTCATATTCCTCAAATAAATATGACAACTCCACTTTGCATACTAATACAATTTTAGGATTTTTTATTTCTTTTGTAAGGAATAATATAAGATATTACTGTGCACCCTTAAAATAGTACAGTCCAGTTCCCTTAAGTATTATAGAATTTAAATTTAAATTTTTATTCTTTTGTTCAGGGGTGATAAATAGTCTCTTCTGGCCCATTTGACAGAGTGCAGAGCTTTAGTAGTCTCTGCTCCAGTCAGCTATACTGGAGCCCCAGCACAGTCTGAGCAATCTCAGGAAACACCATAGTCTAGACACAAAAAATTATCAATAGGGGGATGTTGCACAAGAATGAAACCATAATTAACAGTACTAAATTAAATTCAACTTTTAAAAGACAAGAAATTCAAGACTTTAGTGTCAAAATAGGAAGGAGGAGGCAAATCCAAAAGCATTTTGTGAAATGCAAATTATTTTCAAGAACCTAATTATGGTATTTTAATTAAAATGAAGAAATCTGTGATTCCCCAAACAGCAGTTCCCTGTAAAAATTAGGATGGGATTCATTAAGCCTAATTTTAGTCTTCATCTGAGTCATTTTATGCTCCTTCAGCAGCTGATAGAATTGAGCAATGCTAGGGAGCTGTTCCTTTGGTTAGTTCTGAATATCTACAATAGAACGAGAGCCTAAATTTTGTTTCTTTCATTGTTCTCATTATTGTCATATTCCCCTCAACCCATCCCTCTGTGTTTGGCTATAAAACAAACCAAAGGGACCCATTTACTGTAGTCACACCCACCATATGTATCTAAAGGTACCTAATGTGGATACAGCTATTTTTCATAAGTCTGTTCAATACTAAACTGTATTTTTCTACATAGGAACAGGGCACAACAGCAACTGTGATATGGAAACACCAGGTTCATGCTGTGGGCAGGGAGCCTAAAGCAAGGATATGAGGCAGTGACTTTAGACTCAATCCCCATGACTGATAGGAAATATGGTTTACTGTTTTGTTACAGGATAATAAAATCAAGTCAGTTCAGAAAAATTTAATATTTCTTTTTAGGCAAATTTTTTATTTTCATAATGAAGTAAAATTATAAACATTCTTTTAAATACCTGCTGTATTGAGTAAAGTGCAAATGCTTATGTATGTAAAATTATCTTTATGATGAGTAATTTTGTGTTGCATTCCCCTTCCCAGACAGGAGCTGAGCACCCACAGTAACAGCCAAGCAGATTGATGATGTCATGTTCAGTGACAAAAATGAAGTGGAGGGCTGCTTTTGTTCCAAAGTCCTCATCTACCATTGTTCCTCAGGATGTGAAATTTTTCAGTATATAATGCAATGCAATTCATGGTATCCTAATACCAGTTCTCAAAATTTATTTCAATATAATAGAGAACCAAACACATCAAGAAATAAAAGAAAGAATATTAATACCTGGATTCAATATATTTTCTAGAAAATGATATAAATTATATCTATCTGAAGTAAAATTAAATGCTTTTCAGGTGGCAAATAAACAAACACTTAACAGTGTTATTACCTGTATCCTTTTCTCTGTATTTAAGCATGAGGCATTGTTCCATTGCTTTGCATGAATGTCAGATTAAGGCTCATTTGTCAGTTACATGTCTCAGCATATGAAATGCAACCACTAATCCATACAATGCTGTGTGTTTCTGAAAAGCATAAATAGAATACCTAGTAGCGGTCACCTACTCTTTTTTTTTTAAGTGTCTGTTTCAGTAATTAGGGAAATGCATCTCCTCATAAAGCATTGAAAGTGTTGAAAGCCTTTCTTGAACTAGACTCATTATTTAAATTGCACAGTAGCACAGCAAAATGGAAAGAAAGAAAAACAGAAATTACCAAGAACAGGCTGCTATTTCACTTCTTGTAAGTTTAAGTGCAGAATTTGGGGAAGACTTAAGGCACAGTCACACCCTGCAGGTATCCCTGTGGTTTCTCCCCCTAAAATACAGGGCCTGCCCCACTCCTACATCCATGCTCCTCATGGTGTCATGAAGGGTCCCCTGTCCTCTGGGGATGCAGGGAAAGTGATGTATCCCCTTAGGTGTTTATGTCTGGGGCAGATCAACAGCCAGCAGGGGAACGTGTCAGGTACATAGCCCATAAGTCAGGCCTGAATTTGTATCAGTTGAGATCCTTACTAATACTGCTGGGCTTAGACTTCAGCATCCTGAGAGGTAAGAGAGACTGTAAGAACATTGGTGAAAATTGTGTTCTGATAATACACATCTTAAATAGTTAAACCTAGAATTTGTACAGCTCTCTGTAGCAGGAACATATCACCCATTGGCTTCTGTTTTCTGAAAAGAGCTGGATACTGTTTGAGAACAGAAAGGAAGAGCTGGTTCAAAAACATTTACAAACTAATGAAAATAAACTTGTATCTGGAAAAGAATGTTCATAAAATCATAATCTGCTGTAACTCTGTTAAGCTTTTTCTTCTCTATCTGGCCAAGAATGTTAATAAAATCTTTTGAAACTTTGTGGGTTTTGATGTCCTTACAAGGACTTCTGTAAGGAAAAAATAAAAATAAAAATAAAATAAAAAAATAATTGCACACTTCAGCACATGCCTTTGGAGACCTTGATTCTGTGTGACACAACTCCCTCTCTATATGATGAACATGACATTAACATATTATTTTTTTGAGCTATGTTTAAAATACGTAAAATGAAGGCTGTTTCCATCTCTTGTATTCAGTCAATATTAATAGAGCTGACTGAAACTTGGGTGTACTGGTTTTGCAAAAATCTTTTCTCTCTTGTGATTTAATTTTTTTTTTGATGAGTAAAAGTAAGAAAATCGGAGAGCAGGAGCCCCATTATTGGTAACATACTTTGTCCTAGAATTTTAGAAGAAAAACATAAATAACAACAGATAAAAGTATAGGAAGGATTTAAATTTTTTTTCTGTTTCAGTTTCATTATGACAACTTATTTTTTATCAGCAATACTGAAACTCATAAAGGTATTTTTTGTTTTAGAAGCAGGGTCTGTTCATAGAAATAATCAAAGAACATGTTATAAGATGTGATACAATATGCAATACAACATTTAGTAGCACTCTTTTGTTAATTTAATTTGTGGCTAACTTTCCACAGAATTATACTGATTGCAGTTTTTCATGATAGATAAAATTTGCTCTTAAGAGCAAGTGCAATTTTTAGGTTTTCTTTTTTAGGAGATTGAGCTCTGTCTGCTTTCACTTTATGTTATAGTGAACAGTGAGCAGATTTTCTCGCAGGACACACAGGTGAAGTTGCAGCCATGTCACAGAGCTCTGCTGGAAAGCCCTGCAAGGTGACAGCTGGCAGCCTCCATCCCCAGCACCTGGCTGGTGTCACACTGCAGAACCTCAGGCACAATTCAGCCTCACCAGCACAACCTGTACCACTGTCAGAGGGGCTCCCATCCCTGTGCCCCTGTGGGGTGCTTACCCACCTGAACTCAACCAGAGCCCACCATGGCCCCTCCCTGGCATGAAGAATAGTAACAGCAAAGGCTGTCCACTGAAACATAAGATTTTCTTACTCTTCACAAAACTCCCAGAGACACTTAACTGCTTTATTTGCTTTTTTTTTTTTTTTAAATAAGAAAATAAATAAAAAAATACTTCATTAATTCGTTGCTAAATTTGCAGCACTGATATGCATAAGAGAGACTTTTGGCACTTAAAGATGACAGGAAATATTTAGTTATTGTGCACTGACCCCAGCTAGCAGTTCAGCCCTGCACAGCCCTCCTTATGTTCACTCCACTCCCCAGCAAGTATGCAGAGGAAAACAGGAAGAATAGAAGTGATCAAACTCATGAGACAAGAAAAAGACAGCTCAATAAACTACAAAAAGGCAAATCAAAAACCCCACAAATCTGTGCAGTCTTGAGCAATGGACTCAGTACACTGAATTTTGCAAGTCAGACACTGTGCAGGGCAGAGTGACTTTTTAAACTGAATGTCTCATATCCCTTCTGTCAACCAAATTCTACTACTTTTTGGAATGACATAATTCATCAAAATGCACTACCTTAAAAATTCACTTAATCTCGTCAGAACCTGAGATGATACAATTTCTGAAGGATTAACCTTCCAAAGTGTTATCAAAGAGTGACACTAGGTTGCTTTCAACATCAGAAGGCTTTGATTCATCACGTATCAACTAGCTGTAAGAATCTCCACAAGTATAAAGTTGATACACATCTCTGGATATCAGAGATGTCAGAAATTCACTCTTGTGACGCAAAGTCACTTTCTCCACTCTACAAATGATATATGAGTTCATGAGGGTGAAGAAGACTTCATCAGGACTACTATGCACGGAAAATGAAGGGTGCAGTAGCTAGTCCTTAAGATCTTAAGTATTTGGTGCAAATTGTTGGGAAAGTCTCTTATTTCTTTTGATCCTCCGGACCTCAAGGATCAAAGATCAGTAGTTAAATAAAATATAGTCCCAGTAAAACCAATTTAAAGATTTCCAAGCATTTGTCATTCAAAAATGCCATTTCATCAACATCAGTGTTTCTAAAGTGGAATGTCAACTTTGACAAATTAGGTCTGAAAACACAGCTGAGGTAACAGAACATTTGGGCAATTTTGGAACACAACTTTTTCAGATATCATTTTGAAATCTTTTCTATTTGAAATCACGTTTCATTATCTAACATGAACCACATTATCCCCAAACTAGCACAGAGTTCTTTGATTTATGAGATGACATTCTGACACTGACAGTGATTCAACCCTCTCTGACTCTCAACCCCCCCACTCAATAACTTGATGAGTTTTGTTCTTTTTTATTATATGTTATTCTAAATACATGAAGACTCACCATGGAAAAGAAATTCTGAACTTTGACAAGCTGAAAACATACAACTTTATTGTTGTCTTATGGACAAGGCCTTCACAGCCTTCTGGATACATTGCCCTATATTGCCTTATATTCCCTTACCTTGTCTCTCTCGGTGTTCCAGACACATCTGGGAAGGATGGTTCTGCAACAGTGAACTATTTGGTCGCTTACAATTTTCCCCTTTGCACTTCAATCAGATTCATGTTTTTTTACGGAAGACTTCACCTGTAAGATGTTTACAAACCAAGAAAGAGAAAAGTGAAGCCATATACACATTTTCACCCAAAAAGTTAAAACCTTAATATAAACCACACACAAAAAAAAAAAAAAAAAAGACAGGCATTAGGCCTTTCAGCTTGTTTGTTTTTTAAGGAAGAAGAAAAAAATCCCAGGGTAGTACTCTGATCACTAAGCTACAGAAAAGGAATATTGTTCGTGTTTTCATTTAAAGGAGATAAATACAGCTCTTTCTGAGACATTAGAGAAACTCTCCTACGCTTCCTACTTCAGCAACATTTTAGAGAAAAGGATTGCTTTTGTTTTTTTCCCAGAGGTTTTGGTCTAATAAAAGTTTAGTTGTTTTGTTTTTTTTCTCAGAAACACAGTATTTGTCTAACCTGCAGGATCCTCATTTCATGCTGAGATGGAAACACCTCATTTTCCTGTGAGAGAATAAAACCTTCTGATATTATTTATTGCTCAAGCAGAATTAGAGCATAGAAATCTCACAAGGAAACTCTCTTGGAACTTCCTACCTAATTTCATATAGGGCTTTGGATATAGATTCACATGAAATATTAAAAAAATAAATAAATATAAATCTTGCCTTTCAAGTATAAATCTCCAAGGTTGTTTTTGGTTTGGTCGGGTTTTTTTGTTTTGTTTTTGCTTTTTTGGTTAGGGGATTTTGTTGAGTTGTTGGTTGGTTTGTTTCAGTTTGTTATTAATAGAAAGCCTCTGAAGTTTTTCAGCCAGAAGACTTCCTGCTCCTCCCACAAACAGTGTTTCAGGAAACACTGCCCAGGAGCACATCCATTCCTCCCGAGTAATCCTAACTTCTCACTTCAGCTGTGGAGGTGACCCATACAGCTGCATTAGCAGAGTTAAGCCAAGTTTTTTGAAAAAGCCTTTGAAAACTACTTAAATATAGTAAATTAACTAAAGAGAGGTTAGTTAATAAACCTCAGGTGTGATTCTGAGACCTTCTGAGGAGCAAAATTAGTGAATCAGCAGGATTTACACTAATTTATAACCACCAAAAGGGCATACAAAACCAGTGGTCTGATAATTAGCTGTGGATTCCCTGCAGTATACAGCAGGAGTGGCCAATGTTTCAAAATAATTAATGTGAAATGAGGGAGGAATAACCCCTAATACACAGCAAAATATATTATTTATCATTTTCTGTTGCAGTTTACCCTTGTGAGTATGCCAAAACTGGCTCTCCTTTCACACCCTGTACAAAATTTTTCTACCATTCCTGGTGGCATTGCTCCCTTGAAAATGCACAAGCACATGGCTTTGTTGGTGTCATAGATAACCAAGCACAGAGGCAGAGCCTTCTCCCACCAGTGAAACCAAAACCTCAAGAATGGCAGCAAGAATTTCTGGACTTGTTAATGAACAGTGGGGCTTCCTCTGCCATACAAACATAATGAAACCCAATGAAATTGTGTCCTTACCATCTAAACACAGAAAGGAGAGTCAGCTTCTCTGGGGAAGGGAACAGCTCGGTTAGGTGTTGGTGTATAGGAAATGTTGTGTATTTTAATTCACTGGTAATTTAATATGTATTGGTCTATCCTAATGGGGTAGCAATCTGGATTTGGGCCTGAGGCTACTGATGTAACAGTGTTAATAAAGAGCAAATCACTACACTAATTATGATTAATATTTTCTTTCAATGCAGTATTCTACTTCATCATCTTTAGTAAAGTGTTATTTTTTAATTTAAACAAAGCACATTGCCAACAAGCTAAACGTGTCAAATTGAACGTTTTAGTCTTCTAGAATATATATAACCTCAAGTGTATTTTTGCATCTGTTATATATTCAGTGGGTGAAGGAATATTGAGCTTTTTACAAACTGCTTTCCATAAATTTGAGCAGGCAAGCAGCTGACACCCAACTGCAGTGTCACAGCACTGGAAGAAGTTTCTGGTAGCGTTATCGCTAGGTGGTGAAAAACTCTTCAGTAGGGCTGCTAGGATTATCTCTTTAAATCCTTGAAAGAATGGGATTTGATGACACTTTATCAATGGGATTAAGTCTCTCTTTTTCTTAGTCCCCTCCCCCTCAGGTGATTTCCCATAATAAGTACATTTCAAAGCCATGCCCATTGCAGACAGGCCACCTCAGCTGGTGCTCTTCAGCACAGCTCTAGTGCCTCTGACACCAGAACCTGGAGCTTATTACACTGCTAAAAACACTACACAGCTGATGCTCTGCATCTGCTGCTTAGGCCTAAAAGGCAACACTCTGGTCCCCTAAACTAAGGAAAAACCTGGATGATTGTTTAGATTCAAAATAGGATGTGACTAATGAAAGATATGAAGATGAGTTAGCTAAATCTAAGCGGTACTGCTATTCCTGGATTTGGAATAAGTGCCAAAATCAAAATAATTCCCAAACTTTCCAAGTAGTCAATTTAAATAAATGATACCTATAACTTTTTCTGCACAGCTACACTACTGCTTTCAGCAAACACAATGTCAGAGGGGTATTACTCAAACTGAAAACAGTGAAAATACTACTTAGTGAAACATTAAAAGTTTTAATTGGAAAAGGACAGAAATATTTTGCTGGCAATACACTGCAACAAAAAAAATAAAAAAGAAAAAAAGTCAATAAAATATAAAACTGTGTCCAAATCCAAGTTCTTCACCATGTGTACATGTAGAACTGTCATGTGTATATAGACCTATACTTGTGTATCTGTATATAGGCCCACAGAAAGAAAATCCTAACACCACTTTTTCAAAACAATCAAGACATATTCTTATTAATGTCTTCTTTTGTTGCTTGGGACAAGGCGATAAAAATCTGAGTTTATTGTAAAAACATTATTTGTTTCTTGTATGAATGGACTGTAAAAAAGCACACATCTAAAACACAGTTTCATTCCTGCATATGATAAAATTCAAAAAGTCACTACTGATTCACTCAAGGTTTCCCATAATCAAAGAGCTGAAGATGAGAATTAATTTCCATTGGAAAGTTTGCAAAGACCCCCTCTGCAATCCAGCCAGTGCTCTTAGAAATGAATCCTACCAACACCGTGTCTGTCAAAAGGGAACAATGAGCTCTAAATTCTTATACAGGGAAACTTTTATGAGTTCTGTTGCCAGCTTGTGATCCGAAGATCTGTTTTCCCATCATAACTGAAGGAGGTCTGCTCAAAATGTTCAATGCACTTCAGAGAGTGATACTATTTAAAGGATTGTTTTTTCTGCTCCCTATTCAGACAGGTAGTGTCACTTGAAATGCTACCCAGTATCTCCCTGGCCCTTAGAGGCCATTCCAGCAAGACATAAGGGTTTTCTAGGTTCTGAGTCACATTTGCAGATGTTCTAGATGTTCTAGTGTGTTCCAGATGAAAAGAGATGTTTAAAGTGAGGGAAAATGCCTGAGGAGTAGTGATAGATTGCCCACGTCCAATGCAAAGTGTAGGTCCCTACAATTAGGAGTTTAATCCCACCCTTATGCTGCTTCATTGTGTCAATTCAATGCAGCTGTGATTAAAAAAAAAGCATTCTCACATGAGCCTTTCTGTATGCCTCCCATTTCAGAAATTATGTTTATTTCTTGATCTCAAGACATTAATTTACTTTACTGTAAATAAAAATAAATTTCCCTAAGTCCCTTATAGTCCATTTCCATAGCACTTTTTTGATTTGGTTCCCAAACTGTGATTTTTTTATTATGAAAGATCATAAAATTTGCAACTAGATTAGGATGAGCATTTGCAGTAATCTTCCCAGTTTGCCACTTTGCTGTTATTGAAAAATTAAATTTCCTTCAGGCCACCTGGCTTTAGGTGCTTGTAGAATAGATTCTTTTCAAAAAGCCAATTTCAAAGTGGAGTCTAAGACTCTTTTGACAGTGGAGCTCCTGGATTTATATAAAAAATCTACTTTTCCCCTTTTGAAACAAGAGATGTTTATAGAATGAGAGGTTAGTACAGGAACAAATTCAAAGCACAGAGTGACTGCAGACAGGGAATGCCTAAAGGCTCTAAAGCTAGAAACAAGACTACTTCTTTTCCCTTTCTTTAAAGGATAGCTTTCTGAGTTCTTGAGACAGATATTTTCTGCAGCTTTCCAAACAGCTACAGAAATATGTCTAAAGGTTTAGTTTTACCAGCATGTGAAAAATGTACAATAATGCCCTTCAGATGTTGGACGTTTGAAAGAAAGAGCAAATCTGTGGAAAGAGGAGTTACCTGAGTTTGATTATTGACACATAGAGATTCTCATGTGATATTTTTAAACACCACAAATACATGTATTCTGCCAAAAAATTAGGAAACAGATAATTTAAAAGAATTTATATCATCTCAGTAATATGAATTACCTTACTATTTTTCTAACATCATAGTAGTATTACACTATTTTTTATTTTTATACTATTGCATTGATGCATAGACCAAATGTATCCCCTTTGAACAAAGGATCAAAAATATCTGTATCCAATAAGGAGATTTCTTTCGTTATGAAATTTAAAAATGTGAAAAACATGAAATCACCTATAAATTAAATTTAGTCCTTCGGCTTTTTCTATTTTGTCCGTACCATAAGGACAAAAAATTTTAATAAAGAGCATGTGTACTGGTATACATGGAAGACCAGAGAGGTATAAGAAATCATATCTGGAAGAGAAAAATCACTCCTTAATTTACTTGTCCATAAAGGTAATGCTAGAATGCCAGGAAGCACAAGGCACACAGTGCTCTATCTGTAACATTGTTCAGTTCCTGCAATTCAATCTGAGTGCAATCAATCCTGATCTGTAAAAAGAAAAGATCCATAGAGAGCTGACCTAATTGGTTTCTCAATATCTCATTTCAACTTTTTTTTTTTTTTTTTCATTTGCTGGTTTCTTGAATTGAGCTTTGTTAATATCAAGTGTTTGCTATATAGGAAAATAAAGCTTCCAAAATAATGAAGTTGTTTTTCTAAAAACACAAAGTGTAAAAATATTAAATTTTGGCTTTTCTTCCTTTTTGGTTTTTTTTTTTTCATCTCACTGACCAGATCCATATTTTTTCAGATGTCCACACTTTCTGGGGGGTTTTGAAAATAAAAAGTTTGGCAGATTACTTGTTTACCTTTTTTTAAGAAAGATGAGGATTTCCAGTAATCATCTGATTCTGACAGCTCCGGAGAAAATTATTTTATATACTAAATGACTCCTCATAATAAAATAATGAAAAAAGGCAGCAGTAAATGCAATTTTCAGAGCTTTTTACAGAAGTATTCGTGCATGGCTTGAGGATACCTGCCTGGGTAGATATTCTGAATTTAATCTGGCTTCAACAAATAACGGGACCAGCTGATTTGATCACAGCTTAACTCGATCTTCTGTTTAATTTGATTAGAGCGTTAGAGGCCAATATGTTTTCAGCTTAAAATAATTCAAGAAGTGTTTGGTTTTTTTCAGTACAGGAGGACAAGGTTATAAGAATTAAAGAAACCACATTTGCAGGAAGTTAGAAATTTAGTAAGAAGGCTATTTTGGGAAGCTATATTAAACTCCATCACAGTGAAAGGACAGTTGGAAATCTGAGACATCTCTAATGCGTACAAGGCTACACAGTTCCCATCAAAGAAATATGAGTGATTTTACTGTGCAGATGGTAAATGTATCAGGTGCATCAACTTTACTGTGTGACTGCAGGAAGGAAAAGGAGAATAGAAAGTGAATATTCCCTTGAGAAAGAGAGAGAGCAAGATCCCAACTATTAGCACTCTGCATTCACATCAATAGGCAGTATTGCAGACTACCCTAAGAATACAGAGTGTCTCAAGTTTCAGTTGTTTTGCCTATTTTCAACTGCCCTGTGGACACTCATCCTCACCTTTGTGTATTGGGAAGTCCTCTGCAGGCTGCTCTCCTGGACAAAAGAACGTTTTCATCCTCAGCCATGGAACAGCTGATGAGCTAGTGAAATTCTGGAAGTCACCTACTCCAATCCCTGCTCAAAGAAGGGTCATCTAGAGCCTTCTTTACTGCAAGGGCTCAGTGCTGTGTTACAGTCACTGCAGTGCAAACAGGATCTCCCAGTTCTCTTCTCCAAGCTGCCTCCAGTCAGCCCCCAGTCTGAAATTAACCTGATCCTAAAACTCTACAGGGGGACTAATGGCGATTGAGAGAGATGGGGGACAACGGAGTGGTGATCAGAATCTGAATTTACTGTGGGCTACGTATGCTTATATGGCGTTCTAGGAAGGCTAGTAATTTTTTACTACAATGATTTGGTTAAAAATCATACAAATAAGTTTATTCAACATCTCTTCTACTTGCAGAAATTGATTCAATCTTCTTCCCTGTCACCAGTCTGATCCAATCCTCTTGCAACCTTCAAAGCTCTGTTTCTTCTTGCCAAGGCATCCTGGTTATCAAATCTCTTTTGTTAAACAGGTCCAAGGTACTTTCTATCTTTGCAACAGGAGACAAGGTGGGATTTCCCTATGTTGAACTTCATGAAGTTTCTTTTGGTCCATTTCTCCAGTCTGTGTCAAGGATGATCTAGATGGCAGCTCTTCCATCTCATGCAGCAACTACTTTCCCCAGTTTTATATTGTGTGTGAACTTATTTGAGAATATGCTCTGACTCATCACCCATCATTCATGAAGGTGTTCAATAGTGTTTGTCCCAGAATCATCCCCTGACATATACTGTTGCATCCAGCTGTGCCACTGATCCAAACCTCTTAAGCCCAGTTGTTCAGCCACTTTTCTAATACATCTCTCTGTCCTTATAGACTGAATGCTTATCAGCTTGTCTATGAGAATATCATGGATGGAAGAGTGGAAAGCTTTGCTTAAACCAAGATAAACAGGAACTAGTGGTCTTACTTCATTCATCCTGCCAGTCACATCATCAGCCTTCTAGGTTATTGGATTGGTCAGGCATAATCCTTGCTTTGAAAATCCAATCTGACTATTCCTATTCATTTTGCTCTGCTTAATATTCTTGGAAAAGCATTTCACGAGAATTTACTCCATCACCTTTCCAGACATGTAGATGAAGCTGACCAGTCTGTAATGTCCTCAATCCTAATTTTTCCTTACCCTTGTGAAGATAGGTGTGACATTTGCTTTCTGCCATTGTTCAGGAACACCCTTGTCCACCAGATCCATGTGACCTTCCAAAGATAATGGGCACTATCATAACAATTATATCAATCAGATTTCTCAGCATTTGTGTGCAATACATACATAAATTTAAGACAAGAATCTTAGTCTTTTTGTCCAAGTCTGATAAAATTATGAGGAGCAGAATACAGGCTTTAAGCTGAAGGAATGGAAAGTTATATCACTGGTAAAGATATTATCACCAAAAATTACACTATATGGACTATATTAGATATTCAAATTAAAATTTCTGTCCATAGAATCTAATTTCTACCAAAATTATGATAAATTAATAACATCCCCTCCTGCCAAATTAATTCAATGAAAAAGTATTATTCTAATTACATTAGATCCCTTCTCTGAATATTTTTGGGGAAGTTTTGAGGATTGTGAAGACTGTGGATTGACCAGAGTATGTTTAGCTATTCATCTTTATCTTTCTTTTTCAAATGCTGCTGGTTGGGAATTTATTACTGCCCAGAACAGCAAAGTCCATAAACATCTAAAAGACTTGTACTGTCAGTGTTGCCAAAGAGGATGGCCAAATCAGATCTTAGCAGGACTATGAAGGAAAGGAAACAATTCTGGGAGGAAGTGGGTGTATGGAATGATAGAAATCATAATGTTGGTATGTTCAGATACTATGCTATAGGACAAAGTAATTCGCTCTATGTACATTACAGAGTTACCACTTTCAGAGATGATAAGTAATTTAAATGCTTGAGGATGCCATGTATTTTGGTAATTAAAGAAGACAGAAATTCTTGATGCATTCTTTTTTATGAATATTATTGAAATCTTACTGCATTCTTAAAATTCTACTTCACCTTTTCAAAACTGAGAAAATTTATCTGATACTAATAAAGCTTTTGAAAGGGCTTTCCTACATCCATGTTGTGACTGCAATTACATGTACACTATAAAACAATGTAACAATATTCTGGATAAACACATCATGTATGAATTGCAGGAAAAACCTTTCAAAGCTGGTCTTATAAATTAAAAAAAAAAGAAGACAGATTTCTGGATTCTGGGCAGAATGGATGTAATTGGATCAAAGAAGGAATAACTGAGAAGAAGCATTGAGTGAAGGAAAGATGTGTGGTATGAAAACATTTTCCCTTGTGTTTTGCTCAAGGCACATCCGTAGGATTATTTTGCCACTCTGTCAATAGCCTAAAGCATGAATCTGTGTTTGAGAATCCAGAAAAAATCAATCTCTGACACTTTCAAGAAACCCATTTAATCATTTGTATAGAAAAGCACTTTGAAATCTGCAAGTGATAAATACTAATTACTTTTAGTTGTAGTGTAAGTAGTGATGTTGTGGTAAAGTGAGAATAGTGTGCTTGGATCCTCATATGTCATCTTTTACCTTCCTGTCCATTTGCAACAGCTTTTTCAAATGATCATGAAAATGGACCAAGTGTTCTGTATCTGGTCTGTTAAAAAATGGTCTAGCATTTCCTTATGTAATATTACTTAACACACTTTTTTTTTTCAGTTGTATGAAAATTTATGACTTCTTTGTCACTCTTTACACAGGCAATTCTATCACTCTCTCTCAGTGTTTGTCCAGAGGATTGAGTATCTTTATAATCTTTGTTTAAACCCTGCCTTTGTGATGTCTTTGAAAATTACTTAAAATAAGTTCTTAACTATAATTTTCACTTTTACATATGTGGGACCTATTGCCAACTGCCTTATTGAAATCTGGGGACCAAAAAGTGGAGTGGGAGACAGTTGCAGAAATAAGAATATAATCATCTTCTCTCTCTAGGGAAGGATAGACTCTTACCTTGGGAATAGCATCACTCATCCTCACCAGAACTTGATAACTTTCCTAAAATCTTTTCTGAAGAAAATTGACTCTACCCCAGCCAAAACCAGCACATTGATAATATTTTCCTTGTGCACTAAATGTGTTGACTCCCTAGCTCTGAGCCTGTCCTCAGTGCATGCTAGAGCAGGGACTGTGAGCTTGAATAGAAGTACACTGGAGAATTGACAGTGCATTGTACCTACACAGTGGTGCTCAGCTGGAGAGTTTTGATTTCTATTGAAGTTCTGGGATGACTGTGAAGGTCTTCAGGCCCTTTATATAGCTGTTAAGCAAGTTGGCTCTTCCTGCAGGTATTATTCCCTCTCAGTAAATGGGCTAAAGACACTGACCTGCCTTGGGCAATTCTTTTCTGTAGTACACAAGGTGCTGAGTGGCTGTTCTGTGACTGTTCTTAGAGAGAGAATTTATTATCTTCAGTGTGGTGCCCTGCAAACAAAGCAATCTTGCTTTCAGGCTTGAAGGAGTCTGCATGTAGCTTCTCTGCATGTAACACGAGTTGGCTGTACCCAACTGTTCCTGCATCTTTAAATGCAAGTGGAAGGCTCTGGTTCAGGAAAAGATATTTATTTCTAGGCAGATCAGTATCTGCTGCCACAATAAGAACCTTTGAGCATACACCATCAGTCCCGTGTAATACACTAATCATACATTCCAGCAAGTGTGAATACTGGTTCATACAGAGCCCCTGCAGTCTACAGGCTAAATGTATACATTATGAGCCAATTTCATACTCTGTTCATTAAGAAAGTAATTACCATGGTAACATATACATCACAAGTTACTAGCACAAGCTCTAAAAGTTCCAAGTGCATAGCAACAAGAGCATAATGTTGGAGCATCTCCATTTAGTAGTGCTTGAAAACTGTACATAAGGTTTACTAAGCACATTATTAGTAGTAGAGAGAAGAAATGGGTCTTTTACACCCAAGTGGTATAAAGAAAAACCATGTTATTAATTTGTAGACTTAATGATCTTGAGTCAAATGTTGCCAAAGATTAACTTGCTCTCATGTTTTTCATCTTCATCATGTTATGTTAGCTAGTCTTTTAAAAATGATTGTTAATATTAATATTCTGGAGATGCAATTTACACTAAGTAATAATCTGCATGTTGGAAAGATATAGACAATAATGTAGTCTTCCAAGGGACATGGAACTGCTTGTTCTAACCCCATTGCTTAATCCTCTGCAGAAAACACAATTTCCAGATGCAATTTCTCCAGAGACATCTTTCACATCACACTAACTTTATCTACTTTTATCACATGGAGAATTAGCCAAAGACAGATCTTGTTAAGGCTGTGCTAAATGAGAGGAAGGAGTTCAACCACAAAAAGGCAACTCAAGGTCATAACAATGGAATTTTTCCTAGAAGACTGATGATAGCAGAAAGGTAAAGTAAAAAGAGTGTATTGTTTATGCATCAAGTTTCTTCTGTACGGCTCTAGCAATCAAGACATGGCAAACTCTGTGGGCTTTTGTACTAATGGAACTGATCTGCTCCTTGTAAATTAGGGGGAATGACCATCTTCTCTTTGACTAAGAAAATGGAAAATCTGGTTAACAATTTCATATGCACATTCATACCTGCACAAACTTTCCTCTCCTCACTGACTGAACAGGATAATGCTCTATTTTAAATTTTATCTTAGCACTTCAGCCCACTAAATCTGAAAAGTTATTTTGATGTCATAATCATGCTTATTTTCTCCTTGAAATTATTCCTTGCTTTATTTCAAAACTTCAAACTTGAAAATCATTACAAACTTCAGAAACACAAGGGAACAATGCTACTACTAAAATGTTTGAATAACTAGTCACGGAGATATTTAAAGGCAGTGGAAATGTCAAGACTATAAATTTAACTTTGACTCTAGTAGGAGGTTCAGAAAATGTTAAGGCATAACTTGAACAAGGGGTAAGTTCCTGACAAGCACAGCTATAATCCCAAATCAAAATTAAGTTTCCATTGTGTGAACATGTTCAACTTGACAGGACATTATGTTGTTTTACTTTAAAATGATACTTCACCAATAATTTCCACTGTCAATTAAATGAGAAAATACATACATTTAAAGAATGTACTTTAAGCTGCAATCATACCTTCTAATGTTTTCATTTGACTCATGGCTTAAATATAGATTTTTTTTTATTATTATTTTTTTATTTTTTATTTGTTTTGTGGTGGGAGAGGTTAAAGGGGTGGTTTCTGTGAGAAGCCATCAGAAATTTCCCCCATGTCTGGTAAAATCAATTCCAGCTGGCTCCAGGAGAGATGTGCCACTGTCCAAGGCTCAGTATATCAACAACAGTGGTACAGACGCTGGGATAACATATTTAAGAAGCAGAGGAAAAGAACTGGAAGAGCAGCTGGAGAGAGGAGTGAGAATGTGTGAGAGTGAAGTGGTTTGTCCTTGGCTGGACACCAGTTGCCAACCAAAGGCACTCCGTCACTGTCCTCCTCAGCTGGACAGGGGAGAGAAAATATAACAAAAGGCTTGTGGGTTGAGCTAAGGATAAGGAAAGATCTCTCACCAATTACTATCATGGGCAAAAAAGCTCCTCAAATTGGGGAAATTAATTGAATTAATTAAGAGCCAGACAGGGAGGTAACATTTCTATGTACTATATATATACTATCTAATTGTTATCATCTGATCTAAACGTCTTTCACTCGAGGTACCCAAGTTGTGCTTCTTATCTCCAAATAATTAAAGACAAATGAATCCTCCCTGTTTTAGGATGGCTGCAGAGATTGACATCTTTTACCAAATAATTCTGGTGGGTCTGTTGAATGTACACTGAAGGAAGGTAAAAAATGTCTTCAACCACAGGCCAAATAAGAGTTTAACCCTTCAGGTTGTTGTATCAAAAAATATTTTTTGAGTTCCCCTCAGAAGCTTCAATGCATCCTTCAGTACCCTAAAAACTGTACACAGACCTCTGGATCCTGCTGCTACAGAACCTGTATGTAGGTTTAATGGTGAGTGTAACCATGCAAACAGTCTGCATGGCAGTGGGTGTGGTTAGTGTAGTCCTTCATGGTCACAGCACCAGAATGCGCCATCCTGCCCCAGGTGGCACAACACTGTTAAGTGCTATGGACAAGAATCACTGAAATATCAGCAGAGCACAAGTGACAGCACTTGTGACTTGAAGTAAGAGCAGTGAGCTGATTTTCCTTGGGGACTGACACCTACTCCCAGAGGAATTAATTCTGGAAACCTTCAGATCCTTGCTAGCAGTACTTGTGAAGAAACGCTTCTCTTCTTCAACAATTTGCTGAGAGCAGAGAGGTGAGGATGTGACATACTAAACCAACTAAAGTTGCTTCCTTTAAATGCTGCAAGGTTGATTTTTTCCCCTTTTACTGGACAGGGAGTGGCAGGCTGTTGGACAGCAGCAGACTGAGCCTGGGTTTTAAGAGCTTAATAGCATGAAGATTTAGGGGTATGGTGATGAACAGAGAATACCACAGGCAGTGAAAGACAACACCAGCATTTATCAGCTACACAGAATTGCTAATCCAGGTGTATACTGTTGGATCAGTATAGTGCTGATCATACAATCTGATATACGAGAAAGCAAAGGGGCTCAAGTCTCATCCACTTCTAAGACCTTGACAAAAGTATCCTATTAAAGTTTCACAGAGAAAAAATTATTCTTTCATCCAACATAAGCTGTTGGCACGTAAGCATTACATACTGTCTGTAAGCTGCTGTCTTTATTTGAAATGCTTTGAAGGAAATCTATGTCCCAGACTTAGTCATATAGCATATATGCATATAGCATATGCATATATGCCATATAGAATATATATGCATATATAGCATATAGCAAATGCACCTGGCATTATCCTAAACATATTGGATAAAGCTTAGGCAAACTCTGTGCCTTACTATGCACTAAGTTATTATTACTAAAACTTACTATGCACTGATAACCAAAAAACAGAGAAGCCATTTGGTATTTTTTCATGTCTACAGTCTGTTTTTAAGTTCACTAGGGGAGTTTTCAAGCTCTGGCAGCAAACTTTGATTCCCCTATGCTATTTAATTTGTATTGATATTATACAGGAGGCATTCAGCTCCTACCTATGAGGGGCAAAAGCCTGCCACCCTTTGTCTTGCTGAAAAAAACCCTTCTCTACAATGAAATGTGTTGGCTTTATCTAGAGCTGAAGTTCTGAGGTAGCAAATAAGCATTGTATTACTTAGAATTACTTAGAATTACTAAGAAAGCATTAGAGTTACTTAGTAGTTGGCTTTTAAGACTGGTGTAGTGTGTACATTGGGGTAGTTATGTATTCTTATCCAGGTAATTAATAATACATCACCTTTACTGCAAAGTTCTGTACATAAATGACTGCAATTGAAGTATAAATAACTGCATCATATAACTACATGTAAAATGGATTTGTAGGACTATGAAATAAAATTGTATTAAAAAGCAGGACAATAAATGGGATTAAACTGTCTGCTAAAGGAAATACTACTAATTACTTTGATACAGTACAATTACACAAACTACAATAACTGTGTAATTACATAATAGTTAGAGTTACAGTGTTATAAAATGTGATTGCTTCTTGTCTTAACTGATGTTCTGCATTTAACTTGAAATAACTTCCAAAAAAGAAGATTAATTTTAATATTTATTGACTTAAAAGCTACTGAAGTATATGGAAAAGTCTGTTATTTCAATGAGTTTTAGAATGGGATAGATATATAAAACTATAATGTGAGGAATAAGAATAAAGTCCTCTGAAGAAAATGTGAGTTGCTTCTTACATTCACGAATAATACTCCACTGTTAAAGTGATCTCAAAACAGAAATTAAGGAGAGAAAGAGAGAGAAAGATCTGGGGAGATTATGCCTTTCTGAGACTAGTGAGAGTTAGGACCTAGTCCATGGTTTAGGTGTCTTGTCCTCCCATCTCATTTTCTCCATTAGACTAAGTCTATGGTTCTTCCACAATGAGAGGGTTCTTGCCTTTTTTTTATTTTTCTTTTTTTGTTTGGGTTGCCTTTTTTTGTTTTGTTGAGTTATTTCTTTTGCTAATTGTCTGGGTTGTTGTTTTTTTAATGCCAGATACCTTCATGATATCTGAGCTGAATTAATTGGAATTTTCTCAGTCATATTCCTGTTAGTTTTACTAGATCTCTATTACAAATAACCACTCAGCTGAACAACATAGAAAGCTTACACTGGGCTTATGGAAGCAGGAAATTATTCACTACAACTACCTAATTCGTGTGGTATAAAGAAATACTACTAGGATGATCTGAGAAATGTCATATCTTTTGTGTACCACTAAAAGCAGTAAAGAAAGTTCTAATCTTCCTGTCCTTGATCTAAATGCAGTGTATGATTATACAGACAGTTCTTTGGCATCCCACTCTCCAGCATTTTGCTGAAAAAACACTTGAAATTTTCTCTGCTTTCAGGGGTTTCTGAGATTCCCTTGGTGCACAAGTTGCTTCCCTTAGGGACTGAACAAAGAGTGCTGAATACCAGAGAAAGGAGGAACTGAAAGTTCTTTCCCATAAGAATAGTAATCTTCAGTGCAGTAGATAAGGTCTCTTCATTTTCATCATCTTCTTCACTCTTAATTTTTGCTGGTGAATCCAATTTGAAAAAAAAGCAATTGGAGAATTTAATCTCATAAATTCAGAAATTAAATATTCCAGAATTTCCAAGACAAAATATTCCCCTTTTGGCTTGCCTGCTATTCATCTAACCTTTTCATCTCCTGAGGAACTTTGGTGCAGAGACAGAAGTTCTAACTTTGCTGATGTTTTTATTTATAGAGAAGCTAAGACATCAGTGGGATTTTACTACTTATAACAAATACTTGATATTCTACAACCTGTTGGACACAACAAACAAGAAAGAAAGTCCTGTTGTTAAGGCATACATCCTCCTGAGAGCAGATAAATCTTCATATGTGTCTGCTGGCCACTGACAGATGACCTTATGTGTCTTTCATGTCTGAGCATTCTCACAGCTCTGAGCTGCCTGTCCTGCTCCCCATTCCTGCTAAAGCCTCCTTGCAGCAGCAGAGGCAGAACAGAGTGCAAGTCTGTCTCTTACCCAACCAAGCTCAATCTGCTGTATTTAAAATGTCAGTTAACTGGGTTTGGCATTCTACAAGGAACAAGGGGAGAGTCATAGACATTTTTTCCACCCTCTCTCACTTACAAGGAAGAACTGGCCCCTGGAAGAGGCACAGGAACTTAGGAGAAATCACAAAAATGAGCAATCAATCACTTTATATATATAAGACAAATCCTCCCTACTTTATCTATGTAAGCTATCCAAATTAATTAGACAGTGCCAGCTTGTAATGACTTAAGAGCAATTTTTCTCACCTATTAGTAACCTGGCCATGTTTATGAACATTTTGGATTAGAAATGGCAAGAACATCAGGTGGTTATGAAGTATGTTCAAAGTTGTCAGTAGACAATAGTGTTAATCACAATATGGCAACAGGATGAAAAGATGGTGTCAGTTATAACTAAATGAATTGTTATCTTTAAAATTACTAGGGAATTTAATAACAATATAATAATAATTACTATCTTGGAAGAAACTACAGAAGCATTTCAAATTTCTGAATTTAAACCCCCTGACAAAGATCAATGAAAACATATGCTAACATGTAGCAATTAATTATTGATACTTCAATTTAACTTACTCTCTGGGCTGTTTACTGAAATTAAAGTCATTTAGTAATCAATAATCGTCCTTATAAAACAAGGATAAAATTTAGCTAACAATAGTGCAGATCAATAAATTATCTCATCTAATAGAACCAAAGATATTATTTCAGCACTCCATCTAAGCAAGAGTGGGCACTAATTTTTCCGAAGCAGCCATGAGGAATATGGATCCTTTGCACAATTTCCATCATGAAAATTAAAAAATAACAAAATCCCAGTGATGATGGACTTCTTCATTGCAAGTTCCCAACTATGTGAGAAAACATAAATGGTCCTTTTACCTTGAATACAGATGGACTCAATAAATAAAATAATCTGGCCTTGCCAGCAGTACAAAGCAGTTCCTTAAACATTACTTCTCGCAAAAGCATTCTCCCAACCTCAGCCCAGATTCATGCTATGACCATTTATTTAGTTGTCTTGGATTTTCTTTCTGTTCCTACTCCATCTGCCTTTTCTGTCACTTCTTTCTCCTAGACACACAAATCTGTTGAGCAGTACTGTCCCCTGATAGTCAACACTTCTGACAGTTCATTTTTTGACAGCAGAGTGTCTATGTGATCTAGATGCTATGGTCATGTACCTCATTAGTCTTAAAAATGCCAAGTTCTAGTCTTCCATCTGGTCCCAAAGACCCTTAATTAAATAAGATATTCCCTTTTCTAATTAGAGTACATACTCCACAGCTTCTGTGATGTTTTCAAGTACTTCTGGCATAGTAGGGTAACATTTCACTATGCAATAAGTTTTCATTACTGCTCTGTAACCAATCATATATATAATAATAGTATATAAAAACATGCAAATGCAGTTTGTACATTTCAATTTCTAACATATTTTTTGTAATCCTTAAATTTTTCTTCAAGATTTTGGGACTGCAGATGGATGAATATGTTGCTGACTAGGACCAAGATTAATCTAGCTGTACAGGATGTAAGGAATTACTGGATATGAGACAAGAAGCTGCTGGATATGACAGACAAGAGTAAAAGAAGCTGATAAAGATTAAGGATAACTCCTTGATAAATGGCCAGATTTAACTGATGGTTAAGGGGAATGTAGAAGAGGAATGACTGAACTTCACAAATAACGGATGGGGGTACTGCAGAACTTTTGAATAATAGAATTTGCAATGCCAGACTTGAATATGGATGTAGCAAGACTGGGACTAAAAAAAACCCTATATTCTCACTGATTTTTTTGGAAGGGAACTGATACAGAGAAATATACAGATGAAGGCAGAAGATAGGACCAAGAAACAGGAAAAGCGATATTAAGACAAGTCTTAAGACTGGTTCTTTCTGTATGTAGCTGCCAGGAGCCCTGTGCTCAATCACCACTGCTTAAAGCAAGATAATAAACTCACTTTTCATTCTCTTATACCAATCATGTCCAAATCATTGCTTTGGGAGCATAGTGAAGGGAATTGGAGTTTTGTTTTCTTTTTCCTGAAATCGGGAGAGACCTTAGGACAGGAGGATTGAGCACACAAGTATTACCATGCCAGTATCACCATGCCAGTGCCCTTTCCAAGCCTGGTGGCATCAGTGTGTCTAAAAACATCCTAACAAATATATTCCATTTCTTATGCAGCCAGGAAAAAGCTTCTAGTGAACAGAGCAGGCCAGTGATAAACTGCTGTACGGCATAGTACTCTGTGGTGGGTTGTTCCTGGATGGATGCCAGGTGCCTACCACAGCAGCTTTATCATTCCCTCCTCAGCTGAGCTTGGAATGGAAAATGAATGGCTCATTCATTGAGATAAGGACGGAGAGAGATCACTCAGCAATTACTGTCATGAAAAAAAACAGACTCAGGTTTGGGAAATTAGCTTAATTTATTGCAAATCAAATCAGAGTAGTGTAATGCAAAATTAAAACTAATTCTTAAAACACCCTTCCATCACCCCTCCAATCTTCTAGGGCCCATCTTCAGATTTCTTTATCCCCTCCCATGCAGCAGCACAGGGAATCAGGGAATATTGTCTGCAGACAGCTCATCACAGGGTGTCTCTGACACTCCCTCCCTCTTGGGGAAGGACTCACACTCTTCCCCTGCTCCAGTGTGGGTCTGTCCGACATGAGGCAGCCCTCCACACAGTCCTTCAACAAGAGTCATTCTCACAAGCTTCAGTTCTTCACAAACTGCTCCAATTTGTGTCCCAGCCACAGGGTGCAGTTCTTGGGAACATAAAATCACAGAATATCCTGAGATGGAAGAGATCCATCAGGATCGTTCAACTCCTGGTACTCACAGGACACCCCAAGAGTCACACCATGTGCCCGAGAGCCTGAGTCCAAACACTTCTTGAACTCCGTCAGGCTGGTGCTGTGACCACTGCTCTGGGGAGCCTGTTCCAGTGCCCAGCCTCCCTCTGGTTGAAGAACCTTTTTCTAACATCAAACCTAAAACACCCCTATATATAATATCTAACCTAGACCTCCCCAGCATTGTTTCCTTTTCTAGGGTCACAAGTCCTGACAGCAAACTTGCTCCAGCATGGGTTCCTGTTTCCACAGGTCCTGCCAGGAGTTTACTCCAGCACAAGCATCCCATAGAGTTACAGCCTTCTTCAGGAAGCTACCAGTTCCAGAGTGGGGCTCTCCAGAGGCCACACATTGGTCTTTGTGTTGTCATGGACCTCCATGGGCTGCAGGGGCACAGCTGCCTCACCATGGGCTGCACCTGGGGCTGCAGGGGAATCTCTGCTCTGGTGCCTGGAGCACCTCCTGCCCCTCCTTCTCCACTGACCCTGGGTCTGCAGGCATGTTCCTCTCACATATCTCTCCCTCTCTCTGGCTGTTGTAGCTCAGCATTTTTTTTCCCTCTTCCTAAACATGTTATCTCAGAGGCACTACCACCTTGTCTGATGGACTTGGCCTTGGCCAGTGGCAGGTCTGTCTTGGATCCAGCATTGGCCCCGTTGGACATGGAGGAAGCTTCTGGCAACTTCTCACAGAAGCAATCCCTTCACATCCATGGCTACTCAAACCCTGCCATGCAAACATGATGCAGATTGCAGCTCTTCAGATCTAACCAAGAGCTAAGTATCATTTTAAAAACATCACCTTCAAGATCTGTTTAGAGAAAATGCTATGCTGAATGAAAGATGGGTGCCAAAAAACTCTTCCAGGGATTATAAATTACTCTAATTGAAAATTAATCCTCCTTCAAACAACACAACAACTCCTATTCATCACATGTGTGGTTATAATGACATATTAGCTTATCATAGATAAATCTTCCCCATGGAAGACTCTAGACTGGTTTTTAAATTAGTATTTTCCATAGCACATTTTATAGATTTTAAGGAATTAATTTCAATTTTTGTGAAATCATCATGTAAGAGAAGGAAAGTAGAAGAACATTGATGATGACTCACAGTCTTCTTAGTTATTTAAAACTGTGGGTCACAAAAACCTTATTGCAGTAAATGCCAAAATAAGTACCATGGAAGCCTGACTCATGCTTGTAATGGAAATATAAAATCAAGGTGCTGAAGCAGAAACCACCATAATAAATGCCAGAAATGTTAACATTCAAAATGATTTGGGTTTCTTTTCAGATAAAAAACATGCACAAGTAATATGATAACAACCTAAATAATTCATTGACAGCACCATTTCATTTGCTTTATCTCAAAATTTGCAACAAATACAGTTATGAACTCATTCCAGCAATGTTTTATTCAGAGCAGGAATCACAGAGTTTTAACTATTCATGCATTATAGGATGGGCATTCACCATGCATCTCTTTGCTTGTTTCACTGAACTTCTGTGTATTTAAATATTCCTGTCAAATGTGAGGAAAGTGGTAACCATAATAAGGTCTTCAAACAAAATGAGTCTTGTTTATTGTTTAGTAAAGCAGAGTAAATTGAGAATAATGTCTTTCTCCATGAGAGAGCTTGAGTGCTGTTGAAAGGAGGACTGGAAAACAAGCATGACAACACTATGTTCACAAAAAGGTTTACATCACATAGGTTTAATATTTGGTTGTCCTGTATTCATACCCTGGCTGATAAGCATCAAAGGCTAGATGACTCCCACAAATGAGCAAAAAATAATAGCTTTCCAGAGAGTCCTTTTTAACTGTACTTTTAGAAGACAGTGGATAAAGAAAGAAATGTTAGTTTGGTCTATCTTCTGACTGGAATGCTTCTGATAAATGCCTCACCATGAACCAGTCTCCCTACAAAGTGTTCAAACTCTTTTGATGTGTGCTTAGAACACGTGCACTTCCTTGCTAGAGCATAGTCCCCTCCTCTTTTCTCTTGAATGATCTCTGTACAAAAACACATTGTGATTCATGGCCCACATGGAGTCTGTGTCCTGTTTTCCCACATTCCATTTCTAATTTTCCTGTAGAACCGAATGTAAAACCTTATCTCACAATAATGTGACTTAAGGCTTGATCCCATTAAAATCTTTGGACTGCTGACCTACAACCTAAATAGCTAAAATTGGTGCTGTTTCACTAAATCAATGGAATTTATTCCATCTATGGATTTTCTCTATCCATGAGTTGCTAAAAACTACAAATGTCTAGATCTATCTTTCCAGCCTCAAAGGAGTTACTCAAAACCATCAGGCCAAATCTTAAAAGGTTTCTGATTACAACTTAAAGGTAAATGTGTGAGAGAAGAGACACCTTAAAAATGAAAGGTTTAACATACAGATTGTTTTAAGGCTACGTAATATCAATCAATATTCTCCAGAAGAAAACTGAAGCTTATACACTCAAGGTGAGACTTATCTACAGTGAATTACTATGATCTTCAAAACAAAGAAAAGAGAAGCATGCTGCTTAATTTTCAATAGCAAGGTTTTCAATCTGGAAATGAAACTAAAAAAGATAAGATAAATTTAGGTAAATCAAGGTAAATTTATAAGGGAAATTTATTGTTCAAAGTCAATTCATATCACTTGTCCACCTAATAATGATATTCAAAATTATTTTGTGAGACAAATATTCATGTAAGTCAAAATAATTAGCAGACAATCAATATAAATGAAGAAATTAATAGACAGAAAATAATAATGAGGACACAAAAAGGCCAAGAAAAATATTAACAAGGTGGATAGCCCAAGTAGCAATGTATTTTGTGTTGTGTAATGGGATTGTAGTATTCATTTTTTTGTATTTGTGCTTAAAGCTGGGGGGAGGAAAAAAAAGCAATGAGAATCAGAAATATGGAAAATAAAATAATTTGACTTATTTAGCTGCCAATAAAGAGCATTGAATAAGGTATGGGACAGCTTTCACCTATTAGAAAAGCTATTGCAGAAGGGCAGGAATGATTTTTTTTCTCCATGTCCAGGGAGGATAGGAGAAAAATTCATGGGTTTAAACTGCAGTCAGGAAGATTGGGTAGATATATGAAGAAACTTTATAAAAGTTTATAAAAGTGAAGACAGTTGAGTACTGTCAGGTACTCAAGGCAGGCTCAGGCTGCCATGAGCAGCTATGCAGTCCACATCACTGGAGCTTCTAAGGTCTCTTTAGGAGCACATCTGCAAGGAATGACACAGACACTGCAGATCTTGCTTTGAGACACAGTGATAGAGTAGATGACCTCAACCTACTTGGCATCTGAGTGGGTCTGTGAGAAACATAGTACAACAACTAATTACCACTTGTAAAGCTTAGAAATGTCCAGGGGATGTTGCACTGAAAAGGGACACTTCTAAGGTTTAACAGCAAGTTGTATTCCCTTATGTTATGACTTATATGTTAATAACCAGGAATACATTTGAGAAACAGAAACTGAAAAAGGCCTAATGTTCCAAATTCCCACTGTAGTTGGTGACAACAGTCCTGTTGATCTCAAGGTAAAAAAGATTAAGAACAAGAATAGAGTAATACACCATGGGCTCAAAGCTGTAAATTATTAATTTAAAATGTTTCTAGTGCCTCCTGAAACACATTCTGAAAATACATTAAATCTTATTGTTTTCATAGTGACAGCCTACAGGAATGAATTCTCTGAGTGCAGTGCTAGAGCTTTAGTGAATATAATATACAAAACTCCACTTGAGGGAAAATCCTTATCTTATTTACATATTTTGTAAATACATATAAATACTAGTGAAAATCTAAGATAGATAGCTAGAACACCCAGTTGGAGTAATATTTTCCTGTCATCTAATCTCAGCGTTCCCACTTCTAAATTTATTTGTATTATTTGCCCTGTGTTTACAATCTTCAATCTTTCCTTGCACCATAATCCTCTCTAGACCACCAGGCCCTACCCCTTATGTGTAAATGCTACTGTCAAAAGGGTCATGTGCAGAGAAATACAGGGGTTTGTGGAAGAATCTCACTTTTGAAACAAAGACTGAGAAATATGCACTGAGACAATTATAAACAGGCAAAACAAAGCAGGGAGAGAAATCAATGAATGATGATAAGCTGGATTTTTGTCTTATGGCACACTTCAATTTGCTGTAGAAATTCAAGTCTCTAGAGCCATTGAGCAGTCCTAGACTGAGACTTGTACCAGAAGAGACTCTGCCCTTCGCAAAAGCCATCTGGGAGCCAAGCACACTGGGGAAACCTTTGTGCTGCAGTCTGGGAAAGGGATAACCAACCCATGGACTAGAATGGGTTGCATGAACTGGACTAGAGAACATTTTTCACTCTTCTTGGTCCTGTAGTCTGATTTATAAGCAAACCTAAGTGGGTACTATGTGTGCTAGAAAATGGGGAAGGACAGACTCCAATGCAGCCAGAAAGGACTTACTAACATTAGCTACAATGGTGCAAATGTAGTCATATTGATCTGAGCCCCAGCTTTTTATAAGGAGGTGTAAATACATAGAAATTTGCCAGCCCTTGCCATCAGTTAAAACCAGAAGCAAATTTATCACCTGCTTTAAGCACCTAAATTTTCCACAGACCATATAATTTACATTATATGTACATAATTTACTGTTACATTGTTCCAGGTCTATTTGTGTTAGTTTATCTAAAGCATGTTTACTAGATAGGTATGCAGTTTCATTTGATTGAAAGAAACAAAGATATCCATCACTTGCAGTTTTTTGTCCTCTCCATCCCTGCAAATGCTTGATTATGCCATAGTTAAAAAATTGTCGTATTTCTCATTTGAATTATTCTAGCTTTAACTTCCAATAATTTTCGTTTTTGCAATATCTTTTTTCCAAAAGATTGAAGAGCCAATTAGTATCTGCTATTTTCCTCCACTGAAGATCTTTATACACCTTAATTAAGTCACTGTTCAATCTACTTTTGATAAGTTATGCATATTGATTTCTCACTGGAAAGCATTTTCTTTTCTCATCAAAAGATTTTGCAGCTCTCTCTTCAATCAGATTTTCCTTATGAAAATATATGGCAAGTACAGTGAAAACCAGCAAGAAGAAATTCCATCTCTGAAACATGACAAAGTTTCCTCAGGGTTCTTCATTTACCGTCTTGAAATCTTTGTTAACTATTTGCCATTTTCCATCTATTTCTAGCTAGGTTGGATCAAATACTGCTCTGAAACATCATTTCAAATGCTGATCGTTAATATTTATCAATAGCCAGAGTGGTATGTGGCAATATATCACTTAACACTCTAACTTCACAAGTATTTGATCTGCTATTAGAGGGCTAATATTTAATATCATCACTGACAATTCTGCATGAGTTGGGCCACTGAATTTTATTGTGGTGTGACATAAGTTCTTTTTCTCCACCTCTTCCTTCTCTGTAAGTCCTCTGAGTAAATAAAGGAAATTTGTTCCAAAACCTGGTGAAGATGTCATAGGATTGTCAATTTTAATTCTTGGAGAATTAAAAGGGATGTTTATGCTATTTCACTGTGGTACCTCATTTAACCTATTTAGATTCTTAATGTATATGATTCAGTGCAGGAATTTAACTTTGGTGTCAGAGATTAAAGCTTTCTGGGAGAGGAAGCTGTAAACTAGGCAATATCCTGAGTTCTATTTAATATGCCTACTCTTTTTCTGCTCACACTGTCATTCATGGAAAGCAGCAATTAGGAGAAAAGTGTCAGAAAGGAATGACCTATGCTTAGGTAGCTTCTCAAAAAAGAAAAAGTTATCACGTCATACAAACTTTCTATAATTAGAAAGTTTGAATAACCTCTTTTACTTTTGCATTCATCAAAATAACTTTTAAAGGAACATTTTACCTGCAACTCTAAACTCCAGTTTACCCTTTGTGATTCAATCTGATGAAAAAATGGCAAGCAGAATGGAGGTATTTAGTATTAGCTGGAAAAAGCTACATTATGGAAGTAAATTATACAGCTGGGAAGCAAAACAACCTGCTTCTCAACTCTACAAGATTAGAGGCCTCTGAGCACTAAAATTACATCAGTAGAGCAAACTTGCACAGGTAAATTGAAGGTTTGCATTAAAAACCCATCTTAACATAATGAACAATGAGTAAAATACCCTCCTCTCAGGGACATGGTCCATGGACAAGGATCCAAGGACATCTCAGACCTCTGCCTTGCCCTTGTTCAGTGTGCCAGGCAGGGTCCTGTTGGTGCCACAGTGATTGAACTAGTCAGCTGCTGCTGGCCTCAGAAAGGCAGAGATGAAGGTAAACAGAAGGTAATGAAAGTTAGAAGGCTACAAGACACCATTGTCTAGAAACCAGAATTACACCAGACCACTGATCATATATGCAGGCATTCCGTTTATTCTGTGAGAAACCTTTATTCTTCCAAAGAATATATATCTGATCACTTCATAAATGCTGAGAATCATGTTGCATGAAGTAAATATTATTTCAGTCAATAACAAATAAAATATTTGAGGAGTCTCATTATAATGGTGTCAGAACAGGCACAATTTTGACTGTGGCACAGATGACATGGGTTAAGACTGAACATCTGTATGTGTCATTCTGGTATTACAGTAATTCAAAGAATCCCTCAAGCATAATCAGAACAGATCTCTTGTATTTCAGATGACTGCTAAAAAGATATCCTGAAAGCATTAAAGAGCAACTGCAAATTTAGCTATAAAATAATGCTGACTGGCTTAGTAAGTAAAATTTGTACCCAAATTTTCCAAAGTAATGAAATTAAACAGAATTTTTTTTTTGTATTATGTTTTCATGCCTATATTTCATTAAAAAAAAATACTGTGGAAGTACTAAGAAAATTAATAACCTTAAATGAAACACAAAGTGTAGCCTTCAGCACTGAGCTGTTAGCTCACCTTAAGAACATGCTTGAAATAAAATCTTTAAATACTACCCTAAATCAATATACTCTTTCAAATGGAGTCTTCCAAAAACCAGTAAAAGACATTTTATGGTCAATAACATGGGGCACTTTATTACTCATTTCCATGTATGTTTGTATGTATTCCTCAGTGAGTTATTTGTTCATTTTGTTATTGTTTTTTAGGTGTAGTGTAGGACTGGAAAGAATTCTCCTAGGACATCTGTGCAGACCTGTGCTCATGCAAACAGACACACCATATATTGATCCACGCTATTAAAAAAACAGCTTTCTTACTGGAAGACTATTCCAGCATATCTACCTTCCTTCAGAGCAAATTTTCAGTACACATACATGAAGAACGTTCAGTTTGTATGATATTGATTACTTTTCTTTTCAGGGATTCAGTTTAGTCTCCTGTATCCCATGAAATTGCTCATCAGGTTGCTAAATGAATAGTGTGGGTGTCTCCTCATGCATCATTAGGTACCCTTTTCAGTAGCTCAAGGCAATAATTATAAAGAAACACAGGAAGAAATTAATTTATTCTCAAGCATGACGAATCAGATACAGGGATATACACAACATATTTTCTTTTAAGATACATAGTTGCTGTAAAAGAAATGTAAGAGTCAATCATTGCAGTTTTAATCAGGATCATATAAAGTGTAATTCTCAACTCAGAGGTTCACCTATCCATGATCAAGCACTGGTTTTGTGCAGTGTGATCTCAACTCAGTTTTACCAAGGAAATTGTGACAAGGTGTGACAAGAGCACATGAGCTAAATCCATGCAATATAAGAAAAGCAAAAATACAGATAGAAATGTAATAATTAAGATTCTAACAGTTAATACCCTGATTTCCCTACAAGGAGAAGGGGTTGAGAGGTGGCTAGGAAGGTGGCTACAGATTCTCTGGGATGGCAGCTTCAAAACATCAAGGATCAGACCCTTTCACAGAGTAACAAAGACAAACTGTTCCTGCCTGATTGACAGCTGAGTTGCACTGATGTCTCTCCAGGTGTGTGAGGGTAAACTGGTCCTTCTGGCCTGCTGGACCTGGCTGCCTCATTGAATCAACTAGTAAGTTAAAAAAGCAACATACCTTCTGAATCCATCCTCCTGCAGATTCTCTGTGCATTCGACAAATGTCACCTGATTTACGTGACTCAGAAAAGAAGAATTACCAAGGGGCTTCACTGCTGCAACTGCTCCAAGCTATGCTGGGTCAGCACCACAGGCTAGCCACAGCTTGTCTTTGGCTCACCTACCTTCTACTGAGTAGAAAGCTTCTTGAGGTTTGAACACTACATTCTCTGTGTCCATGGTAGTGATGATATAATGTAAATAATAGATGGGAAAAGATGAAGCCTATTCCTTTTCCTTTTGAAGAAAATCGGAAAATATTTAGGTAACAAGTGAGACTTCAGTCAGGAACCCAAATTTCTGCTGTACTTTACCACTTTTTTCCTGTGGACCATTTCTCACTTTACGACTTCCATAAACCCACTCAACATTAGTACTTCCCAAGCAGAGAGCAAGATTTGATACCTGAAGTTCTGAGTTTGCCCATTTTTTTTTCCAATGCCTTGAACAATTTTTAACTGTGGTATGTCAGCATTCTCCTAAAAGAGATAGAACAGGAAAAGACTGGGTTTTAATTCAAAACATGATCCTATTGAACACATCACAGTAGATGACCACAGACATTATTGGCAAAAAACTTATTTGCTAGAGCTTAATCTCCGATTAACAGCTTTCCCTGGCTCAATTTTGCATTCATGTGGGGTCATTCTGCTGAGATGAAAAGTGCACTTAAAGCTCTTTCTCATTCTTTTCCGAGCAAAACATGACCTAGATACTAAGCCTATTACAGCCTAATAGAAATAGCTTGACAATCACAAACTCATTTAACTGTGCACATTTTCTGTGTATGTTTTCAGCTTTTTGAGACCTGTTTACAAGGCTCAAGGTGGAATGCTGCATGCAAAACCTAGGTATTTACAAAAGGGTGATGATATAAATTTATTGAATTTGCACTTTTTGCCCTTAGAGAAATATGCTGTACAATCCCAATGCTTCATTTTACTCAAGGGTTATAAAGACTTACCATGAATCAAGTTTTGCAGGATATTTTTGATATAAGGATATATTATGTGCCCTGTTTTATGGATGTGCAAATAGTCATAGGAAAGTAATATGATTTCTCAAGTGCCACAGTGCCAGGTAGGATTTCTCTAATCTAATATTATCTGTCTGTGGGTCAAGTCTAGCCAGGTTGTCTCCATGACCTTTAATGCTAGAAGGAAGACACATTTGTCCAGAGAATGATGCATCTCACCTCTCTTCCACCTTACTTTATTCCATCTTTCTACCTTAAACATTTATCTTTTTTTATCTGACACAGATCACCCTATGGGTGAAGCCACTCCTTTCCATTTGCTACAGAGGGAACTTTGATGACTAGCTCAGACTTGACAGCTTTTAGACAGGTAAGGTTAGACAGATATATTATTAGCATTAGGTGATATGAAGACCACCTTTAGTGATAAATAGAAGCTGGACTCATCAGTTTCTTTCCCTGTCTTGATTTGCAAGATATGGATTGAATATATTACAGGTCTGTGGAACTTTCTACCCTTTATAGTATGTTATCGTCCTCGCTTATGCAAAGACTGTTACTAACAGCAACAGCAAAACCCAACCAAATTCCCATTCCTGAAAATTATTATAAGATTTCTTCAGCAAAATTGAAAGTTATGCTGATTTACACTTCTTGAGCATCTTATCCTTTTAGAACAACTATCATCTAACAAGGGAGTCAATACAAACAATTTTCTTTAGTAAAGGGTCTTGAGTGCTGTGGCCCTTTAAATATTAAGCTCCCTGGGCCTGAAGCAGTTATGCATGTGTAAACAAGACTGAAAATACACCAGAAAAACTTCAGGATCTCTCTATTTTTAGTTTGGGGTTGGGTCTGGGTTTGTTGTTGTTTTATGCTGGGTTTTTTTGATCAAGTATTATTAGGTGCCTGCACTGAGTTGATTTTCTTTTAACATCTCTGAGCTCCATAAAAGAAAGGAGCTGAAATAATAATAAGTTTTGGGGAAAAAAAACATTGGATTTTAAATGGTACTGTTTTTTTTCATTTAGGCATCAGAACCTGACATAATGTAATTAAAGACAGAGACACATCCATGTTTAATCCTTGGTGCCTAATTCCTCTTCAGGAGACAGATCACTAAAGAAATTATTCAGAATGATTTGCAGAGAATGCAGACATTAATCAGATATTGAATTCTCAAAAAGGGATGAAGTTTTATAGGGGTCAATAACTCCAAACATAGTCACATACATGCTGAAAAGGAAGAGTAAGTTATTTCTGTGGCTGTAAGAGTGGACCCTTCTACTGTGAGCAACACTGTGATACAAAAAAAAATGAGGTATAAATGATGGCAGTGCTCCTTCAGTTCACAGAAGCAAGTCATGAATGATTTTTCTGTCTGTTAGAAATAAGCTGGGATTTAAAAATTACTTGAGTGGTTTGATCTCTCTGACACTGTGACCCAGAGAAGTTGAGAATAATTTTGGAAAACTTCCAGCTATTCTTTAGCTTTGAGAAGCTTCAGTAAGTACTTAGATAGTATGAAATAAACACAAACCAAGCTTTACTGAGTGCCCACTACCTATTTTGCCTATTTTGTATTTTCAACACCCCCAAAAGGCTGGTGGCAAACTATCTCTGTCGTGGGGCAAGGTGGAAAAAATAATAAATGGCACATGGCTAATATTGGCATCTATTTTGGTTTATTCTAGCTCTAGAGTAAAGCCATACTGGCTATAGTCTAGAGGCATTTCTAAGTGGCAATCAAGTGATTAACTCCACAGTGGCTGTTACTTTCAGAGAACAGTAATGGAAGCAGCTTCAGTCAAGACGCTGTAGTCTCTGTAGTGCCTCTGATTTCTCTGCAAATGTAACAGAGAGAAAAATAACAGCTTCCTTTTTTGTGATTTTCATTAAGTATTCCTTCAACAAAAAGGAGGAAGAAAACCAGAGACCTGTTTGGCAAACTACTGGTGCAATAGAAGTATTTTTTCTAATATATACAATGAATACTTTTCAAAAGCCTTTCAAAGTATAAAGATAGATTTTTCTTGCTAACATGTACTTTAGTGTCAGGGCCTCTATCATACTCTCAGGGTCAGTTTCTCCCATTTATGAGTCCTTTGCCTTTTTCTCCTCAGAACCAGACAAGCTACTTGTTTTACCAGATGGACGGATGAGGGGAGAGCCCTGTTTTCACCCACGGCCAGAGTCTCTACTACCCTTCCTCCCTTGCTCTGTTTGCTGTGAAGTGACAGACACTGTTAGAGCACAGATTGTGCATCCTGTGACTAATTTATACCAGTGTCATAATGCTTTGTAGTAACATTTGGTAAAGTTCCAAGAAAAGAATGTGCAGCCAAATTTTACACTGCAAACTCAGTCTGAAAACAAAAGGAGGAATGGCTCTATTTTTCTCCACATTTTCTTAGGTAATACTGTCCAGGTGGTCAACCAGATATATACACAAGGAGTATTTAAGCATTAATATGTTACATCCTTCACAAGATTAAAATTACAATAACTGAGACAATTTTCGATCACCTTTTTTCCACTGTTCCCTTGAGGGCATTCTGTCACCCAGAGTGTGACCAGAATGGTAAAAACATCAAGTACAGATAAAGCTGGAGCCTCCTCCTCCTCAAGAGAGAAAGTGTGATAGAAAATACATGTTCTGTCTCAATTTTATCTGCCCTGTCTTATATTAGATGAAGAGCCCACTGGCAACACAGTAAGAATGGCAAAGCATGCTACACATTTAGGTTCGCACTCTAATAGAGAGATGATATATTTGTAGAGATTTGCTTTTGTGGAATTGATCTTCTGTAAGTAAGTTAAGATCTGTTAAATTAAACTTTTAGATTGGTATTATTAAAATTTTCTTCTTTGAGAGGGCTTTGAAGAGTTGGAAGTGTTTGGCCAGGGAAGTAGTTGTGTCACCATGTCTGGAGGTATTTTTAAAAAGTATTAATGCGGCACTTAGGGATATGATTTAGTGATGGAGTTGATAGTGTTAGAAAAACAATTGGACTTGATGATCTTAAAGCTTTTTTCCAACCTAAATGATTCTATGACTTCACACCAGTGTCATCCAGCATCCAAAAACCCTTTGCCAACTTGCAACAGCCACTACCAACAATAGCACTATGTACCCTTTGTCCTTACATTCCAAAGTACTTATAGATATGCTCATGTGTGCATTTGAGTGTGCCACCTTTAGACCAGAAGCCCTAACTTTAGTTCTATGTTTTTTGCCATGGTTTAACCCCAGCTTACAGCCCCTCCCACTTCTCCCCACAGTGGTATGGGAACATGATCAGAAGGCTAAAAAGTTACAAAAATCATAGGCTTAGATAAAGGCAGCCTAATAGGTGAAAAAAAAATAAAAAAATTCCACATGCACAAGCAAAGGAAAATGAGGAATTCTTTCACTGCTTCCCATGGGCAGGCAGGTGTTCAGCCATCCCCATGACAGCAGAACATTGTGCATAATGGTGACCTGGGTAAGACACACCATCACTCACTCCAAATGAACTGTGAACATCCCCTCTTCTTCCCCAAATTTATATGCTGATCATGATAACATGTGATCTGGGATATTCCTTTGGTCAGCTGGGGTCAGCTGTCCTGGCTGGGCCCTGTATTGTATGTTAACTTCTCACATATAAAATAGTGTCTTCAACCCAAAGGAAATATCACAGGAGGTGAAGAGCATTAAAATGGTAGCAGTACACAGGAAGAGACTATATCTACAAAAAAAAAAGAATTCTCCACTCTCCATTTCTTATCCCAACTAAACTTCTCAGCTTGAAATCATCATTAATTGATTTTCTAAATTTTTTGTGTAAAAAAATGAAATGATATTTTATGATATATTTTCAAACATCCAATTGCAGTGACATAAATGGAGCAGGTGATTTCAAATTTTATATGGAGAATGAAGGAATTACATGATCTTTTTTAATATATGAACTATTTAATACTCCCTTCCTGTTCTTAGGCATTTGAATTTGAATTGCCTCTAGTACAAAAAAAATAAAACAAACTAAAAAACAAAATACCAAAACAAAACAAAAAAAAGACCCTACCATAATATCTTTGTTTGTATCAGTAACTATTCAGTGAATGTGGAATACATCCAATTATGTGTACAAAGCTACATGATTATATAAGGAATATATGTTCTGTAGATGAGTAAACAGAATTGATTAACTGCTTCATTAGAGCTCAAGAAAACACATTCATAGCTGAATGAGAAAGTTCCATTATACTACAAAAATATTTTGGGTTCAGATATATAAAGTCTATCTCAGAAAATAAAGCATGTGAATATAACTTTTTGGTTGGGTTGTTTTGAGCTTGTTACCTTCCTATCACATAATACAAAATAACTCAGTTGATGTGAAAAGAACCTGTTTGCCTAAATATTCCTAAAATAATACGAAGGCTTGGAATAGCAACACTTTTAAAAGGTATTGTTTGATTGATACTCTACAAACAGATTGAAGAACATGCATATTCTTCATATTTCAATCAAAACTTAGGAGTACTTATCTAATTTTTACTTAGATTAAACTGTATCTAACTCCTTGCAATAACTTTTACTAAAGTGATGCAAAAAATAATTTTCTGAAAGCACTGCATTTATTCTGGGGTTTTTTTTAATCTGTTGTGAAAATGCAAATTAAAAAAAAAACAACAAAACAACTCTGTGCTATTTTATTATACCATTTTATTGCAGTAAAGAGAAGGTTCCCTAACTAGACCAGTGAGATTCACTGCAAATGCTCCTAGGATTTATTGTATTCTTACAAGCCTCTGAAAAAAATACAAAGCACATGTCAGGAACTGAACCCTAAAAAAAGATGCCCAGATAGACAGTAACTCCTATAGTAAAAATCCAGGATTAGCTAGTTTCTATTTTGTAGAATTTGTACAGGCTGTTCTTATATCATTCTAATTTCTTCATAAATTTGTTCTTCAGAATCAAGTCAGAAGCCTTAGAGAAATCTGTACAGAATAAATGAATTGTACTTGCTTTATTTACCAACCATACTTCTCCAAAGATTTTTCTCAAAGTTTTTCCAGATCAATTGTATTAGTTCTTTAACCTTTTAATACGTATTAGGGTTATCACTATTCCTCTATGAACTAACATTATGATAATGAGTTTGCAACTGAGAAAAGTTGACCAATTTAGCCTCTTTAAAACAAATTGTGAAGTATTTACCTCTTTCAGAACATTGGAGCTTTTACAACATCTCAAGTCTTATTGAAAAATCAACAGCAACAGCCCAGAGAGATCCTTAGCCACATCCTTTAAATTATTAGTCATAAATTATGTGAGAACCCGTTCATTGCTTTCATCATCTCTCCATGTGCCATTATTCAGAAGCATGTTTGTTCTTTAAATAGAGCCAATATATTTATTGAATATCCAGTCATTTACTGATAATTCTATATATAGTATCAAGATAAAGACCACTCTTTTTCTTTAATTATAACTTGTTTTACTGGGAATCTATATAAAAGTATCTCCTCATGTTATTGCTGTTTCGAATAGACATAAGTTAGTCCTGTATAGCATGGATATTCATATAATATTTTTATGACTGCTATCATATAAGAAATGTTTAAAAACTATTTGTTGTTTTGTGGCATGTAACTGCTCTCTTTTACATAATTTCTAACCAGTGTGACCTTCTTTCTCCAGAGTGACTGTAGCTTTTCTAGTACTCACCAAAATATTCTTAAACAGCTCCTTGTTATCCCTCAAATTTCTCATTATTTATTTATTTCTCCCAATTTTTTGCTCTCTGCCTACAATTGTATTTAGACTGCAATTTTTATAGCTACTTGAAAAGAATGTTGCTTGTAACTATTTCTGAGTATGGACAATAAACCAATATAATGTGCCAGTAAATGCTTAGAATATACATAAAGAGTTATGTTTCAGTAGAAGGCTTCAATATCACAAAGCCAAAGATTTTTTTCTGTCTTTGCTTTCAAACATTGCAATTCCTGTATGAATATATTGAAAAAATAATAGGGATAGCAAGGGTAAAGGTATAACTTTCCTGAGTGCCTGTGAATACCTTGTCTGTGTTTTTAGCCATGCCCATAGCACTGTTTTTGTACAATTGTTAGTGTTAAGAATTTCAGCCTTGCTGCAACTCTTCATAAATAATCATATGCTTGTACCACATACTGCTGCAGCAGGGAAACAGGAAAAGTGCACATGTATAATCACTTACAAGTATAGTTGAATACTTTAGTAGGAAATAAGTAGATCTTTCAAAACTTCAGTCAGTATTGAGCCTTGCATAAATAAAAGATATCAAATTATTTTCTCAGACCTCATATCTCTCTGGGATATTTTATAAATGAGAATACAAAATATAAAATAAGCTTATCTGGAGAAGGTCTGTTTGCCTCCTTTCTGTTCCCTGGATAAGAGAAGGTTGATGTCCTGGTTCAGCATCTTATCAGTTAAAATGTTTTTTTCACTTCATACAACACCATATTGTGTATGTCAAATCTGTTTCAAATACACAGGTTTAAATGTAACAGAATCAACAGCAGAACTACATTCATGGTCTAATCTTTTATTCTTGCAGTCAGCACTACTATTTTCCTTTTGCCCTTGGCCTCTTAATCCATTCCACTAATTAGTTTTTTTACCCTCTAAACCCCTATAGTATGAGCCTGCTGTGTTCATGCTCTGGTCTTTAATCACCAAAACCTTCATTTCCCACACAGTTGTTTACTACTATCTCCTCCTTTTATCTTGGCATATATGTTGACTTTTTTTCAGTGGATTTGTCCTATTAATTTTTTTCCATTTTTTTAAAGCCAGGCCTCCATAGCTTTTCCTTTTTTTATGAAACACATTTGATGACACAGTGGTGTATGAAAGGTGTGGCATTCTAAATCACATCATCCAAAGCCTTTTGGTTATCTACTGAGGTTCAAGAAAAGGCTTTATCTAATGCTTTGAGTGAGGGGCAATACAGAGTAGATAGCTAATGACTCAAGCTGAGGATGAAATTCTGCATTGGATTCTCTGAAACAACACTTCCTCAAAAAGAATTATTGTTTTGAAAACTAGCCAAAAGCGCAAATCCAGGAATGTTGCACTTCTCTACAAGACAACTCAGTTTTTCCTTCTGGAATATTACACTCCATCAATTCCACCAATATATATATATTTCAAATATGTTGTGACTCCTAAATATGCTTAACAGCTCTTGTACCTGTCTTTCCTTAATGATTAATAGTGATCTGACGAACTCATCTTTGTTTTATGATGAACAAGTTAACTAATCTGTTAATTCAATAAAGCATGGTTTCACAGAATCACACTTGTGAATCCCAGTGTGTACTGCTGTTGCCTGGAATCATCCTCTGTAGGGGCAGGATCTGGCATTTCCCATTCACTGAATGTCAGATATCTAGGACCAACTTTACCCAGTAAATGGCTCATCAAGTGAAGGGCCATTCTGTTCAGCTTGATCTCTTAAAGGCTTATCTCTTAAAGGCTGAAATCTCCCTTGGAAATAGCTCACACTTCTTGAATAAGTATAGAAAAGTATCTTGGTATAAACATAACATAAATGACTTGGTATAAACATAACATAAATGACTTAAATAACGGTATCTGGACTGAAATCTAGAGTTACTCTGCATTTTTGGTTTCATTACACTTTCCTCATATGTATCGTACATTGTATTCACTTTAACTTTTTATAAATTGTTTTTGCCATTGTACCCTCTACCACATGCCATGAACTTAAGCCATAAATTAACAAAGTTCAAGACATTCAGGAGGATGAATTTCATTTAAGATAGTAAATGATCTTTCCATATCCAGGCCCAAACCCCATTTTTCTGCTCTCATTTCAGGTTGGACCTGCTTGTAGTCCACTAGACACCAAATGTAATTGAGCCCATCCAGCCGGCAGATCCTGTGGAGACAGACAAGGAAATCTTTCCCTAATGAAGATAAATCCAGTGTCAGGCAGGAGTCTGCTAGCACAGAAGTGGTGCTCTGACTGACTCAGTTGTAAGGATGTAGGATTTATAGGAAGTAGATAGAGATGAATTTACTTTTAGTTGGAAAAGATTGGCAGGTTTACTACAAGTTAGGTTCCTATTTGAGGAAAGCAAAGCCTAAGGATTGGCCTTTTTAAAGGGCAGGGTCACAGCTGTGTGGTCTGTGAAAATCACCTGAAGAATTACCCAGGCTTCAGAGCCTTCACTCTGACTGAGATGTGAAAACAGACTTAAATTTAAATCAGACTAAGCAAATTAAGAGTATGCTATTATTTCACTTCTTATTTTTCCTACTAAATCACTTCATAACGTTTACATTTCAGTACGTAAAATCACTTTCAGTTTTGCTCTAATGTTTTTTCTATTTTTCATGATGATTTGAGAAGGGATGTCAAACAATATGAATCCCAAGATTCATAGGGTAAGAATCCTTTAAGGCTCATCTATTGCCAAGCAATGACACTTCACAAATAAGACAAAGTCTTCAAAGGTTTGCAGAGTGCTCCCTTACCGAGCTGCAAGAGCACTCTCAAAGCCTCTTATTGCCAGAATGCATTTGACAGAAAACAGACAATAAAGCGTGAGTCTCAGATCCACTGGCACTCTCAGGATTCATCCTAGGAAAAAGTGAAAAACCTGTTTGTGCTAGATTCACAAGGTGATTTTAGGCTCAGCACTTCATTGTCCAACTTGCAGGCAATTTGTCAAAGGGACGTTGTAAACCCAAGGCAGTAAGTGGTATCTCTTTTGAGACAGAAGGGGAATCAAAAATAAACCTAAACTTTTGAAAAAGGAATGTCTGTAAGGTAAGCTAGCTAAAGCAGATCAGAGGAAAGTGATCTCTGACTCACAAAAATTGGAATGAACATATGTTCAAGATTTTTCAGAAGAACCATCCAGATGGACACTCACACTCAACCCTTTATTTCTTTTCTGACCATTCACATGGAATCTGATGTGCATGGAAGGTAGGGAAGGTTTAGATTGGATATTAAGAAAAATATCTTCACCAAAAAGGTTGTCAAGCACTGGAACTGGCTGCCCAGGGAAGTGGTGGAGTCACCACCCCTGGAAGTATTTAGAAGATGTGTAGGTGCAGCAGTCAGGGACATGGTGGACATGGCAGCACTGGGCTAACAGTTGGACTCAATGATCTTAAAGGTGTTCTGCAGCATAAATTGTCCTGTGAGTCCATGAAGTAAGAGAACTCTCTTCTTCATCTCAAAGTTCAAGTTTGATCTGTATTTCATAAATAAAAATGGTATAAATATATTCCCTGACAGAAAATAATAACACTTAAAAAAAAATTTCCTGTTTTTTTCATTAAATAATTTTAAATTCTGTACAAAATAATTATTTTTCTGTAGTGAAAATTCTCAACCTGAAAATTCCTCTCTTACATAGTATTCTGCACGATTAGTTTTGTTTTAAAGTGCCTTGTTATCTGAGCAGACCATAAATTAACTGATAATATGGGACTGAAAAATAGTGGATATGATTTAAATTGTAAAAAATTTATGATAAATGTTTCATGTTAAACTATTTAGAAATCCTGTGAAGATCTACTGTTTTAATGAGACAGGAACTAAAACTTGTATTTGGCTTCATAAACTATATACTATTTTAAAAGAGCAATACTTTTAAAATTCTGTATGCAACAGGGTTCAGAAGTTTATTGTCAAAGAATAAAGATGTTTTATTTTAGAGATTATCCACAAAGAAAAAGGGTTGAAATTTGACAAATACCCGTTTCTCACTGAGTTTTCAGTCAGATAGGGATTAAAAATAATTGTGTGAGGGTCTGACAACTAACCTTCTTGTAATCACCAAACAGGACCTTCCGGCTGTCTCATCTGTAATCTCTTATCCACATCTCTTCCTAGTTTTCTATGGCAGTCCTTTACTTCTAATACAAGAAAAACTCTTATGAAGGCATTAAGAAGAAAGTTGGACTATTAATGAACGAAGTAAGAGGATACTATTATACTGAATGCTTTAAATATTGAACTCACTGTTCTATTCCTCCTAAAACTCCCACCCCCTCAAAATATCCACCAAACAAACAAAACAAACAAAAAACCAAAAAATAAATAATAAAAAAAACAAAGAAAAAACCCCTCTGAGCTGTTACAGAATAAAATAAATGGATATAATAAAATAATTAGGGAAAATAAATGGAGAAAATGCTTTGGAAAACAATCACTATTAATCACTATTTCAAACACTCTTGATGAGGTGATATGCAATTTTCTCAGGAAAATTTTCATCCTCAAATTCTTTAAAAACAACAGAAAATTTGTTATTGACTGCAAAACCCTAGCGATATTAGTTATCAGCAACTGAAAATATTTTTTTATGTACTGGGGAACACCCGGGGAAATATGAGCACAATATTTGAAAAAAAACATTTATTTTCTAAAACAGTAAGGAAATAGCTATGCAAAGAACTGGCAATTAACCATATATGTTATTAACAGAAACATAGGAAACTGTAACAGTATAATTATTTCTGTATGTCTTAAGAATTAATTTATAAATCATATAAATTATTAATTAAAAATAATGATACATTAAGTTAAAATCAAGAACTAAAAATACATTAAAATAAGTTTTTCTTTTTAAAATATAATACAGACCATAGTATGGATATACTCAGTGATGTTTTCACCAGTTTAGACAGAACTAAAACAAAATTTTAAGTTGAAAGTAATGGTTTTAATATTAATACTCCTAAATACAAATGGTGAATTATCTCCTCCTCATATGGTAATGTGTAAATTTCCAAAGTAGAACCAAATACCAGTACTTGAATATTTTTTCTAAAATTCACTTTGGTGAAATTAAATTAATTAACAAGTACTCTCTGTGTATTTTTGCCCCTTTTTCAAAAGTGTTCCTACAATTCCATAATTTTTAAAGGAAAAGGCATTTCAAATTTAGGTAGAACTTACTTTGAAAAAGATCAAAACTACATTGTTAAATAAATTCCAAATATTTTTTTCTGCCCCAAAATTTCTTCTTTTTCTCCTCCTCCTCCTCCTCCTCCTCCTCAAAAAAAAAAAAAAAAAAAAAAAAAAAGAGTTTTTGAAAACTTGACATTGTTAAAGAGAAAATTACCAGCTCTGAGCATTTTATACTGCTGTTTACAAGCTGCTTTTACCTTTGCAGCACAATAAGAAGAATTACAGATTTTTACAAGCCTCAGAACAATCTCTGGAAACCAGTGAATTGATATGAAACTTGATAGATATCATGGTTTTAAGATGCAGCAGCACAGAGTGACAGGCACTGTCACTACATGTACCGACATCTCCCGACCCACCAGCCAGATTAGCTGAGTGCAGCACTACAGCATCCTGACACACTGCAGCAGCACATCATTAGTGTTATTTATTTGCACTGCTTTAACACTTGGCACACAACATGGATCAAAACAAGACAGCCCCTGTCTCAGAGAGCTCACCATCTAAATATAGAAGCTGAAACAAAAGATGAGTGTAGACAGACAAGGAACAAAGAGAAAGCAGTGAGACGTGGCTGATCTTTCTGTATCAGGAGACTTATGCTTTTACTTTGCTTTGTTTTCAAAGAACTCCTTGGAGTAATAAAGGGAAGAAGGAATCTGGAAAAGGATAAAAGAAACATTTTTCAGTTGTTTACAGAGCCATCCTCCCAAAAGACAGCAGGATCGAAAACACACAGGTCCTTGTATAAAAGTCAAATAAGATGGCATCACAGATTTAGTAGGTGCAGAAATGACCTTTTGAAATACCAAGGCATCAGCTGAATTATTTTGTTTGAATCAACTGGTTTAAAGAAGGAAAAGCAGGACAGTATAATGACTCCCTAAATATTTTTTGAAGTTACAGTTTTGGAATTGTTTGAAGTTTTGTTTCTTCCAAGGCTTTTTAGATTTACGAAAAGCAAAAAGAAATGGAAAAGGTAAACAAAACAAGAAAATAATAGAAAATAAAATATAAATAGAAAATAATAATATAAAAAAATAGAAAATAGGAGAAGGAAAAAAGGGAAAAGGAAAATAGGAAAAAGATAAGAGGGATGAAGATGAACTAAAAGAGATTAAATAATTGACAAAGGGGATACCAGAGTTTAATGCATAAAAAAATTTCTTCTGAGCACTAGTAACTGTGTGTGATGTGATCTTGTCTTGGGAGCAGACTTTCTTAGCCCTCTATCATTTGAGAGCACTGGAGGAGAGATCTCTGTTCCCTTCCCTGTACACCATGGTTGGCTCCGTTCAGGCTCTCCAGCTGTCTTTAAATCAATAGTCAAATGGTTCAGTGCAAGACTACAGGGAGGTCATAACCTGGAATCACACTATCAAAGTCAGGGGATTTTCTATGATATAAACCTGTTGTTAGACAAGAAAGGAGCTATGAAAATGTACTTCAAAGAAAACATAAAGTTTATTTGAGGCAACCTAACTACTGAACTGTATTTCCTTTGTATTTTATACGTGTGACTCTTTCGCTTCCATGACATTCTTTACTTCTAAAGAATGTACTAGCCCTAGGGATTAAAAATCAGATGGTTTGCTTTAGTTTGCTCTTAATATCAGCCCTTTTTTGGGGGATCTGTGATAAATGCACATTAGGTTATATTTTGTTTTCATTCCCAGTAAGCCTTCTGGCTTAAATTTACAAAATGTTATAAATTTTTGAAGATTTCACCAAAACTACCTGAATCATACTTTTTGCAATTTTTCTTATTGATTTTCTGAGAGGCTATATTTATCTAGTAGAGATTCTTTGATTTCACAGAAACATTAAAAATAGCAAACTGATGTTATTATTCAAATCTAATGCCATGTCTCCTACAGTAGCCCAAAACCACAATGCCAGAGTTAAGTGCAAGAGAAGCCAAAGGGAAAGTGGTTAAAGTTCATGTCTCCTTACATTTTAATTCAATCTTCCATGCTTATATGTGTTCCTGGTTTTTCTAACACATCAAACTGCACAATGACATTAAATGATCTCATTATGGACACTTCCATTATCTCAACAGAATGTAGGTGAATGTCTGGGGGTAGAGCTGGCTCAAAGCCCAAAGCTTTTGTGTTGCTTCTTGGCAAACATCTAATTGAAATGAAGGTGAGTCGGGGGTCGTTCACAGAAAGAGTAAAAAATAAATGAGGTACCTACAGAAAACAATGCTGAATTTAAAGAAGTCCAATAGAGAGAACTAAGAAAACCAAACCAAACCAAAGCAGAAACCCCACACCAAAAGTAACCAGATAGCACTACCTCAGTAAAAAGTGGATGAAATAAATGGATTTTTAAGCCTTGTGTTGATAAACCTCAGGTCTAGAAGTTTCTAAATTGGTGCCAGAAACAGAGGTATGTTCTGAGTGATATCATCTTTACCTAAAAAATGTCATAGTTCAGCTGAAAATTACTGTCAAAAAATGGTTGTCCATTTGCAGCTCTTGTATTGTAGATGAGATTAATATGTGGACAAATTTAATTTTCCAGGTTGTCTACTTTAAATATTTCCATTTAAAAAATATCCCTAATAGCTAAGTAACAGGTGTATGTACATGTAATTTAGTGGTTTAGCTTAGTAGTTTCCTCATCATTGTTTCCTGTCTTGAAGATGCTATGGAGGAATAATATCACCTATCTCCTCAAGTCAGGTCAGACTGTAACTATTAAGAAGCCACCACCACTGAATTGGAAAATATTCTGTATGACAGTTACAAGCTTTTCCCTATAAAGACTCATATACTCTTCACTCTACAAATCTAGAAGATAGACTGATGATATTAAGCAATTTATAAAACCACAATCATATTTATTGGGAAGTAGTGGGTGGGTGTGTTTTTCTGTGAATACAGCTGGACCTTTCACCTCCAACACAAATTTGTAATCTTACTTGCAGCTGGGAGAGTGCAGTGTACAGGAAAAGTTCTATTTATGGGTTAAACATAACACTGTTCCATAAAAGAGTTGAATACTATAATAAGAATGTAGAACACTACAGAGAAGGGAGAGAAATCTATTTCCTCCAAATACTTTTACAATTTAAAGTTTTGATGTTTCCTGTAATTTGTTGTTCATTCACATCTGGCCTACCAGGCATGTATGTGAGCACAAAAGGCAGCTTCTATCAGAAATAAAACATTATTTGTATTAGCTCCTTTCATCTAAATGAGTGTGACTGGAGATTTTTGCAGGCCTCATAACACTCATTAAGACAAAATTTCAGTAAAAGGAAACTACCATCAGCTTTCAATAGAAAACAATTTACAAAAATTCTGAATGAAGATAAATTCAGTAAAGAATATTTGCAATACAAAATGTGTATAAACTGGCTTTTAAAACCAGAGAGTACTGTTTGAAATGGACCTTTGAGAATATGAATGTTATACCTGAATCAAGGCTGCACTTGTGAAAATGAAACGCTTTGATTTCAATTTGGCCTAAAGAATAGAAAATACAAATATTCCATCCATGGGTAGTGAGGAGTTAACTGTTTCTATAATTGTATTATCTGCTATTTGCTGCAGGTGGGAGAACAGACTCATTTCACTGAGAAATGCACACAGGCACAGACACAGAACTTCACATGCTGTTTGCAGCACACAGTTATATTTATAGTTACACAGTCTGAGACACACTTTGTCTCTCAAAGCGCATCTGACTTTGCATAATTAGCATTAGAGAATGAAGAGATGAAGGTTTTTTACGTGTGGTCAGTCCCAATACAGCTATCTCCAAGAGAGAGGAGCAACCAATTATTTATTGTCCCCAAGTCTAACACACACATGCACAGAAGAATGGCACATGAATGATGGGTGAAATGTGAGTCCTAGCCCCAGATGAACTCGATGCCAATGTCTTCACTGACATTAATGGCAGAAGCTGCCATTCAAAAACAGCATGGGTTTATGCTGAGGCAAATTAGAGTGACTGGAATAGATCTTCACCTGAAACAAACTAGCCTAGCTCCCACTGAGGACATGGTCCACCGCCTCTATGGCACAGAGAGGGCCAAGTAATCTAAGTGTGTTATGACTGTCACCTTACTTCCTTGTGGATTTACATTTAGCTGTTACCATAAGAATTTGATAAAGAGCTAGACATGCCTAGAGGTTATAGGACAGGTTACTGTAGCAACCAAAAGAATAATAATTTTTTTCACACCTTAGTAATAATTCCAAGTGAGATCAAAAGGGGATGGTGAAAGTCAAAGAAATCTGTCCAACAGTATGTCGCAGAAATATATCACAGTTATATCAGGGGTTTTGCAGGAAATAGCATGTTCTAGTTTTCCATTATAGCAGCAGAATCTGCACAAGGTCTAATGATCAAAAACATTGATTTATTCCTGTCACAAACCTTCAGTCCCCCCCAGCGTCTAATTAAATCCGTCTTACATTCAGCTCTGGTATGTAACCCTTCTGCTGTACACGAGATAAAACCACTTGCTATACCTGTGCCTACAGCCCCTATCATTACTCTGACAAAACATTACCCTCAAACAAAGGACCCAAGAGTGCTCCATGGGGACTGGAACAATATATGAATCCTGAATATCTGTCCTGAGATAGGACAGAGGGAGGGTGATTCCATCTCAACACTAAGGTTTTATTATTTGTTGCAGGAATTATTTTAGAACTGAAAATAACTCTGAGTGCTACACCTATCAACTTTGGTGTACAGTTGTAAGATAAATTCTTGAATAAGAAAAAAACAAAGTGTATGTGGCTAATGAGCTGGACATACAATGTACTAAGCTATTTACACAATTTATGACACATAAACTTATGACAGATCTGCATTCAGATAAGTCTGAAATACTTCACTGTCTATATCTAAGATTTTATTTCTACCTTTCTAAACACTGAGGACCTAGGTGGCTCTGGTTTCAAGAGGATAAATGAAAGGCAATACAAACTCTTTGTTGCCTTGCTTATAAATGCTCTGTCCCCTGAAGCAAAATAAATAATATCATTTAAAAAAGCAAGCAAAACTAATATAGCAAGCCTTTATTGTAATTTTTCATGGCTGAGATCACTAAATTTAAAATATTAATAATTATATTTTTCAATATAAGATATTCAAGTATCTACATAATTTTCTTTCATGATGCATTCACACATTGGTGTGTGCCAGCAGCAATGTGACAATTTACAGTCCTAACACTTTTGTATCTTAAATGATAACACTGTGATCTCTCATATTTTTTCAGATACTGTTTTTCTGCTTCAGCTTGCCTGAAACACAAAAATCTACTGTATGTGCAGATGGATACCTGAGGAAAATGCTGCAAAGTCAATAAAATATTACATTTCAAATTAGAGATTATTTTGCTAGTATTTAAAAGTAAAAGAGAAAATTCATAAGCGTGCCTCACTTCAAAGGAATTTCATCTTTGGGTTTTCAGTGATTACTTATAGCTTCTTATTCATCTTCAGGTAACCCTAAAGCATTCAGCTATTCAGTTTATGATATGGTTTAAGGAGTGTTTCAAGTGGAAAGTATTTAATGAAAGTACAAATTCCATTCTGCAAATAATTAACCATGTTTAAATACAGTTGCATACATGCATATATAAACACTCAAAACATAGTTTCTGATTTCTAGCTGTCTAGTTACCAAATTAATAAAACCCTGTCATTGCTGAAATGGAAGTGCTTAATTCCAATTAATTTTATATTTTGTTACAACCATTTGTCCAAGAGCAGAGTTAATTCAGTTTGTATTATTTCTCCTTAGGCTAAGGAGAGGAGGAGGAACTTCTGTTTTCATTAATCTACATTTTATGCACCTGTGTTTCTAAATCAGTTAACACAACAACATTTCAATCTAAAACCTTTTACAAACAATAATACCTAAATACCATGTAGCAGATTGGAAAGCAAACAAGAGTCAATATACCTGGCATTCATCATTCTGCATGTTGTTCCTGACTTATCTTTACTCTAAGGAGAGAGACAGAGAGACAGAATTTGTATGACACAGATTTTTAAAATATATCCTAGTAAAACAAAGAGTACATAAAACTCAGCTCTAAATTTTCAGCTAAAGTAAAAGCTTTAAAGATCAGAACAACCTGAAGTATGTATATAAATACATACTTTCAGCCTTGGATATGGTGCATGCTCTTAATGTCAAGAGTTGTGGGGTTTTTCATTTTTCTTCCTTATTTAATGAATACAAAAGTCGCTGTTTTATAATTCAGCAAATACCATTATTTCTAATAGAACAACCAAAAATGTATTCATTCATCCATGGTGGATTTTATTAATAAGTTTTCTTTTTTGTTTTGTCCTCCATTTGATTTATTTATACTATGTATGGCTGACTATTCACCAGCCACTCTCACTCAGTTTTGAATTTTATACTCAAAGAGATACAATGAGTTGCATTGTCATTTTAAAATACTGGATAAAGTGCCAAATTTTCATTTTGGTACAATATTATTAAAAGGATATAATGCCTCAGGAGTTCTTCATTTATTTTCTATTACACTTGTCCAAGCAATAAGTTTTGCTTTAGAAAGATCAACACCTGACTTTCTGTTTCTCTGAAATAGTCTTTTGTGAAAGGGATGCTACTGTGTGGTGATGGGTGCCAGGGAGAACTCCCTGGATAGTTAATCATTGCACAGAAAATGACACATGAATGAAGCAAAAGACTTTGATTGATAAAGTATCTACTACTGTTAAATGAGAGAGCAATTCAAAGGTGATTTATTTCCTAAAGTGGAAAACCAGGTGATTAGAAATCATCCATAGGGGAGGGAAAAATGTTTTCCAGTGCTTTCACAAGAAGTTATAAGCAATCAAATTCACTTATGTAAGCTTTAATAATTTCAATGAGTAACCAATTTATCATAAGCCATATTTTCACAATCCATTCCTAAGTGGCACATGTCACTAACAATTATAAACTTGCATGAACAAACTAAAATAGCGTACATTAACCCTCTTACACATTTTATCTGTCATCCAATACTTGGCTGCAGGAAACTCTTTCCACATATTTTGGCCATTTCATTTATTTTATGCTATATCTTTGGGAAAGGAAGATGTCTTTATGAAGCTGCATATAACCTAAATCATGGCCACTATGTTTCATTTAGTGATTAATTAGACTTTGTGAAACAATTAATAAAATGTAAATCCCACTCAGCTTCTTTGCTAAATTAGGTAAATTGCTTTTATATCTTTTTGCTGGTGAAAACCAAGGTAACTCCATTCAAATCAACAGAGTGCAGCTACATTATATGAGTCAAGAATTTGGCTTAGATATCTGCTTGCTGTAATTCATTGTTTAACAATTTCAATTAACAATTAACAATTAACAATTAACAATTAACAATTAACAATTTCAAGTCAGCCTTTATGCAGTAAATTGAGAACACCATATAGTTCTGCACTTGTGCTGGTAGACAACTCTCACCACTCATTAAACACTTCTCTTGGAACAATTTCTGGACCTGCTCATGTTTTTCTCATTCTTTTTCCTTCACAGTTGCTCTATAAGAAAATATTCTCCTCTCTACTGCATGTGTGCTTTTGCTATGAAGACGCATGCCTGAGTGTACCTATTCTACAAGCATGCCATTGCCACAGTCAGAGGATTCCCTTGTGAAGTGTTATACAGAGCTTCTCATGCAAGAAATCAAGGAGAAGACATGAAACCTGCAGTTGCCTAAGAATTATCTCTACTAAAATGAATTTTCAGGACTGCAATGGCCTCCTGGACCTGTGACTGTGTGCCTTCATATGTTCCCAGTTACATTCCATGTCCTCTAGTTCCTAGGATTGCACCAAAAAAAACCAATTCACATTGGTGAGATCTGGTGAGATGTCTGCTCTTTGTTTAGAGCCACAGAAATACAGAAAGCCAGACAGAAAATGATTTAGTAATTGGGCGACCTCAGCTTGGTTTGACATGGATTTGATGGAGGCAGTTGATCTCAAATCTTCAAAGCTGTTTAGTCTACCATCAAACTCCATAGGCAGTCTACATCCAAACTTTGAATCTTTAGTCTTTTTATTCCCCTGGCTGCACTTCCCAGCAAACCAGGAAATATATCTTACCCCAGACTTCCTCTTCTGTTAGGAACAAGAGAAGGTGAGAAACTTGGGACATTCCTGCAAATACCCATGACTAGTCAGAGCTGCATCAGGTTCTGCTATTCAGTTGTCTGCTTTGGGCCTCATTTACTTCTCATTATAAATTATATATTAAAAACTATGTAAATACTTGCATGAATGACAGTCACGTGCTCAGTGTAGTGGTGAGGGTGGAGATGAGAATCAGAGTCTGCACAAGGAATTAGGTACCTCTTCAAGTAATTTTGTCTCTTGTATAAAAATGCAGTCAGCAGCCTGACTGCATGACAGCTCTATAGCCACAAAGGCCACAGCTCTCCATTTATGGGGTCACCAAAACTGTGTTACGAGTATTCTAACATTACCTTACATGTTTATAAGGTTCCCCCAAAACCACTTAAAAACAGTTACATTCATCCACTATCCAGAGACAATTCAATCAAAAGTTCAAGGGATAAAAACTTATTGTGAGGAAATTTAGAGGAGCACAGTTAACCAGGCACAAAATGAATGGGCTTCTGCTTCTTTTTTGTGTAAACAGCAGATTGCAGTACTGCTGTTGTTTGAGGATAAAAATGTTATTTTCCAATCCCACGCAAAAGATGTTTAGTTTCTTATCAATCTGCATAATAAGCATTAAGGAAGAATAAGGGCCTGTCTTCCTTCCTCAGTGTTCTACATTCATTACCTTTGCATGGCAAATATGTTCTTTTCATGATCTGTAACCAAAGAGTACATAGACATTCCACCAGAGACCAGGACCCCATTGTGCTGGATACTGGACAGTAACATAAAGACAAGATACCTTGAAAATGTTATTGTTTCAACAGACATGAACAAACACATGAGATATATAAAGTCAGACTGAGTAACTTACTCAGGGTCATAGTGTACACCTGTGGTAGTCTGGAGGTCCCAGTTCATTACAGCAGCAAAGTCCAGCTGAAAGGTCTATACCCAGCTAGCCAAGGGAAGATGTGTAAGCCCTGCTCATACCTGAAGGGCCCTTAGGAAGGAGAGCAGTTGTATCAGGCAACTCACTGCCATACCCCTTCTTCCTGGAGCTCCTCAGCTGTGGACAGAGAGGACAGAGACTAACTTCTTAAGACAGATGTTAACTGGGCCAATACTCCTCTGCAAGGTATCTGGATACCAAGTGGAGTATAGGATGGCTGAGCCTCCTAAGGCAGATGAGAGAATGCATCAGTTGCAATGAAGATGTAGATAATACACCCATTGAGTTGGAGTGCACGTTTCCCAATCTGGACCACTCTGAAGGTAGATATGGCAAAGGAATTGAGTGACACATGACTAAACCATGGGATTTAATACCACTGAAAGAAGACAAAGACCACATATAAAAACACACTTCGAAATTGTGTGGTATTTGCTGATGCATCTGCATACTTCAGTTGTGTTGTCATTAACCCACTTATTTATCTTTATTCTTCAGGTTTTGAGACATGAAGTTCTTTTTCTAGCTTTGATTAACTGAGATACAACCATTGTTTCATTCGGCTGTCTTCAGACCCCAGCATGCATGCCCACACATGGGCACCAGCCTCACAAGCAGTAATTAGCTACATAAGCTATTCCTTTGAGTGTTGCTGGAGTTTTCTTTTCATGATTACTGTGAGTTAAAGCCTTTAGTCAGATCCTCCAAAGTCTTATGAATATCAATTCCAGAAAAGAATTTGAGAAAATAATTAAACTATGTCTTGTATATACTTTATTGATGCACTCTAGTCATGTCCACATTTTGTTGTATGAACCACTGACAAATGCAGAATGAACAGTTTTATTCAATCGCTATTTATTCTGTCATCCATTCTCTTTTGCTGGCAAAAAGTCTTTCCTCTCACTTCTGCATTTATTTATGCTATTTCATGGAGCTATATACTGGAGAAACCAGCATTCACTTGAATATTTCTTCCCTCATATGTAAAACATGAGGGACCCTAGGGGACCAGGTTTTAAAAAACAAGAGTGTATTTCCAACAGTAACATCAACAAACAGAATTTTTTCCAGATACAAGTTATTTGAATCCCCAAATATAATATTTCTCTTTGATTCGCTTCTCTATCTTGCCTACAGTTAGCACAAGAATTACTTCAGCTCAACAAAACTACTTACAGAGAATATACATGCAGTTACATTGAACCTGGCTTAAAGAATAGTTTGGTTTCTGGCAGGACACTGAAGGAGCTAAACCTTCATTTTAGTTTTGATATTGGAAATTTTGTAGCAAATCTGAAGCTGGTATTGTTCTTAATCTGTTGACTCCAAATGAGAGACATTTTAGCCAACAGTGGTATTTATAAACTTTCCCCCCCCAACTGCTCTGAATACATGCAGAAGTTCACACTGACATGGAAAATATCTCTATAGGTCTACTTATGGGAAGTCTGGCCTTGTTTTCTCCAGTTCACAGAACTTTGTTTTTATTATTTCAGAGTTGAAAACATGAAACAAAATTCTTATATTTGTACAGTGCCCTTAACAGATTTGTTCCAACACTGTATAGCTTCCACTTTACATGCAGCCTCTGTCAGTTTCACTCTATAAAACTGTAAAGCTCAAAGTGATAATTTCTTTTATGTTTTTAAAAAAAAGAATTAGTTTTTATATGCACAATTTTATTTGTGAGTTTAATGTATTAATAACAGATTTCATGCTAAACTTCTTAATCACTTTTTCATAAGGCATGATTTTAAAATATTGTTTGACTATAATGAATGTTCATTTTCTTACAAACACCATATGAAAATATGACACATGGCATGCTTTCTCAAAAGAACAAGTTATTTCTGGTGTTACAGTTCAGAAGCACTGATACAAACCATCTGATCTACTAAGTATGATAACTACATAACACTTTTTTGGGACAATAAAACTATTTAAAAAGTCTGCTCTTTTAGAATGACTGTCCATGAACCTCAGAATGTGACAGATTTTCCAAGTGAACCATAAACCAAACACATTTATAATATATATAACTCGATTATCACTTTCAAATATAAAAATATGGTAGATAATAAAAAAATCCCTTCTGTAAGACATTAAATTCCAGCTTAGAATAAACATATACAAAGGAAATAAAAAAAAAGGAATTGAGTGCAAGGACCACCAACTTCACCAAAAATATCACTTGAGAACTTGAGAAATTAGTTTACACTTTCATTATTGTCTTTGGTATAATTAATGGAATATACCACATGTCAATATTTTTTTCTTTTTTCCCCCTTTTCTGAGTAACTGAAATATTGCAGTCAAATAAGTTTGCAGTGATAATAATATTGCTGCATAGTAGTATTGCAGTGAAAACAGGACAATTTTGTAAATCTCCATTTTGGATCATTTTCACTCAGAACTTAGATATTCTACTTAATGGAAACCTCAATACTACCTTAATTGTACTGATCATTTGGATTTATACTAAGTTTCATCCTTAAGGGAGCTTGGTCCCTTTTGGTAAATACCTAAACCCTTCATTCACTGTAAAGAGATCCTGTACTACTAGCTTAATATATATGTAGTCATTGGGTTAACCTATATGTAGTCATTGATTAGGGTGAATTTTTTCACATAGGTCTGTAGGACAAAGTTTTTTGGCAAAATGTTATCAAATAAAACAAGACCAAAATTACCTGGAACAGTAGTTTTTTTGTTTCAATTATCTTTGCTAAAAGAAATTCCACCCCCCAACCCCACTCCCTACACCCAGAAAACAAACCCTTTAAGAGAGTAAATCTGGTGCTGATATTTGTGAGCTCAGTAGGAGAGTGCCATAGCTGGTATAAAAGTGCACTCAATAGCCCCAAAGCGATGAAGGATTTACAACTTGATATGGTGAAAGGCCAGAACCCAAAAGAGGATAAAGTGACACTGTATTGGGTTTACATGGCCTGGGTTTGGAGGTAGGGGCGTTGCTGCAGGTGTGGCTTCTGAGAGAAACTGCTGGAAGCTTCCTCAGTGTTCAGCAGAGCCAATCCCTGGTGACTCCAAAGATGGGCGCTGTGATGCAGGCCAAGGCTGGGCCAATTAGAAATGGTGTTAGCACCTCTGTGATGACATATTTAAGAAAAAATAAAAAAAAGATTGTGCCACAGTTTTAATTGTGACAAGAGAAGAGCAGGGTGAGGCCATGTGAGAAGATCAAGTCTGTAGACACTAAGGTCAGTGAAGAAGGAGGGAGAGGAGGTGCTCCAGGCACCAGAGCTGAGATTCATCTCCATCCCCCAGTAAAGACCATGATGAAGCAGCTCTGCCCCTGCAACTCTTGGAGATCCACAGGGATGCAGAGTTCCACAGGGATGCAGAGATCCACCTGCAGCCCATGGAGAAGCCTATGCTGGAGCAGGTGAATGCCTGAGAAGAGACTGTGACCTCAAGGGAGAACCATGAAGAAAGAGGAAAATCCTGGAGCAACCTGTCTTTGAAGGATTGCACCCCATGGAGGAGTGACCCAAGCTACAGCAGTTTGCAGGGAGCTGTTATTCATGAGATGGAGCCACGCTGGAGAAATTTCCAAAGAACTGTCTCCCGTGGGAGAGACCCCGCAGTGCAGGAGAGTACGGATTCCTCTCCCTGAGCAGCAGAAGGAAACCTCAGGTAATGAACTGACAATAAACCCCTTGTGTCCTTGCACCACTGGATGGGGAGGTACAGCTGGGAAGGAGGAAAGGGTGGGGAGAAGGTGTTTTAAGAGCTTATTTTACTTCTCATTATCTCGCTCTGATTTTGTTAGTAATAAATTCATATAATATCTCTAAGCTGATCCTGTTTTTCCCAAAACGGTATTTGATGAGTGGTCTCTCTCCCGGTCCTTAACTCATGAACCCTTCATTAAATTATATCTCCTTCCCATTTTGCAGAAAGGAGTGAGAGAGTGGCTTTGGTGGGTGTCTGGCCAGCCTTAACCCATGACATCCATTATTATACTTTGGCCTCCATGCTTCTTTTTATTCTACTCAGCAGTAAATTATACGGTTCTGAAAAGGATATGATCTATTTATTTATAAGAATCAACTTTAAAACCAACAAATGAGGGGGATAAAACTAGAACAGACTCTATTTATTCTATTTTTTAAAATATATAAATTTATAGAATAAGATTTTCCAGTTAAATAGAATAAACTATTTGTTATAAAACTTACTTATGAGAGAAATGGGTATTTTTCATTTTTTTCAGTTCAACATGAGAACATATTTTGACATGATAGTGTCTTCCACACAGTCTAAACCTTGTGTTTTAGAAATACAGTAAATGTTCCCATGGGTCACAATTTCAATTTTTGAGTAATGCTATAAGTACCTATGTTTGTTATTGTCATTTATATCCAGAATAGCTTTCATTATCTCCTGATTAAGAATAATATGTAATCAGGATTCATATTAACTATGAATTTTTAACATGTAAATGTAATTTCTAAAGTAAAAGTATTGACATTGAAACTAGGAAAAAAGAACACAAGACTGATTTTAAGGTATAAAATCTCTCAAGTACATTTTGCCTCAAGTTCAATTTCTATTTGTTTAACAAAAAATTGCTAGGGAAAAGTATAATCACTTTAAATTATTTGAGCTGGCATGATTTCTACTAGATGCACATGCATATTCATCTAGGGTAAACTTTGGAAGATGAATGATCTTTATTCTAATAAATAGTAATGATTTCATACAATCATCTTTATCTTAATGTAGTTCTCTCCATTACCAGTGATGGGATTCACACCATCTGACCTATAATAAAAGACAGTTGCCTTAGACACCGAAGCAATGTTCTCATAGAACAGCACAGCACATTTTTAAATTAAAAACATTTCAAGGGAGAGATCAGTATCACTTTGACAATACCATAAAATTCATTACCAAACATGAAGAATAATGAAGCATGACTGCCATAAAAGGTGTAATGAAAATGCTCAGTTAATAAGAAGAATGGATTAACCCAATTGGAGCTTACCAGTGATAGGTTTTGGGGGGTTTTTTGAGCATTTGCCTTTCATTCATTTAGTTGAGGCTGCTTTTTCTGCCAGCAGTGCTCCCCTTTGGCACAAAAAATGCCACATCGACATGATTAGTAAGATTTCTAACATGGCAGATAAATGGCAGTTATACAATTGTTCCCTCCAGCCTGTGCTTTAAAGTTAAACCGAGGCCAAGCTCACTTCATTCTAGACTAAGCTACCCAAGCAGGAAAATATCTCATGCTTAGCCCTCAGGGTCCTTGTAGGTGTTTCTGCTTTCTTAACACCATGCTGAGAGGGTGTCCTGGTTCTGGCTGGGATAAAATTAATTTCCTTAGTAGCTGGCACAGTGCTGTGTTTGAGCTCTATGGGAGAATAATGTTGAAAACACACTGATGTTCTGGTTCTTGCTCATCTGTGCTTGTCCTAAGCCAAGGACGTTTCAGTGTCTCAAGATTTGTCAGTGAGGAGGAGCACAAGAATCTGGAGGAGGCACAGCCTGAACAGCTGACCCAAACTGGCCAGTCATATTCCAAACCATAGCAGGTCATGCCCAATATAAAACTGGGAGGAGTTGGCTGCAAGAGATATCACTAGATATCCCCCACTAGAGCCATGGAGATTTTAGTCAGAACTGTGTCCTCCTAGCCCTTATTTAATGAGCTCAGGAGGTAATGGAAGGAAAAAAATTACTCTTTGGAGGTCTGTCCTAGGGCAGTGTGGAGAGAAGACCAAGAGCAGCCTTCTTTAGAAGTTCTTTAATACGTAGTTGAGATTCCTTTCAACACTTGTGCACAGTCAGCTCTAAATGCCCACAACCTCTCTGCTGCATATGAAAGCAATGAACTTCACAAGGTTTTTACCTGTTTTAGATGGTCAATGAAGAGCCCGTTACTAGCAGGGGAGAGAAAGTATGCAAAATTTGATCTTTCAATATTGACATAAAGTGTTGACAATGGTACTCTCTAGAAGGCTTCCAGGAGCTGGTAAACAAACCAACAAGGAACAGTGTTAAAACATGCTTACAGAAGTAATGTGAAGCAGTGAGAGGATTTTCAAATCTTTGAAATATATCACTCCTATAAAAATAGGATAATCGACTTCAAAATATAAAATAGTTGAAGCTTTTGATTTTTTTTTAATAAATATTAGGGGGAATCTAACAAGGGAATTAAGAAAACAGTCTGAGATTATTCATCCTATAAGAGCAAAATTTTCAGCCTCCATAAATAGATGTAATTCAATAAACCTCAGATAGGAGACATCAAAGAATCCTCTCAACACAAAAATATGGATCTAAAAATGGACAACTAGATCAAAGTAAAACATGATTTTCTCATACAAAGAGTCTATAAATACTGAAAAACTATATGGTAAGATGAATGAACTGAAGGGACTGGTTGGAAGTGAGGATGTGGACATAGCAAGCATAGAAAAATTTCAACTGAGAAACAAATCATTTATGTACCTTCGGAAACAATAAGATAATATATAGCACTGACAAAGTAGATCAGGCTGCTAGAGAAAAGTTCCAGAGTTTAAAGAAAACTGAAGGTTAAATATAGAAAATGAATTAACCATAACAATTATCACAAATTACGTAAACAAAAATGTCATGCTTAGATTAAAGAATATATTATTTGGTTTGCTTTATATCATCATGTGTCCATGATAGTACCTCAGAAATGCTAACATTAGGGGTCACTACAAGGAATGAAAAGAGAAGCATAGCTTGATGCTTTAATTAATACTCATTATCTGGGAAATTGTAATAATGAGTTACAATAAATAGTTAAATAGTAAGATAAAAAAATGATTGAATTTTGAAATATCCAATAGGAGATTATGAAGTAGCTCTAATATAAATGAAGTAGCTAAATCTGCACTCACACACTCTTAAAATATCGTACTTTGTCTCAAACTTCACTCATACAAAATCTGATTGAAAAGTTTTTCTTTTCCTCTCCATATTGCATCCTCTTCAAATAAAATAAGCCTCCAAAATAAAGAAAACCTCCAAGAAATCATGATAAAAATAAATTAAGAGGAATTAAAATAAATATATATATATACAGACAACATTGCTTTAAAGTATTTTGCCAGAAGAAACATGCAACCTCTGCAAAAAGGTGTTAAAACAATATCAAAGGACTAAATCCAGATCACAGAGTTATGGCAGAGTAAAGGTTTTCAGAGCACAACAGCAGCTGTGCTGAGCCAGACCAAAGGCTGGCCAAGCCCCATGTCCCACTTCCATCAATGATGACAAGCAGATTTCTAAGGAAGATCAAAATGATGACGCATGCTGTGACTGCTCTCTGAAGTCCACTGTGGTTTACTGCTCAGGAGCTTCTTGAAACAGAAATAGACCTTTAATAGAATCAGGTGTCTGGTATTTCTATCTAATATCTTCAAGTGATATCTTTGTCCACTTCCTTTTTCAATGCATGCAAAACTTTAGCATCCAAAATATCCTGAGCAAAATTCTTTCAAAATGTGTCCCATGAAGATGCAGCTGCCTCCAACTTAACAGCAGGTTTGGCTTGGTTATAGAGTAACCTGCTTTTCAGATGTCAGGGGATAAGTAAGCTAACACTCTACATGATAATGAAAGCAACCTGTAAGTGTTACTGTAAAGTACACAAACTGAAGTGAGAGGCAACAATTAGCAACCCAGAAATTCAGGAGAAAAATACTGACATGAAACTGCTCAGATCTATGGAAAAAGCATAGAATCTGTTTTTTGGCAACACCAAAGACCAACCCATGCCAGAGCACAGCAGGGCTGACTGACACTTACTACCATCAAATGACTGCTGATACAGAGACTATCACAAGGCACATGGGCATAGGAATGGTAATTTTTATTCCCCACTGGGTGCTCTAGCCAGCCATTAAATCATTGTGTGCTTGCCAGTGGTTCATATACTGCTTGCAGTGTCTTTTTGTATAAAGAATACTGAAAGAAAAGTGACCTGGGGATAGAGGGAAAGAGTTACCTACCTATATATTGTGTAGACAACTACCTCCTTTTTTTTTTCTTTTTTTTTTTTTTTTTTTTTTTTTCTTTTTTTTTTGCTTTGAACCCCTACCACCTGCTAACACCATATGATTCTCACTTTGGACGAGAAAATGAACCATCTGTCTCTTTTTATCTATTCCTTTTCCTTTATGATAGGACAGATTTCTGTCAAAGCCATCCCTAAATTGTCACTTTTCAGACTGAATAATCCTGGGCTATTTATGAATTCCCTTGACTGCCATTCTATATATTTGATTATTCTTGGTGGCTCTCTGTGAACCTCTTCCAGTTCTGTTACATCTTTTTTTTTATATTTTAGGATAAGAGCTTTTTCTACCAATATGATTTTTCTGTTTTCTGTTTTCTTTTCTAGTATTTTCTTCATCATTCCATACGTTCAATTTATTTTTGACCCCTGCTGAACACTGAGCTGACATTTTCATTGAGCTATTCATCATAAGATCCAATTTCTGAATTATAACAGTCAATACAGAGCACATCACTAATGAGTGAAGTATCCTTTAAAAGTAGAACTTGTATCCAGAAGAGGAAAAAAACCAAAAACTTACAAAGCATAAGGTCTGCTTTTTTAAAAGGAAAAATAAAAAAGGATGATGAAAAGTGAATAAACATATAGGCAAGTAAAACTGGTATTAGAACTTTTATAAATTATTTGGTTTATAAGGCAAGAGTTTGGTAGCAAAAGGACTACAAATGTGGCCTCTGTGAGAAGACTGGGGTTGTCCCTCTATTCAGTACAGATGATTCCTGACCTCCATAAAGGGCCCACTGCTGGCCAGAGCTGAGGCTGTTGACAATGCTGGTAACACCACTGGGATAAAATATTTGAGACAAGGTAATAAACACTGAAGGTGTGAGAGGAATGAGAATATGTCACAGGAACAGCCCTGCAGACCCCATGGTCAGTGCAGAAGGAGGGGCAGGAGGTGCTCCAGGCACCAGAGCAGAGATTCCCCTGCAGCCCCTGGTGCAGCCCATGGTGAGGCAGCTGTGCCCCTGCAGCTCATGGAGGTACAGGGTGGAGTAAATAACCAAATAGTTCTGGCAGCCCCTGGAGAATCCCAGCCACAGCAGGTGGATGCCCAAAGGAGGCTGTGACCCCTAAGGAAGCCTTTGTTGGAGGAGGGTCCTGGCAGAACCTGCAGCCCAGCAAGAGACCCAGGCTGAAGCAGTCTGTTCCTGAAGATCTGCACCCTGCAGAAGGGACCAGCGGTGAAATAGTTCATGCAGGACTGTCTCCAATGTGAAGGACCCCATAATGGAGCAGAGGAAGATCATGAGGAGCAACATCAGCCCCATTTCCCGGTCCCACAGTACTGCTCAGGGCATGAAGGTAGAAAGGTCAGCAGTGAACATAAGCCTGGGAAGAAATGGGGGTGTAGCTGGAAGGTGGTTTTATATTTGTTCTTATTTCTCATTATCCTACTCTGTTGGATAAATAAAGTTACTTCCCCAAAGTAAATGGTGTTTTGCCCATGATGACAGTCAGTGCGTGGTTTCCCTGTCCTTATCTTGACCCACAAATTTTTCAAGCATATTTTCTCTTCCTGTCCTGTTGAGAGATGATTGAGATGTTACAAGAACAGAAAAGATGTCACCAGAGCAGAAAAGCTGACTGAATATTTTATATCTGTGTGGAAATCGGAAGGAGCTTTTCCTGTGACAAGTGAGTCATTGAAACAGTCTCAGACTGAAGTGTCAGTGGAGGATGTTTTAGAATAAATTAGTAAAATAAAGAGTAAAATATCTCCAGTACCATATGTTATTCATTCGTAAGCTCTGAAGGAGCTCAAGTAGTAAATTGTGTAATTGTTAACTGTAGTATATAATTTATTACTAACATCACCATTAGTAAAGGAATTGAATTTGACAAAAGCTACAGATTTATAAATTTATCATTCAGGAAGATGTGAAATTGTAGTTCTGTACATGTGACTTCCATCGTCTGCAAATTGCTGGAACCTCTTGGTAGATTTAGCAGAGACATAAATGTACATGGAGCAATAAGATAAAAAACGGGGCTTTTTTAGACAGAAATTGTGGTTCACAAAACTTTTATAGTTAAAGAATCAATAAGCATGAAGGTAACTTTTATGTAATTGGCAGAATTGTTTTGGATTTGAAAAACCTTCTGACATATTCCTGAATGTTAAGAGAGAAATCTATGACAAGATGGTAAGAAAGAGTTTTCTGACAGTGGAAGGATACTGCTGTTGATGTGTCAGAATGATTTGAATGAGGACTTGTGGTGTTCATCAGAAGAGATATTCCCTGGAAAGGTGATATTGAAAAGTTTGCTGATTACAAAATTATTGCTCACTGTATTCAAAAGTGAAATTAATTGCAAAGGTTTGCAGAAAGGTCTCACAAAACTGAATGAGTCAAGTTCAATGTCACTAAATGCAAAGCAACATAAATGGAGGGAAAAAAAAGATAACATATGCACAATTTGAGACTTTAAATTGCCTATTATGGTAAAAGTTCTTGGATGTCTCAGTGGAAAGCAGACATAGTTTGATATGTCATAGTAAAAAATACATTATTAGGAAATCATTAGAAATTACAGAAGAAAAACAGAAAACAAACACAGAACAGAGTAAAAACAGAGAACTGTAGAGCACTGTGGTGCTACATAAACCTGTGTTGGGTCACAAATGTAAATTATTCTCTGAAATCCTGGTCACTCAATTAAAAACAATACAGCAGATTATTCTGGAAAACGTGCCCTTCCCACTTCCAGGTGACATGTTCAGGATTATAGAGTGAGCTAGACTAGACCTGAGGCAAGCCTGACCTCTGTCTATATGTTTATACCAATTGATCTAGTAAAGGATTTTAAAACTCTCCACAAATCTTATGTCTCTAACTCTCCCAAGATCGTTTGAAAAATAACATAGTGGGCTTTATATCAGCCTCTACTTCTTTTTGGTTAATCAAGCAGAGAACGTAATCTTCTTCTCTAAGCAACTTGTGGCCCAATAGTCCACATTTCATCTCTGAAGGCCACATTTCTAGATCATCCAGAATCTATTCCAAATTACATACATTTTAGGAGGCTTTTTCTAGCTGGAATCCATTCTGAAACTTGATCTTTCCTGCCTCGAAATGAATGAGATACACATATTGCTTTTCACCATCTATTAGTGAAGAATTCTTCCCTGGACAGCTTTGAAGGAATATATAGGTATAAATGTTAATGTGCTAATGTTATATATATATATATATATAACATATAATAAATGTAATATATATAATATATATATATATATATTTAGGTATAAATGTTAATGTCCATGTGATCTCTAAGAGCATGGTGGTAATAACACCAAGATTGTGGGTTTGATCCCTTAATGGGCCATTCACATAAGAGTTGGAGTCAATGATCCTTGTAAATCCCTTCCAACTCAGAATATTCTGTGATCCTGTGATCTAAAAGTATAGGAAAGAGATAGGTATCTTTTATAGTGGGTAATAAAAGTACCTACCTACCTACCTAAAAGTAGGTTCCATTTACAGCTGAAATCCATGTCCTTGTGCCTTTTTCATTTAGGGTAAGGAGCAGGAGAAAAAAAATGTTTCATTCATCATCATAATCTTCCTGCTACTAGTAATAGAGGAAGAACACTGTTTCTGGACACTTTTGGAAATATAGATTGAAGAAAAATCATTGTCCAAAAGCATGTTGAATTACCAATGCATAGAAAATTCAGATACAGTTCAGCTGAATTATAAGGCTCTAGGTACAAAATGAATACATCAGCATTAATTTGTAATTCGTGGCTTTACACATAGAAGTGAATGAATAATCCCTTAACAGAGGAAAACTGAAGGGATAAAGCAGAGGTCTCATGTTTATTTCCTCACTCTAATGACAAAACCAAGAGAAGGGGTAGAAATGTCACTGACAGTTTCATGTGATGGATTGGTCTATATGCCTGAACATTAGGAGCAAGCAACCCTCAATATCTGAAGGAAGACTGCCTAGCGTGTAAACATTAGATAGAATTGAAAGCGGCAGTTTTCACAGGCCCCCTACCAAGAGAATGCACAGGGGGTGTATGTTCTTTATTGCTTGACACTCATGCATAAAGACAGCACAGCTTCTGCAATCTAAGTGAATCTCCTTAGGTTTAATGTTCCATTGAAATTTTGCTGAAATGTAAAACATATTTCAAAGGAACAAAACATTTTCTCAAGCAGAGACCATTTTACTGTCATGGTAGATTTTTCTCTTTTATGGAAGCTAATTCCTGAAATAGACATATTTTGGAAAAGCCAAACTGCCAGGGTCATTGCTGGCACCACAAAAATGTTCAAAGTATCATTTTATCATCAAAGAATGCCTGTAATTGAAGAGATTATTCAAAGCATGCCAGCAATGCTGCAATAACTGCACCCGTGCAGATTCTGTGGCAGAATCAGATTTCACTGATCCTTGGCTGGGTTTTTACTTCTACCTTGGACCATTTAATTGACAATATGCATCCTGAATCAACTGTATTGGCATAACTAAGCAGTGTCAAAGGGCTGCGCAGGGGCAAGAATAATTGGCTGAAGGTGGTGGCATTCTGAGTTTCTTGAACCAGACTTGCTGAGAAAGGCAATTTTTCATGAAACTACAGATGAGGAATAAAAGAACAGAGAGTCAGGCTCATATTTGTTTGAAGAACAGTAGGAAGTTTTTTTTTCCCTCATTTCTTTTTGTTATATTCTACTTTAAAGAGAACACTAACTAAAATTTCTTTCTTCATTAAAGGCTTTTTTTCACCCATGCATTAGTCAGCCTTAGTGAATGATTATTATTAGAAAAACAGTGCAGTTCTGAACACAGAGCACAGAGACTGAAAAACAAAAGGTACTTTCAATCTAACAAGACTCTTGCAGCATCTGCCTTGTATAAAACCCACAGGGGAAAATACACATTTAAAAAGCAATTTGGTTTAAAAATTGGAATAGGAGACTTCAGACAATTTTTTTGAGAAACAGCAAGGGAAAAAATACAGATCTATAGAAAGAAAATTCTGGGCAAAATTAAGGCAAAGACATAAAAATGAATTCCCATTAACAACTATCAATGAGACACTTCTAGTCATATCTCGTGTTTTAAGAGGATAGCATAACTATTTCAATATCAAGCTCAAAATATCATCTAAACAACCATGCTGTGATAATACTTCCAGTGCTTCTCACTCAGCATGTAGGACAAGAGCTTCATAAGATGCCCATAAAAAGAGGACAAATGTGAATTTTGTAAGCATTGTATTGCTTTATTTCATGATCCTTCAGCTCTATAGCTAGGTACTCTGTTCTTATTTCAAGCCAACTGCCGTGAGTATTTGTTGTTCTGAAGGGTTTTTTTCCCCTCTCTTTCAGATTTTTTAAAACTTCCTCTGTGATTCTTTAAAAAGTTAAGAGATCTCTTGCAGCTGTTACGTATCATCTGTCATCATTGGGCTGCTAAAGGGAGGAAATGATGCCTTAAGTTTTAGCTTTCATATTTTCCAGATTCTGTGCTGCTTTAGTATATAACCCTGAACTTCATATAGAGTGTTAGCAAGTTCTCTCCACAGTTTACTTGGACAAAACAATCCTTTTCCAGCCTGAGAACCAAGGACACCATTACAGCCTCAAAGGCCCCAAAAAGCATAAACAATGGCAACTTGAGGAGAACAATCTGGGAGGATGGGACTTGACAACCTGAAGCTGAAATTGGACAATTAACCCCAATATGTAAATGGACCAAAACTTATAAAAGTGTGAAACCTCGTGACCAGTCCATCTTGGGCAAAGCCAGACTCTTGTACTGCTCAAGGTGTATCCTTGGAAGGCCTTTTCACAAATACATACTTTATTCCTAAAATTCTATCTAGTGTCTGTTCCAGGTCAGCCTCTCTAGGCATCACCACCACTCCCACTTCTTTAGGAGGCAACCTTGCTTCTTTCTGTGAGTCTCACTCCAGAATAACTTTGGGTTAAATAGGCCTATGGATGACAGAAGATGAAGAAGATGCAAGCCAGCTCTCTTGGTTGATTATGGAACAAAGTCTGAATTTCAGCCTGTTCACATTTAGGTGCTAAGATAAACAGGTTCTCCCTCTGGAGGCTTTCAAAGACAGAGCTGCTGCTCGCCATTCATTATGTAGGAACCCCTACTATTTACCACTGGAGAATAATGTGCAAAACTTAGTCCAGCTTTTGCTTTTATGCCACTCAAACTGCAACCCAGACAAAATATGTTTTTCTTTTTTTAAGGAGATGGAAACCTTCCTTTAAAACAAAAATTCTTCATGGAAAGTGACTGAGAAACTTTATACTCTATTCTGTTTGGGAGTTTTGGCTTGGGGTGGGTTTTTCCCCTTATTGTCTCCTTTTAACTTTGTCTCATGCAAATATACACTGAAAGTACTATAAAATATAGTGCATATAAGCTAAGTTTTCAGTACTAAGCAATACATTAGTGTATTCTGCAAAAATTTTGGCAGCAACTGTTGTAAATGAACACCTTATTTGTGTATTTGCTCTTGCATTTGTTTATAAATTAATGTGACCTAATTTTTTCAAATAATTTAAAAATAAATCAATTATTTTAATTAAGAGAATGAACCCACCTTTGCATGTCATTACAGTAGGGGTACAAGTAGACAGTATACTTTTGGGCTACATAAAACACATCCATTTTGGACAAATTCCTTCTGCTGTTAGAAAAAGTGGCTAAAACAGCAATAACTAAAACATCTTTCCAGAGATGTTCTAGAGGCAGATCTGTGGCCAACTAACTCTTAAGATCACCAAGAGTGGTAACAACAACACAAAAGCCTGGTTTTTTTAGACCATCTTGTCTCCACCACAGCGGTACAGATACTGACAGGAGATTAATCCCTTTCCTGGAGCATGGGAAAATTGGTCAGCTGAAGAAGATTCTGGCTGCAGACATCCATACTAACAAAGATCATACTCCACCTGGTGATATGTGAATATTATGAGAATTAGCTACAGATCCCTTTCCTGCTATGTTTACAACTGACTGTGCTACTGCAAGGAACATTGCCAGAGTAATACAAATAGGTCTGCACACTGCTGGGATTAGTTCCAGTAAACTGTTTTGCTTGTGCATCCAACCATGAATCATTTATGGCATGAAAGTATAAAGTAACCGACAAACTGCTCACAGTAAAATGGGGCAGAGAAGACATTTGTTAAGATGTTAAGATTTCTTATGATTGTGTCTTACTGCATCCCTAAAATTCACTTCTCAAGCTTTGATAAGGGATACTGTAAAACACTAAAGCAGCCCAAGAAATGAAGGTGAAAAGGAATATACCAGTGCTTTTAATTGCTTTTGAAAATTTCATTTGAAAAAAAGGAAGTGGGAGTAGATAATGTAATAGTACTTGGTTATTAAAATACTATTGTAAAAGGAAACAAAATCTGACATCTGTGTTCCTATTAATTAATACCTTATTCCTTGAAAATTCCTATTGTTCTTATTGACATTACTTATAAAATATGTTGTTCCCATTATGATACAAGTCACGGTGGCAGAATGTCTTAAAATGGATATGGCCTTCGAATATGTAAAAAAGTTAGAAACTGGTTTTATAGACAGCTGAAAAATGATTAGGTAAGGCAGAACTCTACTAAATGATGTATGTTTTGTTTCTCCCATACAGTTTTTATCCAGTTTAATATATTCAGCCTGAAGCTGTAACATGACAGTACCATGAAACACACACTTCACTCTTACTGATGTGTTGAAATACCCAGGGAAATGCTCATTGCAGATTTGTTTATTGGTTTTCTTCCTTTTCAACTAATAAAAAGCCAGACATCAATATGGCTCCTGTAATATTGCCAAAAGTTGTCTCTGAATGGGGTTAATTTAATCACAAATACTCAGTATTCACAGTAAGGACACCATCATTCATAGACTTTCCGAAAGTAACTGAGTTCATAAAGAGAATAGGACACAGGAGTTGAAATCCCTAATGCCAAAGCCTGAATGGACCATTCAACCGTAATTTTCATGAACAGACATATCACACACTTTCAGCACTTCAGGTGTTTTATTTTCTGAATTCCCATAGGTTCTCTCCCACTTTCTCTTTGAAAGGATGTTGGTGTGACCTGGTCCTCACTGTCACAGCTGTCTGAGCTCTGCTGGTAAGTGACAGACGGTTCACATAGTTAGTAAATGAGCTTCACTTCTAAATGGAACTGTTTTCCTTTCCAAAAGTGTATCCCATTCAAGGTCAGTAGAAAAACTTTGGAGGTTCACAGTTCATTAGGGAAATCAGCTGAAGGGCTGGCTGCAGCTGGAGTTTATTTTAAATCACACTGGCATCTGTAAAGCAACCACATCAAAAAATTATTGTCTGCGATGCTCTATGTCTGCTGCGGTCACCTTCCAGGGAACTGATCCAAATGAGGGGGCTTGCAACTCAGGAGTCTGAATTCAAAGCTATGCTCCCAGGAAAATGTGGTCACAAAAAACGTTGGACTAGATTTTCAGCTGGTATAACATGTATAACATGTAGACTTTAGGACCTCAAGCTAGTTTGATATCAGTAGAAATAAACCAATTTACTGTCTTTCTCTGTACAGTGCAATACAATGTATATCAGTATATTAAGCATTTAAAGTTGTTTCACATGGGCACCATGTGAAACATACAGCTAGAGGATGTATGAGCAGGATCAAGAAGACTGAGAATCCTGGGAGCAGTGGTAAGATACTCTGGACCAGAAATAGTCTTTCATCAGTCCTTCTGGTCAAAGGGAAAGTGTTTGAAAGGGCCAGTTGAACCTGGTGAATCAACAAGTGGTTGCAGGCCTGATGCCACAGCCAGAGGTTTGGCTGCTTAGACCATGGGACTGGCTGTGAGAAACTTGATCTAGTGGGGGCTGATGGATTCAATCTGTCAGAGAAGAGGATGAGCATTTTCTTGCTGAGATGGTGAGGAGGGCTTTAAACAAGTTGCTAAGAGAGGGAAACTTCAACACATCCTACTCCTACCAATGTACTGCCCATGCCAAGAGATGCTCAGAGTCTGTAAAGGGATCACAGGTAAGCAGGAAAGCATCTGAAAAATAGAAAAAAGGAATTACAGCCACTCCAGCTCAGCTTCATCTGCAGGCCAATATAAATGTCTCTGTAAACACACACAATACGGAGAGAAAACAATTGATATGGTAGACACACATATCCCTACGGGGCTGTGTGACCTTATTGACAGTACACAGACATGGGAGGATGGCTTCTGTAACTGGAACACTGGAATGGAATGGAAGGATACAGGCTCTTTAGGAAGCACAGGAAAGGAAGTTGAGGAGGGAGTGTCATCCTTTATGTTAATTCCATACAGTTGTACAGAATGCATGGAGCTCTGCCTGGGGACAGATGTGGAACTGACCAAGATCAGAATTAAAGGAAAGACAGGGAAAGGTGACATTAGCAAGAATCTGTTACAGGCCACTGAACCAGGCATGAGTGGAAAGGTGTTTATAAGATTTTACATCTCATTATCCTGCTCTGATTATTAGTAATAAACTCAGTATCTCCAAACTGAGTCTGTTTTGCCTGTGACAGTAGTCAGCGAGTGATGTCTGCCAGTCCTTATATCAACCCATGAATCCTTTTTTCTCTCCCTTACCAACCTGTGGAGGGAAGAGATAGAGCAGACTTGGTGTGTCTGGCATTCAGCCAGGGTTGACCCACTGCATAAAACTAAAGCTCTGAAAGAATTAAACCTGAATTTGAGAATTAAACCTGTCCAGGACATCAAGAAAAGCTTCTATAGATAAGCTGGTGATAAAAAGATGGCTGGGGAAAATGTGGGTCCTCTTTGGAAGATTTCTGGTCACCTGGAACATGGAGAAGACTGAGATACACAATGATCTTTTTGTCAACAAGCCAATCACATCCTGGGCTAAATCTGAAACAGCATGGCCAGCAGGTGAAGGTGAGTGATTCTTCCCCTCTGCCCTTGTGGGATCCCACCTCAAGGATCGTGTCTAGCTCTGGACAACATGACAAGGATATGGACTAGTCCAGAGGAGGCCACAAAGATGATCAGAGGGCTTAAGCACCTCTTCCATGAAGAGAGGCTGAGAGAGTTGGTGTTATTCGGTCTGGGTAAAAGAAGGATCCAGGGAAACTTTAAAGCAGCCTTTCAGTACCTAAAAGGGGCCTCCAGGAAAGCTGGAGATGGATATTTTACAAGGACATGCAGTGACAGGACAAGGTCTGTCTTTAAAGTGAAAGAAGAAAAATTTAAATTAGATATTAGGAAGAAATCCTCATTATGAGGGTGGTGAGACACTGAAGCAGGTTGTCCAGAGATATCGTGGCTGCCCCACTCCTGGAAATATTCAAGGCCAGATTGGATAGGGCTTTGAGCAATCTGGCCTGGTGAAAGGTGTCCCTGCCCATGGCAGAGAACATGCAACTAGATAACTTTTATGGTCCCTTCAAACCCAAGCCATTCCAAGATTCGTTGATGCATTTATTCTATGATTCATATCCAAGTGTACTCTATTACTTTTTGTTCTCTGCCCACACGATCATCTGCAAGTTTAAATTTTTATTCTTCTATCACAGAAACCCACCATCTGTTGCAAAGAACATCTATTGTTCAACTTTTAACAGTCATAAGTGCCATATTAAGGTTGTTTCTGGGTCAAAATCCTTGGGTGAAAGAACTTCGTGGAATAAATGCAAACACAAGTAAATCCCATATTCTCGTCTAAATTTCTATATCAGATATATTGAGACCCTCATTTACTATCCCACAGATACAACTGCCCCTCCTGCTCTGTTCAGCTGAGAAACCCTTTTCCCAGAGCTTTGCTTTCAAATTTGTTGTTTTGTTTTTTTTTTTGACAGCTCCCTGTAATATCTTCTTACATTCATCGTTGTTACTGTTATTTGTTTGCTGTGGTGCTTGATTCCCTCAGTCAGAACAACTGCTCTCTGTAAAGATCTTAATTGATTAAACTGCATAATTCAATGATAGTTTGACTGCCTTGCTCTCTCAGGTTTCTCTTGCCTTGCTTGGATCTCGTTTGCCATGTTGATCTGAGTCTGCATGTCATGGCAAGAAGCAGAGCTGCACTACAGAATTCTTGCAGAGAGGAAAAGTCACTTTCTTTGACCTTCACTGCAGGTCACTCAGGACATATTCCTGGTTTCTCTGTGAGTCTTTGTTTCCTATTGATAGTTATTTCTAGGTAAAACTTCCTTGACATCTGACTCAAAAACATTTCCTTCTTCCCTGGGTGTGTGCCCAGCTCCAAGTCAGAATATAACATGTAGATGCACCAGGTTTTCTTGCCTGCAGCACTGTGCCATAATCTCCAACAAGAGGGAACTTTAACATGTCAGAAACATGTATCATTCTTCAAACAGGTGCCAGTCCAGATATTTAGGGAGACCAGAGTCCCCGTGTGTATTAGGGTGCTTGTCAAAGCAGACATCTCTGTAGAACCTTGGTACCTGCCTAAAAGCTGACTGCTGCTGTGTGACAGGGCTTAAACTGTGAAATTAGAGTTGCAGTCATATGAAGATTCTGTGGGAATGAAGAGTACAGACCCCACAGAGGTTTTCTTCCTCCTGGCTAAACAAACTGTCTTTTCTCTTCTACCTGAATATGTTGGCCTGTGCACTGGGTGAACTTGCCAACCTCCATTAGCACAGCTAGTGAAAGTATTTTATGTTTTGGAACACAGACCTGCACTGCAACTGGTGGAAAAGATACAGAGCAATCACGTCTTGTGAAGCAGAACTCCTGCATCTACCAATACTCATTGTCTTTCTGCTTGTGTCAGGGATGGATGATAGTCCTAATTAAACACTTCATGGCGGTGATTAGAACATTATGCTTATTGTTCATTAATGTTGTAGAGTAACCAGCATGTTGCTGTTCACTAGTACAGTAAAGGATCCAGCAGAAGAGATACATCTCTATAATATCTTAGTCTCTTAGGTCAGTACATTGCCTTGATATATGCAGAAAACAGGTTTATTCCTACACTCAGGCAAGTGGATACTGCTACTGACTGCTCAGAATCCACGAAGCCAGGCAGCCTTTACAAAGTTCCAAGCTGTCTTCCAGGAAACTTGCATCTAGCCTAGCTGTGATATGAAATAGAGATTATCAAGAGTGGGTCTTGAGCTTACCACACAGATGCCAGCCATCCCTCCAGCTTCCATGATAAACAATTGTCTTCTGGTACTGTCTGGCTGTTAGACAATATAAAGCAATGCTACAGATCACCAGATTAGTACAATTTTCTGCTTACTGTCCTTTAAGTCTCTTCTCATTTTCTTTACCGTGCTTAACTTCTTATATGAATTCCTCTCCTGATTCTTTTTTGCAGGTTTTTCAAAATGGGTGCTCTGGAAAAGAGAAGAAGCCCAGTAATCTCCTGAACCAAATCTACGAAGAAAAATATCTGCCTTCCTTTTCCATATACTCCATGGTGTTTCTTGACTAAAACTAAAGCTTAACCTGTCAGACTTGCTTTAATCCTTAAAAAATACAACTTCAGCAATGATCTTTATAGAAGTAAACAGATATAAGTCTACTCTGAGGAAGTGAGGGGTTTAGTTGAGTATCTGAATGGCTAAACCACTTACAATCATTCTTTGTAGTGTATCCATCATGTGTTGATTATCCTACTATGTGCCAAGAAAAGGAATGTCAAAACAGATACAGGCAAATCATATTTCTTAATCAGCCTCCTTTTTCACTGCACACATATGATTGGCTCTGTAGCAGAGTTCCTGCAGAGCTGCCTCACACCCAGGGTGTTTGCTTACCCTGAGTGGAAGAAGTTCACACAGTTGCTGAAAATCATAAATACCAGGCTCGGATACAGCTTGTTATAGTTTGCTCCGCTTCACAAGAATAGCCTCCATGAATTATTTTGACCAACACCATTTTAAGCTAGCACAGCTAAATCATTTGTGCTTTGTAAATCTAGCAAATAATTCATTCATCTCTCAGCAGGTATTCAGAAAAGAGATTTTCTTGGCATGCTAAGCAATATACTATCATCAGAACTATCACTGTCCTCTTTACTGAAAAGAAGAAATGAGCAGATATTGGTGGCTGGACTGTGAAATCTTGTTTCAGGTTGTTAAATCTCATTATAATGTATAGATAAACAGCCAGATAGTAACCTACTCTCAAAGAAAAGTGTTATTGATCAGATTATTTATTTTCAATACTTTCTTCGATGCTTTCAATACTTTATTTCAATTACTTTCTTTAATAGATAAGACCTGACAATCTTCTTGTAAATTGTGGTGGAAATTAAGATTAACAGTTTTAGTAACATGGGTTTTTCCCCATTCTTTAAGACAGATTGACGTTCTGGCATTAAAACACATCAAGACAGAATGTAGACAGGTATAACTGTGGCAGTAAGTGAAATTCTTTTAAACAAAAATTCATCAGAGCCAAACTGATAATTCAGCATCCTGTATTTTAAGCAAATTAGACAGGATTTTGGAGAAATCATGGACCCAAAAAAGATACCTGTTTTCCAGTGGGCCCAGTGAAAACCAGTTTGGTAAAATATTTTTAGCAGTTGCTAAAATAAGGTTTTGGATATCCTTCTTGTGGCTATTGTGGAGAAAAACAGACATCCCAAACACAGTTTATTTAATGATTGAGATTATTTTACTTGGCTGACTGCAATATCAGAAGCTAAAATTTGTCAGTTGAGAAGGTCATTCTCAGTGTTCCTTCTAAATTATTAGGAGTAGGATTTCACTCCTCTCCAAAGCAGCATAAATATGGTTTGTTTGGGATTTGTTTTTCTCTATTTTTTTTTTTACTAAATATGATGGAATTATTTGCAGCCTGATGGGCTATTTGGGGGATCACATATGTAGATTTTGAGCAATTAAGTCAACTCTATAAAAATTATGTTGTATTTTAGAAAAAAAAAAAAAAAAAAGAAAAAGTTGGCAAATTTAGATCCTTGGAGAATTTTAAAGCTGAAAGCAAACATTTACTTAAAAATTTGATATCCAAGAAGCAGAAGTAATATTTATAACAAGAAAAGGTACTTATTATATCAGGACTGAAAAGTGGGATGAAGTTTCCTTAGATTTCATGACTTGCAGAGCTGGTCTAAGGTATGTTTTCAGACAAATACACCTTTTATTTCCCAGGGGAAAATGTGTCATGTACAGCTGAATGCATTCAGAAAGCAAGGAGCCACTCTGCTGAGCAGGTACAGCGCAGGGAGCAGTCAGGGAGTGAAAGGAAAAGCCTCGGGCACTGTAGATTTCCATAGCCAGTAAACCTTCGTGGTCACGGAGCATACCACATAGTGGATATTAGATAGTGAATACTAGGTGGGATCTAAATGCCTGTGAGCAATGTGGGATCATCCTGTGAGTTTTAGTCCATAGCATAATGACATGTAAAGCATAGTTATGAACTTATGCATAGTCACATATTTATGTTCTCATAAGGCTGTTTATACTGCAAGAGGCTAAATGACTTTTATGTGAGAAGCTGTCATAGGGGCTTGACATAATTACAATCAATCTACAAACAGTCTATTTATCTTCTTATCTCTTTTTCTTTGTGACACATTTGCCCATGTATGGAACAGATATATCAACCTGCTACACTAGGAAGAATATTTGAAGCAGTAATTGTATACAGGTGTACACATAGAGAGAAAAAAAGAAAGAGAGAAAATATCATCCCAAAGTGACATGTATTTGAAATCAGATAATGGGAATATTCAAAGAACCTGAAGCATTTGAAATGAAAGTGACAGCTTTACTTTTAATCACAAGGACATTCTGGTGTTGTTTCTACAAACTTCTGCTTTGATATTTTCCTACCTCACTTCTTTATATTCTTGCTTATCCTACTACCATTGTTTGTCTCTAGACTGTGAGTTCTGCAGAACAGAGCATCTCACTGTGTTTGTTTAGTAATGAGGATACCAATCTCAGATGAAGCCTGTAGTCACTGCTGGAAGACAGCTATAATGATTTTGAATTCTCTTCAGGAACACATGTAATAGAAACAGTTCAACATTTTTACTTCTTTGCAGAAGTCAGTATACCACTGTGGGACAACATATCCTTTCCTTCCACACTCCGTTCCCATACTCCCCCAGTGCAATGTAACTCTTTTATCCTGTTGTGTCAGTAGAGATTGTTTACTGGCATTAACGAAATCTAGTTGAATCATTTCTTTAACACCAATTAAAATTCAAAGCTATGTCTGAGAAAAGAATTTTTGTTCAGTGGCCTATTGAATACTTCTACAAGACATATGTTTAAAGCAATCCAGAACTACAAAGCTGCCCTTCCTGGGCATATTAACCCCATTTTTAACATGAACTGATCTTTTTAATGATAAAATGCGAGCTTTAACATAACAGAAATCAGCACTGCTCCACTGCTGATCATTTGAGATGCAGAGCAATGACAAATGGTGGATTTATATTTTTCAAATGATAAACAAGAAGGTTGGGATATGGTTTCCCATGTAAAAAATATTTTCTTTACTATTCTAATTTGGATTTAAGGGAATACTTAAATGGACTATCCAGTTTACATTTTTGTTTTTTATAACTTATTAAATTGATAATTCAATTACTGGATCAGGAGTCAGATGTGTATTCAGCACTGGGTTTGCCTCAGACTCTCTGAGGCCTCAGACTCTGACACTGAGGACCACTCCAAAATTCCGTGATTTAAGCTCCCTAACCTGGGAACAGGGGACTGTGAGACTGGGTTTTCCTGTTGTATATGGGATATGAAGAGTATAAATTGGGAGTATAGGAACAGAGTAATACTTCATAAGAGTACTTCTCTGAATAAACTCAAGTACTACTACAATACCAAGGGTAAAACAACAGTCTGGTTAAAAACAGAACTTTTGGACTTTTTATTATATGCAATATAATAATATTGTAAGGGTCAAGAGGTAGGATGATTTATTAACAACCTATTGTAATTGGTAAAACTGTTAATGGAACTTCAAATTATTTAATATTAGGTTGTGACTAAAGCTGTGATTACCTCAGGACTGATATTTAGTCTGAGATCCTAAAATATTAGGTCCTTTTTACCACTGTATACTTGCCTGCTTAGTTTTCTGAATAACTCTGGAAAAGCATTTGCATAAAAGACTGCCAGAAATTAGGTGTACAGTCAAGTTGATAGGCTGGCAGCTCTAGAAAAATTGGAGGTTCAGTGATTCCTTTGAATTGTGATCTGTTTTTTTTTAGTATGAAAAACACATCAGTGCCTCCAAAAAATCAGATAGAGAATGTCTCTGTGTAAAGAGAAACAGCTGATATGGGCTGTAAATTTTGGAAAACCAAATTCTCCTCCTGAAGCCTAGAATGGATATTCATGGGAGGAAAGAATAATGAGCTGAGAGCCTTCAGACTGAAATAGGTTTAAAATAGCTGCTCTTTGATTTCCTAAGAAATTTCCCAAGCCACTGGGATAACGTGCAAAGGAAAGCAGCTTTCTCAGCAGTTAGTTTCAGAGCCCTTCACCAAATCAATATACCACTTTCCATGCCCATCAGCTGTGGCCTGAGCCTTCTGCCTGTTCAGGCCCTGCTGAAATGCCTAATGCTCCTCACGGGCTGCTCTCACCAGCCCTGGGCTCGCTTGGTGCATGGACGCACCGCTCACTCTGCAAGGATGTTTAAGCAGTTTGCAAACCCAACAAATAGAACCGAGGCTTCTGAAGCCTGGAGAGGTGAGACCTGGAACAAATCAAGTGAATATGACTTCTACCCATTGTCCTTAACTTCTAGGGTAAGCAATGAACCTTGTCAATTAAGTAAACTTAATTAAAATAATACCAGGATAGAGAACAATAAGGAGCAATAATTAAATCTGGTACTACAAACCAACACAGAGCAAGTGCAGAATGAGCACACAAGGGGCATGCTAAAGGTCTTTTAATCAAAACAGACTGATGTTAAACAAAATAATTAAAAAATTAAAAAAAAAGATGTAAAACCAGAACTTTAAATGAAAAACACAGAAGAAAGCAACAACAACAGCAACCCTCTTCTGCCTCTGAAGCAGTGAGGAATAAAACAGTATAATGAATAGATAAGTAAATATAACTCTTTAAGCAAAAGAAAATACAAATGGATAAGATAAACCTTCCAAAATATATTCCTAGTACATTTTCACTTTACAGAAGTGTAGAACTGATATTCACCTGCATTTTTATTTATTTAACTCATGTACTGTAATGGTGCAGAAGAACATAATTTTCTTTGCTTAAACTTGAGAGCAAATGGAGGGACTGAGCACAACACCTAAAAGCACATTTTTAATGACATGAGTGAACTGAGGTCCTTGAATCAAGCTGAGTAAGAACTTCACATATTTTTTCCTTGGTTTAGATGTGTGACTAAAGAGGTTACTGGCCCTCACAGCTGCTGGTTGCTGGACACTTCCCCTTGCAGACCTTACTACCCTCTCTGGTCTGCTAACTCAGTAAGTAAAATGAAATTACAACTGCTCAGCAATTTTAAATGCTAAATTCTGGACTCTATTGGCTTCCTTTTAATTTTTTTCTTTTTTTTTTTTTTTCTCTTCACTTTTTAAAATTGAAACAGAGTAGAAAGTGACGAATCGTGTAGATTGGAGCTGAGGTAAACTCCAGTAAGAAGCAGGAGAAAGTAGAAGTTGTTTTTCAGGTTGATATCACTAAATCTAGAAGACAATTTGTAAGTAAGCTGTTCCTTGTCTGAGTGGCAAGAGCTAATTTTAAGGTTAGATTTTCCTAGCCCTTGTTCCCATGCAAGTAATATTTTTTCAGCAGGAAGAGACAGGAGGAAGATTTGAGAAAAGTCTTCAAGAGACCAAGAACTTGGATGGGACCTGTATACACTGCAAGGAACAAGCAGAGTAGGTGTGTGTGCCAAAGATTTGACTGTGAATCAGTGTTAGTGTGATCAGTTAGAGTCAGTGTTTCTTCAGAGCCATAATTAGGATTAAATTGGGTGTAGATAGTGTACTCAGCATCCAGTAAACCCGTGGAGAAAAGAAGGCTCTGGGGAGACCTTCTGGCACCTTCCAGAACCTAAAGAGTGCCTATGAGAAAGGTAAGAGAGGGAATTTTGAGAAGGACATGTAGTGATTGCACAAGAGCTAGTGGTTCTAAACTGAGAGTACATTTGGATTAAAGAAAAAAATTCTTCACTAGGAAACTGTGAGGCGCAGGCTTCCCAGAAAAGCTGTGGATGCCCCATCCCTGGAAGTGTGCATGGCGTGGTCAGATGAGGCTTTGAGCAACCCAGTCATGAAAGATTCGCGGCTCAGACCTAATCCCTGATCCTGGGATGCACTCTGGTCTGCCAGAGACTGCTTTTCCTATGTGTCTGCAAATTATGAGAAAAGTTAAAATTTGCTTTAGAAGGAACTCAGAAAAAACATGTTAATGCTGCTACATGGCAACCTTGTCATTGAAAAAAAAAAATTGAACAGGACTTGTTTACATATTCTGGCAGTCTTATTCATACTGAAGAGCAGTGCCCTCTTCCAACACTGAGAAGTGACTTGTACCAGTAGTGCCAATAATATCACTGGAAGCTGCGTGATAAGAAATATATCCCTGATATTAGTCAAACTCCAGAGTCTGGATTTCTGAGGTGGATTCAGTTTATAGAGGTGGTTAATATGGGAGCAGGGTGAATCTTCTGGTAAGTTAAGGAACCAGAATCTGTACATTATGTCTACATTTATTCTTGGATTTTTTATTTATTTTTTTAAAAAGTGAAGCAATACTTTTAGTTTAAGTCAATAGAAACAGGACAAAATAGTTGAGTTAGTCATATCTCAGTCATCATTACATTTAAGGAAATATCACAGTAATCACACAGTAAGCTGCAGATGCACTGATAGATGGACATGGACAGATGGAGACATGAACTAAATGGAAGAAGGTGCCCTTGCACTTACCACGACTGTGCAAATTCATGATCCTGCTTCTCTGTATTGAAAATTGCTTAAATTTAACATCTTTGACTATCTCTTATAAATACAAATCATAAAATCATGGGAAGGTTTGGGTTGGCAGGGACCTTTAAGTTCACCTAGTTTCAGCCCACTTACTGTGGGCAGGGACATCTCTCACTAGACCACATCACTCAAAGCACCATCCACTCTGGCCTTGAAGACTTCCAGGAAAGGGGCATCCACAGCTTTTTTTAGAAAACCTGTACCAGTGTTCAACCATCCTAATTCTTTCTAATAAATAATTTAAACCTCCCTTCTTTCAGATTAAAGTCATTACCCCTTGTCCTGTCACTATATGGCCCTGTCAAAAGTGCCTCTTCTGCTCCATTATAACCCTCTTTAGGTACTTGAAGGCTGCTCTAAGGTCTCCTTGGCACCTTCTCTTCTATAGACTGAACAGCCCCAACTCTCTTGGCCTGTCTTCATAGGAGAGGTCAGAGCTTCAGCCCTCTGATCTGCTTTGTGTGTCCTCTGGACTTTCTAGTGCAGGTTGATCTCCTTCTCATACTGGGGCCCCAGAACTGAAGGTATTATTCCATGTGGGGCTTCATGAGAGTAAAGGGTGATTCCAAAGCATAAGTCTGACATGATTGATTCTGTTAGAGGAGAATTGCAATTACACAATCAGTGAAGAAAGTTCTAACTCAGGCAAATATATCAATATTTACAAAGTTTAATCATTAGATCATGTTCATGCCTGGCACACTGTCCACAGAAGGTTACTCCAAGGCATTACAGTAATACAGATATAAAAATTTAGCCAGGGATGAGAAAGTACTAGTGCAAAGAGGTGGGTGAATTTCCTGCTGATGTCAAATGCAGTCATGCTGACTTTAATGGGACCAAATGGAAAGACAGAGTGTGATTACAATATGATAGGATTTATAAATTCATTAGAAAGTACAAATACTCTTCCTTGTTTACATTTAAGTTTTCATTTTAATTGTACCTTAATATGTTTTCCTTGGGAAACAAATAGATGTGACAAATTATGCCAGGTAATTTGTTGTAATAGATGCAAAGAACTAGGAGCCTGCTGTGAGCCATCAAACACATTTGAAGGTCAAAGCCATACTGGTTAATTCTTAGTTCTGGGAAAGAAATTATTCTGGTAATGTTACCTGGATACCAAACTGCACACAGACACTTGACTTTGCTGTTAATGTGTGAAAAACACTTCTCTAGAAACCACCTGCTCACAAGCAATTGCAATGGACTCTCTCATTCTTGTTATGCAGGGAAACTGCTTCTCCTTCTGTTATAGCTATTGGTAAAGTAAAGCCACATTACTTCCAGCCTAAATTCCTTAAAAAGATATTTTACAAATGCCTCCTTCTCATTTCTCTCTTTTTGATTCTTGTTTTTCTTTTTTCTAAATTTAAATTGTTATTTATTTACATCCATTGGAGCCTACACTTTTCTCTTATTCTTTCCATTTCTGAGATCCCAGCAGTGGCCTTCTACCTTTGTGGACATTACAGGTTCCTCTGCATTAATGTTATGCATTAAAAGTTAAACCCATTAGTGGTTATACTGAGAGATATATGATGGCCTCTAGTGGTTCTCTGTATGTGTGCAGATCCAATCTTCAATGCCTCTCTCATTTTATGACTATGCATGCAGAAAGAAAAAAATTATTGATGTCCAGCTGTTGCCTTTTATGAACAAAAACCTTTTGGCAACAGTAAGGGAGCTGCAAAATATGTCCAGAAGAGAGGTGATTTCCTCCATCAAAATATAAGCTGGAATGTTTCTAAGCACGGCTCAGAGTAGTCAATATAATGCAATCACAAATCACCTAAAATGTCCCTCATTCTTTGGACTGAGCACCAGAGATGAGATCGTTCATTCTGAATGGAGGCATCCTTCCTGTATTTGACAGTCAACATCACAGTGACCTTGCATGCAGAATGGGTTCCCAGCTCTGTTTCCAGATGAAGAACTGCAGGATGACTGACTGTTAGCCAACAAATGTGTCAGTCTCTGTTTTCTCCTGAGTCACATCCAGGTCTGTACACAAGTCTGTGCCTACAGATGCAGATGTGTGGGGGAATCTTGGCTCTCCTAGCCAGGCTGCATATTAGATGCTCACACAGAGTTCATCAATTGTTCTCACTGCAGTCCCTCAAAGTGAATGTATCTGCCTCTCACCTCTGATTGCCATGCTAACAAATCTGTACCCCTCAGGACCCAACCTTGGCTGGCCAAAGTCAGAAGCTCCCTGATCCGAGTGACCAAGGAATTAAAATGTTATGGCTGGCAGCACACCCCTCTGCACATTGCTGCAAACATTCAGACTATTTGCCCCTCAGGAACTCTTTCACAGGTCTCTGTGCATTTTGGAGCTGCAGGTTTGCTGACACAAGAAGAGAAACAGCATGTTCCATCTCGTTTGAACTCTGTTACTCTCAGATGATGTGTTGTTCTAGAACAGGAGATATTTTGATTTTAAAATGCAGCTATGCCAAGTAGACAGTTTTACTCTTTAGAAAAATGTATGGCATGGTGGATAAAACATCTGAATAAAGAAATATTTATGCCAGGTTAACCCTCTGAACAGGCAAAATAATGTTACACTACTTTACCTATGTGATTCTTCAAAGGCCTTTGGATCTACTAATGTTGGCATCTCTTTAGGTTATAGCTCTCATATTTTAGGGATTTTGATTACTTTAGTTCAAAAGAAATCTGCATTCCCAATAATTTTGCATCTTCTATTGTTAAAAATTATCCACAAGAGAAATAAAGAACCATGGCAACAAGAAAAAATACATTAAAGTTATAAATCTCAAAGCATTTCAGTTCCTTATTCTCGCTTTTTATTCTTTTTTCTTTAAGTTGTTCATTTTTTTACTCTTTTCACAAATTCAAACTTTGGTTTTGAGACTTGTTAGCTAGAAAGGCATAAAAAAAACAAAGACTTAAACATTCTATAGATATATCAGTCAATGACAATCTTACCTTTCTACTTTAATATTGTTGTGATATGCTTAAGCATAGTCTTCAAATATTTCTTATTTACACAGATGACAAAGTTATGTGGTTAAATATGTATCCAAATATCCAAGCACAGGGCTTTTAAGGACTGAAAGATTAGAAGAAAAATTCATAATGCCATAATTTCTTTTTCAGAAAGAAAAATAGTTTAACAAAAAGTCATTTAGGACAAAATAATGATAGGTCTTGAATCTTGACATGGAAATCCTATCAACATGATTAATAAGCAAGAGGTAGATTGTTTGACTTTTGGCTTCCTAAGAATTTAGAGGGTAAAATATAAGATAATATTGCTGAGGGAAGTTAGACATGAAAAGATGACAGGTGAAAGGCTGACAACCCTCAGAAATTATCTAAATCTATTTCTACGTTATAAGGCATTCTAAAGTAATTTGAATAACATGGAAAAATTGTCAAGAATATGCATTTCCATCTGACCTCTGTTAAGTTTGGTCTCAGCCTTCCCTACTTACTTCCCAACAAAATTTTCTGGTTGTAGTTTTCTATGTGTGATCATTTCTTCTCATCCACAACACAAGGTCTGTCCCTGTGTCTCTATGCATTTTTGAAGGCATAAATACATTTGCAAACATAATTCAATTAAAAACAAAACATCCATACAAAAAGGCCTACTGTGAAAATAACTCCTTTTGATAAAAATATCTGCATATAGAAAATGTACATCTAGCACCTATTTAGCTAGCCACAGCAGTGAGCAATAAATATTTTATTCCATAGACCAGTGGATGATGATGACGTTGAAACACTTTCACTTTTGTCTCCAGACTCATCTCATTCCCTGTGGAACGGTGTATTACTTGTTTTGCTGACAACAAACACTCAAACATCTGACATTAGATCACTTTCAATTAAGTGTGTTAGAACCAAAGACTAAAGCTCCAGGGAAGAGGCATTTCGACTTAATGCCAGTTAAGTATAGGCTGTCCCTGTACTCAAAAGTACAGGTGATTTTAAACAAGATTTTTAGACTCTCTAGATTGCACAGATCAAAACTGTTGTATGGATTTATTTACATTTGAGTCTTCCTTTTGTATTTCTTTATTGTGACACATGGTTTTACTTATTCTTTTCCAAGATCCATGTTTTAAAGAAAAACTCTGAAGCCCTCAGTTTCAAGCTTAAAAAACAATGTATCAGCAAAATCTTTTATAAACTGCACCTAGCTGAAGTGGCTTTTTTATTGCTGTAAGCATAGAAAAGATATCTAATAAAGATTAGAAGTGGCTAAATGAGCTCTATGTGGGGGAAGAATCACTTAAGCAACACTACAAAGCATATCTATATTCTTAATATACTGAATGCCTTCTTATAGCATATTGTACAGACTATTTGAGGAGATTGTGTGTTTTATTATCCTTTCTTGGTGCTGAGCTGAAGAGTTTTACAGAACTGGACGAGACATGAAGCTGATGATATAGAGCCTAAAAAATTGGCCTGATTCACTGGGTTGCTGAGAGCCTATTGAAGTAATTGGCTCCACAGCCACTTAGCACTGCTGAAAATAAACCATTTTCTCTCGTACTCACTGGTGTGAAATGAAGCATAACCCAAAACACCTGCCATCTACAGCTGGTTGGAAAGCTCAAGAAGCTTAAACAGAAGCAGGAAATAAGATTTTCACTTTCTCTTCTATTTTCATGTAACTTTTATGTTGTTCCTTCCCTTTGCTTATGAATGGAACCCCTAATTTCAGATCCCTACCCAAGAGAATTTCTCTCATCCAGCACAAACCAAGCTGCCAGCTTACTTTAAAAACTATGTAGGTTCAAAAATATCAAGCCTGGGATGTTACTGAAAGGGGAAGGTAAATATCTGTCATTATCAGGAAGCTGATACATGGCTGCTCCACTTGTAGCTATTCTTAGGGTATCAAGAGAGCCTCTTTTCCTTCCACCCTGTCCCTTTGCTACTGTTAACAAATGCTGCACTGAAAATCTTGTCCATAATGAGGTTAGAAGTAAAACTGTTATTGATTCTTAGAGCCAAGGATTCAGTATCTTTATGTATTTTTCCCTCCCTTTAGTGATAGATGTGTTTGTGTTTAGAGTGAATAATTAAATAGTCATTGTAATATAATCTAGTAGTACTCTTTGGATAACTTTCAAACTCTATACTTACAGAACCAGACTGAAACTAAACGAAATCTATACTTAATTACTCTTCTGTAGATGTATTAGGTTTTTGTCTTTTTCAAAGAAAATTGACCACTATATTTCCCTTGAGGTAGAAGGCCCAGTGACATGCTGAGTAAAATGGATGCCAATTGAGTCAATATTAATACAATTAGAATAGAAGGCATCAATAATTTAAATCCTTTGTGACAAACTACAGGAAAAATCATGTTGTCATCTTGCAGCAGATAATTTCAAAGGCAGAACTGCAGGACAGAGTGTGAATTAAAAAATATTATTAAAATGGGAAGAAGTTTGCCTAACAAAGCAAAAAGATTTCATTGAAGATTAAAGAGCTGTTCAAGTTTTGTGAAGAAACTACAAATTCATAAGTACAACTGTGTTCTGGGCATGGTCAGCTGGACATCATCAAGGTAGTGGTGAAATAATTTCTTTTGTGATTCCATCCACTGTCTGCCAATGTTCTCAGAAGACCTTTTCGCTATTTTATTGTTTGAAGGTGTTTAACCTACTCAGATAAGATGAAGTACAAAGAAGGTGACTATAAGAACAGTTATAACAGATATTAGATGAGTTAGGGCAATTGTCACAGTCCATAATTTGTAGGATCCCTTATTTTGTGGAATGTTTATGTGAGAATCAGTTCTAGATAGGGATACTTGCATATAAATGTATGTATGTAGACTCCAACATGTGCACAAAATGTCTTAGCTCATCTACAACCAATATGATCAAGCAGTGACATGGAGTGACCTCACTTTCAAGAAGTTGTGTCTAGTAGGTGGAAATGCTCTAGGGGGCTGCCATGGTTTAATACCAGCCAGCAGCTAAACCCAGCCAGTGGCATGGTGGTGAAAATACTGTGGGATGGGGGAGAGAATCAGAAGGGGAAATGGGAGAAAACACATCGATCAAGACAAAGACAGTCTAAGAACTAAAGCAAATAGTTTACTTGGATGTTGCTCATCCAAGTAAATCAAACCATGAGTTAATTCATCATTTTTCAGGGGCAGGCAGGTGTTCAGCCATGCCCAGGAGAGCAGGGTTTCATCACATTAAATGGTGAATTGGTAAGACAAACATCATCACTCTGAATGCCATCCTCCCCCACCTCCTTCTCCACAAAGATTTCGATGCTGACCATGATCTCATACAGCATGGAATATGTATCACAAGAGTGATACTTCAGTTTTTGGTTTTTTCCTCTCCTGATGGCAAAATTTATTGGTAAATTTATACTTAATTTTGAGATTGCACGTTATTTCAAATTTCCTACTCAGAGCAAATGGGTGAGACCCAGGGAATACAGGAGACAGTCCTGAAAGGTACACAGCAGAAGGTGAAGTAATTGAACCCAAATTAAACAATGAAATAAGAACAAAATCATGCATTTCAGTTTCTTTTAGAAGGAAAAAAAAGCTCTGCTTTTTCAAATTCTTAAATAAAATTCTTAAAAAACTCATTTGAATGACCACTGAGTTGGAAAATCACATCAACAGATTAGTCAGGAGTTATTTCTGAGAATATATCTCAAGTTTGAGAAAATAAATAAATAAAAGAAGTAAAATCATAGGATCCTAGAATTATAGAGTATGCTTAGCTGGCAGGGCCCCATCAGGATCATCAGGTCCAACTCCTGGCCCTACACAGGACTATTCCAAGAGTCACACCATGTGAGCATTGTGCAAACCCTGTCAGGCTTGGTGCTGTGACCACTTCTTTGGGGAGCTTGTTCTCAAACTCAACCACCCCTGGGTGAAAAACTTTTAATATCCAACCTAATCCTCCCATGACACAACTTCCTGCTGTTTTCTCAAGTCCAGTCACTGAGCAATCAAGTGTCTGCCTTTCCACTTCCCCTCCTGAAGATGTTGAAAATGGCAATGAGGTCTCCCCTACTCAGTGATAGGAAAAGGCATTGAACACTGTTATCCAAGATACCTTCCTTTATTAACTTTTGATTCTATAAGAAGGACAAAGTATTTAATTATAAACATTTTATAGGCGTTTCCTATTTTTTCTGTGAGGTGACATTTTTTTTCTTTAACTTATGTCCCTTATATCAGTCCTTAATTATATGGTAAAAGGGAGCATTTGTGCTAATATTACATAAATCTAATAAGCTTTATTTTTTATGATTTTTTTCTTCATTATACAATTCAATTTGAGAAATATTGTCAAGATTAAAAATCATAAAAACTGCATTTAAACTTTACATGTGAAATTACATTTGTGTATGAGAGTTTATGGCTTGACCACGAGTTGTCCCAGACCTTGCAACTCAGATAAGACTGTGATATGCCAAGGAAAGCATCCTGCATACCTAAATCAGCTGCTTGTACAGAGCATCTCCTTGCTCCAGATGAACTGAGACAAATTGACATTTCTGAGAGGGATCTCACCCTTTCAAGGAGGTTCATTTATGTTTTCATTTATAACAAAAAAAATGGTTAGAAATTAGAAAACTAATTTAGAATTGTTGCTGAAGCAACAATAGACTTAAATTCTGCATGGCAACAGTTAGGTAAAGTGACTGTTAATGAGAATTGCAGACTTGCAGTTTCAAAGTTCTTAATGAAGACTAAGATGGAGAAGTCAGAGATTTTCAGTGGCTTTTCTCAAGACATTGAAATCTTTTTGTCAGCTTGTGACTGACTCCCTGCATTAGAAAAGTCAGGTTCTCTGTTTTGAACATTCTGACCTAATTTATTTTATTAAAGGATAAATCACAATAGAGAAATGGTGGCAAATTCTGACATATAAATACAATTTCTTTTAAGAAATACGTAATGATAAAGCTTAAAAAAATACAGATATATTTACACTCAGCAATTATCTGTTCTGAAATGCCTGACTACTTACTAGGATTTGAGGAACCAAAACCATTTTGACCTGATTCTGACATTTTATCTTTCTTCTTAACTTTTCGTGAAAGATAGTCATCAGGGAAAGTCTTGACAAAAGGCTACATAAGAATTCTGTCCTGAGAAGGAAAATAACATGTAACTTCAGAAGTGTTTTAAGAGACAGTCTGAAATCCCATCTTCAAATAATCATTTTTGTTTATCTCCTAGAGATCTCTCTAGTTTGTCATGGCTAGCTCTTCTCATGCTGTGAGACACTGGAATATTAATGGCTAATGACTCAAAACAATCAGCCATTTGCCTAAGTAGTATAAGCAGATCCTGCAAGAAGGGATAATGCTTTTTGTCATACTGAAGTCCTTTCCCACACAGTGGCTCAGGTGTGAAAACTTCCCTTGGGGGAGGTATTGGGATGTTCACACATTCATAGGTAGCCTGAAGATATTCATCCTTTCCAAAGGGGCATAACAGGCTCAACTGCTCTGCCATGAGAGGCAACTGCTGTGTCTTAGAAGGTGTGACAACAGCGAAGAACTGCCATTCCCAGAGAGGCACCTGAGCCTTCCCACCCAGGACAAGCATGTATTACCCCACTGAAGTTTGTATTTCATTGGCTACCACCACTCCTAATGGATCGAGACTGCAGCAGCCACTTCAACAAACGGACATCCAAATTGCAACAATCTTGTGAAAAATGAGGACAAGGAAAAGGCTGTATTTAAACATTCTGAAATAGAGAATACAATTAAAATTAATTAATTAATTTTTCTGGAAATTGGATTATAAATCTTAGGACAAGAGTGCTGTCTCTATCAAGAAAGTATGATGACAGATTCAAAGAATCATGGAATCACAGAATGGGTAAGGTTGGAAAGGACCATAGCAGGTTACTTGGTCCAATCTCTCTGCTCAAGCAAGGTCATCTTGACATGGTATGTCAACACATAACATAGCTTTGCATTCAGATGGTTCTTGAATATCTCCAGAGGGAGATTTCACAGCCTCTCTGGGCACTGTTTCAGTGCATGGTACCCCACACAATAAAGTTCTTCCTCATGTTCAGGATCTTCATGAAAATAGTTCCGTCTCTGTTATGAATCCCTTAGACACTGCTCCCCGAGGTTCACAAGATTATCATATCTTTTTTGTCTAAGAAAAGCCATAACTTATGGAGAAGTTTAGGATATATCAGGGAATTTATATGGATGACAGCTCACTAGCAACTTGGCATTAGTTGTAACATACAAAAGCATCTAAAACATCAAAGCAAAGTAAGAATGTAGATTATGAGATCTTAACGTATAAGGAATATTAAGTAGCTTGTTACACAAGGAATTCTATTTCCAGTAGACAAAAGAATTTCAAAGGTTTTAATCAGGATAAAGGTTTCTCACATTGACTCAAAGCTTGCAGAAAAATATGATGGGGGCAGGTGTTTTGTTACATTTCTTTTTTGAGGAGGGGAATGATAGAACAGCTACCAAACAAAATTAATGATTCTCCTAATAGATGCGGTGAGCTTAAAGCTACAGCCACTTCCCACTTCAGTTTAATTTTATTTGACAACTTGGGGAAAGCATTCTGAGCTTGACTCTGGAAAATTAGACAAGAAAATTAATGTGACATGTTGTAGATCAGAAAACATTCAGAAAATGTGAGGATGGTAGACATACAGAAATAGGAGAAGCACCTAATTCCTAATGAAAAAGGATAATTCAGTTGGTTAATATTTTTTTTAATGTTTATAATCATTTTTTTTCTCCAGATAATGTATTTCACTTCAAGTTTTTGATATATTTTACAAATGTTAATGAGTAGAGCTTCAGAGCTGCAGCCTCCTGATGCTGAGTGGATAATATTAGTTACATATCACAGAGGAGAAAACTTGTGCTAAGCCCCTTGTAAAAGCACTGAATTTTGCCCCTTGTGATTCTGGAAAGTCAGTGTGTCTCCACACTAACATGGGAATGCACTGCTGAACAGATTAATGATGGGTTGTGTATAAACTTGCTGTGATTGCTCCTCCATGCACAAATGCATTGTACATGTAAATCAAGCCTGAGTGCTACTCGGCATGTATATTGTAAAGCATATTAAGAAACAAGGCACATACGAAGAAGATAGAAGGAAACAAGCAATGCACAGGTAGCAGGATCTGTCTGAATAGAGCTGATTACACACTCGAATTGTGGTTATATTTCAGCCAATCAGCCAGAATGCAAATGTGAGTACTTGTAGAAAAAAAGGAAAGATATATGCCAGCAGGGGAAAATTACCTAAGAAGAGCTTGGTGCGGAACACAAATTAATAGTCTGTCTTTTGCTGCCATCCCAATCCAATAAACTGCTCACTGTCCTCTATGTTCAGCTTTGAAGCTAAAATTCATTTTTTGAGGAAAACAGGAAAGCCAGAAGTGGCAACAATGATCCTTGTCATTTATCCCTTTCTTAAAATGGAGTCCTCCTCAGAGTTATGCAGAAATCTGTCTCCTATACGAGGCTCACTGCCTTGCTGTTAGGAGAGGGGAAAAAAAGGAAAACAAACCAAAAACAAGACCCATTTAACCTTTTTTGAGAAAAAAAAACAAAGTGCTTCAGGAGATGTTTGTTCCTCTCTTCATTTCTTACTCAGCCTACAAACAATATGCCATCACTGAGGTGAATAAAAGGGTCATTTTATAAGGACAGTGGTGCCTTGATGAAAACATGCTTTGCCACTCATTTCATTAATAACATTTCCAGCTTGACAACAATCTCTGGGACCTTTTCAGAAATCTGGAATCATCCCCCATTACTTAAAGCAGGAAGAAACTGAATTCCATTCTAAAATTTTTTTCTCCTGAGGAAAAATTTTATTTCATCTAAAAAATATAGTAAAAAGTTGGAGAAATTTTTGTAATTGCTGAGACTAAAATCTGTTTTGAGATACACCTGAAAGTTTGTAAAACATTTATATGAGCCCATGTACAATGTGAACTGCACTGTCATATTTTCAAGGCTCAGTTTTAATACTTTTATCTGTTAGAGAGCTAAATGATATGGTAACAAGGTACAGAAGAGAGCTTTTCTTGGATAACCAGATTTTAAATGGGATGCGGCAGATCTTTATCAATCTGTTGTAAGGCTAAAGTAGTAGGAAGGCACTAGTATCAATAAGATGGTAAGATATTCTTCACTAAGTAATTTTGACTGTAAGAAAAGGTAATCTGTAACTGATACTTACAATGACATTTCTAGTTTATTGGAAATTATTGTAAGATTAAGAAACATTGAGGAATGTAGTGCACCTACTCTCCAGTGTTCTGAAAGAGTCTCCAAGATTCTTGTCAAATAGAAAATAGATGATAGAAAACAGAAAACTGCCTTCCATGAAAAGCCTCCAAACTTGGTGATACCTATAAAAACCACAGTTAGTAGATAAGGCACAAGGTTGATGCTGTCTTTTGGTTCAAGCCTGACAGATAATTTTTTAATTTTATTCCACGATTGTTTCATACAAAATCCATTCAAGTTCTTGCTTCACAGAAAGATCTCATAGACCATCCTGGATAGCATTACCAATTATTTAGAAAGCAATTGAATAACCACTTGAGTATGCTAAAGGTCCCTCATCACAGACATTTGATAGACATGTTTCACAAAAACAAATGTTGATAAAAATCAGATAAAGATTTCAGAGTGGAAAATGAGCAAAAATCTCAACAAATCTATTTGGTTAAACAGTTTGGGCCCTTCACTTTAGAAACTGTACCACTGACACTTTCAGTGGCTGCAGTAAAACATAACCATTCTCCCTACAAAATTCACCTCATTGGGATCCCTCTCGGTACAGTACCACCCACTACTGCATTTTTCAGCTCCTCTGAAAATCCTGGAGGTCACAGGGTCAGGCTCCAGCACAGCATCTGTGCTCTCTCTCCAGCCCCTGCTCTCACTAGTATGCTGAGGGTGGGCAAAGTCTTGAGAGGGGACACAGCCAGCCTAGCTGACCCCAAAGGGGATGCCCAAAGGGGACATTCTACAGCATAAGCCATCTTCCCAGCAATAAGGAGAAAGAAGGAGGCAGGTGGGGGGGAACAGGGGTGTGGGCAGAGCATTTTCTATGATAATGCTTGTCTTCCAGAGCAATCACTACACATGCTGAGGCCTTGCTTCCTGGGAAATGGCAATTGCCTCTTGATGGGAAATAGAGAATAAAATATTTTGTTTTCCTTTGCTTTCACATCTTAAGCCTTTGCCTTTCCTTTTTTAAACAGCCTTATCATCTCCCATGAAGTTTTTTTTCCCATCTTATTTTCTCCCTTTTCCCTCTGAGAGGAGGAGTGACAGAGAGGCTTAGTGGGAAACTGATGTCCAGCCAAGGCCAACCCTTTACACAGAAATTTCAAGCTTTTTCATTATCAACCTTATTTCTCTTGTCCCTTCTTAACTCTGTCCAATGCCTTTTGCACTTTTAAACTTGCTATTGTTTAGCAGAAGACATTTGCATGTAGTAATTGTAGAACACTAACATAGAAATGTAGAAGAAAGTTTTGGCAGAGCTATCTCATCAGTATCAGTAACTGTTTTCTTCAAGTCATTAATACTGTGTGTAAGAATAGCAAAAAGAATTTCACATTTTGTTTTCCAATTCAGCTCATATATTTTTCAATTATCTTTTATTCATATGGAAGAAACTTGACAGATTTTGAATATCAAAAATGTTTTTTTTCATGTTTGAATATCAAAATGCTTTTTTTTTCATGTTGAACACAAGGCCTGTCCAAGCTACAGCTGTTTTCCCAAAATTCGTGTAAAAAAGACCACACTGTAGAAAGGAAAAGAAGTAAAGGAAAAGAAAGCCCAACAAATTTAAAAACAGTTTTTCTTCATATTTTCACTTGTGTATAAAAATATGTCTTTTAATTTTACAAAGCATTTTGAAGAAATTCAACAAACTGAAAAAAAAAGAAATCTTCAACAAGAAATGGATATAAGTTTATGTACTTTGTTTTCATGTTACTCATCACCACAACATCTAAAAGATTTCAGCTTTCTCTATAGGCAATAAGATTAACATTTATTGAGTATGACACATTCAATTTCTCATGTCTCTAAAGAGGCAAATTTCCATACATGGACCTTTTTCCTGATTTTTGTAGTTATATGTGATGAATTTTGTTTTAAAATATGCACTCTGCAATTGACATACTTCAATGAGTGTATTTCAGGCTCTAGTTCAGAAACTGGTGATGAATGCCATTTCTTGAGGGAGTTTGTCTTAGATAATATTTTGCACTTAAATTTTGTGTCTTTCTTTTGAGGCTCCCAAGCTACTTTGTCGAACGTCGAATGATTCTTCATTATTATATATTGGATAGATAGGTAGATGTAAAAGCTATTTCACTCTTGACCAGAGAAGATGGGATTCTCCTAGCAAAACATATTAACTCAATGTCAAAACTGGTCTTAGAAAACTAGAATGGTTGCACTGTGCTCCAACTGATTAATTATACCTCCTATTGAAGTCTTCTTATTTAGGTAGAGAGCTTCAAGGTCAGACAGCATGTATTGAAAATACACCAAAGGTCTATTTGGTTATTGAGGCAAATGAGAAATTATGCATCAGCTTTGTACACAGGGTGGTGAAAGAATTGCGTTCTACGTGTGCAGATGCACCACTGCGCTCAGTGGTTGAAATTATGTTCTTTTATTGTGTGTTCAGAGAAGGAAAACTTTGTCTGAACTCTGTGTCCAGAGACAATTACATGAAAAGCATTGTTTCAACATGACAACTATAGAAATTAATTCCTTGATGCTAGTACTTGTTGTTTGATAATAACTAAGCACATAGAATTTTATTAGAGCTTTATAACTCTTTCATCTTTTACAATTATTATTTTAGGATTAAAAATGTCACATTAGCAATATAAATTCACCCCAAATTAAAGGCAGCAATAGCAGACTGACAGTTCCCAAACCTGTGAGATTGTCATCTACAGATCACATATCTGCAGATATATTGCAACAATCAGAGTTAGAGACTTGTTAAAATACTTAATCAAAATGCAGAAGTGAATCTCAAATAACTGTTGATAAATGTGTGGATTAAAAAATACCTTTGGAAACATAGTTAATTATAAAGAAAAGACAGAAAGGCATACTGAGTTAGGCTAATTAAAATAACCTCTTTAAAAGAGCCTGTCTTGGAGCCCTACACATAGAAAGGCTGTACATTAAGAAGGAAGAACTTATGGCTTTAATCTGGAAAATACTTTAGCATTTAAGGAGGCATTTCTTCTTGTCTCAGAAGACATTTATAGGTAAAAAAAATTTTCTGTTTCTTCTGGATTTTTGAGCAAAGAAGTAACATGTGTTTTGGAGAAGAAATTGAATACAGATATTAAAATAATGAAAATTATGGAAGAATTCTGCATAACCTTCTCATATCTGACTTTTGGAGAAAATGTAAAACAATAGGAGATACCAAAGGAAATAGCCATCAGTAGCTCCTGAATTCTTCCTCTGAGACCATAGATGATTTCAATCTCTTCAGCTGTAAATTTTTTATGACACAGTACTGTCTTCATTAGAAGAAAATGCTGAACACTAATCAAGTCTTTAGCAAAAAAAGAAATTAAAAAAAAAAAAAATAAAAACAGTGACCAGGAAACAAAATTTACAAATTAAAATAATCAATAGACATACTTTTAAGTTGTCAGGCTGTTTAATAATTTGAATAAATGATTAATAGATAGATACAAAGGAATCACTTGGTGGTCTGTCTTTTCATGTTGAACTGAAAACACAATTTAGCAAAATGAAGTTTTAGGATGTTAGGAAGCTTAAGGATATAAAGTAAACATGAAGATATTCAGAAGCTGATCAGATAAACTACTACTCCTTTTGGTCGAACATCTGAAAGCAGAAACTGTAAATTACACATACCATGGTATTTCTTTGACTGTTGCCCAGACGCTGATTTCAATGACCCTTTACAAGTCTCAAAAGTGTATAGGCAATGAGTAGGTTACAACGTGGGTTTATCCAGATTTAATATAACAGGACTTTATTCAAATTTCAAGCTACTAGACAAGTTACAATAGTAGATATGACACCTTTCAATCTAAATTTTACTGTCAGAAAAGACTACAAAGCTCTTTGCACGAATCAAAGATCTCCAGAGCCCAGATGAATTTAAGTTCTTCTCTGTCTTAATTTTCTATCACTAGCCTGGTGCCAAAGAAGAATGCATTGTCAAAGACATACATTTTTTAATTACATAAACTAGTGAAATCACCAGGTTAACATATGTAAATACATATCTCAATGTGCAAACTGCTTACACATTAGCAGGACACAAAATTTGGTTATATGCCTTATAGGTAGATCAAGAGAACTAGATGGGTCTCATCTGACTGACATATTTTAAGGCAGCAGTCCAAAATCCTTATCTGCTCTTCAGTGGCACTGGCTAGAAGACAAAAGAGTGCATTGCACAGATGGGTAGAATATGAACCAAGTGTGAAATCAGGGGAGAATAAAATTTCTCTCAATAATTTAGGATCACTTCAATCTACAGTTTCTTGTAATTTACTCCCTGAGCAAAGCTGCTTGTCACTAACACGAATCTGAGCAGAGAAAGCTGAGACAGACTGAATGGGGACCCAACTCAGCTCTTTGCTGTCAGTTGCAAAATTAACTTTAGTAGATCAACAGAAGCAGGAGGTACCTCTGGTTCACAGTGCAAGCTTCCATCCCTGAGCTAAAGCTCTAGCAGGTCCTTGAGGAATAAGTGACACCTTTACAGAAAGTGCTGAGTACAAACCTCTACAAACCTTTCCCTAACCCTCAGGACTTTGGCATTGCTCCCACTGTCACAGCTCATGCCAAGAGTTTTTTTAGCTAATAGTGGCCCTGGAAAGCACATATGCTGAGTGACTTGCACTACCAGCTCCTAAACCAGTCTGTGCAGCTGTGTGTTTCTTGTTACCTTCACCTTTCTAGGATAATCACATTGGGTTGCAGAGTGATTTGAGAAGTTTCCAATACCCTAACTTTGAGATTCCCTAAGTGCCTGTCACTCAATCCTAATGTCAGAAAAATCAAACATAAAAAAAACTTTTATTTGAAAAAAAGAAAATTGAATAAAACATGGATAATGGCCATGAAGATTCCAAAGGCTTGTCGGAATTGTATATTAAAAAGTAATAAAAAAATATGTATTTAATAACTTGTTGATACTGAGATTAAGGCTATAAGGCATTTCTTTCCAGCATTCCTCAGAGACATTGAAGATATTTATTAGCCTACATAGTAAGGGTCTTTGTGTTGGTTTTTCTTTTTTCACGTTCCACATCTGCAACAGGATTTTGTAGAAGAAAATGAAGGAAGCATGCTGGACTTTATACTTCCACTACTACTTAAAGTCTGTTCAGGGGTTCACTACTGCTTAAACTCTCTCCTTCTTTTTTCTGCCTTCCAGAACTGATTTATTCTTAAGGAGACAGATTCAATCTTTGTCACCTGAACTTCATCCCTTTGCAATGAAACTGCTAATGTTATTTAAACAGTTCAGTTGTTTCCTCTGCTTGACTAAACTACTAATAGCTTGTTAAATAACTGAGCTAAAGGCAAAAGGTACATTTCACAGTGAAGCTTTCCTAGAGACTTTCTGAGAGGATATTGACTTTGCTTTAATTGTCCATGACAAGCTAACTTTTAAGTTCCCGGCCCAGAAATCAACTCTATTCAAGGGCACCATAGGTTTGAGCAAGAAACGGCTTCTCATGGAAGTGCCAAACTCATTTGCAAGGAAATTGAAAGGACCAAAGTACTAAGCTCACCTGGGAAGAATGTGAATCAGTGTCTTGAACATGTGTGTGGAAGAGACTTCTTCAATAGTGATGAGGGTAGGCAGGGAGGGTGTTGAGGCTTTCTGACTGTGAGACAATAGCTAGAGAATGGACTTGTAAATATTGACAAAATTAAAACGGAGATGTACCCTGAGACCTGCCCAGATCCTGCCCAGGCCTTCCTACCCTTCAGCAGGTTGACACTCCTACCCAATTTGGTAGCACCTGCAAAATGAGGGTTCACTTGATTCCCTCATCCAGATTATTGATAAAGATATTAAACAGAATTGGCCCAAATACCGAGCCCTGAAGAACCACTTGTGATGTGAGGTGGCTCACACCCCACCTGTGACTGGTCACCAGCTGGATGTGCACCATTCACCACCTCTCTCTGGGCCAGGCCATCCAGGGCCAGGCTGTCACCCCCTGGTTGTCTGGCACCTGCTGCATGACGGTGCTCAAAATTTTCTATTCCATGACTTTGCCTAGAACCAAGGTCAGGCTGGGAGCTCTACAGTCTCCCAGATCCCACTTCCAGCCCTACTTGTAGATGGGTAACCTATTTCCAACCTCCAGCCAAGTGAAACCACACCAATGAGCTGTTGCTGTTGGTAAATGTTATAGAGTGTCTTGTCAAACTCTTCCACCAGTTCATTCAGTAGCCTTGGGTGGATCCCATGTGGCTCCACAGACTTGTGTGTGTGTGTGTGGTGTAGCAAGGCCACTGATCATTTCCCTTTGGATTAGAGGGGGTTCCATTCTGCTTACCTCCCCTGCATTCCTTCTCAAAGTTGCTAGGTACCTGGAGAACAAGGAAATTATTAAAGACTGAAGCCAAGTTCAGTCAAACTTCTCCTCATCCTTTGTTACTATATTTTCCCCCACATTATGTAAAGGATGGAGATTCTCCTTAGCCCTCTTTTTTGTTGCTAGTATGTTTATAGAAGTATTTTTTATTGTCATTTTCAACAGTAGACAGATTAAGTTCTAGATGGGCTTTCCTCTAATTATCTCCCTTCAAACCCTCACAATATAAATCAGTGTCTCCTGAGCTGCTTGCTCCTTCCTTGAAAGGTGATACACTTCCCTTTTTTTCCTGAGTTCAAGCCAAAGTTCTCTGTTCAGCCAGGCTAATCTTCTCTTCCAGCACATCTTTTGGCAATGGGGGTGGTCTGCTCCTGAGCCTTTAGAATTTCCTTGTTGAAGAAAGTCCATCCTTCCTTCAATTCTTTTCCCTTCAGGACTGCCTCACCAGGGACTTTGTCATGAGTATACTTTTCTGACTACAGTACAACTATCAAAGAGGCACACAGGCAAAGAGCTCCTTCCTCCTGTGTGGTAGACTTCTCATACCTGAGATATCACACATCAAGGATTGTACACACTATCTTTACAATAGGTTCATGCTGGCCAGACGCACTCACTTTCAACAGCAGTTGAGAATAGACTTACTCTCCTGCTAGTCAGGGTTAAAATGGTGTGTATAAAGAAGGCTTACAGGTTGGTCTGGGCAAAGACTTGTGAATTATCTATGTGATTAAAACTGTGTACTTGCAAAAATAATATAAATTGCCCACAATGCTTAAAAAAAACCTCATTCATTTTATTTAGCTAGGCAGAATGACAATTTGGAAAGGAAAAGAAAAAGGAAAATTTTGTCCAACACAGATAAAACACAAAGCACATTAAAGAAAAAGAATGGGCTTAATCCTTCTACAGATCAGACACTTGATTTGTGTCAAGATTTGCCACAGAAGCAGCATCAATTCAAACTTTTCATGATGCAGAATGTAAACCAGAGTTATGTCTAGTGCCTACAATGGGATAAAGTCATTCCTCCCTCCTACACAAGCCACAGGACCACCTCTAGGACACCATGCATCTACTTGTGTCATCTTCAGGTCGTATGTGGAAGCAAGCCCAGGCCTCTACTGAAATGCACAAACTGAACAGTTAAAGTGTTCAAGATGGTTTGGACATTAAACACTCACATTCTTTCTCTTTAAATCACCTCCAGCAAGAACATCATCTGCTCACTGGAACAGCTGTAGCTTTTCAGCTGCATTACACACTTGCTGTTTTGATGTGCCCTCCCATCCATCATGCCTTTGTACCTGACAGCATTTCAGGACAAGCAGGATTACCTGTTTACACATCATCATCTGGGTGTCCAGTACCTGCTCAAAGGAGTCTGCTTCCAGAGTTTGACACTCCTCCTTTTACTGCCAACACCATTGGCATTACCTCTCTTCTCATTGAATGTGCCTCATCTGCTAACACCTCCCACTTCTACAGTAGATATGGGACAAATCCACCACAAATTAGCTACAGCCAGTTACTAAAAAATTGTTACATGTATTCACAGGTCCAGCACAGCACACTGGGGGATGTATTTATGTTCTCCACACATTTCCTAACTCAGGTTTAACACAGGGTGTCTGATGCTTGCAGGATCAAAATGTTCATTTATACTAAGTGTAAAAGTACACTTAGCTCTGTGCTCTCATTACTACAACTTTATTTTCTGGAAGCTTACTAACCTAATTGTAATTTATAGACCAAATGTTTCAACTTAACAAAAATAACATTTCTTTCTTTTTCTCTGATAAAATACAAAGTTAATTTAGACTTCTGAGTAATAAGGTATCTTCAATATCAGCATATTTCTAGTTCATTTACTTACACATGGTATGCTTTTTAGACTCACATTTTCTCCCGCTTGCTTTTTCTAAAAGGTAAAAATCTCAGCGTGATAACTGCATTGTGTTCATGCTGCAACATCAAAACTAAATGCTTTTGGGCTAGACACTCAGAAATGACAAATGTAATTAAAGCTTTGCTTTAAAATACTTCCCAGAGCTTATTGGTAGTGAGAAGTACTTCCCCTGATGTCTCAGTGTTCCAACAGCTGTGCTTAGTGAAATCAGGTTAGTTTCCTCTTAACAAGTGTAAAAATAAGGATTTCCACTTTTGTGGGAGGTGTAACAATCTAGTAATTATAATACCAGACACCAAAGCAAACTATTGAGAATTCAGAGAATATTTTCAGAGAAATACAACTTTCACAGAATATGCAACCTAATAACTTAGTATCACAAAAAAAGACATTTGTGCTGCACTTAAAATATTTCACTTTCTGTGGTACATATCCCTTCTTACTATAGTTTTGAAGTTTTGCATGTTGTAATTTCATACTGTGTACCTTTGATAAAGTAAGTGATCTGGGAGAAAAAAGATGTGCAATATGGTGAACATACCTAGGCTGCAGAAAAATCCCTGAGAAATGCCACCTGAAAAATTCCTAAGGAATACGAATGGACTTAGTGAAAGACAAAAAGTAAATAAAGAAGGTTTTGCAACAGCAGTGTTTCAAAGCAGGAGGTACTGAACAAAGACTACCAGTGAAGAAATGATCTTGCCACTTAATGAGTATATTTTGTTAATGATCTTTGCCACCAAAAGTAGGACTATGCTAATGAGTATTGTCACTGAAGAAAGTCTGAGAGGAATTATCAATAGCAAAGATCAAGATAAACACAGAGGAAGCAATGGATGACCTTGAGAACTGGAGACTACAATTTGAAAGACATTCTGCAATAGAAAAAGAAAGAAAAAACAAGGTACTAAACCCAAGGACTCCTGCTATAAAATCAGTTTGAAATACAAAAGAAGAACAAAATAAAGAGAATACAGGAGAGAAGAAGACAGGCTTTGCCACAAATGAACCTGCAATAATCAGGAAAACAGATATTCCATTAATTTTGGAGCAAACTGACTGATTTAGGGGACCCAAAAGTGTTGTCTACAAAATACCAGACTAACAACAGGAAAATTATTTTAAAAAAGCCTCCAGAAGACAAGGGTGAATTTAAAGGACAATTTTGTAACATCTTATTTGATTGAATATTAAAAAAACTTTTAACTTTAAAAAGATTATGGAGCAAACCTCCTAAGGATTAGGGGAAGGAGTATAAAAAAACATCCAAAAGTGACAAGGTAAATTTACATGTGTGGTGACCTTTTTTATATCCTTGACATGGCAGCAAATGACATCCAGGGCCCACAGTATCTTTGTCAAAAGCTGTGGGATGAGGTCAAAATGTCATCTGCTGTTTCTTACAATATATTCTTGCTCAGTCTTCTTCCTAAGAAACCATTAGTCACCAAAAAATATCTCCACAGATACAGCTTGTGATAACAAAAATTATAACAACAAAAAAAAATTATAATAGACATACTTTTATCCTTGTGATTTTTAGTTTTATGTCTCCAGAGCTAGGAAAACATGTTCTAAGTGTAGTAAGGGCAAACATTTGGGTTATTGAACTACCACTGTATTCAATTTTATTTTGACAAATAATTCAAATGTTCAACTCAGAGCAACTCCGACAAAAAAAGAGATTTTTCCATCACATAAAGGGGACTTTGAATGGCTCTGAAAGCCACTTAAAGCCTTGATCCCATGAACTAGAAGGCATTTATGTCTTTGTGATATAATGTCCTCAGGACTTCACTGACATTTACAAGATGTGAATTTCTGTCAGGCAAACATAAGTTGCTTCATAAAGGATAGTCCAACTTATATCTCAATGGACGTGGAAGAATTCCCTTAAATAATAGTCACTTAATTTGAAATCTCAGTATAAACTTACTCAGAAAAAAATAAAAAAGGTATTCAGAGAATTGAGTTTCTCTTTTGAAAAGAAAAAGTACAAATTGAACAGAAAGTGTTTGGTCTGACTGCTGATACCAAAATATGAAAGAACAGTGAATAAAGGAGATAAAGGAGAGGTTTACAAGTCTTACATGTCAGTTCTGGGCCCCCTTTGAAGAAGTAAAGTTCCACAGAGTAATTTCCTCTCTAAAATCTGAGAGTAATATGGAAGAAAAAAGGAACAAACCTGACTTGAGAAAACTGGAATAAATATAAAAGCTCAACAGTTAAGGCTCTGGAAGTATCATGGTCCTGTTATTCTTTAGAAAGTATGGCAAGAAGTAATGTAAGAATATGGAGACCTTTTGTATGATATGAACCCTTCCACATCTGACAAAGACAAAATGGAATAAACAATATTTTTTCATTCTACCCATTACAATGAAACTGCCACAGATCTCCACTTCTGAAGGAATTTTATGCCTTCTTAGGACAAGAACAAGAAGAAAATTTAATTTCTTTTCTCTGAAGAAAATAGATATTTTTGTGTAATAGATGTTCAAGCAAAGACATGATAAACCTCTGCAAAATTAGGCAGTGTAGAAGTAATAGAGATTGGGATCACATCTCTTGTGAAGGTGTGGTGGCTGATATGACATCTGGCCAAATCTGACATTGGGTTTTGAAATATCTCCCTACTCTTAGCTCCTCTGTCAGGGGTGACACTTTATCTGAATTCACATACAGCTCATTGATTCCTGATTAATTTCTGTTGTTTCCTTGCTAATCTTAGAATTCCAGTTTTGCAACTTACTTGTGTCCTGCCCTTTTTCTGGTCACTGAATATTTTGCTCAGAAGCTCTCAGTCCTGAAAGTGAATATAAATGTATTTTGCATCAGAAAAGGAAAGTGGTAGAAAGAGGAATTACATTTGGCCAACATGCCTATAAATCCTGTCAATTTTCTTCCTATGGTGACAAACAACATCTCTGTATTCTTCCCATGCCATCTGACCTTGCTTCCACTGGGCATACATCTTCCTCCTTTGCCTTATTTCCAAGAGAAATGTTACCTGCATATGTGTCTCCACATAATCTTTGTTGTCATAATTTGGCTTTGTTGCCAGCTCTCCTGGAGATGTAAAAGACACTTAGATGTGGTGCTTATAAACATTCCTTTGTGGTGTGCATGGCAATGCTGGGACTATGTGATCGTAAAGGACTTCCCCAAACTAAACAATTCTATGATTCTACGATTCTAAGATAATAATTGCAGCTGCCAGTCACAGGTCTTGATAAAGCAGATAAAACTGATAGAATTTTTGATTCATGGTCACGAATGAACAGTGGAATACTTTTCATTTCATAATAACTGGAAAGAATAGGAAGCCACAAGGCAAAACAGTAGTTTCCATAGTAAATGCCAAGGGGGGGCTCTCTGGGTGTTTGAGGTGCAAGTCCCAATGCAGATTTGCCTACTAATCAGGGTGTACATATGCCTAGGTGAAGGTTTAAGCACAGCAGGGAAAAAACTGTTTTTATTTTAATGGCAAAGAGCAGGGAAGGAATTGAGCTGTACTCCATTCCATCAGGACATATCCAGAGTGAGATTCTGGTTCTTAACATGATATATGACATAATCCCCGTTTTGAAATGGGAAATGAGGAAGACTCAGGCAGCTACAGGCCAGTCAGTCCTACCTCTGTGCACATAAAGATCGTGGAGTAGATCCTCCTGAAAACTAATCTAAGGCACAATGAGAATAAAGAAGTGCTTGGTGACAGCCACCATGGCTTCACTAAGAGAAAATCATGCCTTACAAATTTGGCAGCCTTCTTGTGGGGTTACAGCATTAGTGAGCAAAGGAAGAGTAACTAACATAATTAGTCAAGCTACAGTTCAATACCATAGGTCATCACTTGATATAATGAAAATTACTTGTTTCTCTGCAACAAGGAAGGGTAGCTGCTAAGAGGCTACAAGTGTGGCTGGCAGCAGCCATGGTGGTGTTTGAGAGACACAGAATGCCCACAGGAAACAATCTCAGTAATTCTGCACTGACAATGAAAACTGAAAGGTCTCTGAGGCAGTTTACTGACAAAACAAGCTTGCTGTCTGTGAGAGAAAAAAAAGTGAACAGACAGGTTAAAAAAAGGAATCTGAACTGGCTTCTCCACATCCTACTTGCTCCACAGTAGTATTCAGAAAAAAAAAAGAAAAAGGATTTTGTAAGTTTTGTAGTTTACTTACAAAAAAATCTTACTTACTTGATTTTTCTTAAATAAAACCAAACTAATTAGGTTTTCTTAGATACAGTGCAGAATTCCAAATACTCACTGTCAATGAGGCTTCAAATATGCTTGAAATCTTTCCACGTTTTTTTTTTTTTTTCCCACTAATAACTAATAACTAACTAAGGTTCCCCACTAATAACTAATTATTTGTGCTAATAACTTCAGCACAAATATTCCTATTCTTAAAGGGTGCTTTTTAACTTCCCTGATGTAAAAGTCTCTGGGGCACTAAATGTAAATATGTTCAGTTCTTTTCCCCAAACTTAGGATTTACAAGCAGAGAGACAGTTTTCATATTCAGACTTAGGATATTTATTTTACCTTATTTTACCTTATCCATATTACATTCTTACAGACAGTAAGTACTTCTACACACTAACTTAACAAGCTACAAATGGCAACTTTGGGCTCTGTTCACAGGGCCTTTTAAGCATAAACTTTCCAATTATCAACTAATTTATTTTTGCTTTTAACCCAATAAACAAACCTGTGTTCCACACTGTGTACCTCTCTGTCCAATCACCCAGCACCACCCAAAACCACGAAGAAGAAGGAAGGAAGGCAAAGACAAACCAATTCCCAAGAACCTCCATCTTGTCTCTTATTCACTACTATATCTCAAACTTTAAACTCAATATTTTTCACCCAGTGACTTAACATAATTCTATCTAACCCACACATTTTCATTCCCAGCTTCTCCACTCAGTTTCAGACTCCTTCTCCACGGTCTTAAGTTAAACCCAGTGTTCTCTTGACTGCCTGAGCCTGTCAGCACAGATAAAGGGACATTTTCTGTGCCTAGGATTCCAGCACCTTGATGCACAGTAAATGCACTGTGTTAACAACTTCCACCAGTTCCAATACTGTCCTAGGAAGGAAACATGTGGTTAAATCTAACAAAGTTTTAAAACTAATTCTAGTGTAAACTGCTCAGTCTACTTGTGCAGGTATTATGATATAAAGACAATTCTTCCCCAAGAAGATTGCCAACCATTGGGATAGACTGCATTGAGTCAGCATCCCTGGAGGTATTTTTAAGACATGTAGATGTTGTACTTGAGAACATGGTTTAGTAGTGAACTTAGCAGTGCTGGTTTAATGGCCGGACTTGATGATTTTTTCCAGCCTTAATGATTCTATGATTCTAAGAGATTAAATAGACCTTGGCTTCAGTGTATAACATTTATGTAGCTGGATAAAAGTGAAAAATTCATTTTATTTATTTAGGCATATTGGTAGTACACAGTAGGCTTTGAAACGTTAGACTATTAAAACACTACTTGTTAATTCAATAATTATGTAATAATACTTAAAAAAACTTCCTAAACCTGAAGAAAAACTTCATCTTTGCATAAGCATCTTTAATGGTGAAAACAAGAAAGCAACAAAATAAGAAGGTGTAATAGATTAGGGACTGCTAGGAAAAGTTCTGGAGTCTGGTTTTCTTTTAGCCATAGTGTTTTTACAATGTAACTCCTTGTAACTTAATGCAAGTCTGAGATTAATTTTCAAATAAAGCAAATTAATTACTAAGGAAGTAAATAAGTAAATAAAGGTAACAGGGGCAGTTATAACTTAGGAAAACCAAAAAAAACATACCATGAAGAAAGTCATAGATAATGCCAGGCCTCAGAGGCTGAATTATTTTATTCTTTCAATAAGTCTCATATTTGTAATAAATTCTATAAAATATTGTGGACACAAACAATAGAGCTGCAAAACTTCATGATCATCAGAATGAATGAATTGGAGAAGACAGGAAAGTTACAACAGAAAATGCAATCTATATATTAGAAAAATGAGTTCCTATCATAAAATGAAGCCAGGATCAATTTTTTGTTAATTTTTTCTTGAATTACAGCAGATAAAAATGGTCAGATTCAGAAGGAATGTTCAGTAAGATTTGAAAATTCACATACTCCCCCAGATAGTTTCTCCAAGATTTTTTGTGATACAAGGTCTTCATCCGTTTTGGGAAAATCTTGTTTTAATCACATTATATATATTAAAAAAAAAAAAAAAATACCCAGTCTGCAAGGGGAGAAAATCCTAAAAATGGCACCTCTACTAAAATGCAATAACATCTAAATAAAAGATAAAGAATACATGACCACTGAAACACCTTGATGCTGTTACCTGTTGAGGAAAGCTTCCTACTGGCACTGCTTCGTTCCCTCAGCTGCTACTTGACTTACCACAGGCAAATCATTTCAATCCTCGCCACTTCAGCTTCCCCATCAGCAATTCAGGACTGGCACTTCACCTATTTTGTAAAGTGCTCTACTTTCTAATGGCATAATTCTCAGCTGGTAGCTCAGCGTTATGATAAATATGAGATTTTTGGCATGCAAAAATGATTATGCTTTTAATGGAATTACAAACTATAATTAACCCTCAAGCTTGGTACTATGTGATAAAAGTAATCAAAATGTGTGACAAATTATCTGTTTTACTGTGTCGTATATCATAATTATGAATTCCTAAACTATGCTACAAAGTTCAAGGATGGCTTTCTTACCATTGAAAATATAAACCTCTAGTGATGATTTTATTTTGTTTTGATCCAAGCAAAGAAAGTGTATTCTACTGGGAAAATCCACGAAGATCCCTTGAAAAAGTTATGTAGCACTGTGAAACACTTTGAACTATGAGCAAGGATAAATTATAAATTGTTAAATGCTGTTTAAGAGTACACAAAAGTAACAAAAATAACAACAATCAACTATACTTTGGAGGCAGCAAGGTGTAAATGGGCAAATATTAATAATTGCTTTGGGGATAATTTGCTTATGCAATCCCATGGTTTGCCTCATATAAGATCGTTACAAAACCTTGGTTATGGAAAGTTAAAATTAAGAAAGATAATCTCAGGATAGTCCCTAATTTATGACTGCTCTACTGAAGGGTGTTTGTCATCAAGGAAAGATGGAAAGCAAGACGTGCATGACAAATACTGGTTATCCCACTTACAAAGGCTTACCCATTTTGTTCCAGACACAGTCCCTTAAAAGGGAACAGGAGTTTAACCTCTGGAGACAGTGGCAAATTAAGAACACAATCTATGTCACTTATGCATGAGACTTATGCCCACTCTATCAGGAGGTGATTAAATCTATGGGAGAAAAGAATCCAGTGACTGACACTGAATAGCAGGACTCGCCCTCACTCAGGCCTAACTGTGAATTTCTGAAGGCTAGGAAGTTCTTCTTGTGAAATCTCGTTATGTTGTTTGTAAGCTCCTCTTTATGTATCAGCTTTTGATGTCTGTCTACATAAAATTTTGACCACACCTGTGCCATCAAAATAAATAGTACTCATTTCTGAGCATTAGAAGGTTGGACAGCTGCCTGCTTGCTTCAGAGAATGAACACAAGCAGCCTTAAAACACAGAATACATTCAGAATAGTGAAATGAAGAAAGAACCTGCATTAGGCAATACATCAGAGAACAGATTAGTTGAGGCTCATGGAAATTACATAGATGTTAAAGTCAAGCCCACTGATCACAGCTTACCCACCAGTCCTCTCTAAATGTACAAGACAATACATTTGTTCAGGCAAAATTTAACCATTATAAATCCATGTTAATTTCTTCTGGTCATCCTCTACTCCTTTATACGTCACTGTAACCTTCCAAGTACCTTCCTGAGATAAGGCTGACCAGCCTGCAGTTCCCCAGGACTTCTATGCTGGCCATCCTCAAGGTGGGCATGTTTGTTTTTTCTTGTCATCAAGAATCTATCTCAACCATCATGACATTTGAAAGATTAAAAAGAGCAGTCATAAAATGAGGCTGATAAAACATTGTAACAGGTTGTCCAGAGAGCAATATTTCATTGGTGGATTCTGCATCTCCCCAGAAATCCTCATGTTTTTTGAGACAATTCCAGTCAAGATGCCAAGCAGACCCTCTTGGCAGCACCACCCATGAAGGGCAAAGTTGACCTATTCCTGAACTTCTATGCCTATACCCCAAATTCCTCTAGTAATTCATGAAATTGCCAGGGTCCCCATCATAATACCACGGTGTTGATAGGGAAAATCAGGAAAAAGCAGAAGTCTGGGTGCCAGACTTGATGCTGTGTCAGGTGTACTTTTCATCCAATCAATGTAATCAGTGTTTTGTTCTTGCCATACATCACTGGAGAGATGATTGTATGGATTTCCACAAGCAGATATTGCAGTTTCAGCTCCAGCCAGCAGTTGTGGAGCCACACTGACGGGTGTTGGGAACAAGATACCAAGCTCCATGGAGAGAGAGGTGATGTGTGAGCTCCAAGAAAAGGTGAGGTGTCTTCATACCTTCACAGGATAGAGCACGTGGCTCTAGTCTGGGCCCATGGTGGAAAAATAATGACTGATTGTACCTGACAAGGGCATCCTTAACTTTATATTAATTCTCCATCAACATTTTCAAAGTGTTTCAATGCAACACTTTCAATTTATTGTTCATCATTCAGACAAGTATGCACAATAAGACAGCAGGTACTTTCTGTCTGTTCTTACAGAAAGATTAATATGTTTCCCTGCTCCTACTGTGCCAAAAAACATGTTTCATCAGTTGTCCTGTCCCCTCACTAATTCCATAGGTAATTTCACTTGATATTATTCTGGTGATGTACATTTTCTTTAATATAAAATGGATTATATTCATTTTGCACTGATTGAATCAAATAAACAATTTTCCAGGAATTAAATAAATTTTATGAAAACAACTGCAAGCCGTCTGCCTTGATCTAGTATTTAAGGATAATCCTTTAACTTAGGTCCATTCTAATGGCTACTTTCATCATTCAAGTAGATTTAAATTCACATTCCTACTTTTTCTGAATTTAATCTTAAGAATATCCTTTATCTTCAGTAGGCAGGGAATAGAATCATAGCTAACCTTTGCTTGCAGCACTGTAACTTTATTTATTTCTTTTTATCTGAATTACACTAACGCTCAGCAAAAGCTAAGGAAATCCTGATTTCTCAGTTAATATGTTTTACTTTAAAATGGGAATTATTAATCATTTAGTGTTCAATCCCACAAGGCTGAGGATTAACATCTGCTGATAACCATCGCAGAGCTACTCAGCTGCTGATGATTATGTTGCTATCACACTCAGAGCCTGATAAACTGCAGCAGATTATTTAGATCCTAAACTCTGCAGTGGGGATTATGTCTGCTTTCTCCCATGCCACATCTATTACAGCAGAGAGCTGACTGCTAGCATTTAGCGAATGCTGAGAAATTAACCACTACCGGGCTTTGCAGCAACTGGCTATAAGTGATGCTGATCCATAAAGATCATCCCCGTCTGGCCACAGGAGAATAACTGGTGGTACCTGTTTCCTGGGAAGTGTGCAGTGCAAAGTGTCCCTTCAGGTACCTCCAATAACTCCACCATAAACCATTTAAATGTTTTTTCTCCTTCACACAAAATTACTATTAGCTCCCAACACTTGCTGTCAAAGGAAAAAGAACAATAACAGACAAGCAGACCCCAAACACAGCAACCAAACTAAGCTCCACTTCCTCCCATGGGCAATCTTAACCTTTTCAGGCACTGTAAAGTAATATCAAAATTGTATAAATTTCCTTTTCCTCCTTCTTGTGCCCTGTTGCCATCTCACTTCACCTCAGCCTCAAATCTCACTGCTCATTTCATCCATGACACATCTGCCTGGGAAAGCTGGGATGTAGGATTTGGCCTGCCTATAGAAATGCAGCAGGACTAGCTGAGAAGTCCCAAGATTAGGCTCAGCAGCTTATAGCCCCACTGTCCTGATCCCAAAGGTTATCCTGAGGGAAGCAGCTCTGTGCCAATATGGCCATGGAGCAAAGGCAGATTGAGTCTGCTTGTTCCCATCTGTGCACATATGTCCTGAGAGAGTCCTTGCCTGCGTCAGCCTCTCTTCTGGGAAAAACAGTAACAAGGTTGTGCAAGATCCCAGAGTTTTATTCATGGAAAGGCTTGTGACAGTAAAAGCTGTATTCATTCATGTTCTTAATGAAACAAAGGCAATTTGGTATCTCCCAGAAAAAGGAAAAAAGTACTTACATGAACCGGAGTAATCACTCAGAAGCCTGCATCCTGATAAACTTGATTTTTTTTATTTTATTTCTGTGCTTAAAGTGAAATATTTTTAACACAAGTGCACATCTTCAAAGAAAATTAATTTGGGGAAAAACAAACAAAAAAATCAACAACAATAAGAAAAACTCAAAATTTATTTTATTCCATTTTGAGAGAATTTCCTGGGTTTTAGCTCAGAATTTCAGCTGGATGGACCAGTTCCTGGAAAAATAGCTGGGTTTGATCAATACGTAATTTTCTGATGAAAAAATATTCTGTTGGAAATCCTGGAGCAATTGTACTGAAATCCTTAAAATGGCTGCCCCCTTAGCCAGCTGCATTCACCAGACCATGCCAGACATACTGGGTTTGATCCCTCTTAGTGTAAATTCATTCAGTCCTACTGTCCTCTGATGTGTTTCTGCACAGCCTGCTTCTGAGTTCCTATGCTCAGGGAATATATTCCTGAATTTCATCCTGTGATTATGAGAGCTGTGCTACCACAGGGAATAAAAGTTCATCCTCAATGTTTACTACAGGCAATGAAAACAAAAACACATTTCCATTAGACAATTTTGGCTGGGCTTAATCACCCTGTAAAGGCACTAGTACCCTCCTTTGAATGTAGGCAGGAGATAGGGTGACCCTGCTCGGCCAGGTGACAAACTGAAGCTGCTTACAGTGCTCTTTGTATGTGAGGCAGAAATATCTCCATGCCAGCCTCTGGAGACCTTTGTTTTTTTCCAGCCTTTGCAGCATTAAGTATGACAATGACAAGGAAGAAGATGAAGAAAAATTATGAGGCTGAGTAATCCTTCCCTAGGACAGAGCTATCTCTTATGAACAGGTGCAGTTTTAACAAGAGGATGGGGAATAGAGCTCTATTAGGAACAGTTAGTGTGGCATTTGTGCTGTAAGTTATTATGTTACAAAGCCATGCCTGCGCAAGTCTCAGCTCGTCCACAGCATGGACTTGACTGCATTTGACTTATTAGGCAAATTCCATGGTTTTAAAATTTATTTATTAATAGTCCAAAGTCTGAGATAGGTGCATGCATATACAAATGGAAAGATAAGGGATCTTCCTTACACAGGTTTTTGGGCCTGTTCTGAACAGACATTGTTCAATTCATCCTGTCTCCAAAGTCTATTTCAAAGCATCCCATCAATTTAAATCCCCTAGGTGTGGAATTAATAAGGATTAGATAAATTTAATAAACTATATAATCTTCAGGAAGTGATAACATTGTTTAGCTTTCTATTGCTTTATAGTAATAATCTCTTTATCCTTACTAATAGAAAGTGCCAAAGTTTCTATTACCACATACCTGTCTGAAGTTGTTACGAAGGAAAAAAGTCCCCTGAAAAGGATGTCAGAGAAAGGACTTTGTGACTAGGCCATCGGGTTATGATTCACTGTAAGGTAAATCTGCACAGTTTATATACCAAAGCATTTTAAACAGCGTTTGAATTTACACAGACTTGCACTAACTTTCTGTAGGGGGAGAAAGGGAAAAAAGTCACTCACAGAACATCTGAAGACAATGACATAGGAACCACAAGGATTACGAATCTTCAAAGATTTCAAAAGATATCATATTACTATCAGCTTTCATTTAATCTCTGGAGTAGAATTTGACAGCTTTCCCAAATAGTAAAGTCCTAAATTAATTTGCTTTAATCAACAGAATTAAAAAAAGTTAACATGTTCATTAAGAACAAAACTAAAGATCTCATCAGAACTGTAATGGAAATTTAATGCTGTTGAAGTCTAAAGAAGCTAGCTACTGATCCTAAAATGCATGTGGGTTTGTTCGGTTTTTTTCCAGGAATGCTGCTTAATTAATCAAGATTAAAAAAAACCCCAAACCTATGTATACATAAACTTTTACTTAATTGTTTTTAATACACTGAACATTCAGTGAAAATATTGGCCTGGTAATGAACTTTCCTATTTTCCTCTATTTCATCATTAACTCAAATCTCCTATCAAGTAGTTAATTAACATGAAGGGAAAGATGATAATTAGGATGATCATCTAGAGGTCAAGCAACTCAATGAGATATATTAAAGGCTAAGAGCAGAGTTCTAATCAAAGGAGTGCAATTTCAAATCAAACGTTTGGAAGATAATTTTCTTGACATGAATTTGCAAACATTTAGGTAAGTATGTGAATAAACTGCATATGGAAATAACCCTGTTGAGGGCAATAAAACTACTCAGAGGTGAAATGACACAGTTGTAAGTGTAGGGAAGGTGCAGGGATTGAGCAGCTGAGATTAAAGGACAAGAGAACTCCCTGAGATCTGCCAACAGCAGTACCTATACAAGTCTAAAGAGGTGCTGGGTGCACACTTGTGTGTAATCCTGCAGTGCCAGCTATTCAGAAGCTGTCTCTAAAAGGTTTCTTCTTATTCTGTTTATACAGAAAGCAAAACCATGTGCAGGGTGAAAGTTCTCCTTTGCTTCCTCCTCTTCCGCATGCAGTCTACACATTTGGAAATAATAGCAAACTTTTTCCTCTGTTGTTTTAAGGACCATCAGTGAAAGCCAAAGCAGATGTTCTAAAACTGAAGGTATTTTAAGGGTGGGGGTCACACACACATCAGCTTGCTGCTTATTTTTTCAATGTTTCTTAAACCAAACTTGTGTTTCAGTGTGACCAACAGGGATTCTGCAATCAGGTGAAGGTCTCTTTGCTCTCACAAGTAGAAGCTGTTGCTCTTCCTTTCTAAGCTGCACTACCACTGTGCTGCAATCAGGAAGAGAAATCTAATTTATAGTAAGGTGAAGTGTTAAGGAAGAAAGAAGATTCCATATCATACTTGCTTCTTTATGGACTGTGAAACTTATCAATCTGTGTTTGACTTACAAAAATACACAAAAGTCTCCGTTTTCCTCTATTATTCACTGCAGCTCATATTATTCACACAGCTCACATATTAATGTTTTCTTTCTTGATTTGCACATTTATGGTTGAAAGCACCACCTTCTGGTCAGTGCACACTAAATTTAGGCAGCAAGCAGACGATGTTTTTATAGCTATCAACTGAAAATCTTCATGTAGTTTTACCTGATGTATGGCAATGTATTTGACAGAAAATAGCACTTTTTTGTCAATGCATGTCCAGTGTATGCATATCTATATCACACTTACAGAAATTAGTATGAAGTAGATTAGCCTAAAAAGATAAAGATCTGTTGTTTTTTCTTATGTTACTATACTAGTAAAATTTATTCTTTAAAGGCAAGAAAAATCAGGAGTGAATACTTTCAGAGAAATAACTTGAAAAATATTAACCTTTCCACTTTGCTTCTAGATATTGGGCAAAAATGATCCTTCCCAGAATGAAGGAATGTATTTGCTTATCTTTATGTAGATGTATTGAAACTATTAAGATTATTTTCATGTCTAGAGCACACATATGTGAGTGGATTTGGTAACAGATGTTACATTTGCAGCAGCTGCATTTACAGTAGCTGTATATCCTGCTGCATTTCCTATAGCTCTCTTAGAATCTGAAAAAAAAAAGAGATGAACAATTTAAGACCTGTCATGGTATTATAATAAGGCAAAATAAAGAGTTATTTAGCAGAAACACATGGTGGAGATTAAGGAAATCATTCTACGCTGCTTTGTGACTCATTCAACTTCTTCCAATTGTTCTCGCTTTATTGTGTTTTTTGTGTTTGATCTCTCTATGGACCCAAACAAACTGTCTCACATTTCTACTATAGGAAGATGGATCATACCTCTTCATTCATTTCCTAGGGAAAACCAAGGCAAACCAAACAATTTTTATCTTAGATGTAACACATTTAGTTTTTCAATTTTTTATTTTTGGAGATATTAGGAGCATACTTTTCTAATTCATTAGCTGAAGAAAGCTGATTATCTACTCACTAAAAGCACACTATCCTTATTTATCTGATTTATCTGATTTGTTTCACGGAAGTTGGTAATATGTACACAGACATCCTATTTTTCCAAGATGTTTTGTAAACATTTTATAAAGAATAATATCCCTGATTCAAGAAGTATGAATTCTACATCCTGTATGTCATACACTTGGATCAATAATCTGGGCATTGGACTCCACAGCAAAAACTCTCAGTGCCTCAAATGGGGTCAGACTTCTATCTGCATGTTTCAATTGCAGAAGGTGACACTGCATGCAGAATTAAAACAGAAACTGGATTTTTTTCTTTTTTTTTTCTTTTTGTAGGCTGTAAGCATTTGGGGAGTTCTGTGCAGCATTTCCCACTTTATGTTCCGTCTTGCTCATTTTCTAAAGGCAAGCATAGAAAAATAAAAATCAAACCAGCAACAGGAGAGCATTAACAAGGAAATAAACAGGAGGTACATCCTGAGCAATAATTCTTTGTAACCACCTCTGTTAAATCAAGCCAGGAGTTCCAGGGAATTGTATAGTTATACCTCCTTGCCTCTAAGCACCTTGAGGCTTGTTAATATTTTTTTGTTTGCAGCCCTGCTGCCCATTTTATGACCACCTGGCGATATTTAAAGTAATATTACATTATTTCCACAACAGACAGAGACCAACAAATGATAATTACATATTATCTGACAGACCTAAGGGGCAATCCAGGTAAGTATCTTAAATACTGGAAGGTGAGGCCTATTCTGTTTAATTAAAGAGGCCCAAGAGAGGGCTGGTACAGCGAGGCAGACCTGAATCAGGATGCATTGGAATAAATTGGATGTGCTTCATGCCCCCCCTTGGACATATCTCACTTGTTTCAAGTGAGAAAGGTGAGGGGTCCAGGCTGGTGGTACAAGCTCTGAATGGCCCAGGTACAGCTCATCATCAAATCTCGGTTACAATCCCAGACTTATTCCCATTCAAGGATACAGCTCAGACACACCTTTCCTTCAAATCCACTCCTCCAAGCTCAACAATGTACTTTCAAGTGTATACATTGGATGACCCATAATTTCTTCCACTTTCCCCAGAATTTAATATCCCCTTTGCTTTCTGAAGTACTGCAGGTCTCTCTATAATGATAATGTTCAGGTATTGAAAATGCTAAACCAAAGCAGTTCAGTCACTGACATCTATCCCAGTCATTTCTTATGAGCAATACAAAGTGCTCATCTCCCAGAAACACCAAGCTTTCCTGAAAAAGGAAAAGCTTCTTCTATACTGTAGAAGTGGACCCTAGAGAATTATTGTGCAATGTCTTCACTGAAGTGGTGATTAATTCACAGTAATTTACCTTGAGTTGTTTGAATATATCTTTCACAGTGGTGTGATAAAAGCTTGATTTTATGTTGTTCGTTGGCTGGTTGTGTTTCAGTTGGTGCCTGGCTTTGGTTTATGTTTTTTAATTTTTGTTGGTTTTTTGTCCTTTTGTTTCTAGGACAAAGAAATATGCATTTGTGGATGAGATGTTTGACTATAGGCTTTATCCTGCTAGAAATTAATGAAAGATACATTTCTGGCACAACACCACCAAATTCTGTGCCTGCTTCTGATCCTTTACAGGCACCAGAAAAACCCACTTTCGTTTCCTCTAGCAAAGCAATTTGTATAAGTCAAATGATTTCTAATTTTCACAAGAGGAATTTATAAAACCCAGCACAGCTCTGTTTTTGCTACAGCTGCCTCCTCCTTAGTTATTTATATGGCAATACAGTACAGAAAAGCAGGAATGGGAAAGCTGTGCTGACAGAAAATGAAGATAGCATAAACAATACAGATTACAGCAGTAAAAGCAAAGCTGGATATAAACCACTACAAGTGGAATCAAGAAGGGGGAAAACTGTATGAAATATCAGATTGTTGAGAGCGAGTTAAGTAGCACAGTTGGAGCTGGGAAGTGAAGTACCAACATGATCTAGAGTCTGCTGCCTTTTGCTTTCTGTTAGCTCCCTTTAATGTTTAGGTTATAGTTTCTCTGGGATCAGAAAAGCATTTAGTTACTCATTTAAGCTGCATTTAACCCACTAAGGCCCTGACTTTATAAGATTATTCTAAGTACTGCAGCAATAAAATAAACAGCTAAATTTAAGCAAAAAAACGAACAAAAAAACCCAAAAACGAAAACAAAAACAAACCCTCATAAAAATAATTTCACGCACATATTCATTGTTCTTCCCCAGAGAATGAGAGATCATGACATTCAATATTTTAAGTGACACACATTATAAAAATAAAGCCCTTACACATTGTGGAAATACCAAAGGAAAAGCTCAGCCTTTTTTTAATTTTTTTTTTCCCCTTTTTAAAGACTATATTCAAGTTTTATTTTTTTTAAAACTAGATACATTTAAGCCATTTAAGCTACAACATATGCTACTGCAACAGGCAATAGATAAATTTTCCCAAAAATTGATATTTTGTTTGTCCTGTAATGTGCTTGAGTGACCTCATCAGCATTTGTGCTGAGAAACTGCCCAGTGTGAAAAGAAAATCCTTCCTGTACACCCAGTGTATCACTTTAGAACTTCTGTAGCTGGAGACCCAGATCCTTGGTGAAATTCTTGACCAAGGAGCACATGGAAACATCCCTGCAACAACAAATAGAGATGGATATTCTGTTGCTCCATGTTTTCAAAGACATTCACGCATCTTTACTGCCCAGAAGGATAACTCTTACAAACAGAGGTGCCTTTTAAGAGAGGTCACCTTGAGAAACTCTGGAAATTAATAACTGAAAGAACCCAAGGCTATTTTTACCTTGCTAAGGAAATGAGTTTCGGATAGACACTAAAAGCAAAGTCAGACCTCAGATGTTTACCTGTCACATCCTCATCTCTAGACAGTTTAAATAAGCATCTTGGTGCTTGCTCAGTCTGACAGTTCTTCATGTGCTAAAGGTCAGGATAAAAAGAGAGGTGCCCAGCACCTTTTGCAGTCACCAACTGTTAGTCAAAGTCAACAAGGACAAAAATGTTTGGATCTCAGTGCTTTTTGTCAATTTTGATCATATTTAGCTGAATTCAATTCCTACTTAATTCCTTATTCTTTTCACCTGATACCAATTCATGCCAACTTTTCGTATCAGTGAAGCTGATACAGGTTTTTTTACAGGTTATATTCCTGTTTAAAGAAATATCAGAGCATGCAATCCTAATGCTTGTGATCACGGCTAATAGGCTTAATTAACTGGTCATGCTCTCCAGATTACTTTGCATTAATAAGCACAATGGATTCTGTTCACTTTCTGAGCAAACACAATTTATACTAAGGAAAAAGAGAAGTCAGAATCCCAGATATCATAAAGAACAGAATTTTGGGAAAAAACACACCAGTATCAGGGACTGCTGTTTTACAACAACTATTTAGCACAACTGTCCTAGCAAATAAAGCCATTGCAAGCTGAATAAAATAATATTGTTTATCATCAACATGCTTATTACTGATATGTTAAATAATCAGAATAATTATTTAGATGTAATCTCTCTCTGGTTTGGGAATCTCTGCCAGAAGGGGAAACACAAGTTTTTTATTCTTTAACTCTCCAGCCAGGAGTTTTTCAAGCATTAGAAATGCCTTTGTCAGGGGACTATGAATATCATATGAATGTCAGTTCATATTTGTGTCACACAACTTCACGGAAATGGCTGCTTAACCAAACAGGTGTTGAGGGAGAACGAGAGGGAGAGTTCAGAGAAGAAAAGGAAAGAAAACATAAAGAGAAAAAACAGATGGTGACCAGGAGAAATGGGGGAAAGTTTTGTGTATATACAAGTCATGAATTAAAATAAAACAAAACAAAGTTCAAAGAAACAAACAAGCAAACAAAATCCTTCACAAAAAAAAAATACTCTTTTTACTAAGAATCACGAATCATAAAGCTTCAGCATTCAGCAGTGTAGCAACCATCCTTCCTCACCAGTTATTTGCTCCTACTCTAAGCTAATCAGACATCAATGCAAGAGCACAGTTATGTATCAAGGAGGAATAAAAGTCAAGGAATATAAAACAAGAGTATCTTATGTGTTGAACCTCCCACAGCACAAGTGACAGAGAAATGAAGGAAACAATACATTTTACCTACTTTTTCATTTATGTTGCTTAGCCTAAATTTGGCTTCCTATTAGTGGTAATTAAATTTGGCTCTGCTGAGCATATTGAAAGATGGAGGAGAGGCTCTGCCTGCAGCACTCAGGCTCCTGCACTGCAGAAACTGAGGAGCCAGCTCACTGCTCCTCCATAGAATCATGAAATGGTTGGGATTGGAGGGATCTTCCAAGAGCACCTAGTTCCAATGCCCCTGCTGTGGCCAAAGGCACCTTCCACTAGATTTAGTAGCCCCTCTCTACCTGGCCTTCTCATCCACAACTTCCCTAGAAAATCTGCTCCTGTGTCTCACTACCCTCATCATCAGTCCTCATCATCAGTCCTCATCCATCTTAAAGCATCTGTCAAACCAACCTGTATCTCTTCAATTTAGTGGTGAGGATGCAGTGGAGGACCACATCAAGTGCCTTAGAGAAGTTTGTGTAGATGAGATCCACAGGTGTCTCTTTACTCACTGATGCACTGATTTACTCACTGAGCTCATTGTTCCATCATAGCTCACTAGATCAGGCAGGACTTGGTGAAGCCACAGTGGATGTCTCTAACTACCTCCCTGTCTCCCACACGCTCCAACAGGTCTTCCAGGAGGATCTGTTCCATGATCTTACTGGGAGCAGCAGTGAGACTGACTGTTACTTTCCAGGGCTCTCCTTTAGACCCTTTCTACTGAAGACAAAGATGACAAAGTGCTGAAGGGTCTGTTGCAGAGGGGACAAGCCCTACACAAAGGTATCTCCACACAGAAAGGCAAGTGTAGGGCTCCTTCTAACAGCTGCAGGATTTGGGTTACCTTAACAAGAGACTTCATGACTTGTCAGTCCTTGTCTTGTTCTGCCTCGAGCTTTGTGTGAGCTTTTTTAAACAGTAATGGCAATTGTCAAATGCTGAAATGATAACTACCTTTATTTTACTTTTTTTATGTGCAAACCGTGCTTTGCAATACTTTCATCTATTTTAAACTAACAGATAACACTAACAGGCAATGACTGTGTAAAAAGAGTTATTCATGGCTCTAGGACAAAACACAGCCCATAAGGAGGAAAAGAATGAGATGGCTTGAAAGTACCGGCATGGGATGACACTAAGGATATGAATAGCACACCCTAGAATGTGGGCAGAAACAAGGAGAGCAAAAAGAACAAAGAACAACCCTCCATGGTGCATAAAACACATGCAAGATGTACAGCAAATACAGATGCAATGTGGGCTTGCAGACAACTGAATAAAGAGAAAGGTGTATTATTAAACACACAAATGAACCCAAGATCTTAAATAAAGGAGGAAGAAACAGTCACCAAGAGTTTTGAGCTCTTCTCCATGAAGGATTCATGATGATGATGATGACTGTCTATTCCCTCCACCTCTGACTGAAAGTCCCAGAGATGCACTGGAGGAGGTGGAGGCAACGTCATATAATGAGGTAAATACCAGAAAGTTTGTGTGCAGATCAATTTAGCTGCATACAATTTGTGTTATAAATGTTTATGTCAATATTACTGTAATAATAATACTCTGATTATACTACTAAGACTTTAATTAAACTAATAATAAACTCTTGACTACACATACAAACGTGTTATTTCTGCCTGTAACAAAGTTTTGAATGTAACAAATGGGTGGGAGTTTAAGAAACCTGTTCTGTAACTTGGTTGCAACAAATTAGTAACAAAAGGAGGGTGTAAAAAGTGATCTCTCAGCATGTATTTTTCCCAGTATTATCACCTCCTGCAAATTAACCTTCACAGCAATCTGGAGGAAGAAAAGAGGACATCCCACATACCACCTGTTCAGAGGTGGAAACCAGTCCATCCACAGGTTTTCATGCCATAGTACCAGTCTCTCCTCCTTGTAGGCCATAAAGAGATTGGTCATCCCAATTTTCCTTTTGAATGTCCCCAGAACAGAGGAATGTCCCCTAGCTTCTCTCTTGGTAGGCTACATTCCTTTGTTTTTTTGATATTTATTCAGTCATTTAAAATATAAACTTTTTCTCATCTGACAAAACTGGAGAGAATTATTTGCAATCTAGAACAGCAACATATGTGTAACTCAGGAAAAACAATATATTCAGCTCAAGATTGTGCTTGAACATGGACTTGACTTGTGCAGTAAATGAAAATCGGTCAACAAGTGGAACAAAATCTTCTCAAATCTCCCCAAACTGCTCCTATGTGGCTGAGTTTGCTCACAGAATCTCTTCTCAGTTGTGCCCTCAATAATCTGCAATTCTTATTCCAAGATGGAGAGCATAACGGGATCATGTTTTCCTTGTTTTCACAGGTAACTTTAATAGATTCAGGAAGATAATTACATTACCATGTGTGTAATGTAATATCATTAGGGATATGACTTTTAATGAGAAGAATATATTTCTCTACCAACACTTGGTAAAAAAAATATTTCACATATGTATTCAAATCACTAAATCAAGGAAAGCATGATTGTTTCCTCATTCAGGGCTTAACACTGAGTAGCTGACTAATCTTTCAAGCTGCTGAATACCTTTCACTCTGAATGACATCAGTGTAAATCTGATAAGTAAAGTTCCAGTAATACGTCAACAATAAGAACAAGTGATTTCAAGTGTGCTAAAATCTTCATCTACTGCTTTGACAACATAGACAGTAGTAAATAAATAATTCCAGATTTTGGTGTTAATAAGTAAAAAGATCCATACTGGCATGCTAGCCACAAATGACAAGCAGCAACCAGTCTTTTATAAATAAAGAATTATTATTTTGTCAAATCAAGCAAGATCTCATTAATAAAATAAGGTTTGTGCTCAAAAGAGTCTTCATCATTAAACTGGTACTATGGCATGAAAACCTGTGGATGGACTCCTTTCCACCTCTGAACAGTGTGAGAGATTACATTGAGGAAAGTACTGATAAAAATAACTTTAGAAGATGAGTCTTTGCTGCCAGTCAAATCCTGCATCAATTATACATTACATGTGAAAGACCTTGCTGGCTGCAACCTCCTCCTGCATTAGCCAAATCTTACAACCAGGCACAGGGAAAATCCTTTCATTAAAGAGCAATCTGAATCACACTGAGTCTGTTATTATCTCAGAGTGAAGGTTGTGCCTGGGTACTGCTAAAATAAAAGGGATACAAAAGCAGGTCAACCCCATTGTATGGAATTGCTTTATGCAATCTGATGAAGTCTGTCTTACGTATCAATATGTTCTATTTCCCTTTCAAAAAGATTCTGCAGCACAGCAGCATCCACAGACACAGCATAACACAAGTAACAAAAAAATCCCAGCTACTTTCTGAAAAATACAGTACCACTTCAGGGAGATGGTGGGGCAGCATAGGCAAAACCCCACCAATTTGTGCTTTTTTTCTCTTATGAAGAATAATCTAGACCATTTTAAAATTTAAAAACCATTCTTCCTTTCCTATAATTAAAATAAAAATACAAATTTATTTTCATTTTCAGCCAAATAAAATTCTGAGTAACTACAAGAATCGATTTTATACAAATGATTTCAGCAAACAATGTAATTGTAATCTGGGTTTTCAGGTGTCACTGTATGGAAATAATAAATCACAATCTGTCTGGAAGAAAATATAGAAAAATTTAGAGCATTAAAACAGATAAATTGCATACAGCATCTCTGCTGTAAATAAGACATTATGCTATCAGAAAGAAAAAAGGAATAGTTCAAAAAAGAGAACTTACATCAATGGCTATACTCATAACACATCAATTAATCTATCAATCAATCTATATTTTATGGACAGTTCTGTATTACTACTCACTCAGACTCTTTTTTTTTAATCTGCCTTCATCAGAAATAACAGTTCATTTTTGCATTCACACAGCAGTGTTTCTACTTGTATTTAAGAAAGACCACACCAGCTTGGGTCACTTCTAGTACAGTAATTGAAGCAGAGGAACTGAACTGCATTTTCCCACATGATATCAGGATGTCACATCTAGAGGACCAAGGAATCAGTAACTTGTCATCTTTCCCCCTGGGTCAAGGAATATGCCAATGCTTTTACAAACCAGTATAGCTCCCAGATAGACCCACAGGCTTTTCTCTCAGAATACAGAATTTTTTCTCTCAAACCCACAGCCTGAATTTGGTCTCAAGGGAATACAGTCAAAACATTCCTCTACATGAAATGACTTTCAGGGTTTTGGGCAAGGTTGAGCCCAAGTTCAATTTTAATTCTGTCACAATGTGTGTGTGTGTGTGTGTGTGTGTGGTACACATGGGCTTGTCCACGTGCACCAGTTCTGTGAGTTCCTTATACAACAAAATGGAGATCCAGACCACAGTTTGGTTGCATGCACTCAGGGGTCTAATTTTACTTCAGAGACATGAAAACATCCCACCTGGCCTCCAGATGCAGAGAATCTGGGATCTTCCATGGGTCCTGCTTCATGTGCTAAAGCAGAGCAGCACCATTCATACAGAAACCCTGTAATACGAAGGCTTCCTTACCTGTGTCAGTTCAGCATCTCATTGAAATCCTGCCCATATATTCTTATTAGCACCTCAAGGGTTTGAGACAAACCCTTCTTCTCTAAGCCTAAAATATCTGGGATAGTTTGGGACACATTTGTTGACGCTCAGTTGTTGCCCTGAAATCAATTTTATGACACAAACAGTAAACTACTATCCCTTAAAAGTAGGGAAACAGAGCTGTAGTCTTTGAGATCTTGAGGAATGTAATGGTAGTGTTGCAGAATAATAAACCATGCCTGCAGATAAAAAAAGAGCAATAAAAAAACACCTCCTTTTTTATTCTTTTCAGCAAAGAATTAATACCAAGATATTGCACATCCATAATAAAACCCAGAAATTTCTTCCATTAAGGTTGCAGGCACCTCAATTAATCCTTGGTCTGCTAATAATTTAAATGTACTTTAAAACAAGGATTGCAATCCTAAATTGATACTGCAAAAGAGTGTTTGTATGGGACCCTTACAACAGGCATGTAATAATAAAATAATAATAAAATCAGTAAACATCAGCTGCTAAGGGGTTTAATTTGCAATTCTGTAATCTGCTTAAGGTGGAAGAAAAGAAAATATCAGTAGACAGAACAGGACACTTGACAATCACACCATTCTGTCCTTGGCTTCTATTTTATTTAATTTTATATAGGGTTTATGGCACATCTGCTACCTACTAAATCTCAGCTCTTTATTTAAAAACTTAACCCTTTTCTTTCACTTTATTCGTATGAAAGGAGATGAACCAAGTGTTGAAATGTGTCATTCAGTCAGGAAAATGGGTGAATTCAGAGACTTTTGGAGTCCTTGCTCTACCTCTGTCAATGTTAGCTCCTAAAAGTGTTTAAAATTTAATCTCTGTTGAATTCAGCTTATGAAGCAATATTCTTTTGACTAGAAAGCCATTGTGTCACAGAATGACTACAGGATTCACTGAGTCTCATTATGTGCAGTGCATGTTACACTGGTCATGCAAGTTTACATCAATCATAAAACGCTGTAAATCTCAGGGCAAGCCAGGGGTGTGCTTACAGCATCTTCTATTAGACATGACAGGACACATCCACAGGCCAGTCTGCCACTGATTATATCAACGAATTTTCACAGGTTTACCAGCCAGCCTTGATTCTAAATATCTCTGTAAAGAAGGAAAATATTTATCTCAAATAATTCCCCAGTGTTCAATGCTAGAAAAAGGCATTAAATCATCTGATCACAGCATTTAAGTTCCATCTGATGCTACTCTGACTCCACTGAATTAGTTACTTGGTATCTCCATGGAAGCAGAAGGAATATTTTTTTTTCTGAAATATGATAGAAGAATGTTAATGTGGTTATATTTTATTTGAAAAATCTGCTCAATTCTGAGGAGTTACAATGTCATTAATTGTTAGGCCTTCATTATTTCAACAGCTAAAGCCAACATCTTCTAAATAATTTTTCAGCACTTCTTGAGTCCAGCTTTGGTTATCTGCCAACACAATATGATGCTGTTTGATAGACTCCCTAGATTTCCTTCTGTGAAACCATGCCAAACTCAGTTCTTCGTGTAGTTATTGAAGTGTCTCAGTTCACTTCCTGCTTTTCCTCTTAAACAAAATCAGGAAAAGAAGGTGAGAAAACATAGGTTGTACAACTGTTGTTAGGAATAGGAGCAATCATACAGAGAAGAGGACTTAGGTTGTTTTGTTTTGTTTTTTTTTCTCAATGCCATACTCTTTCCTCAATATTCAGATGGATATGATGCTTCTTTGCTTTCAGAAGAGTATTTGCTCTGCTGCTTCTCACCTTATTCCTCTTTGCAAGAGAGGAATTTGTACTCTTCTCAATCTTAGCTATGTCTTGCTACCATGATACATACCTGTAATGGCTCTATTTATATTTTCTTTGACTGTACCACATTCAGATAGCTACTTTTCTTTCTCACTAGAATAGAAAACCTCAGGCAGAAAGTGATTCATCCAGTAAAACCCCTAAAAATTATTCAGCTGATGTTCCTCTTGTTGTTCCTCTTCCTTGCCATCACATATTCTCTCTTGTTTCTTCATAAACTTATCTTTTTCTCTATTTCCACTTTTATTTTCTGTCTTAAAACACTACTGCTGACACTCCTTAAAAACAAATAGAAATGAAATAACCTCCTTTCTTCCTAAACTGTTTTTCTGTCCTTTTTATTTACCTCAGTGGTGGAAGACTGTAATGCAGACTAAAAGGTATAATAGATTAAAGTATAATAGATTAAAGGTATAATAGATTGTTCATGCCGTTTACAACGTAGAGTAAATTTTACCAAATTAGACAGATTCTCTCTAAAATAGTTGAGCAATTTTGTAAAAATAAGGATCTTCCTAATTCAACCTCACTTACAGATTTTCTGGATTTGAATATATATCCTGAGTCAAAATGTGGTATAAGTTTGAGAACCCCAAGCTTTGTTTGTTTTATCTATTTATTTATTGTTTACCAGTGCCTCATTTTGCTATATGCTCAGTACAAGGGCATTTCTTCTCTGAGCTCCTATTTGACTTTTTTTAAAGGTGACCATCACAGCACATGAGAAAAGCACATAACAGGCCAGACTCCCATGTAAAAGTTCAGAGCAGGAATCATCTGTCAACAAGAGCCTGTAGTTTTCTTTCGCCCCTTGTTTCTACTCCTTGATAGAGGACAAAAAAAATTGTGCCCAAAATCTGGCTTATGGAGCTGAAGAATTATTCTAAGTTTTCACATGAGATAGATACAGAGGGATTTTAATGCCACTGTGTGACAGGAGCCTGCAACCTGCTGATGGCCAGAGCAGTGTGCCAGCTTGAGCAGGTGAGTGCTGCCACGTGCCGTCACCAACCTGGAGTGAGAGCAGTGCTTTCAGCATGCTGACCATGTAAAGGAATCCAGGAACTGGATGAAACAGAAAGGATTTCCACAAATAAGGAACAAATTCAAAGCAAGTTCAAAGCAAGTCAAGTCTCTTTTATTCATTTGATCCATTTCACAGACTGGTGCAAGTGAAGAAATGGAGAACTGTTCAGGAAAATGTGGTCACAGCAAGTGGAAGAAAGACTAAATCCTCTCTCTGTCTCTCTGTCAGTGCTGTACAGATCTCCACACAGATTATAAACCTATATTGCTGGCTGTGGCATACCTTTCTTATTTATCCCACCTTTTGGACTTCTTGAAAGCACTGATGTAACTTTTTGGCAAATTTGCAAGCAAAAGTGCTGATATATACAGCTCATTCTTGCAATATTTTGACTGTTTTGTGCAATCCATATTCAAAGTTTCTGAGAATAGATTATAAACTTTTCTAAAGACCTGTACAATCACCCAAACACACCTTGCCAGAGTAAAAGGCAAATAAGTGAGAGTACCAATTCACTTCTGTGCTTGTATTTCATCAAATGACTTAAAACTTTTCAAAATAATGTAAAAGTAAATTGTTGCAACTGAGGGTCCTTCATACACACTCTGCAGTGCTGTAAATAACTATCAGATGCAGAATAACAGAGAAATCACAGCTGCTGCAGATAGATCTCAGCACCTGTGATGGTATCAGTCTCAGTCACAGAAATAAATCCGAATATTTTAATATTGCTCATGAGGTCACAATTCTTCATTGCCTTCTTGAGAGCTAGCAAGTAAATAAGATGGGTGTACTGTAATGGAAGAGCCAGAAAACTCAGCAGTCAAGGTTTGCCCCATTCATTTGTAAAGTTTATAGCCTTGGATAACATAGACTGTAGAAAGTGTAAATGGTCCACTATCAGAATTTACTGACCTGGAAGGAAAAGGGTGGGAAATAAACATCTACAATGGTAGTAAAATTGGGCAGCCTTGTCTGCCAGTTTCCTGAAATATTTTGCCATGATTCAGCACATCCTCACTAAACAATTTATTGTCCAGTGTTGTATAATTAAAAGAATTGCCAGCTAAAAGTTATATTCTTTGCAGCAAAGTCCATGAGTAGAGATGGCCTTTCTGAAGCACCCTGTGGTGGGCAGGTTAAATCTATCTGCTCATACAGAGTAACAGAACAGGATGCAGAAAGATCATTTTTTGCTTTATAGAAGTGAGGAAGCCTCCATGTTCCTTTGGGGATACAGAGCCAATACAAAGGCTCTCTATCTTCAGAGGAAGTCAACAGAAACTCTCTCTAACTTAGAGAAGTGTAGGGTTTTTTTTCAGATATTAGTCCTGAAAACAGGTGCTACAGTCCTTGAACAAGTTATTAACCTTGGGATCACCCACAACAGACCACTAGCAAAACAGAAAAATACAATAAACTCTCTAAAAATGTCATCCAAAATGTATTTTTAAAATATCATTAAAAGAGATCAAAGGTCTCAATAAACCCTGTATGTCAAGAATAGCATGAGATGGTAAGGTAATTGCTTAGGCAGCCCTGGGTAATTGATCATACCTGATGCATTAGAGGAAAGTTAATAAAAATGTAATCAATGGTGCTTGCCAATTTGCCTAAATCTGTCCACAGGTGTAATCCCCAACAAATGAGCAGACATCTTGGGTTTTCTGTTATTCAGATTGTTCACATCTCCTTTCAGAATCTTTTGTCCACAATTAAATTATATTTCTCCAAGACCAGTAAAAAGTTCCTAAACGTATTAATATTTTGTCTCTTAGGATCAGTGAAAAATCTCAAATTATAATCTTTGTTCCTAAATATTCCCAATGTGCCTTTTTGACTATGGCACCTTCTAGCTATGACACTTTCTGTCTGCACAACCTTTATTTTCCCTACTGACATTGTAACTTCTGAACTTATTGGGCTGTCCCCTTCATCAAAAACAACAGGAAGCTTGAGGACAAAGCAGGGTGAGAGGAATGTTCCTTTGACATGTGAAGTTATTTCAGTATTGAAGTGTGAAGAACTACGCTGTGGAAGGTGGAAAAAATTACAGAATGTATTTTATCTGTTTCTGTGTATGACCCCCCCAAAATATAAATATATCTCATTTCATCCAGGCTCAGATGTTTAAAACCAGATTTTAAAAAAATATAAATAAAAGTAATAATAATAATAAAAGTAATAATAATAATAATAATAATAATAATAATAATAATAATAATAATAATAATAATAATAATAATTTCCCTTCCAGAAAGAGTTCCTTTCATATCCATGGAAAAGTGGAGGTGATGGAGTAAAAATATCTGGCTTTTGGAAAAAAGAATCCTCAAATTCCATAAATGTATTTTTAATCAGTTTTAGTAGCAATTCCTTATAACACAGAATTTATATTCCTTTAACATCTGGAGAATGAGAAGATCAGAATTACCTTTCCGTAGGTGCAATTGATACAAACAACTAAAATTCAATGTAGGCAAAATAAAAAAGACAGTTAACCTCTTCCTTGTGAGGAAAGATGACCCAGAGAGGTCAAAAAGAGGTCTTAAATAGATATGGAGCTTGAACTTTTTTCTTTTTTTTTTTCTACAGGGAGTTTACTGTCTCAGTAGAAAGACTTTGTTGAAAAATACTAAACAAAAATCAATCCAACTTTAAATCTAACTTCTCTAACACCAACATTATGACACTTCAGTTTCATTCTCTGTGAGCATATTTTGTGTTAATTAAACTGAAGGGCAGACAGTTAAAAAGCTCTCCTAATTACTTACCTTTCCAAAGACATTTAAAAAATTTACTAATTCAATCTTTTCAAATAATGAAAAGACTTCCAATTATTTTTCAATTAAAATGTCACATTCTTCAGAAAATTATGTTATTTGCATAAACCCCTCTTACTTCCCTTAAACTTAAACAAACTTTCCACATATTGTTACTCATGCTGTGCTATGAATTATTTCTATGACTACTCTTCTGGAGAGGAAAATTTGATATAATTGCCTTAAATATTTCTTTGCATGAGTAAGTACATCTTTGGTAATGGAGTTTACAGGGCACAAAGTATGAAGTTAAAGTGATGAAAACCAGTAAATTTAAGGCATTTGTTAACAGCAATGAGATACCTTGCTATGTCTGAGGCTGAACAGGAAAGCTTTTAGTTTGGTGAACCATATTTAATTTTGAAATATGACAGCCGTTCAGCAGCTGACCGATGCTCTCCTGCCAAAGTCTTCTTTATGCTTCAGAGTAGCATAAAGATTTATCTCTGAAATGGGATAATAGAAAAATTTACTCAACTTGCCAAGAAGCTGTCAAAAGAACCAAGCTCTCCATTTTAGAGAACACAAAACATACAAACACATTTGGTGTTACCAGCTGCCGGTTCCTCTAATGTAATTTGTACACAGATAAACTTCATGAACTACCACTACCACAAAGCAACAATGATGACACATTCTCTAACGCTGCCTGATGCAGTAACTGCTGAGGAGATAAACTGCATTACTGATATTTGACTCAGGTGTGCAGAAGAGAGGTTTCTGCTTGGTATTGTTAAAGTAGTTCAAATGAACTTTTAATTCCATTTCAGAACTCTTTCCATAGCCCTTTGGATTTCTTGCCACACCTAGTTTGAAAGCCTATTGTTAAAAACACAGGAGGAAAATTCATCTCTACAGAACTTCAACACTGCAGGACCAAAATCCTTAATGTCCCTCCCCAGGACTACTGTCCCAGTCGGTCAACCTTTGTGTGATGCGTGCTCTGCCCATGATTAGACAGCTCTAGCAGCTAACCCAAAATCATGGGTTCATTAAACTCTGTCCTCACTTGTTTTACGCAAGGATGACACCCCACTCATCCCTGGGGAATGGCATTCTGGCTCTCCAGAGACAAAAACCCCAGCTGCTACAATGAGAACGGGACTTTTGCAGCTGCTGGAAGTTTCTGTTCATAAATTCAGTACAGCACTGTTGAAATCTCCTGACACATTCTTTCCAATCCACCAAAGGATTTAACTTTTGAGATGTGTAAGGATGGAGAAGCATACTTCATCATGAGTAGGTCATGAGGACCTACATGAGGACCTACATGAACTAGGTCTTCAAGAGAGGAAGAGATATGAACCTTAGGGACTTGCTACACATTGTACCTAAAACCTAATTCCTTATACCCTTTCCTGTCACCTTTGTTACACATTTTCACATAAAGAAATTAAGTGTAAAATGCTGTCATTTTTAGATAGTGTTTCTGACAACTGTTTTACACCGATGTAAATTATTGCCTAATTGCAATACTAAAAAGCTAGAGATTAAGCAACCCTTCACAGCAGCTTCTAGTTACCTAAAACAGTTGAAATTGTATTTTTTAAGAACTGAAAGAATCCTGAAAGAATCCTGAAAGGCAGAAAGGTGTCCCTTTTTTTAAAGAAAAGTTATGGATGATTGTACAAAATAAATTAATGATGATGGCAGGTTTGCTAGGGAAGGATAGTCGTGATTCTGGTATATCAAGGAAATCAGCCTTCATTTGTACAACTCAGGCTCCATATGAAATATTAATCTTGCTCATTTGCAAATCCCACACTGCAGTATTTCTTTAATTTGTTTATAAACCCTGCACCCTCTCCTACACTCTCCAGCAAAATCAGGAGCTCTTGAAATGAAACTCTGATTTTTCTAAATTCTTTATGCCTCTTTAAATGATATAAACCAGCAAATGTGATGATTATTACAGAGTTTTATGTCACAATGCACTGAAAATTTCAAGAGGATGAAAGTGAGAATAGTTAAGGGGAAAAAAATCCAACCAAACAACAAAACACTAGCACTCCAGATGGCAAAGGTAAAACAGTAATTGGAGAGAGGCTGATATCTAAAATCTGAAAGAAAAGACTAAAGATTAAAAAAAAAAATTAAAAAATCAGTCTAATAGGCACATAAGGGTAGAGAATGATAACATGAAAGGTAAAAAACTGCAGTGTTTTTGTAAGTATAACAAATTCAAAGAGTTGACAGGAAAAACACGACAGCGAATCAGAGGCTGCAAAAGAGACAAACTGTAAAAAGAGCCAGAGAAATGGAATCAGATGTGTGAAATGAGGTCACTAGACAAGTGAGAAAAGAGGTGAGATCTCGACTGTACTCTTGCAGCCGCTAGCTTGCTGGGGTGGGCGCGAGCTTTGCGGGCTGCTGGGAGGATGTGCCGGGCAGCACAGCACACCGGGGCTGGCAGGTGGGCAGGCTGCAGGCTGGGACTGTACACCCCACCAAGCTGGCAGCAGCAGGTTAAATGCTTTCTGCAGGAAAGAGGCCCCCACACAGCAGAGTGTTTAAGCTAACAGGTGGGGTGTGAAGATCTGACAGACGAAGCTTATTACAGTCTCCCAGCAGAGCATGAAGTGGTTAGATGCTCCTAATGACCGTATACAAGGTGACTGACTCACTCCTATCTGTTGAACAGCTTGAAAGGAGGATATTTTACCCAGAGGAAGTTTTTATCTGTCTCCTTCATACTTTTTTTTTTTTTTCTTCTAACATTTAATAATGAAATCTTCCTCTCATGCAGCAGATTGGCTGCTGCCACAATGTCCCCATGGCCATGAAGCCAGCAGTGTCCAGCAAGCTCTAGATAATCTTTGCCCTGCAGGACCACAGAGAATGGCTCTGTGTAAAGCATTTGGAAGGGCATGAGCTGTCCAGGGGAAACTCAAGGGGTTATTACCAGTGCATTGATCTCTGATGTAGCTGCCTGACTACAACGCTTTGAAGCTGCAGGACATTAAGACTGTGCCATGAGTTTTCTTCTTCTCGGTGTTATTCCTAATAGGACTGCTAGATAATATTTTTCATACATTTTTGCTTGTCTTATCTGGTCTCTGAACACTGTTGAAACTGATAATGCATTTCAAACTCCTCTTGCAGAAAAATAGGCTAATGTTTAAGGAATAGATAAGCCACAGGGGTTAGGAATAAGGCTGTTTCAGAGAGAGAAAAAGAATGAAATTTTATACAGGTCACAGTGTGTGTAGAAGGCACACAGAAGTGTCTTCTCACTGTTCCAAATATAATTTTGTGTGTTTATGACTGTGTCTGCAATGGAGGTAGCTGTACTGAGCAAAAGAAAATTTCAGCTTGAGCATTTGAGGAGATTTGGGACATGATGAGTACAGATTGTTGTCTGACATTCCTAATAGCAATACAAATTTAGCCATTCCCACAATGATTGTGTTGCGGTTTATTTCTCCCATATGTAAAACAGGCTACAGCCCAACTCATATGCCTACAGATATTTATGGTAAACAAACAAGCTATTTCTATTCTCTATGGACAATACATATTTATTATAATATACGGTGTAGCCCAGAGATAGATTCTCTGGCAGGGTGCTGGGAGAAGCACCTCTGTACAGAGCAGCAAATATTCCTGATTGACCACAGTATTGCCTCCTCATCCTTCTCACACACAGCTTTATCTGCCCTCATACAGCCAGTGAGCATTCATTAGAAACAGTTGCCTACGGCAAACCTTAGATGAGGACTGTTAAGAGGAAAACAAAGTTTTGGGGGAAAAGTGAGGTAGTGAGAAGAGGTACATGTATTTATGTTTTCCTATAGGGTTAAAGCATTTGAAGTAAATAGAAGGTGGGGATCTTGTAGAGGCCTGATCTTCCCTTTCCTTACAAATATGCACTGGGATTTCCAAGGGCGCCACAGGAAGGCCTCCTACTGAGCCAGGCACAAACCCTGGCTCTCAGGAGTCAGCAGCTGTGGGGGACCAGATTTCCCAAAGGCATATTCTAAATGCTGTTTCTACTGAAGCAGAATGAATCACCTCAATGCAGCAGATTCTGCTCGGACTTCTGAGCATTTTGCACAGCAGTGTAGAAAAGCAGACATGTTCACTTGGTGTATATATTAATAAGGATTTATCTCCACCTGACTCCTCATGGATGACCAGGTCCAGCCACAGCAAATGGAGAGAACTAAAACGTTTCCTTACCTGCTTCAAATATCTGGCTTTAAATAAGATGGTTTCTCTCCATGTAGTGTCTGTTCTCTTCCACTGACTAAAATGTGATTGTGTGATCCCTTTTTGATGTAGCAGTAGTAGATGTATCTACTCTATACGTACTTAAAGCTGGCAGGATTGATCCTTCTCTATCTCTCTGAACCAAATCACTATCTAAAGTTTGTTAATGCAAATTGCCTTCCCACTTCTACTTTAAACTTGTAACTCAGAAGGAGTTGTTGAAGATCAAACATTGGAGATCAGCTAAGTGTCATTAATAAATGGAGAGCAGGTGCAAGCAGCAGAATAGATGTAAGCAAAGAATAAATGGTGTGGATAGGAAGGAGGGCACAGTTTTGCAGGTAACTATAGTGTGATGGACCAAATGCAGAAGGAGCCTGAAGAAGGTGTCTTATGACCCTGGACAGAGTCATCAAAGACAGGATGTCTCTCATAACTGTGACAGCAATGAAGACAGAGATTTTATCTGAAATTTTGCACTCAGGTTAACTGCAAGAGGAAATTCAGTTACTCACAGGTCATCAAGCAAGGAAAATATTGAGCATATCCTTTGTCTAGTCCGTCTCTGTGAGTTTGTGGATGAAAAGTGTGGTTATTTAAGAATCTGTTTTGGAAAGCCATTTTGCTCTGCTTTCACTACCAGAGTAATTTGAACATTTGCATTGTCTGGGATAAGGTATGTCTTTATTATAATTAAGAATAATTAAGTTGGAAGTTTCAGCCTAATTGTGGTCAAGCAGAAAGTATAAACATGTGACTGTCTCTAAACACCTAACTGCCCAGCAAGCAAGTACTGAAGAACCACAGGCTGGATTCAGTATATCAACCTGGGAGCACTTGGCTGTGGTAAGCTCATAGGTTAGCAGTAATTACATTCACTGCCAGGCAGTTCAGCCTGGTGAAGTCAGACTGCTGTGTGCTCAGATCTACAAGGAGCCAAATCAGAGAGCCTCATCTAGACTGACTCCAGTGACACTCCAGACACAGGAAATGATACTTCCATTCTATTGCATGCCACCAATCAGACTTTATGCTTCACCCTGATCCTCTTACAGGTGAAAGAAAAATCCACTTCCTACATTTGGAGGGATAGTACTCAAGGGTTTGTAAAATCACCCAAACACAAAAAGTATTTTTTCAAATACTTTTTTCAAAGTATTTTCTGCATGTGTTATGGAAATTCAATATACAGCTTAGTAAATTCAAAAGTCAGGTTTTGATGACCTTTCATCGATAGCTTTCTCTAATGTGAGGTTTTTTTTAAATAAACCACCCATTGAACATACCAAACCTGCCACATCATGTTATTTTGATCAGATATTTTGTCAGCTTCATTGCTAGACACTGTGATGCAACATGATATCTAACTAGAGAGCTTTATTTTTTGGCTGACAATTTCATACAAATAGAAAATAAGAAAAAAAATATAAAATATATATATATACCACCCTCATATTTTTTCTTGCACATATTCCCACCCATTATCTGTAACAAAAAAAAAGTGTATGTTGGACTTCAAAAGATGAACCAGATACCTCATGTGGGACTGGTTCTTGGAACAGGTTTGGAATTCTTCACAAATAATAATCTGTAGCTCATTAACCATCATAACTATTTCCTGGTCCATTTCCTTCCAATATTGAACATAGCTCATAATTTGCTAAGCAAGAAAAGCATCTACTTATTCCAATTCATTAAAAAAAAAAAATCCTGCTCTTTATTTAAGACAACTATGAGCACTCCAGGCTAGAATTTTGCACTTAGAAAATCCGTCTCACAATTAAAATAACTGACAGGGATGGGTCACAATTCTCCTGTTTTTCAGGACATCCAACAGAGTAAGAAAAGCTCATCAATTTTTGTATGTACCGGTAAGACATCTGTTGACAGCATAGTGGCTTTTATCTATCAATATAGTCCCCCTGGCGATATATGTCAGTGCATCCTGAGACTTTATGGATTTATCCTTCGAAGGATTTTGACATGAATTACAACAGCTTTACCCTCAGTGTACAGACAGCAGACATGTGGTATTTGTCCAGAACTGTAAAGAAACCATATCTAGTTTTCTCAAAACCTATCCTAAAGTTTTAAACACAATGTACCATTATCTCTATCTTATGTCTTTGGGACGCTATATAAAGACATTCAGGATCCACAAAGGTAATGTTTTTCAGCTCCAAAATGAGCTTTTAGAACAGAACAAAGCAGTTTATGCCAGATGGGTTTTTTTGACTGTTGGAAAACACTGGACCAGGGCATCCAATCACACAGAATGGGAAGAATTAATTTTCTGGTGGTATAGGATATGTAGTGGGCTCCCACAGGAAGAATTCTTTCTTCACTTCAATTTACTCCTCCTTCAGATTAGAAATCAAACTGTGACAAACAGAAGTCCATGGCCAATGTAAGTAACATTCAAATGGCCCACAATTGCCTCTTACCTGGCACAGCCATGAGAACCTTCCCCCAGTCTAAGAGAAATGAACACGGAGTACTCATTATGCCCAAAAATGCACATGCATGAAGCAAGAGCCTTAAGCAGCCTAGTATGAACACACCCCCATGTGTGCACACAAGCATGTGCTGCATGTCTGCCCAGTTCCCACTTTCTAGATTGTCCTTGAAAGATCTTGTCACTTTTGTGCTCCTGAGTGCACCTGAGTGGTGAACAAATTAGATGGTAAAAGGGCAGAAGGACCCTGCTGGAAAGTATATACCTATATATACCTATATATCTATATATATCTATCTATATATACCTATATATATCTGCCTTATTCTCAGTAGTAAAATTAAATAATCAATCAAAAAATTATAAAAAGCATGCAACGGTAAGGGTTTTGATATATCCAAAATTACAGAGTCTCGAATCCGGTGCATCTGCTTGGATCCTTGAGGCTGGTTTTGACCTTTCCTGTGACTTTGACCTGCATGAAAAATCTCAAGTGAATTTATCCTACAGTGCAGATCAATTAGCAACCTTCCACAACACTTTTATTTCCTGGCAGCTGGACCTTTCCTCCAAGCATCACCTTAAGTGCAAAATCATTTCCCACCAAGAAAAGATAGACACACAGAATGAAAAGACCAGGAAAGTCTGATCCATGTTCATAATCGACTTCTACCCTTTGGGAATAAGTGGATTCTTGTTTTCTATGATTTGTAGCCTCTCCTTCAATTCTGTAAATCACAAACCTAGTATATGACTTTCAGATATGCCTGTCATGCTTTGCTTCATGTTCAGAACTGTACCAGGATTGATGTTTCATCGAGTTGGTTTCTAGACAGTGCCCTGTTGCTGAAAAATATTTTTATATCTTTATATTTTTATCCAGGTTGGAGCAAGCACATATGGAGATCCCAGAAAGCTTGCATTTTTTTCCCCTACAGCATCAGTTTTTCACAACCTCCCGTAATGAGACTATTTATGGCTAGGTCGTGATCAAAGGTTATGCCTTTTCCAACATGACCTTTTAGATTGTGTCAGTTTTAGCTTATTACTACATTTTGTAACATAAAAATGTTGAGAAACTTGTGCTGCTGTACTATGAGAAAAAGAAGTAAATCTATTAAGTAGCATCAATAAATCACACATTTTGAGGATAAATATTGTGGCTAATTGGTAAATGTTTAACAACACTCTTAAAAAAAAACCAACAATATGCATTAGTTGATCTCAAAAAGTTATTTACAGTTTTACAGGTAATTCCTCCCCCATTAAAGGACTAAAGTGCAAAGGGTGGTTGTAAACATTGACCTGTCTCCCACAGTGTGTTGATACTCACATCTGTGACTGTAGTATGTGTATTGAGAAAAGTGAAAAATGTCTATCCAATGATTGCTTTCTCTTCTTCTTCCTGTGAGATGCAACATTGGAAGTATGACACTGTTGGAAATAATCTGTGCTGAGCATTGCATTAAATAGTACACTGAATTAAGGACGATTTCATGCTAATTAAATATGCTTTGCGCTTTAACCAGACAATGGAAATGCTTCATTTAATTAGTATTTTTTCTTACCTATCTGAGTCCATGTTGAGACCTGACTGTAGCTGTGCTGTGAGAATGTTGTAACCCACCAAGAGATCCAAGATTCTGAAAACATCAGAGTCAGTCCAGAGAGCGGAATGGCATACACTGAATTTACTTATTAGATTATATAGAGCAGTATATGTTATGCTATTTTAGCAGAGAAAGCATTAGAAGGAAGGAAATGAGGCAATAAAATCCACTAAATTCAATGGACAGAAACAAGGAAGACCTTCCAGATTACACTGAAATCTCTGAAATTCTGCAGAAAGACATTCCTAGAGGTTTGTAAGTAAAACTGAGGCAAGTGATATAATCATGGGTGGCACTAATTAATTACTAATAAAGCTTTTGTATGTATTCTCTAATAAGCAACTACACACTTTAAAATTAACTATGATCATCAGAAAAACAGTTTCAAATCATGCATTATAAATACGCAAATACGTTAAGTAAGTAATCTATAGTTTGATTAAATCCCTCTTTCCAGCTCTTCTCACAGAGGTCTCTAGGGTATCTTATGTAAATGTCAATAATTCCCAAAAGTAAAAAAAAATTATCCCTAACCTGTGAGGATAAATGAAAAAAGCCTCCATCTGATCTCTGTGGTATGCATCAATTAGAATTGCTGCTGACAGTTTTGTGCAGCTTCTCTCAAAAATTTTCTTCTTGTGACTTACAAAGTGACTAGAAATGTAATATCTCCATAAGAGTTAGAGGCCCTGCTGTGCAATATACCCAGTAAATCAGAAGAAACAGCTTTTAAAGTATTCTCCTTAGATCCGAGTAATTTCCTGTTAACTGAAGATAGGGTATCCAGAATGGATTTTAGGAGAAAATGGATGAACTGGAGTGGTTACATAATATCACTGAACATCAATATCACTGCAGAATTCAACAGCTTGGCACACATCTATATTAGGGAAGCTTTTTGTATATTATCTATTCAGTGATAGATACAGATTTCAGATACAGAATCACTTACAGATTTACCTTTTGGTCTCTGACAGATCTTCGATGACAGGGCTGCAAGCTGCAATTAGATAAGATGCAAGTGGAATGGACTAACTTCATTAGCTGGCTTTTGGTGTGGAGTTTAAACATCTAATTCTAACCTCAGCTATAGGGAAACAATGAGTATATATCACATGTAACCTACAAAAATAATTTATGTCACCTTTTTTCAAGAAGCACCAGAGTCAAAAGAGATGACCCAGGAGAATTTATTTGGGCTGATATATCCCAGAACTTGTTCAATACTGCTTAGAGGTGTTGGACCATATAGAAGCTTGAAGAAGGGATATCTCCCTGGATGTCCAAGGAAATGCACTGTTTTTGTTCCCTCAAAGATGTGAATCACTCCATACATTACTAATGATAAATGCAAAAAACTTTGTCAGAAGATATGAATGTCCACCTATATCAGGAATCACATAAATGCATTGGAAGTGCACCATTCCTTCCCCTGACTCTTACAAAGATAGCAGAGCTCTAAGCATATTCAGAAGGTAACCTCCCATTACAGAGAGCAAATTTGAGCTATTTCACTGCTCCAAATTTATACACATAAATCTCACAATATTTTGATCTTTTATTTTAAGCATGAACTGGATGTTAGAAGCAGTAAGTCGTGCTGGACCAGGAAAATAAGTCATCCTGTCAGAAAATACAATTAAAAAGAGGAGATTTCAAGGATTAATTAGGGCTGGATGGTAAGAAAAATGTAATGTTTTGTGGAAAATAAATCCCTAACATTATTATTACCCCAACAGTGTTCAGTCTGAGCATGGATACATATTTCAGTTTAATTCTTTTCTCAATTTAATAGTTTTTCATCTAAAAGATGCTAAATCAGATAAGGAAAAGCTTTGATAGAAGTTACCGGTAAGTAAATCTAATTGAACAGTAAAAAAAAAAAAAAAGAGTATAATGGAAGAAATAATTTTCCTTTGTAACAGAATTGAATGTGTTCCCTTTTTTTCAGGACAAAGAATAATCAGATCAACTGCAGTATTGAAAACAACCGTATTAGAACAGATATCTGATTTCATTGGAGTAACAGATGCTTGGCTAATTCTAGATATCAACAAGGATGTGAAAACAGTGGGACATAAAGTCACCCCATGATGTGTCAAAGCTGAGGAAATTCTAAAAGATGGAATTCACTGAGTCACCGGCTTAATTGTGTGAACTGCTGCAACTTTCAAACTTTGTGTTTAAAACATTAGTTTACATCTGTGCCCTACCTCACACCCACTGCAACAGAAGCACTGGCACTGTCACTCTTTGGTGTTTCTAGTGTCTTCATTTCTGCAGTCTTTGAATGCCTAAAACTTCTGGAATTGTATCTAGAAAGAAAAAAAAAAAGTATTTTTATTACTTACCTCATCCCATTTGCCTTTCCTGACTGTTGTGGCCCAGATGTGGAAAAGGTTTCTTTTTCATGTTTATTATTCTTGCAATCACTGTGTACTATGTGGTAGCTTTACTTTTCAAATAAAGAAAGAGAAGCACAGAAAAGCAAGATGTCGACTCACAGATAAGATGTCAGGGATAAAGGAAAGATTTGTTACTTCTTTCCTGGTTTCTTCTTTAATTAGCTGAGTTATTTTACTAATGGCATGGTAGCATTATAAATGATAAATCTTTGTTAAAATATTCATTTGTAAAATGAGCAGTGGCAAGATGAGGAAGCACAAATATGAGGATAGGTAAAGCAATGTGAATTTTCTCTTAACCTTCTGCATTCAGAAGTCTAAGTGTCCCTATCTGGATAGAGATTTCTGTTCAGCCTGGCATGATAGATTACAGAGTGTAGCACAAAACCACGCACACCCATTTTTCTGGTTCAATGCAGAAAGAATCTCTTCAAAACAGGGATTTGAAATGTTAAAAAGCACTTTTCAAGGACAGATTTGGAGGTGGGATATTGCAGGGCACACTTGGTGTGATCATAAAATCTTGTGATTTTAGGCATGTTTAGCCAGTATATAAAGGTAAAGGTCTGGGGAAACACCACGAAAATCCAAGCAAGGCCGTCCATAGTGCTGTGCAAGAGCTGAGTATGTTTATAACTTCTGCATGATAATGCATGCAAAACTAAATTGGCCATTGCTTTTAAGAAAATCTACAAATATGAGGCTAACATGCATATTTCAGGCTGAACACTGAGTTTCTCTTCCAATCTCTTTCTTCCAGCAGCTGCTTGCTTTCATGCTGGTTCCTGTATTCAGAAAACACTTCATTAAATGGATAATATGGACAAAGAAACAGAGAGATTTGGATATGCAGAGAGCAATCAAAGGTTTCACAACTACAGCCCAGAGTATTGACTATGTGTGATTATACAAGAAACAGAGAAAAGTAGAAAATCACAGGCTAGGTGACATGATGGTCCATGTCCTTTCAAGACTCATGGCAAAAATTGACTACAGCCTCCAGCAAGTTCCCTTCTAGGCATCACACCCAGTTCCTGTGGATGATTGCTCCCATTACAGGAATAAAATAGCAGGGAAGAAATAGATCTTGTAAACCCCTGCTTCAAATAATTCTCTAGAGTGTCTCAGCCTCTGTCCCAAATCCACTTTCAAGTACGTGTTAAGAGCAGTAACAGCTGAAAGAGGTTTTCTTTCATATGTCCAGGGAAATCAGAAAGAGAACTTATGAGGTTTCAGCAAAACAGGCCAAAACATGTAATGGGTATAAAACGTGTGAAAGGCATAAAAACAACAATCCTTCTTATGATCTAGATGAGACTGTCTGATGAATGGGCCAAGGACATACACAAGAATAATAAATATTTACAGACAAGGGGAAGAAGAAAAGACAAAGTTCCCAGATTTCTTCATATCTATTTCAAGTATGATTACACTTCACTCTACATCATTTAAATATTTTACTTCTGTACCTTTGATGAGTGGCATGATCAAATTCCATTAATTCCAGATTCTTGATCCTTACAAATTAATACTTCCTCATTTGTCAGACATGGTACAAGCTTCATGGATGACAAGACTGATGACATGTAAATGCATGTGATCTATAACCTTTATCAGTCTCTGATATTCTGCACCTCCAATTTCATGTCCTGGCCTACACCCCTCTTCCTCTAACTAAATTCTGATAAGAAAAATATCTTATTTCTATTTTCACATTATTTCTTAAAGCTATTATCAGCTTCTCAACCTTTACTTGATGAATATAGCTGTCAAAAAACTGGCCATGAAATTAAGTTTTCTTACATTTTTTATATTAGTGATGTTGTTACAAATTTTGGAAGGAAAACAAACATATGAAGCATAGCAGTAGGAGTTTTGGTTAAGACAGTTGTATTCAGAAAGCTGGTCTTTCCTTATATTATACAATAATAGAAGGAAAAGAGAGAAATAGTTAAGGAATCAGAAAAACTAAAGGTGAATTAGTCCATAGGACTCACTCAGAGCCATGAAATGAATGGAAAAATTAAATAGAAATTAAATTAATGGAATAAAAATAACACACATGCAGAGCTAGTTTAAAGGTCTATTTACTGCCATACCATGTCTTCAAGTGAAAACAGAACTAAAGGCAAGGGTAAAGTGTACAAGAAACTAATTTTGTACTAATTTTTCTTGGCACACCTCCTAGATTACAAAAATCTGAAATTAATATCTTCAGGCACCTGTAGATATATGCAAAATGACATCCAGAAATGGGTGAATGCATCTCCCACTCATTTCTCTAGCTTGAAAAGGGGAAGATATGTACAGAAGGTAAGATGTGTTTCAGGGACAAAATACATGTTTTAGGGCTTGAGAAGAAAGCTTAAAAAATAGAAATGAAATTTGAAAATCAAGCAAAAAGTTAAGTAAAGTAAAGTGAGTAAAGTAAAGTAAGTAAAAAGAGGAAATAAATGATGAAATTAATACCCTGCTATAAAACATTGCATGGAGATGTGGGGCAGAGCTCAGTAGCTATTAAGTATTAGCATTAAAGTGCATACTGCTTTTGATAAAAGACTGCACAAAGCTGATTTCCTTCTCTGTCAACATCTTTGAAATGGTTCTCTATTCTGACTATACTGTAGAGCCACTTGGAGGTGATGAACAGAAAATCTGTGAGTTTTGCATGTTTTTTCCAGTTAAATGTGAAGTCAGGTCCAAGTTGAAGTGGAGTTACAAACAAAAGAAATGCCTTAGGCTTGGTTTACAAGGTTGATACTCTTTGGAGCCACTCTGACAAATCTATGAGACTGCACATGTTCTGAAATCATAATCTGAGTGAATTAAACATTGGTGGTTTAAGATGGGCTTTTGGAAATATGAGTAGAGTTCCATCTGATATTACACATTCCTAATTAAAACACTCACCTATGTACTTACAAGTGTTGGTGTGTCATATAGGTCCATTTCTAAACTTGTGTACCTCATTTATCCTAAATGTTTACTGTAAAGTGAATTCATCATATTAAGTATATTCTGGAGGTACCTAACCCTTTCTATTGATAATTTAGACAGATCAAAGTGTCATCTCAGAATAAATATGGAGTTTTTAGGTGGCTGAAGGTAGATGAAAAAAATTCCCCCTTTGTAAGTGGTGTTATAAAAAGCAACAGTCATTCAACTTTACTCAAAGATGTGAGGTTTAATTCAAAAGCTATCTGGGAAAAAAAAAAAAAACAACATTATTATTTACTTAAATATATTTCACTGGGAAAAAAAGTACTTCAGAAAAATAAATGATTCAGGCTTATGTTTAGTACATTTATCATTTTTCTGTGAAGAAAGAAATAGTTTAAACTGAAAAAAGATAACATGTATCATGATAATTACAACAGAAAGCTATTATAATATCACTGCATGTTTGACAAAAACCCAGAAGCATTTCTAGGGGTATGGGATTATTTCACTCTTCATTACACTACTACTTCTGCTAAGTAATGGATATTCCCATGGCATAATATGATATACAGTACAGTGTTGGTGCAACTTTGTCCAGGCACTCCCTTTCTGATCCATTTTCCTTCCTGTAGCAAAGGGTTCCATACTGACCCCCTAAGTCCAATGGATCTGTTTTGTTCCAGTACAATGGAAAAGGGAAAAGAGGAGCAACAGGAAACACAGGATATGGTGTGGGGATGAGGGTGGCATCATAGTAGTGCCAACTCCCGAGTGCTGTCCACACTTTGGTGGTGTGTCTCATCATACTGCATATGGATTTATGGGGAGAAGTATACAAAAGAAAATAGCAAACAGCAAAAAAATCAGTCCTACTGATAGGAAAATACATAAAAGCAGTGGAGAAGATTATTTTCAGTCGAACAATGACCTCCACGATCTTGCAATTTGAAAAACATTAAGAATCTGACAATAGACACAGTTTGACAAGTATTAGATTTGATAGACTCTATCCATCACTCCACGGCTGGTACGGCAGTTCATGGCCGCTGGAACAGCACCTCTTCAAAAGAGGGACATTCCACTGGCTAAGTGTTGAGATTAAGCCCACATAATCCAGGAACCAGGAACCATCCTGCTCGGGTCAAGGTCACTCACTGTCTCTGATGCTCTAGGCAGAATGGTGGGCACTTCTCTTAGAGTGCTGCTTCAGCTGGGGTCTGCACAAACAGCAAGGGGAGGGGGTGGCAGTAATGCAGAAGGGACAATGGTGCAGGAGACTGGAAAGATGCAGTGGCAGGGAACAGAAGGAGGAAGAGATTTCCCCTGATGCCGGAGGCACCTTTGCAGAATCACATCAATGCTCTGCAGACTGAGAAGGAAAGACCCATCACATCAAAGGAGGTGCTGGAGCTGAGCAAGGCAGCCCCATCAGCTCCCCAGGTAACCACCAACATAACCAAGTAAAGGTGATGCGTGACAGCAGTGGCAACTCTCCTCTCAAGGGTGTGGAGGAACCCACCTTTTGACCTGATATGGCCAGATGGACGCACTCCAATAGTTGTGCTCAAGGGCCCAGTCTCCAGGTGGTGACCAGTGATGGGTGCAGCTGCTCAGGGATCAGTATAGGGACTGGCACTGTTTAACATCTTTGTTGGTGACATGAACGATGCAATTGAGTGCACCCACAGCAAGCTGCACACCAAGCTGTGTGGTTTGGTTGACACACTGGAAGGAAGGGACTTCATCCAGAGTAATCTTGACAGGCTGGAGAGGTGGGTCTGTGTGATCCCCATGAGGTTCAACAAGGCCAAGTGCAAGGTTGTGCACCTGGACTGGGGCAATCCCAAACACAAATAGAGACAATGTATAGAGAATGAATTGACAGAAGACCTGAGGAGAAGGACTTGGGCGTATTGGTTGACAAGAAGCTCAACATGACCCAGAAATGTACATTTGCAGCTCAGAAATCCAACTTTGTCCAGGGCTGTGTCAAAAGGACTGTGGCCAGCAGGTCAGAGATAATTCTCCACCTCTGCTCTGTTCTCACAAGACCCCAACTTGGAGTGCTGTGTGCAGCTCTGGGGTCCACAGCTAAGGAATTACTTGAACCTGTTGGAGTCCATCCAGAGGAGAGCAACAAAATTGTTCAGAGGGCTGGAGCACCTCTCTTATGAAGACAGGCTGAGACCTTGAGTTGTTCAGCCTGGAGAAGAAAATGCTCTAGGGAGACCTTGCAGCACCTTCCAGTACTTGAAGAGGGGCTACAAGAAAGCTGTAGATGTTTTCAAGGTCAGGTTGGATGGATCTTTAAGCAAGTTGATCTACTAACTGGCATCCCTGCCCATGGCAGGGACACTGGAAATAGATGATCTTTAGGATCTGGTCCAATGCAAATTATTCTATGGTTTTGTCATTCTATGATTCTATGATTCTATGTTATATAGAATATAATCAAGATTTATAAACAGATTACATGACTGGAAGTAGAACCAGATGTTTGGAGGAAAATATTATTACAAGGAAAAATATGCTGTTTATGTTCAGGTCTGAACACTTAGTAAAGCATTGTCTGGTGTGATTTGAAGCCTTGAGATCTCAGTGGTGATGGAACCTAAGGATTAGGGAGGCTTTCTTAGCCTGAAACACTGCAGCAGAGTAACTAAGTAAATGTAATTTTGACCTAGTTACAAGACTTTGAACATTTAATAGAGAGTTACTCACAGTAGTTGAAGCTACACTTTTACCCAGTGAGCTGAAACTAACTCTTTCGAGTCAATGCAAACATAGTTTAAAAGTGGTTTGATTGTCCAAGGATATGCACTGTGTAACCCAATTGCCTTAGTTACACTAGGACAACTTGTATAATAAAGCCAGTGAGTGGATGTGGATCCAGACAAACCTTGCTTTACCTTGGGGGTATAGAAGCATCATCATGTTTCAGTGAGCAGCCACCCGTCTGTAATTGTCGACTTTTAGAAAGAAGGATGAAAAAGAGATTAAACTCCAGTGAGTCAGGGAATAACTTCAGATTTATTTAATTAGCAGGAATCAAGAGCTTTTTGAAATGTGCTTTTCATGAAAGGAAACCTCCCTCCAGCTGCTTGTCTTCTCTAAAGCCCACAGCTGTTCTCTGCTTGATTTTACACTGCCCACAGGTCTCCCCCACAATCTGAGCCAGCCTGTGAGTCTTCTAGGCCTGAGGCTGGCACAGGGGAATCCCTTTATGCTTCCTCAGTCTCTTGAAATGTTGCACAAACAAAAAAAAAATTGCAATTTATTTTAGGATACAAGGCCCTAAGTTAGACTGAAGCAGACTTGGCAGAATATATTGTTCATACTTGAATTCATTTTTATTCAGTTTAAACTTCATAACTAAGAGGTGTGTATTTTAACCAACAAAATTGATAAACTAGTGCATATTGAATCAGATTGGTTTGATTATCCAGCCTCACCCTCAGAAGACAGCAGTGGCTTTCTGGAAACATTTAAGTTGTGTTGCCTTGACACCTATGGAAGTGAGGAAAGAGTTCAAGGCCATTCCAGATGCATTCTAAGATATTCTTTCCTATTCTTTCCTACATATACCAGAGTGAGAAGGATGGAGGATATTTTTCCACCTCTGCAAAGCATTTGTGCTGTCAAGAACTGAGATGACTAAGTTCACAGTGGCACCAGGGCTGCATGGCCAGCCACAAGCATGAAGAAAGGCAGAAATATCAGCATTTTCTTTCTCAGCCCCTAACCTATTCTCTGTACATGGCCATTTCATGGCTGAACAACCAATGCTGGTCAAAACATCTGTGGCAGAGCCCAAGACTGAACAAAGTATTGTAGCACTGCCATCATTGCTGATAACCACTTCCACACCTACAAAACATCTTCAAGTGTCCTTCTCTCCAAAGCAACACAGTGTCTCTGCCTCTTCAGGGTGCCAGAGTATGGTCTAAGGAAAATTGTTCTCCCATAGCACCACTCTCTGCTATCCACCACTGCTGGAATATCAGAGGAGGCATCCACCACTGATCCTCTTTTGTTGTTCAGCAAGAGCACTGCTGAAATTATAATGAGATTGGGGGTAGGAGGGGTTGGTGAGGGGAGGGGTGTTTCAAGGACAACTGCAATGGTCAACACCAAGTGGGAAGAAAAATGACTGTAATCAGCATGCAAAGCCTGCCAGTGAGGTTTTCAAACCAGGGAAACATAATCAAGTTTTTAGGGCAGAACCACAAAGCAAGCTCAGCACTTTTGCCATTATTGGAGCTACTGATAACAATTACTCTCCTGGTGGCAGGGACAGGGACAGGGGTCTTCTCTCCCTCTTGATTTTGACCTTTGTAAATCTTTTGGCATTGATGCAGCAATTACTGCTTAAACCCATTACAGGCGTAGAGATGGAGCTATCATCAATCATTACTTTTTGAAGGCCCTGTGTCCTGTTGTGCTATACACTGCATGAGCACCAAACAAAAGGCTTGCCCAAAACAAATGCTCTTTTCTTGCTTAATAATCAAGGGAGAATCAAATTCCTGGGAGTCAGGAAGATAGATGCTAAATGTAAAGATGCATCATTTCTGATTCTACAATGACCTTCCAACATCTGCTCCGTTGTCTATTCACAGTTCATACCACTGCTGTAACTGCATGGGGTGAGTATAGGTTTTATTTTAATAGTCGCTTAGTAGGCAAGCAGTGGCTAATGAGGCAGAAGAACAACAGCTTCCTTACACCTACTCCATGCAGTAAAAAGAAAGCCAGAAATTATTTCATTTGTTTTAAGTGCAGATCATGTGCTTTTAGAAAAACATCCATACTTTAGTATGACCTGTATCAAACTGCTGCTGTACAGGGTACAGCAACTGCTGTCACAAAGGTGCAAAACAGGTGCTGGAGTTATTACACAAGCCACAGGTAAAGAGCACACAGAGTTAAACCTGTGGAAGCTGGGTGGGAACAGCTAAACTGGCTTCCTGAAAGCATAGGAAGAAAGGTGGGATGCCAGGAGAAGTCAGATAACTTCTCATCTGGTCATCAGGGCCATTTAGAGGTAGGACCTTATTTATTATTATATACAGAAGGAAATGTCTTTTTTCTAATGTTTAAAGACTGTATGTGTGTGTGTATATATATATATATATATATATATATATATATGTAATAAAACATCAATATACACTGATAGACTTATATACACAAATACAGTGTTTATTATATATGTGTACTCCTATAAGTAAGTATCTTTAAAACCTTGTATTTGTCCCCTTCAAATTTCTTTTCTTTTTTTGAGAGGTTCTGGCTAAATTTCTAATATTGAGAAAAACATAAATTGTATAGATGTTCATGAAGATGATCAGCTTCTTCTAGAAGGTACTTGTGGCGGATATTGTTCCACAGTATGTTCCAGTCAATTGTCATACAGAAATTAGGCATACAAATTCAGAAGGAATAAATATTATTCTTTCACATGTCTTGGTTTGAAACTCTAATTATGGACTGAAATCCCTAAGAAAAATGTCTTTTCTCCATGAAAGTGAGATAGCTGCCAAAAGACACTTAGAAACATGTGAAAGATGAGTTCCCTACAAATGAACATATGAAAGCTCCCTGTCAAAAAGAAAGGTGGTTTTAACTAATGATACCTGTTAGGTTTTCAGGCTTTTTACAGAACTGTGAAAGTTTGAGATGGCTGTGGTCCTCCAAACCAACAAGATCAACAAGAACACAGAGAGGTAGAAACCCTAAGGTGCAGATTTTGTCCTGAATTGTCTGGAAATGAGGGGATTCAGTTATGCCTGTGCTAATAAACCCAAAACTGGCATTTAACTCCTGCAGCAGGGGCTAAGGCTGGCAAAGTGAGAAAGCTCACATGCTGACCTCTGCAAGAAGTCTCAGCCCCTAGAGTTTTAAGCTTGTGGGAGGAACACAGATATATAAAAGCTTTTTTGGAGAGGGAAGAATAAGCCATTTATTAGTTGAATTTTTGGAAGGCATACAGGAAGACTGAATAAAGGTCTGGCATAGTAAAAATAGCTTTTTCATGGGATACTTGAAGCCAGAGAGTCATAAGAGGTAATCTGGGACAGGAAACATAGTGACTGACTATCTTCTTATTAATAAGGAGATCTGGCACTCTCTGACAGCAGTTTTGCAGACATTCAGCACTTCAAAGGAGCTACCAAGTTAAAAATCTTCAGCCCCCTTATGTCTGTCAAACATACTCAGGATTCAGCTGTCACAGGGGGAAGCAGGTGCCCAGAGTAGAACAAAAGAAAAGACAATGATAAAAATCCACAGCAAACCTGCAATGAGTGGCCCATTTCATGCCTTCCATCAAAGACTCGGTCCTGAACACTCCCCCACCAGGCCAGGGCCAAATCTCCAAACCTCAGAGGGTCAATGCCCAGCTGTTCTACACATATCTTTGGTACTAAATGTCTGCTACAAAAAGCATTATGGAAAGTTTCCATCTTGCTCTCTTGGCTTTTGCATTCTCCATTTTTCCTACATGAGAATGCTTCTGACACTCTCAGGGAAGTCAGTTTTCTCTTGACAGCTTAATAATTAAATAGGTACTGTAAACTTCCCAACAGAAGGAAGCTGCCAAATTGTCCAATTTGCTTAGAGACCTGCAATTTCAATTTGGAGTTTTTGTAACTACAGACCTGAGCTGGATTCTAATACAAGAACCTATTAAAATATCCAAAGGCAAAATAATTACTCTGGGAGAGGTCTTCCAAACTACCTGTAGGCAGTGACAGCTCAATAATATTTGATTCATCCCCTAAAGCACATTTGTCAAGAAGAAATATCTCTGATGATATTTCCAAGAGAACTGGACATGAGGGATGACCTTCATAAATAAAGGCAGTCAGACCCACAGCAGGTGCAATGTATACATATATTATGGCTCTGTCTGTCTCTCTCTACCTCTTAAAAGAGAACAGAAGAATAGGAAGAACCTTCTACTTGATGTGGTGGTGACTGAAATCTCAACTATTTTTGCTGATTCTGAATTTGAATCAGGAACACCAAAAAGTTTAAATTAAACTTTTATATATCTTCTTTTCTCTTTTTCACTCCTTTATATAAATCAGATGCAAGATACAGCAACTGAAAAAGGTCTGCAAAAATTAGACCAGTACACTAAAGGCAACCAATCTTTTCTGAAAGTAGCAGTGTAATGTGACAGAAATATCTAATACTGTAAAAACAACTTGGGGCTGCATTCCATCCCTCCAGTCCTTAGAGTTAGAAACTGTTCACCTCTCAGCATAATTTAGAGAAGCCTCTGAAACTTTTAAAGTTCTGTGACATCCAGTAACAATCACAGTGACACCAGCAGGACCATTGAGACTCTGCAATGCTTTTGTCCACAGTGTGCTTCCAGCTCACCTCCTCCCCTGTGGCATTTAGGAGGGATCGAGACAGTCAATCACCTTAGCTCCTTCCTCACTGACCTTAGACTTCATGGAAAAAGGGAAAGCATCAGTTCTCCATTTAGGGAATGAATACAAGATCAAGAAGGGCAAGGCAAGATGTAGTTGAGGCACAGCTTATATACTACCAGAACCAGAATAGAGGGAAATTACTTGGTGGTGTTAATATGCTGACAAACATAGTTTATCTCATCAAAAGAGGCAGTGTAAAGTCAAGGCCTTCATGCCTGAAAACTCGTTATCTACTCTCCAGAAAGCTATTACATCATCTCCATCTCCTACTTTTCAGACCAACCACCTAAGTAGTAAGCATTAAATTAGTTTGTCCAGAGTTTATCACTGGTAATCCTTCATCACATTTCATTTTCAGGATACATTTTTTCTCTTTTTTTTTTACTGAAAAAAAGGAGAATTATCAAAAATAATACACAATGCCAGAAACATTTCTTGCTTCTTGTAGTCAGAAGTATGTGGCCATATCTATTCATTCTACAAATAAAACAGTTGTTTGTGGTGTATTGCCCTGGCTGAAGCAGCATAGATACAGCAAACAACAAAACACTGTTTGCTGTCAAGTCTACTCCTTGTTTTTTTCTCTCAAATTTCCTTCATCTCTTAGTTGTCACTAATAATTTCTAAACACTCATGTGCAACATGATTATACTGTGATTGCAAAGGATGACGTTTTCCCTGCTAAATTTAAAAGTCTTTACAGGGGTCCTAGGAATTTTCCTGTCTCTATTGTCAATAGCAAAGGACAAACAGGTTTACAGGATGATGCTTCAGCTCTTCCAAGAAGTGGATGAAATGCTGCTGCCTAGATATAAAACTATCCAGAAGACCCTGCACACAGAGAGTTTATCACTCATTCTGTATTACCATGGAAAGAATAAGAAGGACCCCAGGTCCTGCAAGTGTATATTCTGGCTGTGGTTCCACTCATCCATTGATTCATCTACAACCACAATGGTGGAGCACAGAGTTTATTAAATTCACAGAGGATGATGACTTTTGAGTGTCAGGGCATGAACAGTAGATATCTTGAAGGACACCTTCATAATTTGAAAATATGAATTAGAAATAGATGAAAAAAAAATCAACACAGCCAAACATAAAATGTTGCAGGTAGCTAGAAATTACCAATTAGACTTAGTGAAAAGGATTGCAAGACGACAGAGATGATACACTAGATGATACCTTGAGATTTTTTTTCTTTTTCTCTATGCATGGTTGCCTGGAGGAATCTGTCTCTACTTCATAGCTAAAAACTACATCTATCTAAAATGTTTAATATCCTAATATCTGCACTTTATGTACATAATATTGAGAGAAAGAGAGAAATAAGAAAAAGAAATAAGAAATAATTCACTGTCTATTCACTTCCTATCAATAAACTCTTCTCATCACATGCCTGATCACTTTTAATATCACTGATATTAAAAGCAGAAGATCCTCAGTTTAGTACACCAGACATTCAAGGGCATAAAATTTCTTACCTTAATGCAGAGTATAGATCAGAATATAGGACAAATATTTCAGTAGTGTCCTTATTCTTTCTTGAGCTAAATAAGTTTCAGAATCTGCACTTGAAACATAGGACTTATCTGGATATCTGATAGATACAAAGTGCCCAAGACACACACAAATACAGAAGAAATGAGAAAATGGTTACAATTCATGCCAGGAAAAAGAGATAAAGACATTACACCTGGGAAAAAGAGTGTCTAAATAAACCTACAGGGGATTTGAGCTCCCCTGGGAATAAACAGTTCTGCACTGTCTGCGATAGTCCTAAATTTCAATACAAAATTAAGGTGAAGGAACAAGGAAAAAGAGTGCAATATTTACAGAAAATATTTCTTTGGTAAGTTGTAACGAGTACATAAAATCACAAAATAGTTTCCAAAAGTGAAAAATTGTTCCTAAAGACAAATTACCAGAATGAAGAATGAAAAAACAAAAACTGTATTAAATGTTGTCCTCAGCCTTTCTCTCCGCTAAGTCGTATTTAGCTGTACTTAGTCAGAGTTCTGTTTCCTGGACTTCGCTCCTCCATGTGCTGATCAGAGGGAGCTTCTCCACACTGAGTGAGTCCCTTCTGACAAACTCTTCTCTCAAGTTAATCTAAAAGTGAAGAGATGGGAAAATGTCTCATTATGCAGCAGCAGTCAGCTTTTTGTCCTACGAGGTTTTTCTCTAAATTACCAAACATTTTAGTGGATGGAAGTCTCTAGATTTTGTCTTCTGACTTATTAGCGCACACTGTCTCCTAAATCAGAATGAAGACTAATGACAACTCAAATGCCAGGAACAGTCTGAAAGGATAAATTAAGTCATGCTTTCATCCAAACGCAAGAAAAATTTTGTGATTTCAGATGAAACTCATGGTTGCATGCATATAAGTCCCTGGAAGTATCACAGATTCCAGTTAATACCTACTGCCAAATTTTGCACTGATTTACACCATCTGTCACCGTATTAGAGTCACTCACTAAAATCTGTGGAAGATTTGGTTCATTACACAGTTTCATTTATTTGGTATCATGTACTGCAAAGGAATAGGAAAAACTTCTTGTTATAAAAGCATCTAATCCATTCTCATAACAGCAAAGCTTTAATATTTTCTTTCATTTTGCTGACAGAATTGTCATTATGAAGACAATCATTTAGAATTATTTGTTTCACCCATTATCTTTTGAATTAACTGCTTCCATTTACACCTTAAACATTTAAGACCTTCTTAGTACCTTTATTTTTTTCTAATCTGAGTCACTATTGTCAGACATGCTGTGCAATATAAAAGAGATGTTAGAGACTTTGTCCTCATTTTTGATGTGAACACACTGTTGATTTTTCATTGCTGAAAAACACTTTGAAACATCATGATGATTCATAGTAGCAGACATTCATTGCAAAAATTTTTGTCCTTTCATGCCAACCAACTTGCAGTGATAATGGCAGATAGCAGGTGCTGCAGTTGTAGTGGTTGTTTTGAGATGTGTGATTCAGTTTAACTGGATACTTTATCCACTGGTATCCGACTCTTTCACTGCTCTGCTATTGCCCCTCCAGCAGCACCCTCCAAAACAATTTTGTCAACTGCAGAAATCAAACTATTCATTTCAATTCTTCCTAAGAAAGCAGAGCAAATAAGCACCAATCTCTTTTGCTCCTGCTGTCTTTCCAGAAGACTCTGAATATGTAGCACTTTCTGCTAATGCACTGAATTGTTATCTTCTGTGTAATTTCAACATTATGTTGTCAGTTCTGAATGTTAATGCTGATCCTGAGCCAAGACCAACAGTTTCAGATTTTTAAAAGATTTTGAACTTTTCAGCTGTGGCGAACTTCATCTTCTATTTTTTTTGTAGGTTCTGGTGGAATCTGAGCAATATTTAGACCACCTACAAAGGTCTCTAAAATCAAGATTGCTAAGAGTAGCTAAGTGTCTTCTCTTCAGGATCACCAGATTCTGTCCTCACACAGAAACAGAACAGTCAAAGGTACATTTCATATCCAAACCTCCTATTAAAAGCTTCATTTGTTCTGAAGATATGCACTATGTACACAGTCAAGCAGTGTCAAAGTGCAGATTACCAGAAGGTGCCCTGGATCACATGCAGCTCTCATACATACAGTTTAGGAGACACCTATTCCAAAGATAGATCTAGAGCTGATCAGAACATGGAAAGTGGTAGATGACAGAAAATGGAAAGATGGCAAATCTATAACAACACTTTACACGCTTAAATAGTGAACCATAGCAAAGGAGGCTCTCTTCTTCCCCATTTTACACATACAGGATCACAAGCTGATGCTAGAGGAAGGCAACCCAATGATTTGAAGACATTGTTTGATCTATATCATTGGAATTGTTTATGCATACAAAATATAAGCCAGAGGAGCCAGAGGTGACTGTTTCCTATAAGAATGGTGATTTCAGGTAAGGAAGAACGCTTAACAGCCATTTCACCTAGACATTTCTAGATTTCACTGAACATGCCTAAAAACAGAATGGGCATTCAAAGAAAAAAAGAAAACACCTGCCAAATGGAGGTACCTTGGGATACCCATCTTGAAAAGTTAGTACATTTGGTTATTTCAAAAATGTTGCTAGTTCTATCAAAAGGACTGATTTGGGTGACATAGCCATGTCACCCTTCCCCTGGAAAACACAATTGTGTTTTGAACACTAATACTTTCAGCTTTACATTTTAATTTGGGGTGACTGAGACACTATGAGTGTAGGCACAGTTAAGGCAAAGAAGAACAAATACAAGTGAAAAGTTTAATGAACTATAAAAAATATATAAAACTCCATTTCTGCCATGGGTCAGAACAGATTTCAGAAGAAATCTGAAGGATTTTACTTTCAACAGCCTCACTTATTTTGAAAGCAGTAATCATGAGAGAAGACAACAAACACTGAGATGACAGGGATGATCATTTTGGCTAGTCTCGGAGAATGTGAGATCAAAAATAATTCAAAGGTTTTGTGGATGTTTATATGCTATAATGTTTTCCCATCCACTTAGTCCCATTAATATCCTTCTAGTCTCCAAGATTTCTGAAACTGTCAGCTATAAGCCAGTGTTCTGTAAAAGACCTTCATTTGTATCCTTGGCTTTGGCATTGTACCCTGTCTGCATCCCGTTCCTGTGATGAACACCTGCACTGACATTCCTTCTCAGCAAATAGATTTTGTTACAAATGATCCCATTATTGATTTTGTAGTAAGTTGAGTAAATCCTAAGTCTCAAATATGGTATGGTGGTTATGTTTCACAGCTTTCAGTACCTTATTGGCATTCAAGTTGTGCTAGCCCCCACTAAAATCATTTTGTTGTGGCATGAAGCACAAATGCATTTTACTGTTACGCTTACTGCAGCGCTGCCAATTATTTTAATGCTGCCATATGAGAAATAAATGAATGCTTAGATGTTTGTTTCAGCAGCTGGCTTTTAAGCAAAATCATTCTCTGTATTCTTTGCAGAATGTGCTTTTATCACATCAAATTCTGTATCACGGAATCTATCCAACTTCTTGTGAGGCAAGCCTGCCTTTTACAGACAGGCACAACATAGATGTGTCTTTTTAATATTTTTGAGCAACTGTGATATATTGTTGCCTTTAATATATTAAACTTAGCAAAGCCTGCAGCAGCAGATTGCAAAACAGACCTCATCACATTTTAACCACTACTGCCCTCTTTGTCAATAAACACCGTTAGAAATAGGAGCAGGGTTGTTTTTAAAAAAATCACACACTAAAGAATTTAAACATCCTTTCTCTGCCCCTCCCCCCTTCCACCAAATTATTTCTTTCTGGTCCCAAAGGGTGCTTGCAATTGAATGACAGATACCCAGTCTTTACATGCCACTTATTCCTGTGTTCAATAGTAATGAGACCTGTCATATTACAGTTTACTGATAAAATGCTAAACAAGATTGACAGGAAATCTAAGGAAATTTGGAGGTCAAGGGGTTAGAAAACCTCCCCATGTACCTATTGAATCTCAGAGACCAACCTAACATTTTTTAAGTCACTAAACACAGTGAAATATATCTTAGCTTTCCTAAATAAGTAGGACACATTTGCCAGACAGATAATTCAGTATGCTCTTTTCCCTGCCTGCAGTGGAGGCAGTGGAACTAGATGATCTTTAACATCCCTTTCAACCCAAACCACCTTGTGTTTCCATGACTTGAGAGCATCTATTTCTTCCTGTTCCTGTAAGGGAGCCTGGGACACAGAAAAGATGCTGAACCAACTTGCTGGGCCAGACATCCTCTGCTGATGTGTGCCACCAACCCAAGATCAGTGTCTGAGTGCTGCCCCTGGTACTGCCCTCCATGCATTCTGTCACACAGAAAAGAACAGCACTGGGGGAATTGACAGCAAATATGACATTAACCCTCAGCAGCTGAACTCTTGAATATCTGCCTACAGCTCCTGATTGAATCTACATGGGATTTTAAGACACCACTTACTTATGCACAGTTAACTCAAAACCGAGGAGATTTTTATGTCAAGGTGGTGATTAGGAGGTAGGTGGGTAGGCAGCCAGAGGCAGAAGTAGCTTTGGCACTTCAGCTGTTTTCTCAGCAAATTACCACTCACAAAGAAAAAGAGAGAAAGGGGTGCAGACCTGTCTTTAATAGATTTATATCATGAACATTTTGTGAAGATTCTCATAGATAATTTGTGCGGGTTATATGACTAAAAAAGCAGAGACCAGGGACAGAAGTCTTTTAGATATCTGCATTGTTTATATCACAAATATTCATTCTGAGATCCCTGTATGACTAGTGGAAGAAAATAGACTTTACTTAAGAGTACTTCACTTGATAATGACGTGGGTATTCAGGACTCAAACCTTTCTAAGAAAATCCCTAGGCCACCAGCATTTGATGACTGGCACAGGAACCACAATGCATGAAAAAGTTGCTTGGCATCAGACACAAAAACATCATGCCCTGATTTGTGTCTATTTCCTAAAAGCAGAAGGCACAATGAGTAGAAAGAAACCATCCCAAAGGTTTTCTTTACCCTATATATTTCAATTCCTTCCTAGGACAGTGTCAACCAGAGCTGCACTTGCTGACAGCTGTTGCCATTCATTCATGTTTGTTACACACATCTGCTGTCTTCTTTAAATGCTTTCTCTGTAATGTGGATTTTTGTCCAGGATTTAGATTGCATTTCTGGGTAGCTGGGAATAGGGAGCAGAAAATTGTTTACAGCCTGCAGAAATGGAGAAAGGTTCTGTGCAGAAGTGAAATGAAGAAGACTCTTGGCACAAAATCAACCTGCCACAGTGTGTTGTGCTTGCCTGTCTGCCACAGAGCCTGACTGTCAGTGTGCACTGTGCAAGTGTACGTACTTCAAAGAGCTACTTTGGTTTGTTCCTGATGAGAATTTGCCCCCCAGGCCATAAAGTAGTTACCAGGCACATGATATATGTCTTTACCCACAGTTTGCTTATGCTTTATGTATCCTTCTTTGTGATGTAGCATTGTTATTAAAAGGCACAATGAAAGTTTGAACAAGTAAATGCTACTATGTCATGATGTTCCACCCATATATACATCAGCAATCCTTTCTGCTAGACAAACTGGACATAGAGAAGCACTACAGTATTTCTGATTTGAATACTGAGATTTGTATTGAGATTTTCAAAAAAATGAAAGGCATCAGTTAGAATTATGTAAATCCTGTACAAAGGAAAAGGAGTCTATTTGTTGATATTTGTTCTGGCAGAGTGCATGCTCCATGTTGACATGGTTTTCCTGAATTATACAAGCTGGTGCTTATAAAGTGACACAGCACAACTCAATCCTTACCATAGGATTACAAAGTCAATCCATTGTTGATCCAAAGGGTAGGTACTATTAGCTAGACAGCTTATTTTTCCTTGAAAAATTCCTTTTCTCCATGCTTATTCTTCCTTGATTAGTTGATTGATAATTTTATGTAGAAAATTAAATCAAAAGACAAATGATAGTTTTTCAAAGGCACTCAGTCCACAGGATACTAGCTTAAGTGCTCTCCAATGCCCTTCAGATGAGCCAAGATGTGAACTATTTATCAAGGCAATGAAGTTTAGTTTTATAGCCACAGTAGGCATCACCTTGCAATGAATGGCAAGTGCATGCATTTATATCAAAATTACATTGACTGCTTAAAAAGAGAGTTATTTTGACACATGGATTAAAAAAAAATATTTAAAAAAAAACAAAACAGACTGTTACATATGTAGCTTTAAAGATATCTGATTACATGTGGTGCTAAGTGGAAATGCATTACTAAACAGCTGAGGTAAAAGAGCTTGATCCTCCTAAGAGCTCTAGGAGCTAAGTCTCTAAACTTCAGCTTCAACCCTACACAGCTGTGGTGGCAATCATGGTTTAACTGTTTAATCCCCTCTCCTGTGTCTTCCTACCACAGGACACTCTCCTTTTGGCTGTCCTGTAACAACCATTAATGGCATTGCGAGGTCAAATTGATACAGATAAAAAAAAAAAAATGTTGTTGTTGTTGTTGCTGTTGCTTATGTAAACCAAAAAAGTTTGCTGCACAGTCACTTGAGCAAGAAAGCATATCTTGACCTCATTGTGGGATCGTGAAGTGGTACGAGCAGGTGCTGCTTAATGTGATACTAACATAAAGGTCTTCATTGTTGTGCTGGTTTTGGCTGGGGTAGAATTAATTTTTTCAAAGTGGAGCTGTGTTTTGGATTTGTCATGAACACAGAGTTGATATTACAGAATTGTTTTGTTACTGGTGAGCAGGGCATACACTGCCAAAGCTGTTTCAAATTTCCATCCTGCCACACCGATTGGGAAATTGGGAGTGCATAGGAGGATGAGAGGAGACACAGCCAGGACAGGTGACCCCAACTGCCCAAAGGGATATTCCAGACCTCATGGCATCATGGTCAGTATATAGGGCTGGGGGAAAGAAGGAGGAAGGGGAGAAAGTTTGAAGTGATGGCATTTTTCTACCAAAGTAGCTACCATGTGTGATGGGGCCCTGCTCTCCTGGAGATAGCTGAACTCCTGCCTGCCCTTGGGAAGTACTGAATTAATTCCCTGTCTCGCTTTGCTTGTGTGCATGGCTTTTGCTTCCTCTTTTGAAATGTCTTTATGTGAACACATGAGTTTTCTGGCTTTTACCCTTCCAGTTCTCTGTCCTATCCTGTTGGTGGGGGAATGAGCAGCTGTGAGGGGCTTGGCTGCTGGCTGGTGTTAAACCAGAACAGCACATTGTCAGAACACAAAGTTAATCATCCAGGCTCCCTATGGAGCCCTTTTAGACACATGACCTACACTCTGACTTGTCAATATTGCCTACACAGGTTTTTTTGGAAGTGCATATATCTGACCAAAACTAGACAAATTCAGTATAGGCATTCACATCTGAGCTCATTGGCCCAAGCTCTCTGTGTAATCAGCAGAGAGACAGATACATTCAGAATGAGATTCATACGACTTTTTATGGCTCCTTCAGGATCAGATGAATTGAACAGTAAAATGGGCAATCTGTCTTCACTGCCTACAAAGAGAGTCTAGGGTAATTAGCTCAGATAGACTGGAGATACCTGCTTTTGCTCAAGTGAAATGCTCAACTTTTGCTCTCCATACTCAGTGCTGCCCTTGATTCAGTTCACCATCTGCTGACTGAATTCAGAAAGTCAGATCACTAGCTCTATATATTACAGATTTTTTTTTATATATATAGCAAGTCAGTAGTAAGAACAAAGTGTTTGTATGCATGCTGGAGGAGAGAGAAAAGAGCAAGGTCTTGATGAACACTGAAAATCACATGGCAGGAGCTGGAAATCAAAGCTAACCCTGAAGAAACCTGCAATGACCCAGAAACAAGATTTCTCAGGACAGTCTGTGTCTAGGTTTGCCTGTCCCAGCATGTTTTCAGGGTATTCAGGCACAAGATAGGATTCTGTTATACTGACTCTACTTTATGAACACTCAAAAGATCTACCAGATCTTAAACACATAACTTTGTGAATGATGAATGAAGTGCAGGAACAACAGACGCATAGGGCCAGGGGTTACCGTTCAGTGTGAGTTTTTCTTAACCCCTGCAGGATACACCAGTCTGCAATTTTTAGAACTAGCCTGTCTCCATTAGTGAGTGAGGTAGCAGAGATTAACAGATTAGAATGGATGCTTAATTTTCTGACAATAAAGTGAGATTAAATGAAACCCATCACTAAATAAGTCTCACAATTAATTTGCCTCAAATGATGATGAAATCTGTTCAAGGAAGTAGCAAGGTGGATTTTACCTTTACTTTACTATGATGCATTCAGATAATTTAGAATCAAGCACTCTAATTTCTTAAACCATTATCTTCTTTCTAAAATGAAAGCTTTTTGTGATGGAACTTACCTGATAAAAGATATACACCCACACACTCACACCAAATATGAAATCAAATTAATGAATTCATATATTTCTGCAAAATTCATAAAATCATTTATGCAAACAAAACTTTCTGTTTAGAAGAGCATGAATTAATTTCATTAGTGTTTCATTAATGATGTAGAGGGAAATAAAAAACTCTGTTCATACCTTCTCTGTTCAACCAGCCACAAAAGGAACTAATAATTTTGTTGCTGTTTTTTTGCTGTAATTTCAGAAGTTGTTTTTAACTGCAAGACAAAAGAAAAAAATTACTAGGATGTTCTCATCGTCAAAGAAAAGCAAAAAAATCCTTTTACTTATAGAAAAAAGAGAATGTTTCTTCCACACTTTTCAAAACTCTGCCTCTTTTGCTCCTGATTGTTTCCACAAAAAGGATTAGATAGGCTCCAACATACTTCAAGACTACTTCATTCTATTTTAGCTCTGAGGTCAGCATTTTGGGTGAGAATGATCTTACACTTTTTGAAAGACAAGTGAAAAGGAAACCTGCTCAGCATTGTACTTATTTGCAATGAAGTTTCTTAAAAAAAAGATTTATTTTTAATAGCACTTATTACTAACTATATCACACATTTAAGAAGAACCAGATATTTCATCAATAAACCTGTGCACATGGAAGGGAGAGGATGTGGAATAGGACTTAATCCTTAAATTAGTAAATACTGTATCTATGCACTCCTTTCCAGCCAGGATCAAGCTCCCAGGCAGCCTTTCATCCAGGCATTCCCCAAGACTCCTGAATAAGGAAGACATCTAAGTAAAACTCCTCATCTGTGTAAGATACACTTAGTTTTACCTCCTGTTCTCAGTGGAAAGGTAAGCAGAATGAGATGACGTTGGAATTAAAGTCATATAACTGTCAAAATCTAAAACTGAGCAGTTAGTCTAAATGAATCTTCTAGTGTGCCTGTGTATTTCAGGGTTTGAGGCTAAAGCAGGGTTTTCCAGGCCTGGGGAAAAAAATATATCTAAGCACCATGACTATGTGAGTCATGGAAGTGAAACAGAGGGGAGCTTGACAGTGTTAAAAAATTGGAAGAAAAATGAGCAATATTGTAATCCATCAAATAACTCTAAAAAGCCTACAAACAGAACATTATCAGTTGTGCTACTTATCAAAACCATTCAGAGTATATATATAGCATGAACTAAATGCAGCAAGAACTGAATAGTTGTTTAAAAGGAAAAATAAAACCATTAGCATATACATAAATGGGGAGTTTTGGCTCAGATTCTTTGGACATGGGCTGGTGTCTTATGGTTGCTAGCTGGTGCCAACACCACCATATTATGCTTGTGACTTGCATGTCCTGTGCAAAAATCCAGCCTTCAGTTCTGGTTGAATGACACATGGTGATGCAAGCTCTGGAGCAGACAATGTTGCTGGTGGGTAGCAAATTAATGGCCAGTCCAGGAACAAAATTAGGGCAGTTTGTAGGGTGAGAGAAGAAAACTCTAAAAGGAAGACAAAATCTATGAATTACAAGGTGGCTGAAGAGGGTGATATTAATTCCAAGAAGAAGCCTGCTCATAGAAATTCAGAGACATTATTAATTTTTACACAGCTGAAGTTGTGTGAGATGAATTCCACTTCAAATAAGTCTCCCTGATAAGTTAATACAGGAGAATTTCCCTCCTTTTTCCTAGAATGAAGTACATATTATGCTTTTGAGAAACAATGGGTGCAAAAGCAGGCAACTCTTCTACAGCCAGTGTTGTATATTGGTATAGCACTTGCTTCCAAAGGAAACCAGCTATCAGACAAAATTATAAAAATAATCATTCCACGGGCAATAGGATGCACTTGGTAACAAGTTTCAGCTCAAAATGAATATTTACAGCAACAGGTAGGAAACTGCTACAAAAGCGGCCTTTCCCATAGCAGCGTGAATGGTGCTGCTTTAATTTTGTTAAGAATTTTGGCTGGAGGCAGTGGGAACATCAACTTTTTAATGAAAACTTAAAGCGTCCATAGCAGTGTGAAAATTCTAGCATTGTTGTATTCCCATATCACTTTTTAACAGCTTGAAGGGAGAAAAACTTTCATTTTAAATGATTCTTGGTTAATTTGCAAAGAAATTAGTAGAAAAAAGTGTCTAGAAAGTAACAGAATAGCATTGCTTGTGCATGTCACACAAGCATATAGAGTAGAAAAGTTGACATAAAGTACTTTTTCTTATGCCAGAGTTATCCTGCTCATTTCACAGCCCTTCTCAGAGGCTTATGAAGTAGGAACTGCTTTCAGGTGGACCAATATCTTCAGGTGTCATCAGGTGGTGTATGTGCTTCAACTTTGCCTCCTGAGGCTATGGCCCATATAAAAATTCCTAGAGGAAAAATGCCATATGAATTAATCACCTGCTTTAAGCTGAAGCATGTATTCAGTCAGTCTAAACAGCAAGGGACAGATCTCCAGAACTCCCCACAGTTAAATAAAAGAGAGCAAGAATTATTGAGCTGGTTGTAAATATTTTGGGATGTGAGGAAGCTAAGGGAGAGAAATAACACTTTGTCTACCCTAAGAAACATCGTGAAGGAATTCCTAAACTTGAAGACTGTTGTGGTTTAACACCCACCTGGTAGCCCAGTCCCATAAAGCCACTCACTCACTTCCCTCCAGTGGGATGGGGGAGAGAACCAGAAGAGTAAGAGGGAGAAAATTCATGGGCTGTGATAAAGATGGTTTAATTGGTAAAGAAAAGCCACTCACACAAGCAATGCAAAATTAATATATTCACCCCTTCCCATGGGCAGACCATGCCCAGAACAGCAGGGCTCCATCACACCTCTTACTTAGAAAGACAAATATAACACCAATTGTGTCCCACTTCCTCCTTCCGCCAGGTTTGCATGCTGAGCATAACACCATATTGCCTGGCATATTCCTTTGGTTGGTTGTTGGAACCCTGGACACAGAGAATTTCATGATTTCTGCTCTGACAGGCACAGACCCACAAGAAAGCACTGTGCTTGACCTGAGCCCATGGGATTGGCCTCCAAAATTAATAGATAGAACTGAAAGTGTGTGTAAGTTAGATATAATTATATTAAGTCACTGGGTGAAAAGATTAGAGTTTGGATTTTTAGTTATATTAATAAGTGAATCCAAGATGGAGACTTTTGGGGTGTTGTCTCTTTCTCCTTCTTGTCCTTCTTCTTCCTTCTTTGTCTTCTTCTAAGGGTTTTTGGGTAATAATGAGTGATTGGATAGAAAAGTCTGCATTGCAAGTCACAGGTGTCAGGTCATTGGGTCATTAAAGAAAATAACATACTTGGCATTTGATTATTGGATAAATAGACACATAAAAGACCTTGGAGAGATTCTCCATTCTCCATTTTTCACCTTGTTAGCTTAGTGTGCATAGCTCCTTGTAGTCTGTAAACATGTAATATAGATAAGGAAAGAATAAACAACACAGCCATGGAATATGGAATAAACATGGAAACAGTTTGTCTCTCGTTAATCTCGGTCCTGAGGAAAAGAACTGACCCACCAGTGTCACTGTGACAGTTAGTTAGTTGTGGTCAGCTGCCCTAGCTGTGTTCCCTCCCCAGTCCAGAACACAGCCTTCTGACAGCTACTATAAAGAAATTTAACTCTACACTAGCCAAAACCAGCACAAAGTGCCAATAGATCCTAGTAAATACTGGTAACAAGGGCAGTAAAGCTACATGTTCAGGGCTCATTCCCTCCTCTGAGAGGGAATCTCTGACTGAACTGCAGGGGGACAAGAGGGTAGGGAATTAATTACCCACTGTTCTCTTGATGTTTTTTATATTTTATATAAACAATTTAACATTCTCTGTCAGAACCTAAACCAAAGAATCTTGCTTCCATAATAATGGCCCTCCATTCACTGCCATATTCCTGCTTTACAACTCGGCTGATGGTCCTGGTAGCCAGGATAGTTCTGAGGTACCATGGTGAAGACAGCAGCTCTGGAGAAAGTAATATATCCTTTAATGAGTGACATGGGCACGTCTTTCTGCCTGATTTTCAAGCTACATATCAAACCATGAAAAGCCCATCCTGTGTTAGGATGATTTTACATTCTTTTTAACTCAAACCTGCAGACCTTCTACTTCTTGTTGCACAGGAATATAGAAGTACAGTGAGGCTTAATTTCCAAAAAAATTTTTTCAGGGTCATTCACAGGTTTTCCGTAAATGTATTTCCTCTACTTCCCATTTTTGCCTACAAAAAAAAGACCCTACTCAAATTTTTTATGTTTGTGTAAATTTGCCAACCACAACATTTAATCTCTGCCTTAAAGTGGCTAAGGAAGTGTGCATCTCCAGAGGTGTGTTGTTCCATGTGTCACAGACCTGTTCTTTTAAAGATAAACTAGCTCTACTTGAACACCATACCTCAAGCTCACCACGTTTTCTGGAAAAGAATGAAAAAAAAATCACAGCTGTCCTCCCCCCACCTATTTCTTTCTTCTTGTAGAGGTTTCTTTTTCAATCATCTTCATGAAAGTGCCAAGCATTTCAGCAGTACAGCTGCTCTTAAGACTTCCAAGGAGGATTGGAATGAGTCTCATGGGGAAGGTTAGAAGCAGGCTGGAATACTGAATTTTGGCAGCCTCATAAAGGAGAGGAAGAAATATGTACCTACTTGAAGGTAATTTGGAGTTAAGAATAATTTGGGACCTTAGTAAACAATAGCATCTTAAATTGGTTTCCACAAAGCTCTTTCATTTTTCTCTTAAAGCTTATCAAGATCAGATCATTTCAGTACTGAGTGCACTACAATTCCCCTCCTTTACCCCTCTCCTGTGTTTCTTAGTGACATTTGCTCACCAGAAATTATTTTTCTACTTTATTGTATATTTCAAAATCCAATGGTTTTAGCCTTCATTAGCCTTCATCTTCTCTATTTTGCTTCTTTTGTCTAGATATCAGTAAGAGATTCAAGATATTATATGAAAAAAATGCCCTTTAGTACTAAATTGCTCATCTAGCTAGTTATTCAAAATAGAACTAAACTTCTCACACATCATGTGTTTCATTAATTATTCTACAAATGACTCTGCTTCAGTTTTTTTGATGTAAAACAGGTTTGAACAGTGCAGAAGCAAGAAGCAAACACCAAAACCACTGATTTGTCATAGTATTTTAAGACTGGTTTTACATCTCAAAAGCTTTTTTGAGTAGCATGCACCCACTACATTTTTGATGGAAGAGATAGCCAAAATAAGTTTCTCCTTCTTTTATTCATAAAGCAACCTCAACATTATCCCAATTATGTTTAACATAGTAATGAAAATCTGACCTGTCATCAAGGATTGCTAGTCAACCTCCAGTCATGAGAGAGAGATGATGTTGTGACTGCCTTCTAAAGATTATTAGCCCAAGATTCACAGCCAATTGGCTCATTAGCTGGAAAACAAGCCAGTGTCTGTCAGCCTTTGAAAACCAAGATTTTGATTTGAATTATGTTCTCTGGAGTGGTAGTGTTCACAGACCTAAGCACCTGTTGCAGGAAATCTGTATGTAGCCTTGGACTCAGGTCCTCAAAGATGCAGTGGAGACTCAAGTCCACACAATTCAGTAGAATACAGAGCTACAAATACATTTATGGATTCATGGTTGCAAATCTGAATAAAAACCTGATTAGAGAGGCTGCTGAGGTCACAGCCACTGCTATGGGATCTCTAGGCTTACAGGTTGGAACAGTGGCTGGAATGTGTCCCAGTGGAAAAAGGCCTGGGGGTGCTGATCAATGAGTGGTTGAACACGAGCCAGCAGAGTGCCCAGGCAGCCAAGAAGGCCAGTGGCACCCTGGTCTATATCAGCAATAGTGTTGCCAGCAGGATTAGGAAAGTGATTCCCCCTGCTACACTCAGCACTGGTGAGGCCACACTTGAGTGCTGTGTCCAGTTCTGGGCCTCTCAGTTCAGGAAGGATATTGAGGTGCTGGAGCATATCCAGAGAACATGAAGCGTCTGGAGCACGAGTGCTGTGAGGAGCAGCTGAGGGAGCTGGGGGTACTCAAGGAGGGACTGGATGTGACACTTAGTACCATGGTGCACTTGACACGTTGGTGTTCAATAATGGGCTGGACTTCATGATATTGGAGGTCTTTTCCAAGCTAGTTGATTCTGTAATCCTGTGATTCTGTGGAGTGAAGCAGTCAAATTTGGGATGAACTACATAGTCATTGGATGAAATAACTGCTCACAAAGGTATTGACTGTCCTTTAACCCCTAAAAAATGCAGCTCAGGCAGATCACAACAGTACATAACACACCTAATCTGCAATGAGGAAAAAGAACAATTGACAGAGCACTGTGAACCACAAGAAAGGGAATGTGTGAAAGAGCCAGAACAGTGTGGAAGAAAGCAAATGTTACTACACAGACCTTTCTTGGGCCACATCAGGAGCTGAATCTTGATTCAAGAGGCAGAAGATTTAAACATTTGAGCTAGCAGAGTTTGAAAATTGTTATTTTCCCCCATGAGTCATACTTTCTCTCTTTACCTTCTTGCTTGTGTTTTAAAATTACTATATTTCCTCCCCTGTGTGTCTGAAATCAGCATTTTGTCACAGCTTTCAATCACACTTATATGTGTGAATGTAAAGAAGAGCTTTGCACAGCCAAACTTGGAAATGCAAACATTTTCAAAAGAAAAAAAAAAAATTTAGCTGTTATATTCCTGTGTTCTTTGCTCTTGACAGTAATATTTGTCTTACCTCTGCTAGCAGAACTTCCCCTGCCATGAATTCATAATTGTAAATGCATTGGGCTTGTGTGGACAGATTTTGGTAATGGGAGGACTACAGGGCTGCCTTCTGTAAGAAACTGCTAGAAATTTCTCTCACATCTGACAGACCCAATGCCAGCCAAGACAGACCATGAGAGACTGGAAAGATTGACTTCTAAAGACATTTTGAGGTGCATGTGTGTGGGGGAAGGGGCAGATGGGGCCTTGCTCTGGTGAAGAAATGCTCTGCTCCACAGTCACTGGCACTCAAGAGACAATGCTCCACAGCCTACCTCTGGACCCCCTAACCTGGCTCCTAGCTGGGAGTGAAGTTGAGCCCAGGAAGAACAGAGGGGTGGGGCAAAAGTGGTTTTAAGACTTTAGTTTTTGTTTATCATTATCCCAACCTGATTTGGTTGTTAATATAGAACGGAGTCTGTTTTACCCATGATGGCAACTGGTGAGTGATGTCACCCTATCCTTGTCATAAACTGCAAGCCTTTCATGATATTTTCTCTCCTCTGTTTAGCTGATGAGGGTCATGACAGAATGGCTTGGGTGGCACCAGGCACCCAGACAGGGTCAACCCTCTGCAGTGAATTACAGGAAGAGAGGTCTTGGTGATGGAGGAGTGCAAAACCAGGTAGTTCCCCTTCTTGTGAGTATTTTTTCATCTCTAGAATCAAATGACTCAAGTGACAAGGCTTCAACTACACCTCTTGGGACACAATTCCACAATACAATACATCTCACCATCAGGATATTTGCACAAAGATTCAGTGAAAAAAAATTACTCTTGCAACTCCATCCCATTATTCCTAGTTACCACACTGTCTGCTGCACTATGAAATTTCTCTCACCTGCATCATCTCATTGTTGTCATCCTATGTCCTCTGCCAAGACAAACTCAATTAGTTACTTAGATCTTTCTCCATAAGTCAGTGCCTCCTGACTACCTCCATCATTTTTGCTGCTCTTCCCTGAACTGCCTTCAATTTATCAGGTTTTATTTCAAGGTACTGGTGCTTAGAAATGAATGAAGCAAAGACCAAAACCTGATGCTTCACCTGTCCCACTGATGTAAACAGTACCCATTACAAACAGCTGGACAGTAGAGGCAGAAAAGAGCAAGTGAGAGAAAAAAACTTACTGAGCTGGTTGAAAAAAAATTTAATGACATTTTGTTCCATTGGAACTTTTTACATTAGTGCTTGTACATAGAAGAAGCAATTGCATTCCTCCCAATGTTGATAAAACCGTATTTGCTATCTGCCAGATCTCTGAAATTATCTTTACCTATCTAGCCTGTAAACTAAGAAGAATCTGAAAATCCTCTTCATGGACAAATTTCAGATTTGTGGCTTTTATTTCTAATTGAAAAGTAGGAAATCCATATTACTTGTGTCTCAGAACAGTGAACTTGTAAAATAAACACATGAAGGTAAAAATCCAGTTTGATCTTTATCTAGTAAAGATTTTAAGTAACACTCAAATACAAGTTAAATATATACAAAGACTCTCATGCATCCATGGTTCTCAATCACCTTGTATTAGACCAGATCCACTTGAGAATTAGCCACCTACATGAAACACCTTTATTAATTTTTCTACCATAACTGCCAATTCCAATGCCTTGCAACCTGTGGTATGTGGCAGTTTCTTAGACTGGCAGCTCCTAAATTCCCATCTTAACTGGGTAAGCAGAAATACAGAAGAGCTACATGAAAAAGCCTAGACACAATCAATGCTGTAGGGAAAAATCACACTTCTGTAATCCTCAGATTTCTGAATTCAAGTAACCACAGATCAGGTAAAAACAACTGAAGCACTTGAAAAGCACTTTACTTTTAACTGTTTGTAGCAATTTATATGAGCTTTTCCTGCAGAGAAAATACTGTAGGAGGAAAGAAGTGGAGAGATAATGGGATGCTGGTCTTCATGCATGTGACTAGAAAGCTGGAGACAGAAGGATAACTTGGTAAACATTTTTATGAGTAAAGATCAGAGCTAAGAGTTTTGTGAAATTGTTGTGCAGCAATAACACTTGAAACAGGATTTTTTCCCCTGTCAAGTACAAATTGCAGCTTTCACTTCATCGGCCCATCACTGTCACTATTTATATTGTACCAAGCATAAAAGTTTCTTTATCTGTACAATAAATAGTACACCTTCCATTCTGCATGAAAATTCCTGAGTTAAACGAGATATCATATTTGGCTTTTTCAAAATACTTACACAAAACCACACAATAAACACTTAAAAAGTGAAGAACATAAAAGAAAAGGGAAAAATATATCATCTTGATTTAGAAAATGGTTAAAATGTACAATGTGGCAAATTTTTATTCATGAGGGTGAAGCTAATAATCTCTATTTGAGCTTTATGTCTCACAAACTGCACATTTTGACCAACATCTTCCTTTAAAAAAAAAAAAAAGTTCAACAAAACCCCCACATGAAACAAAATAAAACCCCCTCTTTTTATCCAGGCTAGAAGTTTTTAAGTTTGATTTCACAGTGTTTCTGCAGGAAACAGTCTTCCCCTGGCAGTTGTCTATAGACGAGGTGACATAGTCGGTTTCTTCCAGCTCTTATCTTTGATTCATTTGTCTTTCAGGCATGTCACGAGCTTTTCATCATCATTTCTGAATTATCCAGCGATCAGCATTAGTTCCAAGTAACCTCACATGGTCCCCCAGTGCTTTTCTGTACAGGCTGGGTTTCTGCCTCATATCACTAACTGTCTTTATTGATCGAGGAAGACAGACATGGCACCAGCACTTGCCCTCTCCGTTCAGAATCACCAGTGAAGCCCCATGAAGACCCTCTGTAACTGGCAGACATGGAAGCATTTGTCCCCATCTCATGACAGGTACACCTCTGAGAAAAGGTGATGCTGCATATTTATTTGCCAGAGGTCAGCATGGAAGACATAAACAGAATATATTTATATGCATAGTGCCTCAGCTTTCTAAAGCATTATTTAATCTATTTCCTTCATGAGTAGGTGTTGTGTTGAATATGCATGGGTCTGTATAAAGCATTTCTGGAGTTTTCTCCTCTAAGAGGTCAGGGTAGTAACCTTGCATATACATAAAACAGTAATAGCAGCCACCACACTATATTATTGCACTTTCTAGCTTAAAAAGAGATGAAAGAAAAAGCCAGGCTGCTGTGAAGGAGATGGGAGAGCTGACACGGGAGTGCTGGACCAGGGTTACAGAGACAGTGTTACTCTGGGCTTCTTGGGACAGGTGGCCTAATTGCAAATTTTTGAAAGCAGCCTTTAGTTTTCAAATATTAGCAAAAGACAAAAACAGTCTGGCTCCTAGACATTTGTATAACTCCTTTCCAGCTGGGTGGCCCTGACCTCAGAATCCCTGAAAATTGTCTAAAACATGTATGAAATCTTGTGCACACAAAAGGAGATTTAAAAAACCTCAGATGGACACAGCTGAAAACACGTGCATTCCTTTATTGCATCTTTCCTTCCCCAGGAGTAAAAAGAATGACTATGCTTTACAGAAGACATTCCATAAAGTTCACTGATGGTAGAAAAGAGATTTCTACAGTGAAGGACTATTCACAGAAGTGCAACTTAATTATAGTTTCAAAAGGGCTTATTGTCAGCATGCTGTTTTGGCTGTCAGTGTTTCCCCACCAGCCAGACTATGTCGCATCATGGAAGGAGAGGTCAGCAGGAATCAGTAAACCAGCAGAATTAATTTCAGTCAATCTCACAGTCTCTAGGGTATCAAGGTACAAGAGACATGCCTGTTATGAGCAAGAGCCTAGTAATATCTGACAGATCCTTGTGTATGGAAGCAGCAGCCTGATCCTTTCTAATTTGGTAAACTTTCTTCCAAGAGGTCTAAGGTAGTGACTGGCCTTTTGGAACAGATGTGACAAAAGGTATATGAGATGCTTGGTAGATATGAGGAAGAGTAAATTCTACACAAAAAGGAAACCATGAATGCAAGATTGTGAGGAGAAAATTTTAATATGGAAGATCTGGATAACTAAAAGAACTAAAAGAAGAGAAGTAGATACTATTTCTCAAAAAACATATTGCACCAAAAGTCACTATTGTAGTTGTAACCCAGCTGTCCTGGATATCACATAAACACCAAAACCTGTGTCCCAGAGAGACAGGTACATTCTACAAGATGATAACACATTGTAAGTGTATTACAAGCAGAAGAGAATAAGGTAGCTGCTGTTATTTTTGTTGCTCAGTTTGCCTTGTTGTGATGCTTTACTGAGGGCCTTGGAACATTCACTCTTGTACAGATATTTTGTATGTTTTTTGATGAGTTGAAGACTTGAAATAAGAGGAATTCTGATTCTGGTTTAAATGGAATTAGATTTTCCCATACCATCTTCATTTTTAATCTCTGACAGCAAGGAAGTAGAAATCTTAAAAGGAATGCTTGTCCTTATCTTGTTTGGATTTAGAAAAACTAAGAATATAAATAATATTGTGGCACTATTTTTTCTCAAAGTGTTTGAAGGTGACTGAGTTTATCTGTTTTCAGGCTGCAGCTGATGTTGGAAGATAGTTGCACCATTTTCCAGCAGGCTCATGATAGCAAAGAGACTGTCCATTAGCATTCTGAGTGGACTTGAGAAGACAGACACTGCAGTATTGGAGGTCACCCCAATGGTCACTTCAAGCAACAATAAGAGACATTGGAGGGGATGGAGTTGCAGAGGCTGACAAAACAGAATGCAATCAAGAAAACCGATGAAATCAAGGCAGCGGTAATGATCAGGGGTGTTAAAGCACCTGATAGGTCACAGGTCATGAAACTGGACTATGCTCTTTGATGCAGGCAATTAGAAATGTCAGCAATGTCACAGAAATGTCAGAAATGTCACCCTTAGTTGTGTGAAAAGACTGTACAATGGAAGTGGAAAAGAGAAAATTCACATGACAGAAACAGGCAGTATATCCAAGTTTTCTGGAGGTGAGTGGAGAAAAAAAATAGTGAACTGTTTGAGTACAAACCAAGGATCAGGGATCCAAGGTAGATGCAAATTAAATGGGGACTCATCCATAGAGGTAATGAGGACAAAACTCCCTTAAAACATATCAAATGAAAAGTTGTTGGTAGAGAAAGGAACACAAAACAGTCCCTTAGATTATGGAGCACTTGTTCTGCAGTATATTTTCTATAGGTTCAAGCATGCTGATGCACAGATAATAAATACGTAGTGTGTGATTTATTTAAAACATTAATACCTGTGGAACTCCAAAACTTAATTGAAAACACTGCAATATAAGTTTGCATATGTAGCAGTGAAATTGGTCACATCTATCCTAATATTTTATTTAACTCAAGTTAAAAATAAATAAATTAAAGGGAGCTTTCTATCAGACATAGTTCTAAATACTGGGATACATTTCCTCTAGTTATTGCTCACAGTTGCCATTTGGTCTGGTCATGAGAATTACGGTGTACTAATAGAAAGAAGGCAATGGTGGGAGCAGAAGATGAAGAAAATGAAGGACACTCCACCAGCTGAGAGAATGAGTAAGTGCATGGAATCTCCTGGAGTCTGCTGCTGTACAAGTAACCAGCTCTGACTAAGTTCCACTTAAGCAAAATAGGATAAGATGGATCCAGAGTATGTATCTCCCTTCCTGTCACAAGACTTTGTATGCCCCTTTCAGATGAAGCTATAATCCATTATAAAAAAAAAAATACACTTAGAAAAACAATTTGAAAATTATTTTATAGATTTTTGAAAAATCTATATTTCTTCATCACAAAATGCAGCCTTTCTTTCATATACAGTAAAACCATCAAATAAATAGCATATATATGTGCTCCTCTGTATCACCATTTTGAATAGGCTGTTCTTAAGTAGGAGAAGTTATTTTAGAGCTCAGCTTGCTCAGAAAGATATCTTATTTTGACAGCATACAGAGTAGCTTGCACTGATTTAGAAAATCACACTGTAAAGACAAGCAGCACTTTTAACCTGATTATAACAGCATGTGTTCTAGATTAGGTTTATCTTTAACAACCATTTATGTATAAATGTTTCTGTCTTACTGCAATATAGGATTTCTAGTGTCCTACAACAAAGATGGTTTTTACCCAGAAACTGCAATCCATGTAAAAAGGAATAGAAAACAGATAGCTATGGATAGATTAGAATAGATAGATAGCTAGATAGCTAGATGATAGATAGATAGATAGATAGATAGATAGATAGATAGATAGATAGATAGATGATATACACACAAGTTGTGAGAATATACAGCAAACATGATGGAGGGAAACATTAAAAAAACACATTTAGCAGCACAAGAAAGATGCTTTGTGTGGAGGGGTATGATGCAGAGGAACAAAATGCTCTGTACATTTTTACAGGTAGTTTCTCCCAAATACAAAGGAAAAGCATAGGAAATAGTCACAAAATGTTGTTTAGCTGTAATTAATGAATCAACATATCAACATTATGGGTCCCTGACAGTAGATACCAGCCAGAGGCAGGAGTCAAAAAAAAAAAAAAAAAAAAGGCTGGCCATAAAATTTCTCTAAGATAGAGATGGGAAGAATGAGCAACCATCAGGGAAACTAAAAGAGAGGTGATAGTGGATGCTTCAAGACACAGATCAAAGCAGTAACTTTTATGGGAGGAGAATTCAGCATTGACATGGCTGAGGCAAGGTCATATCTCTGTCAGCAAAAGCACCCCACTGTAATTAATGCACAAGAGCTTAGAAGACAGTTAGACAGTTTCAGTCATGTGCTTGAAGGCCATGGGGGAAAAAGTCTGAAATATGTTGTTGTATCCCAGGTGAAAGGACTTAGACATTCAAGTTGAAGCTAATGCCCAAGTTACACACCTGACTGATAGGCCATATGATGATGTAGGCCTGAGATGCCAAAACAACAGATGGAGCAGAAGAACTCTGTGACAAAATTAAGAGCTCTCTTTTGACCACACAAAACTTGCAGTTAGATATGCATAAGGAGTGTCAAAAAGATAGGTGGATCTGCTAGCTCTGACATGTTGGATAGGCCCAACATGGGTTGACCGTCCTGCGCAGAGACCATTGATGCTGACACATGCTGAGACACTAAATGTGTGAAAGGAAAAGCTGACATTGAGAGCAGGGTATTTGTTAAAGAAGATGGCAGAATCATATAACTAAAGTCAGATATGCTTTTGATTTTTACCATGAATAAAATTAATTTAATGCTGAAGCATGTTTAAAAGTTCCCCACTGAAGAGAGGCCAGAATTCTCTGTATCTTTCAGGATGGAGATTCTAGTTAAAACTAGGTTTCAAAAGTAACAAAATAGCAATAAAGTGACAAAGAAACATCTCTTTGGAAACAAACTTAAATCAAATTGTTACAGCTTACATAAATATAGCGTACAGTAAAGTTCTTAGCCACTGCAGGCTGCAAAGCACATTTTCCTGCTATCAGAATCTTGAACTATGATCAGGAGCTGACAGAGCAGAAGCTGACATTTAAGTCCCTAACATTTTCTTTTCCTCATGTGCCTTTCTTTCCTTATGTTAATGTTGTTTATATTCTCAAATGAAATTGTTACAGTCATTAATTTGTTAAGTTTTCTTTCAAAAGAAATCTTAGCTGACTGAGAATTATATTGCAGATTTCTGTGCATTTTTTTAATCTCCAGACCTGTTATTTTCATACTACTTTGGATGTTTCTGAATTTTTTTTTAAGCATCAAACTACATAAATTTCAAGTGTCCCTTCAAGGTATTTAGACAATTTTCTCATTATTGATGATGAGTTAAAATAATTTTTGGAGGGTGCACTCTATGGGTTTATCTATCTCATTTATCCTGGATGTTAATTTGTTACTTTCACAATTTTATAGGCAATAATGCAGCTGTGCAAAACATTTACCAATTGTTACTATTTTTTTTTTCTTGTCTTTTTTTTAACTGGTGAGTTGAAGGCTGTGAGGATTTAACACTCCTACTACTCAGTGAAATGAGAGCACTATATCTAGGGAAGACCAGTTTCCAGAATATTACAGAAAGTTTGCATCATCAAGTCAGTTCAGTTGTTTGTCTTGATTATTTGTTTTTATCTCCAGGTTTGGGATTGCCTTAAATCTTTTTCCAACACACAATGACAATTAACAAAGCTATTCTTTTATTGCTCCCCTAAAAATTCCCTTAAGAAAAAAAAACAACAAGCAAAGATAAAATTTATGGTCAAAATGAGGATGGAAAGCAGAGAACTCTTGCTGACAGCAGGAACTTCAAAAAGGATTACCTACAGCTCAGATGAGTGCCTTAATCTCCAAGCTATAAAGGGAGCTCTTCTCACATTCCCTGGCTGGAGCACTCTCAATTTGCATAAACAGTTCAGTAACTAACAGGACAGCAGGAAAAAATTAGGCAGTGCAGAAACACCCACCAGGGTCTAATTACTGAAGTTAATTTTCTTCCTTTTTTCATTACTACATTTTGAGATTTCATTCTAAAAGAAATCTATTTCACAAAAGATCTTAATTTTTGACTATTTCTGACTAACATCATTCTTCAAGCTTTTTAACTCCACCTAAAGGCATAAAAAAAGAAGTATGGACTATATTCAGAAGCATATTTAAATACTTAAACCCAAAATAGTCTTGTGTCATGCTGAAGCCATAGGAACACAAAGGAACATGTACATAAATGTTTCCCTAAATTATCATGAAAGGGATGTTAAATCTGGGATGTTTTGAGAACAAAAGAGAATAAACAGTACCTTGATACTCCCATTTATCCTTACTGAAGCCAAGGGAATTATAGATGCCAAACAGCAGAGGCTGGGATTTCTGTGGTTTGCTTAAGTTGCAGCAATACAGCATAAAATCCTACATGGTTCTTTCCAAACTGGTAGAGAGAAGCATTCATTCCAGTCTTGACAGTCACATTATGGTTCTGGTAACATCTCAATAAAGCATGTGTAATTCAAAGCCCAAATTTTTAGGAATTCATGTTCACTTTAAGGTCAGTGAAGAGAGAGCATCTCCAGACAGTTGTTTGAACCCAAGATGTGAATTCCTTTGTGAGGGTGTCATCCCCTCCCCAGTGACTGCAAAGAGGTTGAGGCTTCTTGGTTAATCTGAAGAATTTCATTCAGGCACTTCCACATGGTGCCATCACTCAGATAGGAAAAGCCTTAAAACTAAAAATAAATAAATAAACAACATAAAGAGATAAATAGTCTTTTTACCATTAAAACAAATTAGAACGAGAAGTACATTTTTCTAAGGATCATTCATAGAATTAATTGAGAGACCACAGTGTTTTAGTTAAGGCTTGCTTCTGTTCCTGAAGATCTAAACAGAAAAATCTTCTTATTAGTTCAGTAGATACAGGATTGTGCCTCTAATGAGCCATATCTAGATTAACTAAGCATACAAAGACAATTAGTAGCAACTTATACCACTAGAAAATACAGAATTTGAGAGAAACAAAACCAAAAAGAGTATTTTTTTCTTGAAAGATTCCATGATTTGACTCACTCTGCCAAATCCAGTTTTGTACAACACTCCCTACAACCAGTATAAAGTTTATAGTTAAGTTCACAGACTTCACATCTAGAGAAAATGCTTGTGTTAAAACCCTACAAACAACCCTGAACTAATTGATTATGTTTACCAAGGCAAAGCAAGAAGCTGCAAAGCAGTAAAGCCAAAGAAAAGACGGGTCAGCATGAGTCACTGTTATTTAAATAATCAATTTTTCCAGTACTAGCAAGTTACTCTGAATTTTTAGACAATAACAGTAGGCTACCAAGCTGTGTTTTGTATCTACATGACTCAGAGTTGGACCAATTTGCTGTTTTTCCTCATGTTGTTTTTCTTTTTTTTCTTTTTTTTTTTTCCCCTTATTATGAAATAGGTCTAAGAAAAAAAAAATATAGAAAAGCCATCACCAGAAATTCTGGAGTTGTAAACAGAAATTACTTATAAAGGCCAATTAAGTCACATACTGCCATTTCTATTTCTCAGCAAGGTTAGAGATGTTCTTTCACTGACACATAAATAAGCAGATTTTTGGTTTTACTTCCAATAAAGAGTGCAATGCACCTGTATTTCAATAATTAAAACTGGCTATATTAGTTTATTCTTAATGTCCAGTGGTTCACTGGACCTCAAGCCTCAGAATAAAAGCCCCCACCTGTTTCAAAAACAGTAAATGTAATTTGATTTACATATGTGCTTAATTTTAGCTTAATTTTCACTCAGTCAGAAACTCTCCCATTTTTAGACACCCAGCAGAACTTCAATAACTAATTTTTCATGAACTATTGTAAATAGGCAATGGAAAAGAACTTAGCTTACCATTTCTGAGACCAGACAAGGTCAGTAAACCAAAACAGAATGGTTTTTCAAGATGCATATTTTAATAGTGAAGATTTGGTTTCCATAGAAAAAATTAATTTCTGGGTACATCATTAAAAAAAACTGTACTATTGATTTGGTTTGGTTCTGTTTGGCTTTTTTTTTTTGGAATTATTTATTTTTATGAAAGCAGGATCTCTCCTACAGAGTGTGAGAGGTCATGGCCATCACCCAGTTCCCTGGGCCCTGTCTTGAGGAATAAATATTTCAGGTCTCAAACTTTGTTATCTAGTCCAACTGAGTCACCAAGCCTCCAATCCCCATCAAAGGAAAGAAAGAGGCAGGTCTGAGAGGGACTTACCAAGGTTGCTCTATACAACCACTGTAAGGTGTTGGGAAGTATCCTCTGGAGATGGCTGACACACATCCTTTACTGTGGAAACAGTACAGACATCTCAGAAAAAAATATTTTGTGCTTAGATAGCTAAACATAAGTATGATGAATCCCACAGTAAAATTTTAAACTGCTATATTTTTGCAAGAAACCAAGTATTATTTGGATAAATATCATGAAGATAGCTCAGAGTCCAATCCTGCACTCTAGAACTACACAGACTACAACTATCTCAAAACTTTGGAAGCTGATTGGAATCCCACCATAAAATAAGAGCCAACTTCTATTTTAGGAATCTGCAGGAGTTTTCACTGGAGATAATTTCTTATATTCATGCTTCTTCATAGTTCACAAATCCTTCAGATTTGCAGGGGTACCAGAAGGTAGGACAGAAGCTTTAAAGTAATTTCTGACTTAAAACTATGTTTACTGTAAAATTTGAGTCCATGATAATGTTATATGCCTGACTTCTAAAGAAAACACATGTTCAAATCCTCATAAATATTATAGTTCATTCAAGTGACTCTACATAAAAGAAAATTTATCCAAATATATTTCTGCTTCCATATTCTCTGGAAAACTTTATTTGTTTTTCAGGGTTCACAATTCATTAAATTGCATCCATATATTTCCTGGGGCTCAACGGAATCCACGAGCAAGCTTGAGGAAATCAAAGTTGATATCAGTTGTCATCATCAGAAATTAAAACTTGTATTAGCCTTTGGGACATAATTATAACATCAATAATTGTTTTAGTTGCAAAAGACTCTATCAAGCACTATAAAAAAGTTCTCTGGCATTTCCCTATCATGAAACACTTTCAGACACAGTAAACCACTTCTCAGCCTTTAAATGTTAACTCCCACTAGTGCCATGAGCTAAGCTGCAGAACTGACATACATAATCCTTCTGCATTTCCTTTTGGGATGGAAAATAATTGTACCAGGAAAAAACAGGTCAGAAGAAAGGGAAAATATTCTGAATTTATCAATTTCTTGTAACCTTTCTTTCTCTCTGAAACGGAAGGAGAAAATACAAGCAGGTACTTTCTGCCATGTGGGTGTTTTGATAAGAAAAAGTTGTTATCTCAAAGATAGCATGCATGAAACATAAAGCGGTTTCCAAGGAAACCATTTTTCAGATAGTTCTCTTGCCAGAGATTCATTGTTTTTATTGGCATCAATCTTTCTCACATACACCCTCCTCCTTTTAACAGGATGAGAAAATCCAAATGTTTCCAGATTCAGGGTTTTGGCTTCGGCTATCACACCATCTTTAACGACTGACTGCTCACAACAACATCTAGAAAATTGAATATCTACCCTAAATCCTTTCTTAGTGAATATAACTCAACTGTCCTGATGCAAACATTTCAAACCTAAACATAAGGAACACTTGAAGTACTCAAGGAGAACCCATCTCCAGACTGGACACCAAATCATTTGGAAATGCAAAAAAACTCCGAAGTAGATACCCAGTCTTAGCTAGATTTTCTCTCATTTCCAGCTGGTTAAAAAGAAAAGGAAAAAGGGAGGAAAGATTTATAACAGCAAAAATGGATATACATTTCTGGTTAGGTAATGGCCAATTAGAGCTCTAATGACCTGAAGTAAAACAATGGCTTTTCACTTTTTCAGATCAGGTATAATCTGACTTGCAAAGAGCAGCAGTTAGAAAGCTGCTTGGAATGATTACATGGCTGAATGTACTTCATGGCCATCCATGGAGAAAAAGCTCCCGAATTGAGCTCTGAAAGTCAGAGGCACCTGTGTTCAGCTAAGGAATTACCTCTATACAGAGGTAGTGTCAAATACATTCCTGAATGCTGTCAAGGCAATACCATTGCAATCACATGAATAAGCCCAGCTTCCAACCTAACAGGCAATGGCTCAGGCTTACAGTCTGCAGGGCCTGGGTGATGTAACTGCATTCAGTATTTAAAAAGACCCTGTAACCTTGCAAGTAAAATACTTAAGCACATGCTTAACCTCATGGGCTGACTTATACACAGCTTTCAGTGATACAACATTCAACAGAAACCAAGCAGATGGTTCTGAGTTTTGTTGGATGGAGGCCTAGATGCTTAGAAAGATGTTGGTGAAGTGTTTCATGACTATCTTTAAGCAATTTTTGGCTCTAGATCTAATTCAATATTTTTTTCTTTAACCAGGTGTTTCATTCTTCTGCATCCTCAGACTCTATCAGCATCCTTTCACTTCCATCACCAGAGGTGCACTGCTTTGCAAACTGCAGAGAAAAGTATATTAATTTTTTTCTCAGCAAAATCCTTAAAATTATAAAATAATATGAAATTATTTTATTTCTGTATGGCACTCATATCCATAGATTGGTACAGGAGAAAGATAGATTTTGTCTTTCTGCATGGCCATTATTCATAATTTCAACAGAATTTTATTTGTGAATTTTAAATGAGAGATTACTTCATCTAATCATTAATGACAGAGTGTCATGCTATCAAGAGATGTCCACTAAAAAACTGGGAATTTGCTGCTTAGAGATTAATGAGAGAACTCTATTTATACATATTGTTGAAAATTTTACCATCACTACAACCTTTTGTTTTCAAATGGAAAGTCATAAAGAGTTGGGAAATAGATAAACAAAGACACCAGCCACAAGGGATATGTTTCTGGTGGTATAGCCTCGGCTCACAGTCAAGCACCCATACAGCTACTCACACATTCCCCACCTCACCCCAGCAGGACAGGGGAAGAACAGGAGCAAGAAGAAAGACTAGTAGGTTCAGATAAGGATGGAAAGATAATTTAAGAGTTTCTATTATCAGCAAAACAGACTCAGCCTTGGAGAATTTCATTTGTTGACAATCTAAATAATTTGGTACCAGTTTGGGTATTGTTAAACAGCAAAAAATAAAAACAAATATGTAGACTCTTGTGAAACACCTTTCCTCCTTTCCATGCTCAGTTTTACTGCAGACTCCTCTCCACCCACTTTACTGCTGTCACAGATTATATTCAACAGCTTCAGTGAGGCGACAGGTGGTGCAGGTGGTCAGGGTCACGACAGAACATTTTCTCTCTCTTGCTCCTTTTTTCTCACACAATTTCCACACACCAGCATGGGACCTCTTGGGGTTGAGTACAACTGGGGAAGTATCTGCTCCAGTGTGGGCTTATGTATGGGTCCTTTGTGAGGTGATCTTCGTTCCAACGTGAAGATCCTACGTTCCTTTTCATCCTCTCAGCTTGGTGTTCCTTCTGATGTTTGTCACTGTTTCATTTTTTTCCCCTTCTTCCTCTGCCTGTATGTTATGTTCTGCTCTTTCACAAAGACATTTGCACAGAGAGGCTTTCAGCTTTGTTGATGGGCTCAGCTGTGTCCTTGCAGCAGTCCATTGCAGAGCCAGCTGGAACTGTACATGTCTGGCATGAGGCAGCCCCTGGCCTTTTCCCACAGAGGCCACCTAGGCAGCCCCTAACTGCCAAAGACTTGCCACAATGCAATTCAACATAATTTCTAGATTTCCCTGGCAAAGCTAACAAAAATCTCAGTCCCAGTAAAGTCAAAGTAGTTTATGTGCATATGTGCCTGTGTGTACCTCCTTGGCCCCAAGAGTGCTTCCAAAATCCTAGCTCAGGGTCACGAGGGGTTCATGTCTATCTTGACTTCCCATCAGGCAATTCTCTGGCAGAAATAAGGTACAATTGCACTCCAGTTTCCCTGCAAATGAAAATCAGGCATGGGCCCCTAGCAGCCTTCTAGAGATACCCAGTTTGGATGGACTGTACTGCAGTTGTGCATTTCATGTAGGAACATTCCATGCAGCCTGGAAAGCAGACTCAGGGTTCCTTTTTTGAACTTTTCCAAATTCGATATCCAGGAGCTCTTTCCATTTGGTTGCTGCTGATCTCTCTGGCAGCTCTTCAGTATTCAAACATTATTTGGAGACCACCCCAACAAGCCAAAGCTCCGATTTCAAGTGGAAAGGAAAATAAGCAGTGCAGATTCTCAACAGAATGTGGGAGGGTTGAGGAAGGAGCAATTCCTGACTCAACTTTTCTCTGAGAACCACAAAGCGATGGAAAGTTTCCTGTAGCTTCATGCAGGTGCTGAAGCCTATCCTTACAGGTAGTCCACTTTCCAGATCAGCATGTCTGCTTGTGTAAGGATTTATTCACTTAACAGCCCACCTCAGTAGCATCTAAAGAGGGAAGTAACATCTCTGGATCTAGGGTGTGGTATGCAAGCTGGAGGAAGCACTGTGCAAAGTTCCCACATATTTGGACTTCAGAGGAACAGAATGAAACTCAGGTTCAATGTCATTATGGATAAAGAGAGGATGTTATGAAAAAAATCTGCTTTTTAATCAGTCTATTCTAATGAGTTGGAAGCATTTTTAAATTACCCCATAATTTATATGTTATTTGCTTAATGAGGTATTTCCTTATGAATTGCTGATGACTGTTGTCAGGAAGACATCTAAAATACAGACCCATCTTGATCTGGCAGTATTTCTATATATTCTTACCTTTGTGAAAAGAGGTAGCCCCCCCTCTAGCATCTCTAACCCCAAAATCGGGTATATATTTTCTAATGTTGAGTTTGCTTTTTTCTTCCTATAAATTACTGTTTGGGGAAAAAAATAAAAAGTAACAACATCCATAAACAACTTTATTTTTTTTTTAACATTATTTTCTAAATTCTTGGTAGCATATTGAAAAGGATCATATAAAGACCAGATCTGGGCACTTTTGTCTTTTTCTGACAATTATGACCAAAATACTTTTACAAAATTTGATCTTCAGATAAGGTGTTCCTAGGATCTGAGAATATCACTGGAACACCAGCACATGTGAAACAAAAGAACTGGCTGCATAATTACTTTGCCCTTTCTGTCTCCTTTTTGATTTCCTCTGACAATACTTATGCTGACTTTGGGCAGCTGCTGTGTCACTGCTTGGGGATTTTTGTTCATTATTTTTTTTATGACAACTTTTTTTTTTTTCAATAAGTAGCTGTTTTTTGCATGTTCAACTCTCAGATCAGTAGGCTGAGCTGTAACAGGAAAGAGTCTTTGTGTTGTACCAGGCACTAGCAGGTGAGCTTTGAAATTAATTCTTTTTTTATGACTTTACCTTTTTGTGACCATACTTTTTTCCTGTTGATTTATTATCTTTGACAGGCTTTTTAGTGTGAGTCACAGTTAGTAACATACAAATCTTAACTGGAAAGTCTCCCCTCAAGTTTGGGAAGAAAACATTTCCCTTGGCAGTTCACTTTCTGTTTTTCTGCTGAAAAGACTTCAAACCAGGCTGTGCTCGTTGTGTGCTTGTGCAGCACATTTATCTTGGAAAACAGAAGTACTGCAGAGGAGTAAGCAAGAAAAAATGTGTGGGGATGAGCTGTTTTGCTTTTAGAGGATACATGTATTTTTTTCATTTGTTTCATTTATTTCTCCCTTAGTTTCTCATAATCATGGAAACAAAAAGTTTATCTGCCCTTAAGGAAATTACTAGAAGCTAACAGGGAAACCTTTTGTGCTATGATCAGCTGTGGTTCTGCACAAAACTTGAGTGGAATCTCCAGTCCTTACTTTCTATCTTTTTTTATTTTTTAAACTATATATTAGTTGATCCTCTGGAGGGCTGTGTCACTTTTCATAAAGTCCATGTCCATGCCTTTGAAGGATCTAAACATTACAAAATCAGTGGTGGTGCTCTTTACTCCAAGTAAGTAGGTTGTACCTCCAGACAAAGAATAGCACTCCCTCAGCCATTCTGCAGTGCCTGGCCTACACCATCCTTCAAGATTATGGAGGGACAAGGAAAACCAGCAGTCCATAAACAGCAGAGAGGACACAACTGTGCTGAAATCCCATCAAATGCCCCCAAAGAAGTGGTGTGTGCTTCAGCTATTACTTGTCTGGGAGGAGCAAGAGTCACATCCCAATTAACAGAGATGCCTCTGTCTTAGACCAGACACTGAGCTGATAAAACAAAAGAATTGTGCATTTATTTTAAATGAGGCTTTCTTTCTGCCACAGCTGGATTCCCTGTAGGCTGTGCAGAACTCGCAGATTGCTCTTCCAAGAGTCAAAATCTTCCTCTCCCTCCCAAAGTGTTACCACTTCGAGAATTTGGGGGTTTATTGCAAGATGTGTAACAGACAAAAATGGATATTATGTTGCTTCTTACTCCATTCTTATTCTTATGGATATTATATTTCTTCTGAGGATCTCATTTCCAGTAATTAATGACAGTTCTTACAGCACTTAGCTACAGACCAAGTCTATGGAAATATGTCCAAGTTTAAATGTTGATGAAATTAAACATGCTATTAATCACATTCTTCTGCATTTAGAAAAAAAAAAAAAACACAAAAAACAACTAAAACAAAAAACAACACTCCAACCAAACAATGCAACAAACTAACCACAAAAATCCTAGATAATATTATCAAAGCAATCTAAAGCTTTCATGAACAGGAGGATGCATTTCAAACATTTACAGTTTAGCAGTGGGTGTGCATTTGCTCTAATACATTGTATTTGGACCTAATGCAAATTATCTGTTTCCAGATGCAAATATTTTGCAAGACTTTAGAGAGACAGGCTTAAAATGTGGAACAGTTACCTCTGCATTTCATGCCTCCTATATATCACTTATGTTTTGTGGAATTTGTTTCAGTTACTTACCTTTACTTCTAACCTCACAAAAGAAATGTGAGAAAAGTTTCTACCTGAATCCAACAGTACTCCAGCTATATAAAAAAGGAGGATGTTTTATTGCACTATGGAGAAAAGAAAATATTTTAGGGGGGTTGAGTTATGACTTCTTTGAAATGTCCATAAAAAATTTCTGTTGCCTGCTGCTAAAATATTTCCAGTCTCAAATAAAGCAGATACAGCAGACAGTGCAAGGACACAGGAGCTAGCTACCATATATATAGGCATGCAGTAGCAATCAAAAGGAGCTCACAGAGCAGTTGCACCTGACAACTGGTTGGCATTGTATTTACAACATACAGAAAGTTTGAAATGAGCAAGGGGCCTCAAACTTTAACAGAAAACTGACTTTTTCTAAAGTTTGGAAATTAGCAAGTCACTTAGGAAAAAAAAAGAGCAATCTTGGATTGTGATGTATTTCTTATTTATAATTAGAACCAAAGCACAAGCGACAGACCATGAAAAAGCTGCTCTTACGATACAGTCACACAGCTCTGAGACAGCCAGAGGAGAATTCTGGCAAGAAAGTGTGTATATCTTTCCCCCTATTACGGGGACAGCAAAATGGAGGTGGTTTAGTGAGGATACATACTGCTGCGCTGCAGCCAAGAAACATAAACAGAAGAATGCCTCTAATGGGGCTACAAAATAGATAGCTAGGGAAGGATATAAAATCAGGCTAGCTATGGACTGATCATTTCCCAGAATTCTCTCCCAGCATAAAACAATTTATGGCTTAGGACTTCTGCAGCTTCTTTGTAAGAGAGTAAGCGTAAGGCTGCTTTCTGCAGTGCTGTGCACAGAATGTGGTGGGCAATGTCCTCACCTCCAGACTGATCCTCTCTGATAACCCACACTCTGGCTGTCTCCATGACTCAGCATCCTCCTGCATCCTTGTCTATGGCCTTGAGACCACTTCCACACACCCTGCAGAAAGTCCTCTGCCTGCTTAGTGCCTGAGAACTTGATAAGAAAATATGAATTGATTTAATCTCAGACCTTCTGTGGGGGAAGACATAAAGCAGACATAAGGTTACAGACTTTTCCCTGTAGTTATCCAAGCATATTGACAGGAACTTGGAGCAACAGATGCACATACAGACCAAAGGGGATGGTCTATGGAGCTTTCACACCTAGTTATTGTAGGGGTTATTTCAGACAAAAGTTCTACAGAAAGTCAAGAAAGGTGAGTCAAGGCAGGGATTGTGATCCACAATACTATGGAAATATTGGTTCAGCACTGAAGGCAGTTCAGAAATAGCAGAAATTATAAGAAAAGGAATGGAGAACAAAAGCCAAAATTTCCTGTCAGATAGCACCCACACCTTGATACTTTTGGTTCCCGTGGGTGAAAAACATACAAAAAAATATGTGAATTTAAAAAGGCTCAGGGGAAGACACTAAGAAAATTCAAGGTACAGAATCACTTCCAAGGACAAGCTGGACTCTTCAGCTGACAAAGAGACATACTGAAAAGAGAGGCAGCTGAGGTCTTCAAGATTCAAAGAGCATCTGGAAGGCCAGACAAGACCCTCACTGTCTCCTCCAGCACAAGAACTAGAGGCAAATGAAAATAAAAGGTAAAATGAAATTAGTCAGACAATAAAAGTGAAGGTAAAGACTTTCTTCATGCAACAAGGTAGAATTGATTGGTAGAATTCCTTACCAAAATATTTTATGAATGCAAAAACTTGGAGGTGCACTTGATCTGTTGAGTCCTACTAGATCAAACTCAACAGGCTCAGGGAATCCTGGCAGGGGAGAATACCTGGAGTCTGGGAACATATAGTGAAGGATGCATGCCTAGTTTCTGTTCTTCCCCACACACCCATTAAAGACGGTCTACTGAGCTAAATGAAGCTTTATTCCAAAGAAGCAAGGCCACTCACGTGATTTTGTGTTGTGACAATTTTTGTCTCCTGGATCAGCCCATAGACAAGTAACAGGAAAGTGGAAAGGATCAAGAAGGATGGACAGAAAAGAAAACATCTTTTCTTTTCCAGAATTCTGATATCGGAAATGGTAACAAGAATAGTTTGGAGAAAGGTAAAAGTATGTCTGTGCTTTGCCATTTGGCATATCTTAGGAGGACTAAGAAGCAGAAAGGACTCTTTGGAAGTTGAATTCTTAAGTGCGCATCTGCATCCACATGCTCAGGGGTGCAGAATTCCTCCTCTCCAATTTTGGAGGTGGCAGCTTTATCCCAGAGTAAATACAGATCTTTGACTAGGAAGAAAGAGGCTTTTTTTCTGTGAACAACATGACAGCATGTTAGATCTCAGCCCCAGCAGCTCAGACATGCTGAAAGGACAGACACCAGCACACAGGGAGGCTTGCCTGTTGCTGCAGGCAGGAAGGAGACAGTTGCACGACTGCCATCTACCTTTACAGAAACAAGAGAGAGTTTCATATGCTATGGCCAGCATTGCTGACACCATTCTCAAAGATATGGTGCTAGCAAGAGCCCCAGCAGTGATTTCTCTGTTCAAAATGCAATGCAAGCTCTTGTGAGCAATGCTATTCAAGCAGCAGCTTTCATAATTTAGGAATGATGCTTGAAAGGAATGTCACTGAAGTATGGACCAGTTAGATGGCTATTCCATTGGGTGACAGGTCCTAAAATAAAATTAAAATGGAAAAGGCAATAGGTGTTCTACCCAGTGATAATGGTGTTCAGAAAATCAGAAAAATATTTTAAAATTCCAGTGGGAATGAGAGAGAGGAAGGAAGGGTGGAAGCTGGACAGGATTACAGCTGCATCACAAGGCAGGAACTGTACAGCTGCAATGTTAGGCAGGGGAGTACACACCTCTCAGCATACCTCCTCCCCATGCCTGTGTAGCTGCTCCCAGTAAGTGACCTACTGCCATCATCTAAACAAGAGCTGTTGATCCTTTCTCAGGAGAATCTCTCAGCAGAAAGGACAGTTTAATAATCAGGATAAAAATCCCACTAGGCTCTCAAAAATATATGACCATACATATAATTTGAGGCATTGTTCCACTGCCTGACATAAAGAGGGTTGTGAATAACACTCTTCACTGACCTCAGAGAAAGCACTGGCATTTTTTAAAAGGCTTGTTGTGTGTCACAGTGTCTGAGTACGAAAATGTCTGAAGCAGAATCAGATCCTGTGTCTTTGCATAGCAAGAAGAGAGACCCTATCAGCAAATCTGAGCAGTACAACTCCATCAAGAGCACAGCAAAATGAGAGAGTGGATTCCTAACCATGTTTTTAACCAGCAAATAAAGCACTAATTGTATCAGAGGATTATTTTTAATAAAGAATCATCCCCTGAAAAGTATTTTTCCTTATCTGCACACTTGCAAGATACAAAACTGCTTCCTAGCAATAACACTTAGTGCATAACAACATATTATCCTAACTACTTACCCCTTCCCTGACTGACTGTTTAAAAACAGTTTTGAAATGTAACCAGAAAAGATAAGAAAAATATGCTTGGGTTCTTTCATGTTCTTGTATGATGTATAAAAGCAATTGAAATAAGGCTTGAAGTATTTTGGTGGTTTTTCCCCTTGAAAATATCAAGTCATATATTGGCCATTGTTTGTGTTTCTCTGCTGTCAGTGGCTACTCACAGAACATTTTTTAGTTTATGTCTTATTCATATATGCTTCAAAGATTAAGTACAGCATCATTTTCTTAGCCACATTTTAAAAGATAGGATTGGTGAACATTTAACAAAGAAAGTTTTTATACCAACTGTTCCAGTCAAACAGATGTTAATCGCCTACATACATTTTTATGTCTGGTGTTCAATCATTCCAGCAACCTTTAAAAAAGTAAGTATAAATTTCAAATGCATTTCTAATGCAGAAAATCAAAACAGGAAAAAATTTGAAGTATAATTTTTGAGCCATCTTCATTCATCATAAAGGAAATGGATAAAAAAGCCTTTATTCCTTCTGCCTTTTCTTTGTCAAGTGAAAGAGTGTCATGAAAGAGTGCTGTTTTTCTCCAGTTCTAAAGGCTGCCAGGGACTGCAGTGCAACCAAAGATCTTACCAAGGAGAAAGAAAAAAAAAAAAATTCAGAAGTCTAAGAAAACTCTAAGACAGCTTAATGATTTCTCTATCCCAGTGTTCCCGAAAATAGTCCAGTAGCTGAAACATTTCTTCGTTAGAGAGCACCTTTCACCAGCCTCCCTTTGGGAGAGCTTCAGACTCTCCTGTCCTTTTGACATCCTCCATGCCCAAGTCTGTACTCCTAGGGCTGGTTAAAGCTGCACTATATTGATTTTTATTCCTCTGGTAATGTGTCCTTTTTGAAGAGTCTCCCCAAAGCAACTCAGTTTGGTACAGAGCACCTCTGAAATGGATGCAGTTTCACAGCAATTAACTGATACCCCAAAAAATGTAAAGAAATATAAAAATCCACAGCTCTTGTATGTTTAAAAGCATTGACTGAAGAATGCACAGCCTGGTATATATTACTTTTACCTGCTGTATGACTCAGTCAGACATAGCTACATTTACTCTCTGCCATAAAGCATTTTAAAAATTGCAAAGCTGGATCATAACATTTTCCCTGTCCAGAAAATCATTGCATGTTTTTCTGCTTCATCTTGTACCTCTGATTATCTGAAAATTTATTTTAAAAAGTGGAAATAATCTTAAACCAGGTCAAGTTTTTAAAAATTATTCAACCATTAATTTTAATGTTGGCAAAGTTGAAGAAATAGCTCACAGTTACAAAACAGATGGCTTCAAAATGGTAATAGCTATATAGAGGAGAAAAACACCACCTAAAATACCTAACTTTATTTGTATTTTCCAATTTTCTCTGATGCCTAATTCATTACACTCTTGTTTGTATGCCAGCTTCACCCCCAGTATAAAATGGGTAGTATGGAATACTGAAACCATAGTTGCAGTCACTAAAAATGACTGAGTTAGTGTAAAAATAGCTTTTCCCTTTCACTGCTGTGGACAACCAGCAAACACCACATCTTTTAAAAAAGTACTAATTGACAGCAATTTGCACACTTACACATCCTTATGCATACATACATTTGTTGACATAAATTTCAGAAAGCTGTTTTCTTTGAGAACAAACTGGCATTTGTGCAAGGAGAAAGAAGCTGAGACTCCAGAGCAGTGACACGTGGTTAACACAGATGGAAAATACTTTTCTGCCTGTCTGTTTAAAATACTCCTGGTTTGTTCATTTAGAAGCACACTAGAAAAAGGAGGAGAGTTTTTTTCCTATGAAAAATGATCTCCCATTAGGAGGCAGGAATATAAAGAACTCTAGGCAGCTCCAGAGAATCATTCAGAAGCCCTAGGGAAATCTCACAAGCGCAAGGTTATCCTTCCTGATAGAAGAAGGTAGAGTTTCATCAGGGTGGTCTTGGTACACTAAAAAGTGGAGGAGGCAGTGAACAGAAATGCAAGGCAAATACAGACTTGTAATGTTGGCTAATAGACTTCAAGTATTATACCCATTTGCCATGTTTAAAAATTGAATATTTGTCTGTCTACAGATATTGATACTGCCTATATTTATTTACAGCTATTTGCCACTTTGCACTTTCAGGTTTTTCATTCCAGAGACTCTAGCAAAGATACAAAAGTTTGGTAGTAAGGATGACACTATTGTCAGCTGCTTCTTAGATGTGTTCAAGAAAGTAAGCCATCACGTCAGGCTTGATGAATACAGGACAAGATCACCAGGGAAACTGCCAAGCATTGTCCACTTGATGTTTAAGCCAAGAGAGACAAACCTCTTCTGGGAACACATAAGGAGCAGTGAATCGCCTAAAGGAAAGGGAAGACTTTTATCCCCCAAAATGAGACTGCTCATGATGCCAGGTCATCTGAAGAGGACAGATGTTTACCAAGTGTATGGCTTAAGGCTGTAGTAATTCCATACAGCAGAAAATGTTTCCAAGTAAAAGCAGGCCCTTTGGCACCTGCATATCTAATCCCAGCAGTGCTCTCTTTCCATAAACACCACTTTGCTGAGTGCAGCGCAATCTACAAGAAAGCACAGCTGTCTATGAAAAATAAGTCTCTTTTATTTCACTTGTTCAGCACAGACTGTGTCTGTGTAAGCCATCTATTGTGTGTTTTACTAGGTCACTTTTCTTAGCAGCTTTTACTCCAGTAAATTGATGGTTAACTCAAGGCAACAGGCACAGGAATAAGGCAGCAACCTGGAACAAATCTCTCTTCACATCTCTCGTGGCACCTCAGGAACAATGTTTGTGTGTTGAAAGACAGACCTCTAAAAGCATGATTTACTCCCAGGTGACAAATGGGAATGTGCCCCACTTGTTTGCAGCGCTGAGCCCACAGGATGACTTACCATAGAGATTTGGATACATCTCCAACTAAATCCTATTCCAAATACGCCATCTTCACCTGGTGTTTTCTAGCAGATCACAAGGGGTAAAAGCAGATACAGATATATGGATAGATGTATATATAGCTTTAGATGCACTTATCTGCCTTTTTTCCCCCCCACTGTTATGGACATTGCCACTTTCCTCCTGGGAACCATAAATAGCAACAAGTACTGACAAAAAAAAGCTCTTTGCTGTCAGAATCTGTCCATAGTGGAAGTCTTGATGGTCTCAGCTATTTCAGTACAGAAATAAACTGCATTTTCTTCCATACCCTTAAAAGGAAAACAAAAAAGATAAAACAGATACAACAAACCAGCACATAAAAGCTTAGTGCAGTTTATCTTGCTTTGCAATAAAAAAGATTATGTTTGCAGATATCACATACCTGTTTGTGTATCCACATGGGGTTTATACTTATCGTCATAACTTAAATGTAAAAGAATAATAAATTAGGGTTAATTAGGATTAGTTAGTAGACCTTCATAGTTAAGGTCCAAATGAACATTCTGTGATTTATGAGGAGAGGAAGGGGATGCTTAGAGTATCAATCATTGTTTCAGCATCACCTTGTGTGCTGCATAGAGCCACAATGCTCTGTGCAAAGCAAAGTTTCCTGACTTGCTCTCCCTTAGAACTTACAAGATACTGAGGACCTTGATGTAAGTGAATAATTATATCAATAAACGTGCCCTCCACAGACCACCTGTGACCACTCTACAGATATATATGGAAAACTGGGAGAGGATAACTGAGAGTTTTTTGGGGTATTTCTTAGGATTATCATCTCAGCTCATTCTACACGTGTTTCTACGCTGTGACAAATGACATTTGAAATTAGCCAGTTCCCCTCTGTCAAAAGACCCTGACTAATTGTCATCCTCCACCCCTTTTTCACCTTTCTTTAGAGGTTCTGTGCTTGGGGAGGCTGTTGTGATTCTGTTGCTGCAGGAAGTAAAGGGCTGTCTCCCAGGAAAAGTGAGGTCAAAGATAAGGTTAGGTGCACATAAGGCTGCCAAAGGTAGGGCAGCTCCCAGCACATCCAGTGCCAGAATGTAATAAAGACAACAACTCTTAGGTAGTCTTTTTTTCTCTTTTTTTGTCTAAATGTCTAGGGACAGCCTTACAGCTCAATTGACTATAAATGGCCCAAGTCAACACAAGTCCAAAGTAAAGCCTGAACACAACTCTTGTCACTGCACCTCCAGAACACACAAAACAGAATCTACCCTCAATCGTAACAAAACATGTTTTGTTCTACGATTCTGTAGTCTGAAAGATGATCTTATCAGCATGATCCTAAGCAATTCTGTATTCCTGTGATACAATACTCAAGCCATTAGTGCTTGCATCAGCTCCAATGTCAGCACACTAATAATACCTCTTACTTCTCTTTTTTGCCTTTAAGATGCAGGAAGTCTGAACGGGTGTTTCTTCATTTCCTGCAGGAAATAATTCTCCCTTGCCTCAGAATTTATTATAGAACCCCTTCACTAATTTCCTAGCTTAAAATCTCCATACATTTTTTTTTTTTCGTCTTCTACAACTACTTTCTGTCCTTTGCAGAGTTATGGAATTATGTCTTCTCCAGAGGTCCTTTTACAAGTTGTTCTTAATCCAGGTGCATATAAATGTACAAATTCTCCTAGAAGGTGGGAAGGAAGGAGTTTCAGTTGCCATTTATATCCCCTGATACAAGAAATACCATTTCTAGAAACAGTCACAAATTTCAGAGACCTCTCCAGAGATTGCATTTTCTCTTTTTCTTGGGAGAATCAGAAGGCTACACTTGACCTGTGAGTCCTGTATGTCCAGCCCATAGCCCATTACTATTTAAAACAGAAATGTGTTACCAAAAAATCTGTGGGCAGGATTTCTGTCCCTTCTCTCCCTTCAGTACATGAAGAGGTAAATGAAAAATGTCCCTCATAACACTATCAATATTTCCAAAGTTTCCAAAATTCGTGTGGTTTAACTCTGGTATAAATTAGAGCAGTGTAACTGCAGCTCTAAGAAGGTATCATGGTCCCCAGGGAAAACACCTTTGACAGACTGGTTGGGGAAAATTATTTCTGTTCACTCTCATTTCTGTCACTGTCTGCAAAGGAGAAAATTAAAACAAATAATCTATCTCCAAATATTATTTCCAGGTTCAGCCTGAGTAAGAATTTGGAGAAAATGTTCTTCTTCTTAATGAAGCCACTCTGGCAGTTGCATACTTAATGCTACTTTCCATTGTAACAGTGGGCACCAGATTGTTTTCTCTTCGTTTCTTTACTTTCTGTGTGATTGATTGAGAAACCTCTAGCCTGGATGGCATCAATTCACCATAATCTCTGCTGCCTATTAGGCAGTTTAATTCCAGCATCTCATTTTTTATTTTTGAGCCATGAATGTAATCATACAGCCCAGATCCTGGATACTTGTGAGAAACAACTGTCAAATGCACCAGCCATTTTTCTTCACATTTGATGAGTTACCAATGCAGGCAGTACATAAAGACTTCCATCTTCTTCTAATCCTAAGTACCTGACAAATGCACAGCGTTTCTAAGGACAGAGGAGAGAGACTTTGTAGTCGTTAGAGTTTTGTTGTTTCTTTTTTTTTTCTTTAACACACTAATCTTATTAGATCTTTGCTAGTGTTGCCATACATGACTAACCCTTTGTCAGCCCAGCTCCTACGAAGGATCTCCTGGGAATAGTTCTGGTTTTTATTCATCCCAGGACTGAGATAATTAGACAATCTATCAACTGTGAGGCTAGCTGGGTTGTGATGTTTTCTTGTTATCTTGACCTTAATGTTTTGGATGCTCTACGCTATGACAGATATGCCAACCATAATCATTCCCTCAAGGTTATGGGCAGTTTTGCGCTCCCAAGACAAGAACAAAAGAAACATTTACACTCTTCAAATTACCCAGTCCTCTACCATCTATCTGCAGTTCATCTACAGAACCCTGGTTTATACTGCTATTTGACCTGCTGTGTTAAGCAGCAATGCAGTAAGAGAAGAAATGTCCGGCTCAAAGTCAGCTTTCTCTAGATTCTTTCATTGATTTTACCTGCTTCCCTCCCAGATTATCAGAATCAGTATTGAGATCTCAGTATTAAGAACTCAGACCCTGAGAAAAAATTCAGGATCTCTAATTGCTCAGTGATGGCTACTTGTTATGGAACTCCCTTACACTTCTGCTGCCTTTCTATCACAAAAAAGCCCTTTTAACTCCTCAGTGTGTGAACATGAAAGACAATAAAATACATTTCAAAATGGAAGCAGACTTCAGAAGACTCAGTATCTTAGCTCAGAGCTAAGAGTGAAGGAGACAGGAGCTCTTCTTCAGCAGTGTGTTTCCTGCGGCAATAGTAATTCTCAGTGCAGCAGCAAACTCAGGTTTTCATGGGAAGTGACTTTCACAATGGAAGAGCAGGGATTGTTTATACAGTACAAAGATTGGTGCCACACTTCAGCATTAACATTTGCAGGCAATAGGGGTGTGTATGTTTTTCTCTGCCCTAGTTACAGCAATTAGGCAGGCTGCAAGAACTTAGCAGGTTCTGCACAAGGAAAAACATCCCAGGATTTTCTGAAACTAATATGACCACAGTGACAGCCATGAGGGCTAGTTTGAATGATGAGAAATAGCTGTTAGAAATAAGAATATCCCTGGATGAAGGGATGGGATGTAGCCCCATCAAGTTTGCTGATGACTCTAAACTGAGGGGAATGGCTGGTACACCTGAAGGCTGTGCTGCCGTTCAGTGGGACCTTGATTGGCTGGAAAGTTGGGCAGAGAGAAACCTAATGAGGTTCAACAAGTGCAAGTGTAGGGTCCTGCACCTGAGGAGGAAAAACCCCAAGTACCAGCACAGGCTGGGGGCTGACCTTCTAAAGCCGTAAACTAAAACACAAGGAGTTTCACCTCCACACGAGGAAGAACTTATTAACACTGAGGGTAGCAGAGCACTGGATGAGGCTGCCCAAGGAGGTGGTGGGATCTCCCTCTCTGGAGACACTCAGGATCTGCCTGGACATGTTCCTGTGTCACCTGCTCAAGGTGACTCCACCTCAGGAGCAGGATTAGATGGTTTATCTGCAGAAGTCTCTTTCAACCCAACTCTTCTGTGATTCTGTGAAGTTCTGCATACCAATAGATCTCATGGAAATGAATATCAAATGCAAGTGCTCTGTTGTGTGGAGAATCAGAGCCCAAGATCCCGGTTCTCAGGTTAGGATTTTGTACCAGATCAACAGCACAAGTTCAGTTTAAAACAATTTTCTCCTTCAAACTGAGAGAAGATTCAACTTACAAAAGTAGTTGAATTCGTCCCTGCATCTCTCTATCAGTAGAATCTCATCAACAGCACGAGAAGGACATGTTTTATTGCTGATGGAAACCAGACATATAAAAATATACCAAAATAAGAAAGTGAAGTAAAGTAACAAGCTATTCCATCATGTCGTCTCTCTGAATTTAAGCCTCCCTCGTTTTTAAACTCATCAGTTTGAACATCCTAGTTATGGAGTTTGCTCATGACAGTCTGGTTTTCCCCATGCCCTTAAATTTCTGGGAAACTCGCAATGGCTTTGTGAATTACTGCAGTCATATAAGATATATTGTATATTTTATGAATTGCTTAGTACAGTCTGAGCATACTTAATATGGGTAATAAAAGTATATGCTGTCTTTTTTGTGGAACTTATCAAATAATTCATAAATAAATAAATCATGTAAAAGCAAATACAACTTTTCGAGCTATCATTAAATTCTCTATATTTAAAACAAATGCTGCGAAAAAATATGAAAAGCTTAGCTCTAGAAATTAGAGGCACCATGAAAATGAAAATCTCATTTCTCCCTGAAAATCTAGTGTCTGTTATAGTTACAAGCAACTCCTAAAATTACTATAGGTGAAAGAAGAATGTCCTCTATTTTCTGCAGTTTGTTACATTGTGCATTTGACAGAATATTGTGTGTAGTCATTTATTACATCAATTTCTACTCTGCTGAGAATATTCTTATCAATGCCAAGAAAAGAATATAGCAAAACAAAAAAGTATATGTTTTTGAAAAAGAGGTTTGTAAATAATTTCCATTACTTGCTAGCCCCTGCTAATCAAGAAAAACTATTGGATCTATATTGATTATTCTCTCACAGTCTGGTCTATGTTTTAATAAATGATGTTATTAAAATCTTATTATATCAGAAGCTATATTTTCAACACTGTAGCTCGCTCTCTCTTAGTGTTGCATTGCTAGAGGTGAGTGCTACAAAAGAATAAAACCAGGGAAAGGTGTAGAAGGTAAGTACTGGCACAACTGTTGTATTTTCCTCTAGCCTTGTCTCCAGAAAGTCCTTTGCAGATGGTGAAGGAAGGGACTGTGACAACGAAGAGCCACCTGCTGTAGGAGATGATCAGGACCACTGTCTTGTGCCTTCTGCTCTCTTGAAGGCTTTGGGATGGTCTCATGGTCTCATGGTCTCATGGTCTCTGATGTTCAAGGTGGTATGTTCCACACGACATATGTCCTTCCCACCATCCACACAGGGAGGTGTCAGACTTTGCAGAAATATACTGAAGCCCCCAAACTGAAGCACCTTCATCTGGAGCCAGATTTCAATTCTTGGCACATGCTTGAAATGACAAAACCTTTAAAGAAGCCCGTGAGAACCACTGGTGGGTGGTATACATTACCCACGATAGGACACAACACTCTTTTTCTTTTCCACAGAAAGGAAAATGAATTTATATTTCCTCCCCTGCTTTGTCTCCTTCCTTTTAAAGTTTCCTGTAACTTTTGTCTTGCACCTTCCATGTGTTCTCATGTATCAATGCTTCCCACAGCTAGGGTGTGACAGGAAAGGTCATTAAGGATTCATCTTACATGGGGGTCCCTCTAAATTTCAGCTGTATCTATGATATTGTAGGAGACAGTCACTGATCTAATTTTGATTTAATAAAAAAGCCTCACACCACTCAATAGTGAGCAAATAAACCTTATCAAGAGGACACTATTTCAGTGTGACACTGTCGCTGCAGGAACATATTTCCCAGCTCGCTATTGAAATTCTGTAATCTGAATAGGAGAGGTACAAATGAGTTGGAAGGAAAAACAAATCTTTTAAATTGCACTTCATTTTTCACTTCAAAAATATAATGGTTGACTGTGATCCATGACAGACAGATCATTACCCCAAAGTGTAATATATCTGCAGCTCTCAAGTCAAAGTACTTACAGTGCAGAAGCTCATGTTATGGCTTAACCCCAGCCACCAACTCGGCACCACACAGCTTTTTGCTTATTCCCTGTCCCCAGGCAGGATAAAGGGAACAAAATTGGAAGGGTAAAAGCAAGTAAACGTATGGGTTGAGACAAGAAGAATTTATTAACTGAAATAAATAATCCCCAAACAGTGGTCCCTGGACAACCACCTCCTTAGCTTCTTGCTGAGCATGATGCCTTACAGTATTGAGCATCCCTCGGGTTATTTGGGATCTGCTGTCTCAGCTCTGCCCCCACCCCAAGTCTTTGACCACCCTCAACCCCTTCTCTGGGACAGGTATTAGTTAAAGGTTATTTCTTACAAATGTTCTGAGTGTGTGAGGCTATTTCTGTGTTATCATGACCCCTAAGCATCAATATAACTGTGGTTAGTAGGATTGTTTTCTGAATTGTGGTTATTCAGTTATGATATATATTAAACTAACAGTTGTTTTTCTTCATATGTAGAGAATATGTTCCCTATAGGTCCCAGACCAAATTCTCATTAGAACAGCAGGAATGGAAACAAAGTTTGGATGGACCAGAAGAACACCATATACTGGCAGGATTTCTGAATTGACCCTAAAGCAGCTGCTAAGGCTGACTGGCTGGCTCATCCCAATAGCCAAAGCCCCACAGCATTTACTGTGCTGAGGAGCTGCCTGCAGGCTCAGTGCTTCAATGAAGGGGCAGGGGGGATGCCACCCAGACAGGAAAGCTCTCAGGAAGGCAGCAGAAGCTGGCCAGGTTTCTCCAACAGTGAGTCAGAAAGAAAGGACAGGAAAACGTTTGGGTGAGGAATAGGCTGATCACAAATTTTCGTTGTAGTGCCCTATACAAGTCACTGAGAGCAGCAAAGTCCTGAAAAATACTTTCTAGGCATGAACTTTTCTATCATACCTGTGCAAAGCTACTCCATTCCCTGGAGAGCTCTCTAACATAAATGCTTTGGCTGATATTCTACAAGAATTCTTCCTCCTTTTTCATCAGTATTTCCTTTAATAAAGTTTCAGTTACCAGTGTATAAATCAAACACATGGGGAATATTAGTCCCATCCTTATAAAGAACAATTTAGTGTAATCTGTTTTTCTGAAAGTTTGGTTCATGATGGTTTGTTGCCTGTTCCTGTGCGAATAATACAGTAAATCACCCAACTGAACAGCAATTTCTCAGCACTGTCTTTATATTTTACCTGTGCTGGAGCTTTTTTTACTCACAATATTGTTTTCAGCCCTGAGAAGTGAGTCTGCAGAATGAATATTTGAGCCTGCATCCACAGTGAGTTCTGTTAGACTCATCTCTGCACTTCCTTCTGGGAAAGACAAGTGGCTCTCCTTTGTAAGGACACAAGTGCCCTCCATGTGGGCACAGACCTTCTAAACACTTACCAATTGTGGTGTAAAAATCTTCACAGTCTTGTCCCCCAGCCATCTGCCTCTCCCTTTGCCACACAAAGCCGTGGCTCTTTTCACTCAAACTGGCACTACCACATTGTCGTGCATGCAATTCTGACAACCTTTGGAAGTAAGAAAAAACAGCCTGAAGGACCCCTGCAGCATGCTTAGCACCCCCAGCTCAGTGCTCCTCCAGGGGCTTCACTAAATAAATGAGACCTATGGGGTCTTGAGTCCAGGAGACATTTGTTTGCTTTAAGGCTTGTACAGCTAATGCAGTGAAGAAGGTGAAGGATTACAGTGCAGTAATTTGGTTTTGGTGAGAAAGAGGGAGTTCCATTACTCTTTTATTCATTAACAAATAAGCAAATAACTTTAAAATACAGCTGACCAATATTTTAAGGGTCTTTAGCAGGGGGTGGTTGCCTTTTTCTTCCTGCAACACTAGTAACATAAACAGCACTATGAGAAAGATATGCTTTGGAAATATGTATTTGACTTATCCATTGGCTTAAAACAACACATAATTTACAGTTTACCAAATTACCCAGAATCTTCAACAACCAAACTACATTACTGCAGAGAAAAACATATTGTTTCCATCCTTTCTTTTTATTTTAAAATTCTATTCCTTCTGGAAAGTGCATACTGTATTTCACTGTAACCTCAGCTCTATTCATCCCTGCACCAAATGCTTGTTTTCCATTTTATCATATAACTCACTCCATAGTATGTTTTAATTTTCTTGTATAAAGCTATTTCAAGGCCCCATGAAAAGCCTATGCATGCAAAAACTACATGATTGTCGTTTTGCATTGTGGATGTTATAAACTTTTTAACTGCCTGTTCAAGTCTAAGGACAAAAAAAAAAATAATGGTAGAGGGAAGGGACTGTATAAAATACATTTTCTGGAATTACACTATGTGTCCATCTCACAGCTTCTGTTTGGTTTGTAACACACCACCCCACTAGAACTTACTGGAAAAAACCATTTCAATATAGTACTTCCTAGATACCAACCTTTGGTTTACATTACACTAACAAATTCATATCTGCAACTTCCCTCTCCCTTATTTCCAATACAAGATCGCATTGAGCAGTGGGAAGGAGAAAAATAGCAGAAAAAAACATTTGGAAGAATAAACAAGTACAAGACGTCCAGATAAAGGCACCATAGAATCCTCAAATGTCCATCCTACAACCTCTTACCTGGCAGCAAAGAAATAAAATATTTAATATTAGGTGGGTGATGCAGTAAGCAGGTCCAAAACCTGTGGCAAAAACTGAAAGAAATGATTTGGTGGAGTATTTCTAAAAGGTTTGTTAAAGAGAAAGAACTGTCAACACCAGTCATAAGACAATAAGCAGGCCAACAGAATGGAAATGAGGACTTGGTAACTTAGTGTCATCCCATTGTTACTGAAATTCTTCAGAGCTCTGTTGGAAAGCAGGATATTCCCTGCCTGGCTGTTACCAGATTATAAATAAATTTCAAGTCAATAAGGTGTAGAAATCAGAACCTAGAAAGAACTGCCTATCGTCTTTTCTGCAGATAAAGTATCACGTCTGATCCTCTTAGTACTTAGTAACAACCTAGGTCAAGTTTTGCTGTTTCCTTACTAACCTACACCCCCTTAACAGGCAGGGCAGCTGAGAACTGCTCTAAGTAACATTGTCAGTCAACTAAATCAGTGTCACAAATCATTCTGCTTAGTGATCTTCCACTGCCAGCAGAAACTTTACCTGTGTGAAGCGCCAGTGCTCCACAACCTAACAGCACTGTGAGGAGCAACTGGCCAGTCAAAGCGACGTGGCTGTCCCACTCTGCTCTGCACTGGGGCAGCCTCACCTCGAGCCCTGTGTGTAGTGCTGGGTGCCACAGTAAAAGAAAGATATAAAGCTATTAGAGCCATCCAAAGGAGGGTCATCAAGGTGGTGAAGGGTCTACAGGGGAAGCCATAAAAGAAGCAGCTGAGCTCACTTGGCTTGTTTAGCCAGTAAAAGACTATACATCGCTGTCTACAGGTTCCTCATGAGGGGAAGAAGAGGGGCAGACACTGGTCTTTTCTCTGTGGTGACCTGTCAGGATCCAAGAGAATGGCCTGAAGTTGTGTAAGGGGAGGTTTAAGTTGGATATTAGAAGAAGTTCTTTACCCAGAGGGTAGTTGGGCACTGGAACAGGCTCCTCAGGGAAGTGGTCACAGCACCAGCCTGACAGAGCTCAAGAAGTGTTTGGACAACACTCTTAGGCACAGGTCTGATTTTTGGGAAAGTCAAAAAATCAAAAGTCAGGAATTGGACTGAATGATCGTTGTGTGACCATTCCAACTCAGTATATCCCATCATTCAGGGATTCTGTGGCTCTAAAAGAGCAAACCACATTCTGAATGTGTCACTCAAGTGCAAAACTCATCACTGACTTCTTTTCAGGAAACCTTGATCAAACTAGGTGTAGATGTTCAATTAACTACTTTCTACTGAGTCTTCAGTACAGAGCCCCTCCTGATTATATGTGCAATTTCTCTTGACATCTTCAGATCCAGGGCTGTTTGCTATGTGCTGGACTTAATTAGCAATTATTTGTTGTCACAACACCCTTTTCAGGATGATTGGATCCAGAGTCATTTACAGAGGGACATATTCAACTCACAATTGAGAAAATGCCTGTATTTCATCATACTGAACTAGGAGCACGATACCTTGCCAGAAGAAGGCAATGCCACCAGTGACAAAAATCATGCTGCTGATCATTAATCCTACCACCTGCCCTGCTGGTTTTGACTTTTTACACTGCCACAACCTGCTCCTGGGTTGATCCATGACAGCATGCTGTCAGCCTTCATGGGCTGTAGCATGTTAACCCATGCTACAGCTCTGATACACAAATGCATCAGCTGTTGGTTGGCTAAGCAATTCTTGCTGAGAAACCATGAAGGTATTTAGATGACAAATATCAAACTGAATCCAGTGAGACTTGGAGGCCTGAATAATTGCATGGAATTAGACTTTAGTTCTTTGTCTTATGCATCTTATTAGGGTTGCTTTCTGCTCTTGACCTGCCCATCTACTCTTCATCTTAGTTGCCTGCTAACACCATTTGCTTTCAGTCCTTCAGATATATACCTGTCCAACTTGAGCCTGGCAAAGTTTCCCCTTGATAGATGAAACATCTGGCAAACAACATGTTAGAAATGTCTTCAGGTCTCTAATCATTTTTGGTTTTCATTTGAAAGCAAGCCCAAATTCATCAGGATCTATCTGGCAGTTATGTGTTCCAGACTGAACACAATGTGCTGGCTGAGGTTATGCTACAGTGATAGAAAGAAGAAATATAACTACACTGCTCTGAAACATGCCACCTCTGAACATGAAACTCTGACTAGCTCTGGCCTTTTTTTCCTGGCTTATTATATTGTGGAATTACCTGCAAACACCTTCCAGCATGATCAGTTTCTTTTGCTTCATCTTGCCAGTGAGCCAAGCTGTTTCAAACTATTCTTCCTGCAATTCAGTATTGTGAGTTTTCAAATTGTGATCAGTATTATTTTTGATTTGAGTTTTTGATCCTGAAAATGTGTAAAGAATCTCAGTATAGATATACTCTCATAAACCTATTGTCTTAAGTGGTGCTATGACAGTTCATGTTGGCTGAGAATCTATTCTACAATGTATCAGTGCGTGCTTCTGATATCAATCATGATAAAGATTTCCATCGGGATAAATAATTTTTCATGTGCTTTTCTGAAAAGAAAACTTCACTCCAGCAGAAGTTCCAATGAACAAAGAATTTGTAGTGAGATTTCTCCTTAGTCATAGATTCTTTCTCTGAGATAAAAACAAAGAGTGTCTGTTTATTTACTTATGTATATATCCGGAACCACAGAGACCACCTCTGTTTTTCCTGTTCAGAATGGAGTCTATGAAACAGACTTAGATGTGATTGCATTTATCTTCCCTACAGTCACCCTTGGGCAGTTCCAGTTTTTCCCGTGCCTGAGGCTTTACCAAAGAATAGGTAGAATAGAAGGCATCCCTTCTTTCAAGGCACTTGCAAAAATAACATACGTTATCAGAACAACATGTGTATTTGGAAAACTGAAAGAAAGACATGCCCAAGATGATAAAAACTACTAGTAGAACAGTAGCAAAAAATTTCTCTTTTTCCTGAAAGATGCTTGGTTTCTCAAGAGCTCCATATTGGTAGGGAGACATCCTGAAGTGCTTAGATCTAGGTGTGGGTTACGCTTCAACAGAGAGAGCTCAACTTTTGCTGAAAAACCAGTATGACTTACATAAGACCACCCTAGACTCCTTTGTAGCCATTTGGCATTTTCTTCAGCATCTACTTTGGGCTAGAGCAAAAAAGTCACTTTTCTGCATCCCAGTTTTCCGTCTGTAAAAACTGGGGCAATGGTCCACAAACTGTCCACAAGAAGCACAGTTTTGGCACTGTAGTTCCCAATGCCCTATTTCACACTGATCTGACAGTACTTTGGGATTCAGAGATGCCGTAAATGTAGCCTTAAAGCTCTGTCAAACTACCTTAATGAGTAACAGACCAGCTGATATTCTCTTCCTAGAGGGCATTAAGGGTTCCCAGGGGCAGGGCAGGAAAGGAGAGGAGTTGTATAGCCATTGAAGTCTAATTGCTATAAAAGTACTCTTTCTTTAAAGTTGGCAGATTAAAACCAGCCCTTTTCTTCTTTCTTTGTTTAATGTCAGTACTATGACTGCATACTTTCACCCTAAGTGGAACAGTTTTAGCCCAAGCAAAAGTAAAAATCAATTAATGACAACTAATTAGCATTCTGTACAGTCCATAGCACAGAACTCATGCCTCTTGCAATATATCTTACAGCAGCTTAAGAAGAAATATAGGACATAAGATCAGCATCTGGGAAATGTCAGTGAGTAATTTTAAGAAACTCTGAAATTTATTCGGTGATAACTCATGTAAGGGCATATCTAGCTGTCTTTTATTGTTATGATTCACTTTACTGACTCTTAGAAGTACCTTAATCCTGTAGACAGAGCAGTTGAGTTCGATGAGATGTTAATTAGTTTGTATAAAACTGCTACAATCCAAGCCCTACTCTGATGTCACTGGGGTACACTTCAGTGTATATTATTTTGTTCTTTTCAGAAGCCTTATCCATTAAGAAATCAATTCCTTTTCCACAGTGTCTGGCATATTGCATTTCGGAAAAAAAATGTACAAATACTCTTAAAAGAATCCTAGTTCAAGAAGCTAAATTCTTAACAATTTTTAACTTAAAAGAACAATCCATAAACTCAAATTTCCAAAGTAGTCAGAGTAAAGATTAATGAAACATTAAAAATAGTCAAAACATCTTGCATTTTGAAGCTATGACAATTTGATTCTGAGACAAACACCCCGCAATCAATACAACCTTCATGAATATATTAAACAACTTCAATTCCAGTCCAATTTAATAAGCTCCCAAAACATTTTATTCCCTAAATTGAAAGCATTTCAGCAATACTCCACAAGCATTTATCACATTTATTAGATATTAATTCAAAGTTTAGAAATGTGGACAATTCAAATTTTTATAAACACAAACTACTGGAAATATAGCAAGACTTTAATTCTTCATTGCTCAGAGACTGAATAGGGCTCTGAGCAAGCTGATCCTATTGGAGATGAACCCACTCATGACAGAGGGGTTGGACTAGATGATCTTTAAGGTCCCTTCCAACACAAATTCTTCTATGGTTCTATGATTTCAAAGCCAGCTTATATGCCATGCTGCATACATTCCTCTGCCTATTGAGAGTATCTCACCTTTCATCTGCAACATAAGGCTGCTGCAGAAGATCCCTGCAGGACATCCCACACCCTGGACTGCAGGAAGGAGGTGCAGGAATCAGCCTGAGCACACTTCTCTACCACAGAGTTACATTTACCCTTCAAGGAAGAGGCAGAAGCAGGTCATCATCATCATCATCATCATCATGGTGGTTATCATCATTACCATCTTCATTATCATCGTCTCTCCACTGTGCTCTGCTCCTCACAGCTTTGTTTTGACAAACCCTTTGGTTCTGTCATGTGGCTGTGACCTTTTAGCTTTCACTGACAACTCGTCTGTCTGTCTGATGCTGCGCTGGATTTTCCCCAGCCAGCTCCCAGCACCAGGCCAAGAGTGGGCTGTTCCCAGAAAGCAGCACAGTCCAGGATACAGCTCAGGGCTTATGCTCTACGGCACAGGCTGTCAAGTGTCGAGGACAGGAGCAAGGATGGACAGAGAGGTCTTCCCTGTGGTTTCCAAAAAGGGTTTATTCCACTGAAGGGTCCAGGGAGGAAAGACAAAGAAACAGGGTGTGCAGGAGCTTATATAGGGGGAGGGCTCATGGGGAGGGTACAATCTTTAACCAATAGGGAAAACACAGGGGAGGATCACAGGGTGGGATTCACAGTATACAAACCAATGGGAAGCACATGGGGAGGGGAACAGATCAAACAAACCAATGGGACTTCCAATATTTGAGGATTTCCAAGGGATTTCCAGGGCAGGGAGCTGAGATAAAGTGGGATTAACAACATAGAAAGGGGAGGAACTGAGAACGTTCTATAACAAGGGATGGTTCTTAGGGAAGATGGACAGCTAAGCAGTGGGGAGGGGACAGGGGCAGGTGTATAGACTAAACCAACAAAGCAGGGGGGAAATGGAACAGACTATTAGGGACAAAAATGCACCACAACATGTGTCATGTAGCCCAAGAAAGTGCTATTGTCTCTTCAAGGTAAATTAATGAGATGGCATATTGCAATTGCATACAGGTACACTTCTGGATTTTTATTCCATCTGTAACTTGTCTCAGACTATATAAGCAAAATTCGAGACTACTGGGGCAGGGAGAACTGGTATCTCCCATAGTCATGCTGACCGATTGACCAATGTCTGTCATGTCCTGCAGTTGATTTCTGCCCTAAAACCTAATATAACATGATCAATAAGAATTCTCTATTCTTCCATTTCCAGAAGACGCTCCATTTTTCCATCTACCATAACTTTGGCAGCAGACTGCATCCCAGTAAGATTAAGAATCTGGAAAAGCTCACAGATATCTGTGGATCTTTATAAACCTGAGAGAAAAGTTGATGCAGGCAAGAAATTTTGTCTCTGAGATCTTTCCATGCTCACTATTATCATAAACTGTTCAATGTATCCTGACAATCAACTTAATATGGTTTATCTGATGCTTCTTCCATGTTTAGTAATAATATAAAAAATGTGACTGCAATAGCAGAAAGTTAATGCTATAGCTCTCTACCTTGTTTTCTTCCTGTATGTTATTTTGCTTTAAGGGTGAGAGAATCACAGTGAACTAATGATAGATCTGTTTCTCCTGTAAGAGGTTCATGCCTGATTGCACTGACTTTTCCAGACCAAATTTTCTGACTTCAAAATATCAAATAAAAACTCTAATGTTAGATGAAAATGTAGTACTGATAAACTTGATAACTTCTGTTATAAAACTGATAAACTTCTGTCACTGCATAGATCAGTGAGGGCACTTTGTTTAAAGCATGGTAACATCTTTTAGAATAAATAATAGTTTAGCAGTCTTTAGCAGGACACAAACACTAATTACCTTAGAAGTTTTTTAATCTTAGCCTGATGCTTTTAAAATACATGTATCTTTTATATATTATATGACTTTCATGTATAAGCTTGCAAATTGCCTGTCAAGCAATCCTATTGTGTACAGATTTATGTAACTCATTTTTATGATATATATTTATGAAGCATTTCCTTGACTTTTGTGTGGTGTTATTTTTCTTTATAGTAATAAAAACACAGATCTTGAATTACTTTTAGCAAATTTGTATCGTACAGTAATACAGGAGCCCAAGGTTTGTGTTGATCAGGCTCTTGCTTCTACATGTATTTCTCTGTAGGATTTTTAAAATACTATTTTCAGGACTGGACTTTTTTACTAAAATCAGGTGCTACTCCAGTCATTCTGCCATAGCTAAAGCTAAAGCTTTCCTTCCTTTGTGAAAACAAACTTGGGGATATGTGTCCAGATGATCTGACCCTTTAACTTTTGGAACAGTATTTTTTCTGACATCACTTATATTTAGCATGCTCTAGAAATAGATATACATGGTGAAAGCACCAAAAGTGCCTGTCAGTGAGATTCATAATAAAGGGAGCAGAGACATTCGTGACCCTGCAGTGGAGGGGCATGACATGTTATCTGTACCACCAAACCAATCCACCAGCAAGGGAAGGACCGGGAGCCACAGATCCAGTTCTCATGTATCCTGTCCCATTTTATTTTCCTTTGACTTGGAGATTCTGTGATTCTGCTGAGGAACCATCTCAGAATGGTTCAGTTTTTAATCCAGGTTTGTGCTTACCCAGGAGCTGAGAAGGAACTCCAAAGTTCTCCTCACTTTCACAATGCAAGTCGGTGAGAGCTTAGCCCTAAAGGGATATCTTCTCCAGCAGAGTACTGCAGAGCTAACACAGAACAGCTTTAAATAAGCTATTTTAGGCACCTGCAGCAGACTATTTCTACACAAAGTGCCTCCCAGTGTGAATTAGCCTGTGCTTTGGACCACTGCCAGCCCCAACATCTCTAATTTAAAGAAAATCTGACTGTTTCTCTACTTCATAGTAATTTCTTTCATAGCTGTGAGATGAAAAACCTTTAAGCAATGGATATACCAAGGATCAAGAACTTTCACACCTTAAATGATGCTGCACACACTAAGTCATCTCCCACTGTGGAGAATTTATATGTCTGTACAACAAAGGCCATAATTCTTACCTGTGTCAGTGTACAGATGAAAACTAGCAAAGATTCAGGAAACACTATCTTTACCGTCTTATTTTGATACATTCAAAACCTAATGTTTTAAAGTGCTGTTGGATAGCAAGAGCTCCATATACATATTCATCATTATCATCAGCTTATTGAAAACCACCATGACTTCAAGCTCCACTTTACACAGTGAAAACAGCTCTTATCAGTACTGAAGTTTCCTTTTTCTCATACTCCTATTCCAAATAAGAGCTCTCTGCACCATCATTTTGCAAGTCCTTGTACAGCTCCCCTGGCAGTAATCCTGGAGGGAAGTGGGGGAGAAAGGGGATTAAAGCATGGCCCATGAAACTGAAAATAGCATCAGATTCATTTTTTTGCAATCACAGGCAGCCATGGTGTGCAAATGATTCACATGACAGGGTCTTTCTGCAGCAATGTTCAGCCAATGTATCTTGGTTAGTGGAAGGCTAAAGTCTTTAGAAGACCTTTGGAAGGTGCAGCATCCTGTGTTTTATACATGTACAGGGTGAGTACAGGGTATGAAGAAGAGTGTGGCTAAAATATTCACTTGCTTGCTTGAGTTAGACCCAACTGATGACAATTTTAGACACAAAGCCACAGCAACTGGATTTACAGCACAAAATTGAATTAAAGAAAGTCAGAACATCTATTCCTCAACAAATAACTGTAAAAAATTTCAAGATAATTATCTAATGTGTGATGAGCCCTACATATTCTGGGAGTGGTGTTGGTCAAAAGCGTCTCGTATCTCAGGTTTTGAACCAGGTTTGGGACATTAAGTGCCTCTTCAAAGTTTATTTGCAGATCATGGCAAGGTTACTCAGCTTCATTGCTTCCTTCCAGCTCCATATATTTCTGCCACACAGTTGGAACACTAGGAGGTTAACACCAAGAAGGCTGGGATGAACTCTGGTATTTGCATTTCACAGTTTTATTATTCCTACCTAGAATAACTCCTATGATGAACCACAACTATTCCTGGCACAATTCTGTCAAAAATATGTAGGTGTGAATTACAGTTTTTGGTCTTGCATGATCCTGAGAGCACTCTGATGCTTCCAAGCATGACATCACATTTATGCTTCTCTCATCCAGAGTCCTGCCCGTGTAATAGATTAGTCTAATCTATCCAGCTCCAGGAAAGATCTTGGGCCATCCTTTCTGCCTGATATCAGTGCTATATCATGGAGTAGGTGAAAAACTAAATGTAAACAATCACTGACCATGTCCACAATACCTACAGCCTTCCACTTTTTTCCCCAGGAGAATAGATTACTGACTTGCCCTTGACCAGGTACAAAGGCTGTCTGGTAAATAGGCTCTGTTCAAATGGCCAGCCTGGATGTTGCTCCTGTCCAACAGATCAGATGGCACTGAGAAGTTCCTGCTCAGGAGAGCTTGGTGAATTATCACAAACTCAGAGAACCACACAATGCACTTCATTCTATCTCCAACAAGCTCCTCCAACAAACACTGACCAGTGGAGTGAATTCCCTAACTATTTCACAGTTCATAGGCTGGGAGCAGCCATCTGCTGCAGGGAGTGCCTGAGTTCTAAAGATGGGCAAAAGTAAAACATTGGATGCTTGCCCAAACCCTCATAATGCCTTGGGCAATCTCTGCTTAGCTGATGCATGCTCGGCTTACTTGTCTGAGCCTTTTCCATTAATCCCTTTCACAGTTTGGAGAATCTCTGCTACATCAGCACAAAAACTTATCTCAGTCACTAAAAACATGCCAGTTCCTCAGGCAAATGCCTTTGAGACCGAATCTGTCTGCTCGCTATTGCACCCCCATGGACACTTAGGTCTTTTCTTAGGTGTGATGTTCAGTGTTGTTTATAGTGCTCTAGGTGCAGTCTAACTACTTTATCTACAATAATACTATCTTTTCTGATTTATATTGTACTCCTGGCAATTCTGGTTGCCTTCTCCAATACAGAAGCACAGTGGGTTGAAGGCCATGGGGAGTATCTCCATAATAACTCCCCAGATTTATTACAAACTCCTAGTAACATGCTGCGGTGACATTCTGTTTGTTACCTCATTGGATTCTTTGCTATTTTACATTGTCTCTTAGAAAAAGGCATTTAAATGATTTAAGTCCTCTGTGTCGAGCTTCGTTGTTCTTCGTTATTTGCTGTATTTCCTGCATTAGTATCATATCCACACCTGAAAATTCAATTCTCAATAGTATTAGGTAAACCATTAAAAATAACAGAAAGCTGAGGAGGATACATTGATTCTAGTGATCCTTTATGCTTTCCATTTGCAGTAAATCTGTCCCATGCTTTCCTACAGAGGACTTTTATTTTGTTGAGCAAATGTTCTTTCTTTTTCCAAGGCTTAGGCATTACAAGAATTTCTTCTGTTCTTGCCTGTAGCAATATTTTTTTCTCCATGGCAGAAATTTTTATTCTACAGCAAGACAGAGGCAGTGATTTAAGCAGTGTACATCAAAATATGTATTTGAAACATGCAATAGCCACCCAGTGATACCAGAACAGTGGGGGTTTTAATCCATCTATTTAAAAAAAGTATTTAAGAGCCTTACTATAGTGGCAGAATATTTTGCATAACACTATTTTATATTATTTAAATAATTTATCCCCATAAATTGCTCCAGAATATTACCCACAACTAAAATAGATTTGAAACATTAAACCTCAAACTTAAAATCAAAATGTAATAAAAATTTTGCAAGCAAGTTAGTGAAGCAGGGATTTGTTTGGAGACAGAGTGATTCTCATGCAGGATGGTTTTCTCAACAAATGCCACTACTTGTTGTGACCTATACACTAGAAAACTTAGAACAGCTAAGCTGAAAGGAAGATACAAGATGTCACAATGAAAGACCAACGTTTTTTGAAAACTAGAATGCTTTTTAAATGTGTCTGATCAGAAATATGAGCCAATAAATTGTCTATCAAGATATTAACTTTTTAAAATGTTACTGAAAGTCTGAATCAGATCTCCCCTAGTACGACAGTAATAAAAGCAGTTGTTAACATATATTTTGCTGTAGTCTGTTACTTCCTGCCTTTATGTATTTTTGGGAGTCAGACTATAATTCAGTATATTAGGGACCAAATGAAAAGGATCCCATTTACAGATGTGGTTGTTCATCCTCTCTGTGTGCAGCACACCAATAACAAGCCAGGTTCCTCTCCAGGTCATCCTACTCGTTTGCTACCAATGTCAGACATTTGCCTTGATGTTCAGAACAACTGAAAATCAAGTCAAATTACATTAAAGCTGAAATTAATGTCTTAGAACCACTACAGTATTTACACTGTGCAGGAAATGATTCAGATCTGTGTACCCAATATGAATTATGCAAGTGCTAGCCAGAGCAGACTTTCAGGAAGAAAGAAATAAACCTGGTGTGCCTTGCTTTAGTGATGGTTACAGAACATGAACCATCAGGAGAGGTGTTTTCACAAACGTAACTTCTAGCAGAAAAAGGCAAATGGTCTCTTCCTGTTCCATAAACAAAAAGGAAATTGATTAAACCTAAACTAAAATTTTATTCCAAGTAAGATTTTAATTGAGAAAATAGGTAATAGGCTTTCACACAACATTAATGCTGTATTATCCTTAAAAGTATCTGAGGTAAGTAGAGACTAAATTACCAGACCACATTTTCAACATGGCAGGGATTGAATCTTGACTTCCTGAGGACAGTACTAAAGCCCTAAGCCCAAGCCAAATTTTCTTCTGTTCTTCAAGTAATTTCAATTTATTCCCTCTAGGTATGTAACTGGATCATTTTATTGCTCAAGTAAACACATAAAACTGTTACCTTTCCCACAAGACCCTTCTATTATAATGTCATTCCCATAAATGCAACATAGAATGAAGAGAAAAATTTGCCAGTTTATCTTCAAATTTCACAAAAAGCCATACTCCTGCTTCATACATTAAATATTCACAACTGCACACAAAAATGTTCTTAATCCTGAACCAAATTCTATTGACAGTCGTGGAATGAGATGCTTTGCAATTTAATATTTAGGTACAAAGTATTTTATTTGAATTTGCAACAAGGCCTTGATTCTGAGTCAGGTTCAAACAGTAGCATTTTAATTTATATTGGAGCATGGAAAAAATTAAACATAAATTTAAATGGAAGTCAAACAGTAAGAAAAATAAGAGACTGAAAATGAGAAACCATGGTACATCAGCTCAAAACAAGCAGCATGTAAAGAAAGGCTGCTAGGTTATTATGGTCTGTAATTAACCTGGAAAATGGACAACAACATTTATTCTCAAACAAAAAACAATAACAAAACCCCACACTTAAACAGGAGTCTGAAGCTGTATTATCTAGTGTATTCAAAGATAAAAAGTGGAAAATTTATCAAAAAATAGCATCTATCTTATTTTAAGGGTTGCCACATCCAATTAACCTCCATGTGTCTAACACAGACTCCCCCCCAGTGTGAGAACAGCTGTTTTGGAGTGGTCACCTTGGACATTGCTAGATTTCTGGAAGTGTCTTTAGAAGAGGTCCCTGTGACTTTGAACAAAGACATGAGCTGATTTTTGTGTATTTCTCCTACAAACTTGTAGGATTGCAAATTATCACAGGGAAAATATCTGGGGCTTTTCCTTTCCTTGCTTTTAACCAGTTAATCTTTACAGACCATTGTGTTGTTTGCTCTGAATTTGCTTTTGACAAAGATCAAGTCTGAGATCAAGGTTTCAGTTTCAATAGCTAAGCATTCAAAATTAATCAGGAATCTAAGTCAGGATTTCTTCTAACAAGGTGAAGGTACTTTCCTGTGTTCCATTTTCAGTGTTGCAATGTACCACTGTGATATTCAGGGCTCACTTTAGTTCAGTACCAGCTCTATAGCCTCCCATCTGTCTCCAGAACTGCCACACAACCGAATCAGTAAGGAAATAAGGAAATACAGTGTAAAGCCTCTCAAATGATGTTTAGGCCTGGTAAATCGGGATCAGTTTATTCTGAGGCTGTGGTAGAATGATCACCCTACTATCTCTGCTATTATAGGCTTTGCTGGTCGGGAAATGATCCTGGAAAAAAAGACCAACCTGCTGTTTCATGTCTGCTATTCGTTTTTCCCTTATGTGGAACTTGCTCTTTCAGTCCATTCTGGAAAATGAATGTTATTAAGAATGAAAGGGAGACAGGTAGTACTATTAATGACCAGGCAAATGTTATATACAATGTCTGGAGAGAAACCAACATAGAGAGTTGTCATTTATAAACACTAAGGAAATGATTCAGCATAGGAATAAAACTGGTGAAAAAGTACATCCTGTCAAACTGACAGGAAAAGTAAGTTACAGCATGATATTAATTTGCAGAAGTATAGGAGTAAAAATGCTTTCTGCTTTTTCTCTTATAAAATCATCTTTCTTTTTATATTTTTTCACACTCTTGTAGAGACCCCTATGTTCTTAGGGGCTGATTTTGAAAGATTTTGATAACATTTATTTAGCTCACAAGAGTTTTGCCTCTCAGTACCAATTTGACCCAGAGTCGAGATTTTAAGCCAAAAGTGACAGAATCTACTAGGAAATCTCTGTTGGGATTAATACAAAACTGCATCTCACAACCTGACTGGACCATGGGAAGCTGCCAGCAAACTGCCTTCACTTTCCAGAGAGGCAGGTCTGCCACCTCTGATGACCAACACACATAGAAAATGAGACTCTAAGGCAGCAGAGGACAAGGGAGGCTGAGGAGAGATCACATCCTGCATCTCTGAGAAGAGCTGGGCAGGCAGTTCAATTCCAGTTTTGCAATAAAATAAATAAAAACAAAATGGATTGGCTTTTTTTCTTTGTTTTCTTTCTCTCATCTTTTCAGAAGACAGGAACACCAATACTTCCTTTCAAAGGAAATATATTTTCTTAAAACACAGAGTGCTTTATCAAAGCAGTGGTGTTAGAAGGACCAAGTACCACTGGCTACAGTTTCACTTTTTCTAACCACTAATTCTGCTTAAGGCACCCAATGTGAACAGACTCATTCAACTGATGCTAACAACTCAGAAGCCTTGACCAAAGCTGCCATCTAAGTAACAAATGGCCTGTCCATGCTTGCAACTGGCTGCTGAAAACTTTCAAGGCACCTGGAAATCTAAATTTGGCTTGGCCGCCACTTCAAACACTGTAGCCTGTATGATCCACATATGAACATCCTAAGTAACAAATAGAGACAACAAGAGGAATTCAGTACTCATGATGATCTGCAGAAGAAAATCAAATCCATCCAAGTATCTAACTCCCTTCACTGACATTGAAGCAAAAAGAATTTTCAAGGTGGCAAATGTCTTTTCAGTATTTGAGTGTTTCACCTTTTAAAAATGAACTCTTAGCAGAAGGGGACCACTTATTTGCAAAATGGATGGTGGCCAAAACTCTTTGGTTTTGCCAAATGAAAAGCATCCTAATAATCAGAGTACATAAAAAGAAGGAAAAACAATCAGGGTCTAGGAGATTTTAAAAACCTCTCTCCAGTGAGTGCTTCAAAGCATGTGCAATGAGGAATTCCTGCCTCATTTGATGAACTAATTTATCATGCAGCTAAGATGGTACCAGAAAAAAATACAAGATAAAGAAATATTATAAACTTCTCACATGACAGCTGGAAGAAAGGAATATCAGGCTCTTGGCCCAGAGTAGTACCTGCAGTTCACATGAAAACTGAATTTTGTTGTCTGTTAGCAGCATCCTAGGCTGCATTAGACAGTGCATCTCAAATAGGTTGAGGGAGGTGATCCTTCCCATCTGCTTAACCATGGCAAGACATTTCTGGAGTGCTGTGTTTAGTGCTGGGCTACCCACAATGTGAAAGGCACAAACATACTGGAGTGAGTCCAGCAAAAGGACCCAAAGGTAATTAGGGACTGGAACATCCATCATGCAAGGAAAGGCTGAGAGAACTATGACTGTTCAGCCTGGAGAAGAGAAAGGATAAGGGGATTTAGCCAATGGGTATAAATACTTGATCAGGAGAGCAAAGGGGACAGGGCAGATCTATGAGTGGTGACTATATCCTGCTTGATTTCTCTCTCTCTCTCTCTCTCTCTCTCTCTCTCTCTCTCTCTCTTCCACCCTACTTTTCCATTTCTATCTCTGTACCTCACATGCATTAATAAATACAATCCATATTGTTGGCATTGGCATATGGTCGTGTTTGTACCTTAATCTGGGCAGACACATCTCTTGCTAAACAGATTTTAACAGCATCCCTGGAGGTATTTAAAAGACGTATAGGTGTGGTGCTTAAGGTCTGTTCTAGTGGTGGAATTGGTAGCGTTAGATCAACAGTTGGACTCAACCAGCTTAAAGTTCCTTTCCAGCTTAAACAATTTTATGTTTCTTCTCAGTCATGCCCAATGACAACAATAACAAATGTGCAATACAGTAAATTTCCATTTAAACGTAAGAAAAAAGCCTTTTCATGGTGAGGTTGGTCAGCCACTGAAATAAATTCCCCAGAGCAGCTGTGCTGTCTCCATTCTCAGAGACATTCAAAACCTGACTCAATGTGGCCCCTTAGCAACCTGCTTTAGGTGACCTGCTTTGAGCAAGTGATTGGCCTAGGTGATTCCTGGAGGTGCCTTCCCAACTCGCTCTGTGATTCTGCGAACATTAAAGCAGCCATGGAATCAGGGACCATAACCTGGACTTCGGTGGGTGATGATTAAAGTTAGACAACTTCCACTGCAAGGAATTCAGCAGCAGGATGGTTAACCAGTTCTGGGAATTGAGTTGGTTTGCTGTACAAGAATAAAGGTAGGTTCTACTGTGATGTGCTGAGTAGCTGTTGTAGAGCTGAGAAAATGCTTCAGAAACATTTTCCCACTGTCTAAAAGTAGCCACAGCCCCATGATGCTCCTTAAACCTTCAGCAGGCTGTGAGCACCCTTCTACACACCCTGCATAAGATCCAGACAAAATATGGCTTTGCTATGTTTCCATGCTACATACTTAACAGCTGTCACTGTTATTTTGCCTAAATTATGAGAAGATTTCAGCCCCTAGCTCTTTATACAAATTTTGTTCTGCAGGGCAAGAATAGCCAGCCATATCTTTCTGACTGATACAGCAGCTATGATAGCAGGTGCAATCTTTGGCATAAAAGCAGCGGGGGTAGAGTGAAGAGAGATTATTATTATGACACATAGAATTAATGAGACCTTTTCTGGAAACCTTTGCTAAGAATCATACTTTGTAAAGAGAAGCAGAAAAACTTGAAAGATTAAAAAGAAAAAAAAAAAAAAGGCAGAAGATAGAACTGAGCCACAAAAATTTTTAAAAGCCACAATAAAGTATAAAAAAATAAAGGTACTTAATTTATTTAATTTCTCCAAACACAGAGTACACAATCACTTGATCACAGCCTTCACATAATACACAGGCAAATACTTCAAAGAGCAGAGAAATACTGTTAGTAGATAAAGGTGTATAATAATCTGTTTTCTGAAATCTGAAACAAGAGAAATTTGGGTTAAGAAATAAAGTGTCAATCTTCAAATGACAGTAGTGCCCTGTGAAACAATTTAATGACTGACACAATGGATTTTCCATTACCTGAATTTAGCACGTCAGTACTTGATGACAATAGCATTACCAAATATATCCAACAAAGGGGATTGCTGAAAGAAGGATGTGAGCTGGCAAACCTGTTTTAGCAAACCTGTTTTAAACACCTGATTGATACATCTGATTCTGAAACAGAGAAGTTGATTTTTGAGGGGTGGTAATTATCTTATCAATTAGTGGGCTATTAGTAAGACTTTAATTATTGGTTCATACACAAAATGTTTCACAAAAGCAGTAGTTGTTCTGCAAACAAATAAATCTCTTTCTATGTTGATGTGTGCAATAATGAAGAGTTTTTTATTTTTCCTATCCATTTTTGTTGGATTTCCTCCTCCTCTTGATATCACATTGCAATAAGGAAAAGAGACAAAGTCAATACTTAAGTCCAAAATGTCCCAAAATGCCAGTCATTAAGGCCAAATATTAATAAGACAAATACAGGATGACCTTGTACCCTATAAATAATACATTCAATCTAATAAAGAGTGAGAGTAATGCATGGATGCCAGCTGGCTGTGAGCTGTCAAATTCAGTTGGAATATGTGGGCTGAAGGCTATGTAAAGAGCAAGGTGTGTGCAAGTGGACTGTACTGTTCAAGACACCATAACAAATCATGACAAATCTTATTTCTGTCCCTGCTTCCTGAAGAAAATATCTGCTTGGTAATCTGCTGTCTTTCAAAGCTTAGAGAAGTGAGGGGCTGTGCCTGAAAATTGAGGAAAGGAAAATATTGTATCCATTTTCAATAAAAGGCCAAGATAAATATCTAGAGAATTGAGTATTAGACAGTGTCTGTGGGAAAATCATGGAGTGAGTGCTCTTGGAGCACCTTTCTGCACACATGAAGTAGAATCATGTGGTTGGGAATACTCAGCATGTGTTTACAAATGCTAAATCAATGCTGACCAATTTAATTGTTTTCTAAAATAAAATTACTGGATTTCTGAATGAAGGATGAGCAGTAATTAATCTCATTTTCAGAAAGACTTTCAATGTATTTCCTGAAATACCCAGGTTCTTGTATCTTGCTTCCAGGATGAGGTGTGATGGTTTGGAAAGATGGATCAAACAGAGGTATAGCACTCCAGTTACATGATCAAGCTCAGGGTTCAGTCCTGCAACATGATTATCAGTCTTCATCAGTGACCTGAAGCAGGCAACAGAGTGTACTCTTCTCAAATCTGGAGATGGCACTAAACTGGGTGACAGCAGACTTAAGTAGAAACAGAAGAACGTGAGACTGGACTTAAGGAGAAACATTTTCATCATGCTGACAGTCAGGTGGCGTCATAGATTATCCAGGGGGATGTTCAGCCTTCATCCTTGGAGATATTCAAAATTTAGCTGTAAAAACACTGTAGCAAGCTGGTCAGACCTCCTGGTTCTAAGGGTAAGTACACACGTGATACCTTAGAAATACAATTCATTGACCACAGAATCACAGTTTACTGCAGGAGACCATGAAAGGTGAGCTTGGGTATTTGGGGAATAAAATTATACTGGGAATAATGTAGGTATATTAGAAGGTATTGCTCGCTACTCATGATCAGATACAAGTTGCTTATAACAGACATGAGGGAATTAGAGAGAGTTGTATGTATGAGTAAAGTCTTGGGAAATAAAGCATCCTGTATGGCTGGCATGGTGAAAAAATTAATTTTGTCTGAATCACAGGAAATGAATAAAGCAGTGTGATATGTGCTCACTATATTAAACACATCTGGTAGCTGATCCTTTCTGAGTAAACAAAATCACTGCAAAACCACCAAGATATCTATAAACATTTCCATTCCCTCTCTCCAACAGCAACATTTCTACAGTGCCACCATTTCTCATGTTGCATTTCCAAGCTCAGCAAGCAGTAGGTTCGTGAGCATTTCTACACAGGTACTGTCAAGTGGAATTTATTAAGTGCTAGATGCCTATTAAGGCAATACCTCCTTTTGAACTGCTCATCCCAGCCTCTTTCAGGTCCAATTTTCAACATCTCACTGAAGATAAGATTAGCTGCACCCAAAATGTGCCTACATCACTCCAGGTGAATTGCTCAGCAGTTAATACCTGCCTTGTACATTGTTTCACACACTCACATGTATGTCCCCAGAGCCCAGACCATATGCAGGCCTTTGGGGTTAGCACACCCAAGCCCTTCCCTATCCATACAAGGATGTGGAAGAAATAGGCTCCCACTCCTTTCTCCCACAGACCCTGTTTTCCTTCCCAGTGAAAAAAGCACTGCAGGGAGATGTGACTGTTGCTCGAGGCATGTCTTGGCACAGGCACTGAACATGGTGAATGGGGAATATGTGCTGCTCTAGCTGCACCTGGGAGCTGGAGAGTCTTCCAATATCTTGTAGTGCAGCACATGCAGAGAAACTTTGTGCAGGCAGCTTGGCAGAGAGCTCACATGCAATTAAAGGGTAAATGCCAATTCATGTTCTTTCTAGCAAGGAAAAAGACAAACACAGAACTGTGATATTTTTGAAGCAAGACCATGAAAAGAAAATTAAATACATTAACACACAACTGGAAATCCCTGACTTGCTGGTTCTTGGAGTCTCTTTTAAAGTTCTCCGTCATACAAATGCAGGAATAACTCCCACATGGAAGTAGATACAAAGTCACCAACAGAGTTACTTACCTTGGCTCCATTATTTATTAGTTGTGCTGCTAAATTAGAAGCTTATATTTTTTCTAACATGAAAGTATTGAAATAATTCACAGGTTCAGCCTTTACCATAGAACACAAAATTCAGGAAATATGTATCTTAAAAATATACCTCACATCCATAAATTTTTAAGATAATTATGTTCTTGATGTACATAAAATGCATCTATACTACCCAACAAACAGAAACAGATTATCTCTACTCCCATGGTTCATTCCTTTCTGTCATTTGCAACACCATGGCTATATTTATCATGTTTTAGCAGAAAATCAGAATTTTAGAATGAAGACTGTCACAGAGAAGCTACTATTTTTACAATATTTTGTACAACAAAACCAAAGTCTTTTATGAAACCATAAGATGTATCACATTAACATGATTTCTGTAGTCATTTCTTACACTTTCCTAGAACAGAGATACAATCTGAGAACTTATTAATACATTGAATTCAAACAAGAAAAGAAACAGAAATTGTAGAAGTAATTACTACTTTGAAGTTTGATAAAATGTGAATTAGAAAACATTTAGAAACCACTGAAAATCCTATAATTAAGGAACAAACTGAGTGTCACTGTGTTCAATCTTGCTCATATCAAAATAGATAAAAAGGTATTATGCATTTTTGTGTTCAGTGGTGTAAAATGTGTTTTTTTATAAAGCAAAAAGAAAACTGTTGAAAAAAATTGTATGTTGAAGTTGGAAAAAAAATGAACTATGAAATAACAAGCAGAATCGAGCTAAATGAATAATTAAGAAAGCAAATAGACATCCTGAGGTATGAATTTCCAAATATTCTTTGACCTGCAATAAAGGCTGTTTCAAAAGATATTTTCTAGTTACTCGCAGTGAATGGTGGAGGCCAATTAAGGAAATTATGCACTTGTTATAAAGAGCTGCCCAAGTTTTGCATTGTACTTGAAAGAATGGGAGAAGCAATTGCAAAATCATGGGCAGTGAAAGCAGTAAAAAAAAGAGATCAGCAGCAGAGATAGCAGGCCAGTTTTTGTGGATGATGCTGCAAAAACTGGATGCTAAATGTTGTTCTCATGCAAAGTCCTCAAGTACTTTCATAGAAGAGTTTATTGACCTTTCACTAGTCCCACAGGCAAGGTAAAATATTGGCCAGCTCTGTCTCTGCTGAAATGAAACAAACACACTTCAGGTTTGGACTATTTATGGTCTTTCATCACCAGTCGACAGCAAAAAGAAACTTTATAATCACACAGCTAAATTAAATAAAAACAGAACAACAATTTATGGTCAACAATTTTTCTGGTTGCACTGGGGTGGCAATCATATTTTGCTTCTCTCACTGCCATAACACTTAAGCTTGACAACTCCCACAGGTCCCAGAGAGTCAATGGAGTTACACCACAGTGAAACTGGAGAGGCACAAAGAAGACTCCAGCCCACTGAGTGCTGTGGAAACATAAAATATCTAATATCAAAAAATCCTTCTCTCCCTGTTGTGTGAACTCCTGCCAGCAGTTTCATATGAAAGCATAAGAAAATCCAGTTTTAAACTGAGATTATTTTCTGTGAAGTCTACAAGTGATTCAACAAGACAGACATTCAAATTACACTAGTCAAGCATGTTCTTACTGAAATCCCCATCCTGTGCACTTCCCATTTCTATGCTAACATCTTCACTATCCCCAGTAAAATTTCCAGTCTAAATTTCCATTCATGGAGAAGACCTAAGCTGCTTGTCAAAGTCTTTCTCTTTCTCTGTCTTAATTTCTATATCCTTTTTCTGGCAAACTTCTGGGCTTTTGAGGTCCATTATAGGATCTGTAGTGCCTGTTACAAAAAGACCTTCATAAAGTAAAACCATCCAGTTTTTCAGGTTCTTTCTGCCATCCCAAAACATAGCTCTTGCCTCCTTCCCTGGTTGTGCTTGTGGCAGAAACATACAGGCTCAAACACTGCCCAAAAGTGAGCACCTATGGGCACAAAACATTCCAAAGTTTGGTGGGCTTGAGCTGATGTCTGCAATGGAGCAGTCTAAGATATCTTCAGAGGGTGTCTGAAAGGTTTCTTGGGGATGATCTGGCTTCATCAGCTATCTGGCAAAAGAGAGTAATTTAGTTACCTAAAAACTGATCAGCAAATGGCCTGAGAAATCCAGTCAGATCAAAACTCTAGGTTGATCCAAAAACTGGTTACGAAATTACCAGCTCAGTAAAACCATTGTACTTTGGATCCAAACACAGATGGTGAAGATTTCAATAGATAAACCAGTTAGTCACATTTAGGATGTTAATTTAGTCCCAATCCTGCAATTCTTAGCTATGTAAGGAAACTAACAATCTGAGAAAGAAATGTTTACACTGCCACCAGATTCCTCTTGTGTATTACGGTAGAAGGATCTAAGTCTGTACTGTTTGATGCTGGAGTTGTTGTGCACAAGTCATGTGAAACTTTTAAGAAAAAAAAAGTAGAAAATGGCTTGTTATTAAAAAAAACCCCAACAAAACAACAAAACAACAAAACAAAAAAAAACCCCTGATTTTGCCAAGATTAGTGACCAGCATCTGAAGGATCATGGAATTGTTTGAGTTGGAAGGGATCTTCAAGATCCTCCGCTTTCCACCCCTCTGCTATTGGCAGGGATACCTTCCACTAGACAAGGTTACTCAAAGCCTTATGAACACTTCCTGAGCACTTCCAGGAATGAGGCAAAGATGGGTTTATCATCTCTTTGGAGACCTGCAGGATATAGACCTTGACCTCACATCAGATCTATAAAGGTTTACAGCTGATGTTCATACAGAGATGTGTGTGTGTCACATGCTGTTCTGGGGCTCTTACATGGATGGCTCTACTATCTGTGTGTGCACATTAATTCGTGTTTACCCTTTTAGACCAAACACAAAACTTCAGACATTTTGTCATATTTATCGGTTTATTTTGATAATATTTTTTTCTCTGTAATAAAGATTTCGGATTTTTTTTAATAAAGAAGGAAGTACTCACTGTATATAAGAAAGAAATATTCTCTGTAATGCTATATGTTGTTCTCAGTTTTTATTAGTACAGAGAAATATAATAACTTGCTAGTGGTTCTGTAAGTTTGAATTATCTGTTAGTGTTGGTACCACCAGCTGTAGAAAATTTTTGTCTTAGCAGAAGTCAGCAAAGGTTGGGACTAGATTTTATCTCTGATACAGAAGGAAGAATGGGGTTTGAGGTTGGGATTTTTTAGGCATTTCTTTGCTAATTTTTTTTGGTAAAAAGGGGCACATGATATCTTTCTGTCTTGGTACTAAATATATTCCTGCAATTTTTGTTCTTTCAACGACAAAAATAAATGTATAAGCCAGTTTACAGTGTTCTTGTGAATAAGCAGCAGCCTTCTGAAATTACCAACTTGCTATTTCCTTACGGTGTCTCTGAAAATGACCCTATGGTGCTGCCTTTGAAGCCCATGGTATAAATTCAGGTGCAAAAGGTAGTGATTAACAGAGTAAGAATGGAGTTTGGTTTATCCCATTTCAGTGATCTCAAAGTGCAAAGTCACTAGCTAGAGCCATCCTAGGGGTCTTCATGGTCACTATAATCAATAGCAAAAGACACCTGGGGGAGTGGCTCTCACCATCTTCAAGAGCTTCTTTATGAATGGCCACATCTCCCTGCAGAGCTGTGACCCCTCTGTAACAGCCAAAGCAAGGAATGGGTTCAGCTATGACAAAATGACTTGAAATTAATGAATGTGCCATTTCACATCTCTGATGCAGAAAACTACCAAAAACTATACCAAGGACAGTCGTTTTTATTGATTTTTTTTTCTTTTTGGACCAATACACTCTTTTTTTTCTTCCCATTTGGAAAACCAATAAGAATTAAAAAGGTAGAAAAAAATAAAAGAAAATAATAAGACAATATTAGAGGCTTTCTGGTTGTACTGCCACCAGAATTGCTTGGGAGGCCACTGGGAAGTCCTCCAGATGTTGCTGAGATCTCTATTGCATATAGATCTATGAAATAAACTTGTAGATATGAAAACCAGCAATAGCAAAAGCAGAGTGAAATTAGTCAGATATGCCCAGGTTCTCCTGCAGGTCCATATATCTTACCTGTCAGCTCATAACTGGGGGCAGATGTATGGCATGGCTCTAAGCAAAGAGACAAACACAAGTCCTGTAAAACCCATACTGCCATTCCGAGGCCATGAATTCACTGAGCCATCCATTGTTTCCTCCTGGGTCAGTGCATGACATGTCACGCTCTCTGAGAGGAGCTGGGATAAGACCCTGCCATTCTTTTGACTTGCCCTCTTCCTAAGGATCTCATTATGAACCTGAAGAGCTTGGCTAATGGAGTTTACAGTGACAGAGTCTTTTATAGTGCTATAAAGGCTTTTAAGATGTACTTCAGGGGCTTCTAATTCTCTCAGCAACACAGTAAATATAATGAACGTAAAAATTATCCTTGCAGATGTTGTGGTGTCAGTAACAATAACAAAATCTCAGCACGGCACAGGACCGAAATAGCATCTGGGATTTTGATTCACTCAATTTAATCACACAATGTTTGAGCATTTATGGTTTTACAGTTTTTGTTTATTGATTTACAGTATTTTAATGAGATTACTGTGAAAACATATATGCTGAATTGCTACTTATATGGGACATATACCAATGCCCATCACTTCCCTCATTGCTTTCTACAGAGTGCTAATTTGCAGCCCTCTGGAGCTCACAGGAGGATTTAACATTAAACAGTCTGCTGCTGAGTATGAGAGGAAGGAGACGACTAATAACTGTTTCCTAAACCCATCAAAAGACCATGAAACCTTCTAAGACTTTAAAATAAAGGAAAATAAAAAATTCAGAATGAAGCCATTTATATTTCTCCTGATTTAAAACCGAGCAGGGAAGTATTAGCAAAGCAACGCACTGATCTATCGGTCACTGCTCAGGTGATTTCCAAAGAATTCTGCTTATAAAAGTAATTTGTTGCCTTGTGGCCTACACAAAAGTGCCAATAATTTCAAATATGTGAGCAAGATGCCACAGAGAAGCAAACCTTCCCAAATCCATGCACTGGAGCACATACACAAATGCAGCAAAAGACTTGTGAAGGTTTTTCCATCTAAAAGTGAGGTATCTCAGCCTGGGAGATGGACAGTCACAAATCACTGACTTCCATGTCAGGTGATGATTCACATGACCTATCAAAATGCCACCCAAACCTTACACAGAGGTACTCCTGTCTCTCTCTTGTTCTATCTCTTCCCTTTAGCATCTCCACTGGCTCCAGCAGGGGTTCATCCATTGCCTGAAGCAATTCTTCACTTTCGAATGGCTAAAGTTATGGGAAATGTATCCCTGCTTTGGGCAGTAAAGAGGCAACAATATGAGCCAATATGAAGAATAAAATACTCTATAGACTTTCCGAAAAATGTACTCCCTTTTACTCAGTGACCAGGTACCTGGGCTGAGCAGTACTGAGCAGTACTTACTAAGCAGTAAGGTATCCATTTCCTGCAAATGAACAGGTCTGTCCTTAGGAGATGGCTGATTCAGAGATCTCCTGAAAGCCACTTTTAGCAACCCAGGATTTCCCCCAGGATTCTATGAAATAAGTGCTCAGAGTGGTCTGTGGCCACGCCTAGTGCAGGGTACCACTGACAAGACTGTGCTCACCCACCAGCACCACTGCTGTTCCTAATGCCTGTCAAAAACCTCTTGTAAATGATTGGATCAAGGACAGGAAGAAAAAAGGCTGCTGGGAGGATTATTTAATTTGTGAGTTTGTCAGTTTCACCTGAGTGAATTTTTATTTTTTTTCCTGGATTCTCAGATGCCTCTCATTATAGAAAGGACACCATGAAAGCCAAGGTTTTGCAGAAGACTTGACAGTCTTTGCCCCACAGTATTCTAAAGCACAGCAACCCCTGTCCTCTCAGCAGTTCCCATCACACAAGGCATGAACCCCTGCTCACACCAAGGGCAAGGCTGACCCCCAGGTGCTGTCAGTCAGTGTAATCCCCTGGCACGTACAGCGATTGCTGCCAGCTGGACAAGTGGTCAGACCCACACTGTGCTTGGGAAAGACAGGGAACACACAGGAGCAAAGAAAGACTTGGGCATTAATTTTTGAGCAATTTTTGATCCTTACAATGCTGTAAATTTAGAGAAATTTTTGTTCCTGACATTGTAAATTTTGAGAAATTTTTGTTCCTTACATGGCTGGAAATATTTGCTTTCTCTCTTCCAGCGTGCTTGGCCAGACAGCAGTTCTGAGTCAGACTTTTTCTTATACACCCTTGTCCTTTACATCTTTCAGGTGACCCAGAATGTATTACCATGGCAGGCTGAAATTTCCCTGCCACTGCTTGATCTGGCACTCCTTCAGCTGTTCAGGGGCTCCAAGCATAACCTCTCTCCCTTTTGTAATGTTAATGCACACTTTGTGCTCTGGCCTCTGAGTTTGCTCTGTGTAGTTGGCAGTATTAGACTAAATCAAGCTTTCTTGCTCTCCAATGAATATGTATTTGGAGCAGTATTTTTTCTCTTGTGCTGGTTCAGAATAGTCAACAGCAGGAGTAAAGCACTTTTTATTTCTTCCCAGATTAAACCTACAGGCTTTCTAAGTTCCACTTTCTAAGGGAGGTTTGCTAGCAGTATCAGCTGGTCCAGTTTGCCATCCCTTGATGATTTGAGAACATCATTATTAATATTACAGCTGCCAGAGAAGCAGAATATACCTTTGTATGCCCTCCTTTGGGATGTAAATCCATTCAGAAAGCAACTCTTTAGCTGATAATTCAGTAGTGTCAGACTTTTCACTTTAAAGGCAATGATTCAGTCTAACATTTTATTTTTTTCTGTCATATAACAACACTTCATTTGTATGCTGCTCTGTGTAGGTAACATTACTAAACAACCACTTTGGTGAGAAGAGAAAGCAGGCATGTCAAGGAATACAAGGAATTTGTGATTATTTAGATTTTTCATCATTCTTTTTTTTTTGTTTGAGAATGTCAATTCCTTTACTGTAAAAAGGGAAACAAAAGGAAATGTCAGCTATTACTACGAACAAAGGATAATTTACTGCAACCATGAGTTTCGGTATTATTTCTTAGTCAGAACATCCCATGAACAACAAATTTCAGTATCTACTGACATTAGCAATAAAGGCCACCCCAGGCAGAGCATTTATTTCAGTCAAGTATTATGCATTCTTAAGCTGCCAAACAGGAGATCTGTTAGAAAAAGAAGCTGGGACATTAACGACTGCTACATACTGATATAGCACAATAAGAGTCTCAAGAAAAAATTAAATGTATTTCAAAATAATCAAAATTGTTATTATTCTGAGTGGGCCTTGCACTCTCCTTGAATAGTTCCTATGTTGAAAGTTCTTACAGTTCAGCAAAGGAAATGGGTTAATGGATGTAAACAGCTAGGTCCTTTTTATTAAAATACTCCTGAGGAGTTTAATCCCTGGAAGAAAATAGTAAGAAAACATTTTCTTTTATTTTTCCCTTTTTTTCTTTTTTTTTTTAATCTGGCTTTACATATACGAATATTTAGCCTTCCACATACCATTTCTAGATACATACTTCCTTTGATGTCTCAGTGCTGGGACCTAAATTCTTTGCTGATTCATAGCCTGTCAAATCAATGCAGCAATTGCATGTAAACTATTGCATTTCAAAGGCTTGTCTGTCCCAGTCTTGCAAGCTCAGCTCTATGTTAATGTAAGAAAATTATTAGTTAGTCTCTTATGCATTCTAAAGTATCTCATCCATGCTCCCCAGGGCTGGGGGACATATTCCCACTCACCATTGTGCTTCTTGGGGTGGAGAAAGTACTACATAGGACTCTTTAAACCTTCTTGGTGAAATTTCACAGTTGTTACTCATAGATGGATATGGTAGGAGAATCCCTACTTATTTTGTTTTCTTTGGGCCAAAATTGTCATCATTTTTGATATTTCCTTAAAAATACATTTTCAACTCTCGGGACAGAAGGAAGAGGTTTTGTACAATACTTACAGTTCATCAAGTCACACCAGAAGATGCAAAGAAAGTCACATCAGAAAGATGCTTCACCCAGTAATACCTGAAGCTCTGCTTAAATTTCAGTGGGAGAGGTTTCTTAGCTCTGGGAGATACTCTTTCACTCTGTTAGAGCCGTTCCAGATATATATAATATATAATTAAATATAATTAAATATTCCTTTTCTGAGAGAGCCAGAAATACAGCAACTCATGGACAGGGAAAGAGGCTGCCCCCCAAAACCTGATGGCTAAAGCTGCCATCTCAGATGTTGAAAATCTTAATCCCACAGGCCAGCTCCAGTTCTGTCAGAGAGCTTGTTGCAGACGTCACATGTAAGGGAAAATTGTATATTGTACACAGTAAAGTGCACTTCAGAAGATTTTATTTCCTCCCTTAACATGTCACTCAAACATTCTATCTTGACCTAAATCCAGCACTAAGTTACCCATCTCTTTTAATGGTGTGTGGTACTCTGGGAGCAGTTAGCTTAAAAATCAATAATTTCTTTTTTTTGTAGGACTTCTGTAGAGAAAATATACCACTACAGATATTTTTAGCCAAATGCTGGTACTTGGTTCTCCTATTTTATCATTATGTGGATGGATTTCAGAATCTTAAAATATTTATGCAGAAAACAGAGCTGGCCACTGTGAAATAGATTTAATTTACTGTCTGAAAACCACTCACATGTTCTTAAGTACTCTATGTTATCGACAAATTTATAGATAGCTGTCATTTTAACATGCCAGGTTAAAGAAATGCTAAAGCTATTATTACACACATTTATAATGTTTCTGGGGAGTATAATTGAGCCATCAGGATAATTATGGGCCTCATTTTCCCTTCTCCCTAGCTGCCTACAATAACTACTGGGTTGGTTTGATGTCTTTTTGGTTTAGTGCAGAAAACACTGAAACAGTTAAATACCACTGCTGGACTCCAGTGTGAAGCAGCAAGGAACTACTGCCAGTGATCAAAGGATGAGGGCAGGGGGAAGAACCAACCTCCTTCCAGCACACAAGAAAAGCCATCGCTCCCTCTGCTCCTCATAAAAATCCAGGTCTATCCAGAAATATTCCTGTGCACACGCGATGGAAGGAAATTGGGGAGAAGTCGTGAAAGCAGGTGGAGGAGCCATCACTGAGTCTAATAAAGTCTCTGGGCTGAGCCCAGGTCAGTGACACCAGTGGTCAGAGACATTAAACTCCTTTCTTCTTGTTACCCAAGTGACATCTCAAATGTGTCGCTTAAATGGTTACTATTCTTCAGAATTCACTTAAAGAGTTGGTTCTCTCTAATTAGCTGCATTTTTTGTATCCATGAAAAATGGCTTCTCACTTATGTGTATATACATACACCCATCCCCACTTAACTAATATCTAATTTCTAAACATGTGTTTAAATCTCCACACTTGGTAAACCAGCCTTTAACTTTTGCTCTCCTTGGAAGTATACATATTCTCAACAAGATTATAAATGGGAAATCATTTTTTTAAACTGAAAATATGAAACTAGGAAAAAAAAAATCTACATGTGAAATACCATGAATTATTGCACTTTGCTATTTTGAAAAAAAAAAATTGAAAGACTGAAGCAGAAGTAGACTAATAGAATTGTATATTACATTCACTATAAAAGTGTAAATTGGGTCTTTGAATGTCTCCATGTAGTTTACACAAAACATCCTGTAACCTGTGTACCTCAGAGGAATTTAATTCCATTTCCATGTGACAAAATAGGGAGCTTCAGAAAAGATTATTATTCAATAAACCTTTTCTTTGGTGTACGTTAAATAATGCAGTGATGAGCATTTGATTTTACTCTTCTGAACATGATATTAAACAGACCAAAATACACAATGTGATAGACAAAAAAAATTTAAATCCAACAGCAACTTTGTTCTAAAGCACATAGAGTTCATATACATGTGGCCAGCATGAGCACTGAAGCAGAAAGTTAAATCACTTAAAAATACCTAATTTATGCTCTTTCACCCACAGGTCATCACCTAACCATCACTACAAGTATTTCTTTCAACAGACCACAAACTGCTCCACATAAATCTGTGCACAGCTCTGGGCTGTCTGCAGGCAAGAAAGGGTGCAGATGGTATGGATTTGGGAGGACCTAAATTAATTCACAGAAAAGTAGATCCTCCTTTTTAATTTATTGCATTTATGTGTTCCACTCATATATTTGCAGAACAATAAATGTACTTAAAAAAGAAAAAAAAACAGTGACATTTTCCATACTCTTTTGCTTATTAATGTCTTTGAAAAAGCACCTGATAGCCATAAAAAATAATTTAAATGCATGTTGCACATTATCACACCCTCAGTATGCTCAGGATATTCCGGTCTGTCAATTTTTGTGTAATGGCTTCACATTTTTAAGAGAAATTAATCAATAAAGAGAGGTGAACAGATAAAATAGTATCAGGGTGAGATCCAAATTTCAAAACACTTTCCTACTATAACATCATAAATAGAAATGAATATTGCATGAAAAATTCAAAGGCCCTGGAATTTCGCAGAAAGGTCTGTCTGGAATTTCATACAGTCAAGCTATAAAGAATCAGAAATCCTGCTCTAGTTTAAACACATTTTAACTTTCCAGTAGGGAGGTTATCAGCACATGATGGTAAGAAAGGTATCCTTTTCCAAAGGAAAAGCAAACCCCTACCTATTATCTGTTATCTATGATCTACTTGCCCCATGATGTATTACCTTCTTCCTTTATAATGTACTTACAGCTGTGTCATAGAGGATACTAAAAAAGCGACATAAAATATTATATATTAGTACAGGAAAGGAAGCAAGGAAGAACACCTAGTGAGTTGCTTAAAAATTTATCTCCCAGACTAATTTCTTTCGTTTTATTCTGGACTAAAACACTTCCAGATTGTTTGCTCCAATAAAACCAGCTCAGGTCTTGGTCGTACCAGAACACAGAGGGAGATTTTAGGTTAAGGGACTGAAAATGCTACTGAGATTTGTGGTAGCACATTTAAAAGAGAGAAGGTTTTATTTTTACTCTAGACAGACTTTAATAGATGTGGTATCAGTGGGAAACATGTGCCATCTCTCCAACTGTCAAAGTCATTATACAGAGCTATTAAGATGCTAAATATTTCAGCATTTGGAGAAAAGAAGTTGAGCTGTTTATTTTCATTGTAAAAAGTCATTGAAAAGAAAGGGATGTGAGGTATCACTTACCATCTTGGCTGAGATAGCTAAATAACAGATGGCCCAGTGTAGGAGATGGGAAAAGCACACTGAATTACTTGTTCAAGCTGAAGAGGGAAGCTTTCATAAAAGCAAGGCTTTGCTATGTCATGACCTTATCCCCCATCCTCAGTCCTTCATAAAATCTTTGCAACTCCTGGGGTGATCAAAATCAATGTGTTCACTCCTAAAATTTTGTATTTCTTATATAGCTTTCTTACTGCACCACAAAGCTTAAGGGAAATGTTGAGTGTTCTATTGCTGCATAATGAAATGCCACAAAATAATCTCAGTGCTGGACCTCACCTTGCTGCCTCGATGGAAGCACAGGGAGGAAAACAGGTGCTGGGACTCTGGTGCTGGACTACTGTCCAAAAGACAGATGTTGAAATGCCAGATATTTCTTCTGTCTTTGTGGTTCTGGCAAGCCAGGTAATTCCTCTGTATCTTAGTCATTCATGTACTAAATAGAAATCTGTTTAAGTGTGCTTCTATGAGGATGGCAACCATCTCTCTTCCACATTCAGATGCCCTACATTTCATCCCCATCCATTCACCCATCTGTTCTGTGTTCCCTGTTGGCAAGTGATGCCAAGCCTATGGGATGCAGCAGACTCGGGTGGAGGTAAGGCTGTCTGTAGTGAGCAGAATGCCTCACACAGTGGATTTATAAGTACATCTTGAGCTGCTACTCATCTACTTCACTACAAGCACAAAATAGAATTTCAGTTTTACATAGCTGTGTTGCATATATATATATATATATATATATATATATATATATATATATTTGGGCACAGATGAAACATGAAATCTGCTCAAAAATAAGTCATTTTCTCCTCACAGCAATGCTCTATGTAGGGAAAAGTATATATATATAGGTTTTCATCAAACATGGTCCTTTCCCAAAAACTGAAGATACTGGTCATATTTTTTTAAGTGTTCATCTGTTTCCTCAGTTTCCTTTCTATAACAGTGATCCAAATTTTTCTGTCAGGGTAATTAAACTAACCTAGTTAGTGGTCAGAACTTTCTTTTCAGATCTTCTGCAAGATGCAAAATGAGCAGTTTGTCAAAATGAGGAGAATTTCATATTCAGGTGCCAGAGGAAGCCAAGCCCTAACTTTTCATGTACATTTAAATGGGCATTCAAGCAGTGACATGGAAATCAGTAAAGCAGCTATTAATGATCTGGTTATATTAACAATGTTCATTTGGATGGTAAGTGACCTGAGACAAAGAGGAAATGCAATTTTGACTGCCAATACAATAAAAAATAACTGCTATTAGTGCTGTATAGGAGTCATGATCAATTATACCTTTTATTTGCTCAATTCATCTACACTGTAACCAATTAAATCTTTGTTTTGAATAAAAAAAGGAGTGCTGTGGATTTTACAAAACTGCCTTATGTACAGTTCCTTTAACTTATGCTATTAACATCACCTTGGTTACTGGAGTGATGGAGCTTATTCCTGACATGTTGTTTTTAGCTTTTGCCTTATTAGCCTAGTTTTCCAAGACACTTTTACCAGGAGAGGAAGTATCTCTCTTCTGGACATTAAATTAAACTCAGTTCATATCACACAACACAATCACTTTAGCCAATGACTAGAACATAACCTGATTCTGCCATCTTACTTTATGCTGAGTAGTAACTTATTTCATAAATAGTAATCTGCCACCATATATGTATATGGTTACAATTATCTATTATGAAATTTATTATCACCTTTTTTTAGTAACAGCTATTAATCAAAACGTTTAAGCCCATTATTCCATACAGTACAGAAATTAGTAGAAAAATTATCCATTTCCTCAAATTTCTTTGAGTCTTAATGAAAAGTGACCACAGAGGAAGTTATTATCTCTACCACAACGTTACCACTTTGTCCTTTTTTTACACTGGTGTTAGAGATGACAGATCCTGCCCACTGGACAAGCCCCTTGAAATCAGCTGAAAACTCTTGTGTCAAGAAGAAAAAATATATTTTGTTCCAAGTTTAAACAAGAAAAGTTTACAAAAACATTTAATTCCCCGCCCAAATCTGCTCTTCAGATCTCACTGAAAGAACTAAAAGCAGAATCTGATTGGAAGTAGAAACTGAATTCTTTATTTCTAGATGGTTTTGGAACTGTGCTAGTCTCGATCCCTATGCTTTTCAATCAAATACAAAGATGGATATTTTATTGCATCTTTTTGTCTTGGTTTGAAAAGACAGGTGTCTGCTAAGGAAGGCAGGAACCTCCCTTGAAATGGAAAAATGTAAAACTCACCCCCCTCCAAATTATTATAATCTTGAAATCAAGGAGCTCTCAGGCAAAGATATGGGAATAGGAATAACAGTTCTTTACTAGGAAAATTAAAATAAAAATACTGAAGTACAAAAAAACCAAAAAACTGCCAGAGTCAGAATACAATCTGACCCTGTTGGACCAGGTGTTGGTAGCAGTCTGACTAACAATGGCTGCAGTCCTCCTAGAGTGACAGATGTGGTTCTGTTGAAGCAGTGATCCTGTAGAAGGGTGTAGTTTTCCTCTGGAGGTCCAGTGGTGGTGTAGATGGGTCTGGCCTTCCTCTGGGAATCCCCTGGAGAAAGGCTGACTGTGATATTCTAAATGTCAGATTATATCCAGGCAGGAATGCTTGGCTCCTCCCCCTGGGTGGAGCATCTCACAGTGGGATGATGTAATTTTGTCAGCCATGCAATGAGACTCAATGGCCCATTAACAGAAAATATTGCCCTGGAGGGAGGCACTGCCCCACCTGGTTTTAACAGCTGGTAAAAGAATACAAACTTTCAGTTTCATCTTGCATTGCAACCCAAGACACTTTTTCAGTAGCAAATCTTTACACACCTACAGCCCAAAAGAATAAAGGGAGATGTTGACTGTAGTTAGCAAATAATTCTCAAAGACTAAGGGATGGGCAGCTGAGGAGCAGGCAGTGGAGTGGAGTGTGATGAGGGGATTGAGGGTGACGGCCAAAAATGGAGGGATTCAGAAGCAGGAAAGTGGGAGGACTGGAAATGGGAGGACAATGAGCATGGGAAAAACAGTAAAGAGGTTTAATCACAGGTTTTGAAGCAAGATACACAGTTGAGGCTGAGTGGATCTGCAAGCAAATCAGAGAACCCTTCCTTCCCATGGTTTTCTCTACTTGAATTTTTGAAGGAATGAGCAGTTTAGAAGCAGGGGAGAGTGCAGAGAAAGCATGAAAAGGCTGCAACACTAAGACCAGGTCCCCTTGAAGGCTTATCCTTGTAGGTCCATCTACCTTGATGAGAGTGCTAAAGCTGATGCAGCTCTCTGCTTTTCCCTGACATGAAGTCATGACATGATCTACCAGCTGACATTGAATGTGCAAATGCTTCAAATGGCAAAACTTTTAATTACTGCTCCAACACAGGCTGAGGAGCACCAAGAAGAAATAACAGTTCTGTGTCACCTGCACACCCAGCAGGCTCAGCAGGCTTTGGACCAGATCTTTGAGAGGAATCACTCTTTACCCCTAGTGTCATCAACTAGCCAAGAGTCAGTGTCTTTTCACCTCTCCCTTTTTTACTAGTAAAGGCATTTTCCTTTAAATATTTTATTCAGGACCTATTCCTGGAAGGACCTCAGACTCCAGCACTTGAGAAGATTGACAGCTGAATGTCACACTAGAGTCTCAGTTTGAAGAATGCTTAGCCATAGCTGAAAGTCTGTACATCCATAGGTGCTCTCACTGGAATATATTTCCATCTACAGTACTATGCCCACATACCTTTGTCATGGTTTCTATGGATTAGGAGTCAGCCACTCAAAAATAAAATTATCTATTAAAAATATTTTCCTACCTTGTAACTCCTTCTGGCTAAGTAAGCACAAGCTAAAAGAATCAAAGCTACATTTTCTTCCTGAGCTCAATTTGGTTTTCAGTACTCACCACTAATGAAATATCTAGAAGTGATTTATTAGAACATACCAGCTATATTTAAGCAGCAGCCAAAACAATTACATTTAATTAAAATTAAGGTCAAGGAAACACAACAAACTAATGTGGCACTTTAGACATCAGCATGGAATAGGTGCTTTGTTGGTTAGTTATCAATTATGTACAGTAAACACAGTAAATGTGTTCAGCAGGAAATTCTCAGTGAAATCATTTCAAGCAAGCAAATAAATGCTGGGTCCGAATTTATTTTTTTTTTCACTTTCTCTGGATTTAAAATCATCCTACACACTGTGCTGTTCTTTCTGTCCTTAATCTACTTCAGTGATTTATTCTTTTTCCTTGAGGAAAAAGTATTCTGCCAGAAGCTCTCACTGGAGAGCTAGAGAAATGTGAAATTGTGGGGGAAGGGTTTTGCTTTTATTGTGTTGTTTCATCTCTTCACCTTGAAATCACAAAAAGTCTTCTCATCACAAGCCTTAGGCTAATTGGACTGTGATGGGTATTTGAGAATCTTCTACGTGGCTGCACACCAGCAAGCTTGGAAAAAAGGGTTTGCCATGAAAGGTTTAGTTGTTTAGTCCTTTGAGTAGCAAAGATTGCACAACTGTGATTTTCTTTGTGTTTGTTCTCAGCAAAAGCCATTGCTTACAAAGGTATCTTTAGAACTAGGCACATTCACTCTGTATATTTATTTAACTAGACAAATACCTTAAGGCTTGATGTCAGTTTTCTCCTAAACTCCTTGATGATCAGAAGAAAAGGGTACTGTATGAATAAATACCACTCTGAGTGTCCCCTGACAATGGGGATTCAGCCATGTCCAGAATTTCTTCAAGTTCCTCACATCTGAAGCCAAGATGATGATCTGGCAGTGCTGTAAATGGCTGTGGGATGTGACCTTCAGTTTCCCTGGATGCTTTGTTTCCCATGATTCAAAACAAAGCAACAAACAGGAGCCCTGCCAAATATTCTTCCCCCCCACTTTTAAAAATAAGTGTGGAAATAATATAGAAATAGGATCTCCTGCAGCCTCTGCCTGTCAGGCGGAGGCAGCAAGCACATCCACATCACCCAGCAGAGTACACTGCAGAGAGCCTCAAGCTCACAGTGCGTGGTCTGGGTGCACCCACACGGAACAGCACACACGCTGTGTAGGAATAGAAGCTGATATGACAGCACCATTGCTTCTACTCAGCTAAAACCTGCCCCCCCAGCTCACCAATTTCCACTGCAGCTTCTAGCCCAGATATAAGAGTGCTCATCCAGCACATGTGAGATTGATGCTGTTCTGGGGATCCCCATGCAGCCATCAGTCACATACACAGCCCCAGCAAAGTGCTGGAGCCTCCTGGTGATGCCACATCCTAAACAGCAATGTGGAAATTTCTCTCTGAAGCCTTAGATTTTTAGGAACGCTGCATGAGGTTTTACAGACAAACACAAATAGAAAACCAGAGCTTAGCAGAAGAGGACGGGGAAAAGGATGGCATATCCATTTAGTACATTCACAGGGACATTCTTTGGGGCCATGCCAGACCTCATCTGAATACAAATTAGAAAGCATTAGCATAGAAGCTGGGGCTACAGAAAGCCTAGCTAAAGAGCAACAGAGTCATTGCTGAGTATGTAGAGACTGTGGGGAGGAAAGTCACCAGTAAAGCAGGGATAGGACAGAAGGAAAATCATCCCAACTGGGCAGTTTCTCTATTAGTGGCTTTTTAGCTCTTCCTGTAAAAATAAGATACTGAAGGACCCAAACAGGCTTCAGAAAAACAGCAGCCCTTACTTACCAGTGGTAAAATTATTCCTGATACAGTCCTTGCTTATCCTGATCAAGAAAAAACATCAGGATTAAATAAATCCCAACCCAATGATAAAACTACTCCAAGCTTCAACTAGGACTAGGACTGCTTTCTTCTGAAGATGGAAACAAGGTGATCATGTCTGCAGGTGGATCCAAACTAGACTTTGGACCTTCAGATTACTTTGGGTGCTTCCATGTAACTCTCAAAATGTCAAAAGAGGGCAGCGACGAAGAGAAGGTGCAAGTGCACCTTATGCTGAACCTGGTGGCGTTTGGATTTGGTATCTGTTCTTTCAGCAGACCCACTTTATTCACTCCTCCAAGCCATCATTCACAATGTTGCAAACACTGTAAATTCTCTATGTGATTCTCAAATGTTCGAGGGAAAAAAGAAGACAGATCAGAGAGTCTGGAAGGGATGCCTAGGGATCACCTGACTAACCCTTCTCAAAGCACATCCAGTTTCAGTGTTACTCTGGGTTTTTCAGGCATTTGTCCACCCGGGTCTTAACCACCTCAGAGGATGGAGGCTTTGCAGCCTTTCTGGGCACCATCCCATTTTCTGACTTCCCTCATATTAAATGTTTCCCTTCTGTATACTTATGTTTCCTGCACTGTAGTTGTGTTTATTGCCTCTCATCACCCAGTGCCTCCAATTAAACTTTTGAAGAAAACTGTTTGATTCCCCCAAAGCCAGCCCTGCTCCAGGCTGACCAAGCCCAGATCCCCCAGACTCTCCTTACAGGGCAAGCACTTCAGTCCCACAATCTTGGGGGCTTCCCCTGAACTCCCTCCAGCTTATCAATATCTTTCCTCCACTGCAGACCAAAACTGGGCACAGCTGTGATCTCAGAAGTTCCAAAAAGAGAGGAGGAATCATGTGCCTTGAGTTGTTTATGGCTAGGGCTTGTCAGCTTGAGGAGGAGAACCATGACAGAGTTTTACAAGCTCTCTAAGGCTGTGGGTAAGCTGAATGCTGAACAGTTGCTTATTAAATCTTGAAATGCAAGAGGTATTTGCTGAAACTAGTTTTAAAAATATCAGTGTAAAACAGTCAAAAGAAAGTACTTCTACACACAGCAGGTAGTGAATTTGTAAACTTTGCTGCCACAGGAATCTGAGGAGACAGCATCAGCAGGATCACAAAGTGATCAGATAAATTCATGAACAGAAGATGCTAAAAGTGCTGGGTAGGGATGTACACACTGCTGCTATTCCAGCTGCAATACTTGTAGCTGCTGGGAAAGACAAAGAGACATGGGAAAGCAGTGGGGCTTTCATGCTGTCCCTGAATGGCCTCTTCTCTGGTCACTGTCAGAGGCAGATGGACCTCTGGCCACTTCAGGTTCTCTTGCTCATCTGAGCCCTGTGGGAGGCTACTGAGTTGACACTAATTAAATTAGAGACTTGGGGACAGTAACTGATGTTCTCTTACATGAGAGATCGATCTTGCCATGCTGAGAATCATCAGAAGTTACAAAAAACCGTATCCAAAATTGATGACCCAGAGAAGTTAGACCAGAAAACCATAAGGTCCAGCTCAGGAGAGGATTTGCTGCTAATCATTTCCATGGGCTGCAGGAGGCTGACAGCCCTGCAGGATGTGGTCCTAGAGGTAGGGATGGTAAATCAAGCATAAACAATTGACCATCATCTCCAAAAAACAAATAGAAATCAGTAGCACAAATATTGAAAACTAAGTGAAACAGATGAGAATATTAAGCCACTTAAGCACATTTAAATGTGCAGATGTGAAGGGGTTTAACACAGAAAGTTTTGATAACATATTTGATAACATATCTTACTTGGCTATACTTTTACTTTCTGTTGTCAAGCAGTTCAAGACCCTTTTTTTTAAAATCAAAATCATTAAAATGTGGTGCATGATATTTACAAATAGCAATCCTCTGTGGATTTGAAAAAGCAAAATTAAAATTTCCCATTAAAAAAAAAAAAGCAAACAAACAAAACAAAACCCAAAAAAAACCCCAAAAAAATCAACAAATTTGTTATGTTACCTGTAAACAACAACAGCAAAAAAAATCATTTACTTTCTGCTGTTATAGTAATTGCTTATTCTTTGAATAGGTAGTCACCCTGGGACATGGGTGTTTAACCTTCATTTGCAAACTTCAGACACTTTAGGATGTAGGCTATATAATATAACAGCAGAGAGAGCTGAAATAGTAAAAAGTCCATGCAGGATAGAAGAATCTGAAAGTTTCCTCTTCACTAGTTATTCCTACAGAAATAAACACAAAGAACTTCTTTCTTAGGTAGGTCTAAACAAATTGTGTTCAATAAGTGAAACCTAAAAATGCTCTAGAAGAGCAAATATTTCTCTAATAGCAACACACAGCTCCACTTCCATGATGAATAGCTCAGCTGAGGAGCTTTTAATAAAGGACAATGTCAAGATATGTCAAGAACACAGCACAAAGGTAAAAGAAGATAAGTTGGAGTTTCCCTATGAGAAAGACACTGGATAAGGAATTATAAAAATGTAATTTTTCTGAATGTACCTTGGCATTAAGATAATGAATAAGTTAAGTGGGGTTAAAAAATAACGTTCTGGAAACAAAACTATGTCTTGTGTAGGTCTGGTGTGACCTAGAAATTTGCCAGTCATAAAACTGAAGAATTTACTGGTCTAGGAGCTACTGGTGAACTTGTGCTTTCTGGTATAGTTTAAATCTCTTCCTAAACATGAAAAAGACCATGCTTTTTTCCTAGTTCAAATATACCTGGAAAAATGTTTTGGCCTTCATTAAAAAAGAAGTTAACTCAAAAACCACAGGAAAATAAAAAAATACCTTTTCTTCTCAAAAAACAAAAACAAAAAACCAAAAAGCAACAACTTAAAGATTCCAGATACCAACAAGGTTGCTATGCTTGGAAGAATATTTAATACAAGTGAATCTAGATTTTGTTCATCCCTTTCCAGGTACTATGATGAAAGCAAAGTTGATCACAGCAATATATTAAAAAGTATTAAGAAATTACTGATTTATGCTGATGTATGGCCACCGTTTGGCATTTCAGCTCACCCTGAAAGCAAAAAGTGCTTATTTAAACAGCCTATTTAGATTCTAATTTGTGCTGACCACTGCAGAAGTGGTTTAAAGTCCCCCATTCAGCCAAAGCCAGCTGAGAAAAGGCATCTGAGCAGTTACCATGAATCAGCTTGAGATAAATGAGCAGCTTGCAATTACATAAACATAAATAAAGAATTAGAATGAAAAAGAAGGTGGAATTATAACCCATAAGAAAGAAATGAGAAAGCACCATAAAGTTGCAGTTCTCCAGGGAAGATGGGGTGGCCTGTCAAAGCTTCAATTCTGACAGTGCTTTGCAACCATCAATTACACGCTGCTGTGCCAAGCTCTTAGTACTGTCTTATCTGTAGAGTAAACACCCTTCTTAAAATAAAATGAGCCATCAGTTTGAGAAATTTCCCTAGTTATAGCTGTGTCAGCCTGCTTAAGCTGACCTTTAGAGAATTCGCATGAGAATAAAGGACAACTTATTATTCAAAGAGCATTTTTGTGAACCAGAAGCTGCTGGTCTTAGACAAAAGCACAAGATCTCCTCCCAAGAGAACCTCTGAGGATTTGCAATGAATCATTCTCTTGAGTAGTTTATAATCTGACATCTGAAAATAGCTGGGGGAAAATTAATCCCTGGCAAAATTTCATCTTTGTACAATCAGGCAAAATTTGGCCCATTTGAGTGTTTCTACCGGACAATGCAGGGCAGGAATGAAAGGGTGGGGGGCATGCAATGGTGGAGAAACTAATTTGGCAAAAGGAAGAGGAGACAGTGGGGTTTGGGGAGGGGAATTTGTTGTGTATACATAGGCCAAATAGTCTTGAAATATGAGGCTTAACCGCAATGTTTGTAATATCAAAACAACATTAGTACTCCTTTTATTCTGTAATTTCAAATTAGTTTTCCAAGCTTAATGTGCTGAGTCGTGATAGCTGGTTGCAAGGGGAAAATTTTCACCATCTATTCCCACTTTGCATAAAGCTCATGAACATGCTCTGGGTTTTGGGAAGAGAATTTGGGGCTCCAAGTTCCCACTACAGCACCTGACTAGAGCATGGTAGTAAGTAAATGGTAGAAAAAAGGCGACCACATCGAGTAAGGATTTTTGCACACCTTGTCTGTCACCAGAGAACTTATAAAACTTAACATCTTCATGCAAAGTGCCCTCCTGAAAAGCTGTGTCACTGAAAGTATAAGGACATCCCTTGGCCCATGTGATTTTCTTTCTCTAGCTGAAAAAAAAAAAAAAATTATTTTTGACTGATTATGACTAATGCAAGTAAAGCACATGAACCCTGGAATACAAGGGCGTAATGAGAAGTGATCAGAGAACATTCAAGCATTGCATCTTGAATAAGCACCAACTTGATTTAGAGTGCATGGTAAATGGAAGGCAAATGGGAAGGAGGAGAAGGAATTTGGGAAGATAAAATTTCCCATGGACTATGTTTCCAACCCAAATTTTCTCTGGCATTTGTTAAACTAGAATAAGCTACTTGTTATTTTTAGACCCCTAGTATGAAAAGGGGTTAACTGACACTTGACATTGTTAATTTTCTAATTTTTCCTAAACTAGGCAAGGAGGAAAAGAAAAAGGGGGTGAGAGGAGAATTCTATAGAACAGGAGGAGCAAAACAAGGTAATTATAGACTATTCCATTATTTCAGTGTCTATACTTAAGTATGTACATTACAACAGCATTCTTTTAATGGGCAGAGAAACTCACTGTCCATTATTATTATAATGAGGAGTAATGGATAGTGATAAGACTATGGGAGTCTTCTCTCTGTACAGTGCCATTACAGGCATGAGTGCATAAATAGATTTTGATTGAGATAGTCCCTAGTAAATCACAACTGAATCTTTTTCCATGCCATTTGAAATACCTTCAGAGTCTGTTTTTATCTTCAACCCATTATTTTGTGGTTTCTTATCTTTGATACTTCCCACAGGGTCACTGCATCCTTTGGGCATTCCTGCTCTGACACTGGACCCTCCAGGGGCTGCAGGTGGATTTCTGCTCCACCCTGTACCTCCATGGGCTGCAGGGGCACAGCTGCCTCACCATGGGCTGCACCAGGGGCTGCAGGGGAATCTCTGCTCTGGTGCCTGGAGCACCTCCTGCCCCTCCTTCTGCACTGACCTTGGGTCTGCAGGGCTGTTCCTCTGACCCATTCTCACTCCACTCTTTGACTGCATTTTCATAGGTGCTTTTGCTTTTCTCATTTTAAATCTGTTATTCCTGAGGCACTACCACTGCTGCTGATGGGCTCAGCCTGAGCCAGCAGCAGGTCTGTCTCCCAGAACAGCTTTGTTGGACACGGGGGAAGTTTCTGGCAGCTTCTCAAAAAAGCCACCCCTTTAGTTCTGCTGCTACCAAAATCTTGCTACTCAAACTTAATACAGTGTCAGAAACTGTTTCAAGGATTGTCAAATGTGCCAGTAGAAGATAGAAAGGAATGAGCAGAATTTGGTCTGTCTTCACATTTCAGTTTCACCAGTGACCTATTTACTAACAGGAAAATATATGCCGTTACTAAAGAAGATAATGTTCTGGAAAACATTATGTTGTTATAAATGCAGCGGCAAATTAAAGATTAACAAAGATTAATTTATTATAAATTAATAAAGCAACAAACAGTGAGGAAAAAAAAAACCACAATAAATGGACAGCGCAGCGCTGGGTGGACAGGGTCTATACGCAAGGTATAGGTGTTCCCAAATCCACGTCTGAGGGTCCTCTGGCCTGGGTTTTTATAGGGATTTTATGTCCCCAGGCTAGAATTCCAACCAGTTTCCATTCACCAAATGTCCCTGATTGTCGGGTGAATGGATTTCCTGGCCTAGAACATTGAGTCAGTAAGTATCCGGGCAGAGTCTCCTCAAATGTAAAGTGAGTCTGTATGTATTTTAACATATTTCATCACAGCAGGATTGAGAGATCCGGGCTGGTGCCGATGGATATCTCAGAGGAATAGTCTCTTCTTTGTCTTTCTTGATTGAGTTTCAGTAGTATGGGTTTGGCAGGTGTGGTGTTCGGTTCTGGCAACGACCATCTTCCTGGGGCTCGTCCCTTTTGTCTTGCTTGATGGTCTCCGGCCGAAATCGGCCGGGCGTTGCCTTTCTCTGGAGGTAGACTTTTAGGCTGGTTCTTTTGTTTCTGTGATGGCCTGTGTCCTGTCTTTTCCTCCGAGTTGATGAGTCTGCTGAAACCTGTTATCTGGGGGGGTTCTTTTGCAATTCGTGGTTTTTGGAAAAGGAATTCTATCTCGACCGGGAGGAGAATTCCTTATTCCATACTTACATTTAGTTATAATTATACATACTTTATTTAAACTTCTTATTCCGAATTTTTATTTACTCAATTCTTTATTACAGTCCCCCACCTAATAATTTGAACACATTAAAAATTCGTGTTTTTCATACTTTTTCAGAGGAATATCAGGTTAAATAATGTCGTTTTCCTCTTGGTCTAATTCTTCTATATTTTCTGTGGACAACATATGTTTATTTTCAAATTCCCTCAATGCCTTAACCGCATTTCTATTCTCTTTTTCTTCCTCTAACTTCATGATTTTTGAAAGAAGGGTAGTGTTTCCCTGTGCCTTTTCTGGGTCTATTGGGAGAGAGGCAATCTGCATTCCTTGAACGACAGAATGTATCAGTCTGATCAGACAAGGAATCAGGCAGGGTAGGAAGATGACTCCGGCAATAGAACATCCTATAAAGAATACTAGCTTTTTCCACCATGCCCCTTGCCCAAAAATTTGATCCCACCAAGAGGCTTGGAGAATCGAATTCCACTTCTGGACGGGTACATGGGCTACTTTCTTTATTTCAGCGGCTAGACCCTTTATAGTTTCTCCGAAGTCATCTATCTCCATGCAACACTCTGACTCGTTATATCTGCCACACACTCCTCCCTCCTCAGCTAGCAAATAGTCGAGAGCGAGTCTGTTTTGGTAGACAAAAGCTCTCATCTGAGAATGTTGTTTTGCTAGGAGTTCCAGGGCTTCTGAAGTGTGATTTGAAACAACTTCTACCACAGCCTGTAACCGAATGAGCCGATTAAGGAGGTAGATTGGGGTCCTGTATCCCCAGCTGCCATCATTTGCCCATGTTGCCGGTCCATAATATTGTATGATCCTTTCGGCGGGCCATTCCTCCCCCTTCCACTGGTGGTTACCTCCGGCTATTGGTAGTTCTCGTTTCAATTCTCTCTTTTGTCGGGCTAGGGTTTCAAAGAGGGGAGCACCTAAAGACCTGCTTTCATCTTTAGGTAGTGTAAAGAAGAAAGGCCGAATTATTCCGAGTGTGCATGACCCTTTCCAATTTCTGGGCAATTCACTGTATGCTTTTTTCCCGCATATCCAGTAAATCCCATCCGGTGCCTTCTAATCTCTGTTAAGTTTTGCCGGGTCCTCCCAATATTCTCTCAGGCCAAGAAAGGCATGGAAGGGATTTGCCCCGTCCTGTTTGTTCCAACATAGACCAATTAGATCTATCCATTCGCAATTATTTTCCCGAGATTGGCTCCAATAGCCCTCGGGTGATTCCGGCTGCCAAATTTTTGTCTTTTTATCTGAATTTACCGAGAGAGTTTTTACACATGGGGTGTAACCAACTAGCTCGGTGAATTCCCTTCCTTCTCGACTGACACAAAAAGTTCCAATGATCCTCTTGTCAATTACCCACCCCTCTGGTCGCCGGGTTGTTTTGGATAATTTTAATCCTGTCCACTTAAGTAATTGTTCTGGGGTTAATCCTTCTCCCTTCCATGGCCATCTTTCGGCTGATTTCAGGCCACCACATATCCAACAGTTAGTCAATCCCAACTCGGTAGCTATTTCCTGCATCAGATCTATGAATAGATTCTGATTAGGGCTAGGTAGCTTCCAATTATCGTATTGTTTTTCCAGTTGTTCGTATTGTTCACTGAGAGAGTTTAACCTCTCCTGTTCGAGTCTTTTTTTCTTATTTTCCATTTCCCGCCTCTTTAGTTCAAGAGTTAATTGTTTTATTTTATTTTCGGGGTCTGAACCATCCTCGTCTTTTGCGAAACAGATCACCTGATCAAACTGCAGACACACTCTATCATCGTCATTTTTCAGTAAATCTAAAACTATCGGTTCATTACTGAATGACACTTTTGTTTCATGTTTCAGGTTCTTCCCTTCCCAGTACAATTTCCCCCCCATGGCACAATATTTTAAGTTTGCTTTATTGTAACACAAGGGGTTGACTCTGTGGTACGCAATGAACGTTGACTGTTTCTTTCCTCCAATCCAGACAGTTTTATTACACTGCCCGTAGACCGAGATTGGGGAAACCCCTCCTATATCTCTCTTATTTCGTAGGTGGGTCGCTTGGACCTCTTTTTCCCCTGTGTTATGGGGTTGCCTTTTTCCAGTACCTATCCCCGGGATGGAGCACCAAATTTTTCCTTCCCGCTTACACAGGTCCATTTGGGTACCGTTTGCCCAACATTCTCCTGCGTGCAATTCCGGAGGGCAGGCAATCCATGGCTCGGTTCGCGAGACAGTTGGGCACTGCTCACACTTCCCCAGGGAGGTCGTCCCCGGAGACGCCTCGGGGCCCGTTCTCTCGGTCCAGCACATGGCTAGGTTCAGGATCGTCAGGATTCCCCACAATCGCATCCCTCTGCCATTCCCTCCGCCCGTATAGGAACATACGGCGGGGATAACCATCTTCTCGGCAGCAAGGACTGTCTTCAGGGGCCCTTGACGTTCTGATGGCAAACCTCCTTTTAAAGGTTGCCCACCGAGATGCCTTGATCGTGCCGCTCCTGCACGGTACTTTTACGTTCCGGCGGCACTCTATTATTAGAGGTTCCGCCTTACAGTCCAAATGGCCTCGTAATCCTTTTTGAAAAAATCGGAACCACTCAGGAGAGTCGAGTTCCAAGATACCCACCCGGGTAGCAAGTGCTAGAAAAAGGTTGGTCTGTTCTAATTCCTCTTTGTAACACGCGGCACACAACCCTTTCGGTTTTTGCCCTCCCAAACAATGAGTCACCCACGTTTGTTTACAATATGCACACTTAAAATGTACAAAAGGAAAACAATAACATTCAAAATTGGTGCAACTTATCCTGTCCTCGTTGCTCATTTGTTGTTCCGCTGAAGCCTGATTTTCAAATCTCCCGGAGGGGTTACAATTTTCCACTTGGGGGAGTCGCGAACCGAAACTTTCTTCACTCGGGAAGAGTGTGTCCAGCCCTTTTCAGCTGTGCGAACCGCGGTGTCTGTAGTCAGGAGGACGAGGAATGGTCCTTCCCAGTGGGGACTGAGGGGTTGCTCTTTCTACACTTTGATCAGTACCTTGTCCCCTGGTTGAATTTGGTGGATCGGAAATCCCAACGTGCTGCTTTGAGGAATCAATCCTCTTCTCCTTAACTCCTGTAAGTTTTTATTTATAGAAATGAGATAAGGTTGGAGTTGAACATCCTCTGTTTGAGGATGTTCAACCGGCATACCATGCTTGTATGGCATTCCATACAACATTTCAAAGGGGGATAGTCCTGTTTCTGAGTTCGGCATGGTTCTTATATTCAACAATGCCAAGGGGAGACATTTGACCCAGGACATTTTTGTTTCAATTGTCAATTTGGATATTTGTGACTTCAATGTCTGATTCATTCTTTCCACTTGCCCCGAGCTCTGAGGGTGCCAAGGAGTATGATATTGCCATCTGATCCCTAACGCATCGGACAACTGTTTGATAATTTTCGAGGTGAAATGTGTACCCTGATCCGAATCAATATGGTCTACAATACCATACCTAGGAATTATTTCCTCCAGTAGAATTTTAGACACTGTTTGAGCCGTGGCCTTAGCTCTGGGAAAGGCCTCTACCCAATGTGTCAATTTATCTACTATAACTAATAAATATTTATTTCTGCCAATTTTCGGTAATTCCGTGAAATCCACTTGGATTCTTTCGAATGGTCGATATGAGATGGGCCGACCTCCCCAATTGGTTTGCCGAAAATTCGCTCTGTTTACCTTTTGGCATATCACACATCCCTGTACCTCTTGTTTTGCAAGCTCGAAGATTCCCTTACACCCGAAGAATTTTAAAAATTGTTCAGCCAATGCCCTGGTTCCCCAATGGGTTTGTGCATGTAGTCTTTTGAGTATCCCTTTTGCTATTCCCTTCGGGACCAATTCCCTCCCGTCAGGTAACCACCATTTACCCTCTTTGAAATGTCCCCCTACCTTTTTGAAGTCTTCCTGCTCCTTTTCTGAAGGAAGCACTGAAACCTCTGGGGTTTCCCTTGGGACTAGCTCAGAAATACTTACGGTTAACAATGCCGCTCTTTTCGCCTCTTTATCCGCTAAATTGTTTCCCCTTGTATGGAATTGTCGTCCGGTCTGGTGTCCTTTTACATGAACTACAGATATCTCCAGTGGCTCCCTGACCGCTTCTAAAATTTGTCTAATTATTTCCTCATGTACTAATCCTTTTCCTTTAGTGTTGATCAGACCCCTTTCTTCCCAAATTTTCCCGAAGGTATGCACTATCCCAAATGCATATCTTGAATCGGTATAGATGGTTCCCCTTTTTCCCTTCAAGCTTTTTAGGGCTTTTAGGAGAGCAAAAAGTTCACAAGCCTGTGCTGACCAATTTGCTTTTAGGGGACCCGATTCTACAGTCTGTCCTGTTATACCATTTATGATGGCATAACCCGATTTACGTTTTCCCTCCATCATTCTCGAGGAACCATCGATAAACCATTTTTCTCCTCCTTCCAATTCCTGGTCCTCCAGATCGGGTCTTACTTTAGTTTGTAATTCCACTGTTTCAATACAATTATGCAGTAGCTTTCCCGTTGGCTCCCCGTACAAAAATTGCGCAGGGTTTTGTGCAGAGGTTGTCCTTAATTCCAATCCTGGCGAACTGATTAACATGGCTTCATATTTCAGAAGCCTTGAATCGGTCAACCATTTCTCTGCTTTTTGTTGTAAGATATTTCTTACATCATGTGGAGTATAAACTATCAGGGGAGCTCCAAACGTTACCTTTTTGGCTTCCCCAACCAACAGTGCTACTGCCACAATTGCTTGCAGACACGTGGGCCAGCCCCGACTGACTGGATCTAGGATTTTGGACAAAAACCCTATAGGTTTCTTCTTTTCTGCCCGTTCCTGGGTTAAAACTCCTTGTGCTGTTTGTCCACTTATGTCGACAAACAGTTGAAACTCTTTTCTGATGTCTGGTAATGTTAAAACTGGAGCAGTGACAAGGGCGTTCTTTAGTTCTTGAAATTTAATTTCGTCTTGCCCTGTCCATTTTAATCGATCTGTATTTAGCCTTTCATACAGAAATTTCACCTTTTCACTGTATCCCTCAATCCACTGTCTGCAATATCCCATGAGCCCTAAAAATTGCCTAATTTGTCTCTTGGTTTGTGGGGCAGGAAGTTCAAGGATTCCCATCACCCTTTCGGGATCTAATTTCTTTTTCCCTTGTGATATCTAATGTCCAAGATATTTTACTTCGGGCTCGGTGAATTGCAGCTTGGATTTAGACACTTTCAACCCCTTTTGTCCCAGAAAATTCAGCAGGGAAATGGTACATTTCTTCACCTGCTCTTCCGTGATCCCGGCGATTAGCAAATCGTCTACATATTGTAATAGTTTTGTCCCTTCCTCTGGAGTGAATTGGGTGAGTAGCTGCTCTAAGGCTTGTCCGAACAAGTTCGGAGATTCAACGAATCCTTGTGGAAGGACCGTCCACCGCAATTGCTGATTTCGATTGGTATCTGGGTCCTCCCACTGGAAAGCGAAAAAATCCCTACTCTCTTCATCTAGAGGACATGTCCAGAAAGCATCTTTTAAATCAATTACACTATACCATACATCCTCTGGTGAGAGTCTGTTTAGTAAAGTGTAAGGATTTGCTACTACCGGAAACCTGGTTCGGGTTCTAGCATTTACAGCTCTCAAGTCCTGAACCAATCGGAAGTTCCCATCGGCTTTCTTTACTGCCAGGATGGGGGTGTTATGTGGGGACATGCAGGGCTCGAGCGTGCCTCCTTTAAGCAGCTCGTCAATTATTAATTTCAAACCCTTCCTCCCTTCGGCGGGGATGGGGTATTGTCGGATCCTTATCGGATTCTCTGGATTCTCAATTTCAATTTTGATGGGAGCAATATCTAATTTTCCCACTTCCCCCTTTGAGTGCCATACTCGGGGGTCAATTTCCTTTTCATCTTTTGAAGTTAAATGCAACACCTTCACTACTAATTCTGAATTTTTCACAATGATATTTATTCCTAAAGCTATGATCATATCTCTTCCCAATAGGTTGTAGTCGGCTTCTTCTACAAGCAACAAATTTCCTAAACATATCTTATTTTCTGATTCGATTTCCACCTCCTTGATTACCGAGACTTTAAATGGATCTCCTTTTGCGCCAATTACAATTACTTTTTCTTTACTCGTTTCACACCCTATAGGCAATTTCTGCAGGGTGCTTCTCTCAGCCCCGGTATCAACCAGGAAACTCATTTCCTGGCGGTGGGGACCTACCTTCAATTTTATCAAGGGCTCCTTTGCTGTTACTGTCCCCATTTGGAAGAGCCCAAGACCCCCCTAATCTTCTTTAAATATTTGTTCATCTTTTATTCGTTTCCTGCAATCCTTTTTTATGTGTCCTACTTTCTTACAGTAGAAGCACTCAGGAGGATCCTTTCGAGGAGGAGTTTCCTCCTTTTGGGATCCTTTTTGTTTTTTAGGTATCGGCTTTCCCTGTTTCTGTTCGTGTTTTTAAACTTCTTTTACTGCAGCCACTAATATTTTGGCTTGAAGTTTCTGTTTTTCATCTTCTCTCCTCATATAAACCTTCTGAGCTTCCCTTAGAAGCTCTTGGAGACTCTTCTCCTGCCATCCATCAATTTTCTCCAGTTTCTTCCTAATGTCCTCCCATGATTTAGCCACAAACTGCGTTTTCAGCAGGACCTCCCCCACCGGAGAACTGGGATCAGTCCCGGAATAAATTTGCAGACTTCTCCGCAGCCTTTCTACCCATTCGGTAGGGGATTCCTCTTTTCCCTGACATTCCCCAAATACTTTGCTAATGTTCTGTCCTCTGGGGACCGCCTCTCTTATTCCTTGCACGATGATATTCCTCAAATCCATCATGCTCCTTCTCCCTTCTTCGGTCTGGGCGCTCCAACTCGGGCTTACGCTCGGCCACTTTTGGTCACCGGGTGTTCCCTGCGGGTGCCGCCTTTCCCAATCCCTGATGCCCGCCTGTTTAATCATCTCTCTCTCCTCTTGGCTAAACAGGGATCTCAGGATGGCCATGAGATCTTCGTAGGTGTAAATACTACTCCCTAGAAAATTGTCTAATCTTTCGGCCACTCCAAATGGGTCATCTAGCAGTCGCCCCATTTCTTTTTTGAATGCTCGTACATCCCCTGAGTTAAGGGGCACGTTTACAAATCCAATTACTCCGGGGGCGGTTGGCACTTCCCTGAGAGGGAACATTCGGTGCCCACTTTCTGTCTCTCCCCATTCTCCATTCCCTATTTTTGATTTCCACCGAGTCCTGCTTGCAGGAGGGGAACTGGAGTTTGCGGGAGGGTTTCCCCTCATTGCTGGCGGGATGTCTGCCGCAGCTAAGTGACTCAGAGGGTTCCCTTCGGATACTTTCGGTGGTCCCAGCTGTGGTGGCCGGACCGGGATTTGTGGAGGGGGTAAGCCCCATCCTTGCGTCAACACCGACTCCAAAGAGGGTGCGGTGGCTGGGTTTTCTGCAGGTGGGGGGGTAGTGAGGGTTTCTGGCACTACTCCCGGTGGTTGAGGGGAGCGTGCCTCTGCTAGTTGCCCCATGGAACCCTCGGGTGCTGATGGTACTACTTGATCCATCACCGGAGGCTCTACTGGCCCGCGGTACGGAGGGGGTAAGTGATCCAGGGGTTCCCAGGTCTCTGTCTTATGTTCGTTTTTCTGTTTCACTGGAAACAGCCGCACTCTGGTATTTAACCAAAGTTTGGCATACTCTTTCTCCTCGCCGTCTGGCGAGACCTTTTTCTCTACGTGTGCGAGTAATTCCCTGCACGTCCATTTATCAAATGTTCCCAATACTGGCCAAGTGAGACATTTTCTCAGTTCTTGTCCTCCCCAGATCTCGGCACAGTAATAAATCATTTTTGCCTTTGATTTTTCTCGTCTCTCGGGACAAATTTCCCAATTTCTCAACATCCACCCTAAAGGACTCTCTGGTGGGATGTCTAGCATTTGCTTTGATTCTTCTGATGGGCTTTTCTCGTTATCTAGTTTCTGCGTTTTACTTTTTCTCTGTCCCATTTTCTTACGATTCTTACCTGCTCTGCGTTGTGTTCGTCTTTTTCTTCGTCTGAAAGTCCTAGATCGCACCAATACTTACCTCTCGGTTAGCTGTACCGGGGTTTTCTCGATGTTCCGACTTTCTAAATCTTTTGGCTGAGAGAGTTTACCAGTTCCAGAGCTCGACTGGACGTCCCTTCCTCTCTCAGCCCCCTTTGATCGGTCCCCTGAGACTCCCTTTAGCCTCAGGCTTTACGAGTAAGGAAAGAGAGACACTTTCACACAGAATCGCTTCCTTCGCGGCCGGCCAATTCCCTCGCGGGAGGATGGAAACGCGGCCTTGAAGTCCACACTCGCTTCGTGACCAGGTCACGTCTCTCACAAACTCGCCCGATCACCCGCTCAACCTCACAGTACTTACAGCAATTTTCCTGCGAGGGCGTCTTCGTGCACGTATGACTTTTTATGAGCTACCAAGCCGCGGCTTTCCCGAAGGCTCCTGCCTTCCCGAGCTCTCTGGATCCGTTCCTCTTTATTATGGTTTTTCCTCAGCCTAAATTTGGTTCGGCAATCGGAGCGAACTGCGGAGGGTCTCTGCTCCCCAGGCCGCTGAACTCAGCGGGGGTACCCCCCTGGACAGCGAGATTCTCCCACAGTTTCTTCCGATCCGAGTCACGGCACCAATCTGTTATAAATGCAGCGGCAAATTAAAGATTAACAAAGATTAATTTATTATAAATTAATAAAGCAACAAACAGTGAGGAAAAAAAAAACCACAATAAATGGACAGCGCAGCGCTGGGTGGACAGGGTCTATACGCAAGGTATAGGTGTTCCCAAATCCACGTCTGAGGGTCCTCTGGCCTGGGTTTTTATAGGGATTTTATGTCCCCAGGCTAGAATTCCAACCAGTTTCCATTCACCAAATGTCCCTGATTGTCGGGTGAATGGATTTCCTGGCCTAGAACATTGAGTCAGTAAGTATCCGGGCAGAGTCTCCTCAAATGTAAAGTGAGTCTGTATGTATTTTAACATATTTCATCACAGCAGGATTGAGAGATCCGGGCTGGTGCCGATGGATATCTCAGAGGAATAGTCTCTTCTTTGTCTTTCTTGATTGAGTTTCAGTAGTATGGGTTTGGCAGGTGTGGTGTTCGGTTCTGGCAACGACCATCTTCCTGGGGCTCGTCCCTTTTGTCTTGCTTGATGGTCTCCGGCCGAAATCGGCCGGGCGTTGCCTTTCTCTGGAGGTAGACTTTTAGGCTGGTTCTTTTGTTTCTGTGATGGCCTGTGTCCTGTCTTTTCCTCCGAGTTGATGAGTCTGCTGAAACCTGTTATCTGGGGGGGTTCTTTTGCAATTCGTGGTTTTTGGAAAAGGAATTCTATCTCGACCGGGAGGAGAATTCCTTATTCCATACTTACATTTAGTTATAATTATACATACTTTATTTAAACTTCTTATTCCGAATTTTTATTTACTCAATTCTTTATTACAATGTCATTAAAAACCCAGCACAGAAAAACAGCTTGTTCTCAGTTTCAGGTTTGAGGTGACTTACATTTCCTGAAATCAGTCCTTTGGGAAGAGGTATATCTGGATAGGGACTGAGCCACAGGATGAAAGTCAGAGTGAACATGAGAGGCTGGTTGCAAACACAAGGTGATAAACTCAGAGGAAAGAAGAAAAGCCTGTTTGCTTCCTGGAAATGTGAGACAGATGTTGAGCCACACGGTATGCTGCCCACCTTGTCCAGAGGTATACTTGTGTGTAGGCATCCATGAAGCATAGAAAGCAGATTCATAACTTTCAGATAGTGGGAGATTCCTTCCTCATTAACATCTGCTATCCTAAAGAAGCAGACTGAAGATTCAGCAGCAGAGAAAAAAGTGGGATAAATTGGACCCCACAAAGCACAAGGGTCCTGAGGTGAAACTGACTCCTGCTCCTGAATCAAAGCTGTCCATACGTGCAGCATACAGCACAAGTATGCCCTTCAGTGACAGCTCTTGCCCTCCTTGCTACTAGAGTAAGGCAGTGATGGTCTCTCCACATGAATTAGGAATAACACAAAGCACATCCCAGAAAGCCAGAGATCCTCTAGGCTTGGCAGACCTTCAGTAAACTCAACTTAGGAAAAAAAGAATGAGGACTTGAAAGCAAGAAAAAGGGTAAAAAACCTCAAAGCTCAGAAAACCTACCAGTGCACTGATGCTGTTCTTCCAGCTTTAGGTCTGCTTTGAATGAGGAAGTTTGAGGCTGTGATAGTTTCTACTTCTAATGATACATTCACTTAAATACAAAGGTTTCATCAGCAGAATCACATCTCTGAACGTGATGAGTCAGCTCAAAGTTGCAATTCAAACTCTACTGCTATTTCAGATGTAATTCAAACACAGTTGGATGATTCTAAAAAGAAGAAAGAGACATTGATGAGCTGATTAATAGATTTCTTGGGATATCTGTGCATTCAAAAGTAGACTTTCTGAAAAATTTAGGGCACAATCCATCTAACCAAATGTATAAATCAGTAATGCATTTAGATTTAGCCCAGTCATCTTCATTTCTTTTACAGTCATAAAAGAGAAATAAACTCCTTTAAGTCACAACCACATCACTGAAACAAACATTAAAAGCAGGTGGCCAAATAACAGCAATTTCTTCTGGAATGGTTCCATCATTAGTGAATAAAATTAAGCAGAATCAATCTTGCCCCTTCTCACCTAATAGTTAAAACATGTGAATGGTAATTGATTTTCTGAGGTTTTCTGGCCACTGAAGCTGAGGATCACCAGGTGCTGTGCCCTGAAACACTGCCCCTTGCCTAAAATGTGCCTGTCCACTGGGGGTCTCCCATGGACAGCCCCCAGTTTCATTTCTGCTGTAGGACAGTAGAGTGTTTGTCCCATGAAATGCACAATCTTGAGTACCACCTACAGGTACACTATTTACTGCTTCAATTGACTGAACACCAGCCCAGATGACTAACCTAATGATATTCTGGGCACTGTGGTTTTGTGCCAAGGGGGATCTAATTTCCCTACAAAGCTTTTCTCAAAACCCATCAAAATGTACTGCTTCCCAGAGAAACCCTGAGATGGGAGTGAGAGAAAGGTTGCAGTCTTTATGTATAAAGCGAAACATAGGACAAGTAAAAAAGTCAGGGGTTTGTCTAATTCCACCCTGAGTTTAAAAAAACGATTAATGTTAGTGGGAATTGCAATACCATATACAAACATTGTGGGGAGGGGGAGGCTACCAGTTGTTACTCATTCAGATCAGGGATCTGGCAAACCTTGCTTGCCAGGCACAGCATACTCTGACAAGCATAAATAGGACTTATTCTTTTGATTTAACTTTATCAAAATGTAAGAAAGCCTCTCCTTTTTCCCCTCTCATTTTCCTATCCTCTCTTGATGTTCCTATCACCTTGAGCACATTGCCCTAAAGCCATTAAGTTCTAAGGCAGCACAGTATCTAGATGGAATTAGGGTCACTGAATACATGCAACTGACCTGGTAAGCAATATATTTTTCAAAATGTCATTTCCTTCTTTTCAGGGGTGAGGAGAAGGGCAGTAATGTTGTCTTTCTTATGTCTTTTCTTGTACTCTCCAGATAAGCATATACATTCTTTTTACAACATCTGCTTGCATGATTTCTACATGTCTTTTGCATATAATAAAATATGCTAACAGAGGTCCTTCAGTTCCTTTATTAAAATAAATGAGGATGTGCATGGTCCTTGAAAACTTGTGGAATAATTGAAAAAGAGCTGTTTGGAATGGTGCTTAACATCTGAAATTCCCTCATATTGCCATGCAAAAGTCGACTGATTATTTCTGAGTGATGTATGCTATGCTGTTAGTCTAATTGCCTGGAGTGGCACTGCTCAGCCATAAGGAAGTTCACTGCATCAACAAAATTTAATTGGGGCACCTCAATATACTGGCATTTTCTTGCAGAGCTAGTTAAAATGAACACAGAAACTGCTCTGCACAAGGATTGAAGCGTACATTCTTCGCTTGAACCAGGGAAATTCACAGGAAAACTAATTTTGCAAACAGCATGCTGTGACTCTGCTTCCTGTTCTTCACTCCAGTAATCATTAGCTGAATGCACACACACAATAAAAAGTCTCATTTACTCTCTCACATGACACTTTGGGATTACTTAACTGACCAGGCTTTACTCCCATACAAAAATTTTAGACAAGAGAAGAAAAAGCAACAATAAATAAAAGGGATGGGGGGATTGTATAGCTGTTTAACAAATTTTGTTTCATTTTTTACTGATAATGACATATGCATTAACATACCATTGTTTCCTGACACACAGAAGTGTTTGTAACAAAAAAAAAAATTACAAAATAATATTTTTATATTAAATCTTAAAACCCCAGCCATATCAGGCACTAAACTTGTTATATTTTTATTACTCACATCCTCCTGGGTTGGCAGATTCATTAAGATAAGGAAGAAGTCTAAAATAACCACTGACATTAAAGTGACCGATAGGCATTAAAAGTAAAGAGTAACATTGAAGGAGAAAATTTAATTCTTTCTCTGTGAGTCTTTGGGAGAAAACGAGTTCAGCAGCTAAAATGAGTAATAGGGCAGGTTTCAGAAGTGGTGTATGAAAGCATTTGTTGTAATGCTGAACTTTACCTTCCCTCATTAAGTTGATTCATTGTGTAGGTAACAAGGAAAAAGCTGGCAAGTGCTGACTGCTGTGCAAGCCTCCATGCTGAACACATCCATCATTCAAAACTTGGAATTCCAAACCTGATGGCCATGCTTCTTTTGATGCAGCACAGGTTGGTTATCTGGACCTGTGAGTGCACATTGCTGGCCCACACCCAGGTTTTCATCCATCAGTAACCCCAAACCCCCCCTCCCAGAGCTGTTCTCATCTGTGTGCCCATCACGTGTGCCCATCATCCAGCCTGTACTGCTACTGGTGACTGGACCAGCTGCAAGGTCCTATGTCTGGGTCACCACAGTCACCCCTATCAGTGCAGACTTAGTGATGAATGGATTGAGAGAAGATCCCAGAAGGGACAGCCTCTCACATATCATTGTATACAAGGGAAATATTCTCTTGGGCTTCAAGGCCCTCAAGTACTTAAAAAGAGCATCCTCGTCTAAAAACTGTCCCAAATGGAGTGCAAATCAGACCCTAAGTCTGCTTGGTAAAAACATTTCTCAGAAGGACTTATTTCAGAAATGGATCCTTGGCACTGATTAATCAAAAGTAGAGGTGATGTCCTTTTGTTGAGTGAGATGCATTGAGGGTCAGGGACTATCGATTGTTCTGATTAATACACTGCACTCCCACATCTGGGAAATGGCAACTCAAATTGGAAGGCCCCTTTTCTGCCCTGCTTCCATGGGTACAATTCCCCTATGAGATCAGAGTCTCAGAGAAAAAAAGAATCAATGGTTCCAGGCATTAGTGAAGGTCAGAGTGCAAGGCATAGAGGGCAAATCATTGGCCATTGTAAATCATGGTCACTCTCTTAACTCACTGGATCTATTGCATTTTAGTCAGGGATCTGACCCCAAGAGCAACCTGTACTTTTCCCTCATATCTATTGTTTCCTTCTATGATTTTGATGGCTATTTGATTTTACTATCTGAGCTAATCAAAATGGATTATAGTCAATGTTCTATTAATTCCTAAGATCCACAAATATTTTGAGAAGCAAAAGGCTGATCTTTTCTATGGCTTTAGTCTTTTTATGATTTCTTGATAGTTATTCCCTACCTTTCACTGCTCAAAAAATATCTCCAGTCTAGAAAGATGTTGGGAATCTAAAGGAAGGTATGAGTATGTAAATATGAGTATATATATAATTTCATATTGAAATATGGAGGATACTCAGCATCTTGAAGATATGTACTTCATTTGTTTGCTCCTATTGGGTATTTTCTTTTTATTACATTTTTTAGTAAATGTAGTTTTTACTTCTTTTTTCCTACATTTACTTCCCTTTCTCAGAAAACTGAACAAATAAAAAATGCAGTATATGTCCTAAGAAAATTAATATTCACCTGAATTCCACTATTACAAAATCCAGAAATTTCTCTACAAAAAAAAAATTCTAGTTTTTCCTCTTTGTGCCATAGTTTAACCCCAGACAGCAACTAAGTACCACAGCTGCTTGCTCACTTCACTGCCACAGTGGGATGGGGAAAAGAACCAGGCAAAGGTAAAGCCCACGTGCTGAGATAAGAACAGTTTAATAATTTAATATTAGGACTAATAGTAACAACTACAGGAAAAAGAGAAGGAAGAATAAAACCCAAAAAACACAAATAAAGCACAATGCAATTATTCACCACTCTCTGACCTATGCCCAGCCCATCCCCTAAGTGATCAGCTATTTCCAGGCAACTCCTCCCAGTTTAAACATGGAGTGTGATGATTTGTGATATGGAATGTCCCTCTGGCCACTTCAAGTCAGCTGTCCCAGCCATTCTCCCTCTCTCCACTTCTTGTGCACCTGCTCAGTAATACTGAAAAGTTCTTGACTTGGGGTAAGCACTGAGCAGCAACAACCAGCACATCAGTTTATTGCCAACATTATTTTCATACCAAGCCCAAAGCACAGTGCTGTGCCCACTGCTAGGGGAGAAAATTCACTCAATTGCAGCCAAAACCAGGACACCTTTACATCTCAGATGAAAAGCAATCTTTAATACTTCTCTAGGGAGAAAAATTCTCCAAGGAACAAAATATCACTTCTAAAGAAATTTACCTAAGTAAGGGGGAGGGTTTTGGGGTTTGGGTTTCTTGGGGGGCTTTTTGTTTGTTTTTGTTGTGGTTTTTGTTTGTTTGAGGTTTTTTTTGCTGTTGTTTCTTTGATTATTTGTGGAATTTGTAAGTATGATCTTACTTATATATCCTAAGCCTGAACTTACAGTGTAAGCATAAAGACAATTTGTTTGATATGCTCATCCCAAATTTGCAGTATCAGAAGACTGAGATGGTTCAGAAAAAAATGAATCACCAATTGAGCTGACTTGTGATAATTAGAGATTCACTTCTGGAGTATAACTTTTTATAGATGCCAGTGCTGTCTTTTAACATGAAGATTAGAGGAAGCTTCTGTTAGATACTTCTGAGAAACAAATCCAAATTCTGCCAGTGCAATTTTCAAAGGGTTCTGAAAACTTAGCTACTCATCTCCCACAAAAAGACAGCCTATGGCCACAAGTAATGTTTCCAGCTGCTTTTGGAAATCCCAGCAAAAACTCCCTTAGATTCACTATCCATTACCCCTGTATAAGGAATAGGATAGAGAATGAAGTACAAATAGATGTGGATGGATGAGAATCTAATTTAATAACTACTCAGTATAACTGCCCACTGTCTGATGCATTGCTGCATAAGGTACTATTGATTTGAGGAAAAAGATTATATGACAGCTGGGAGAAAATGTCTGGTGCTGCTCCTCCCAAGATTTATTGTTTCTGATAATGAGTAAATACATTTTATGCATGAAAATCTGGCAAGGCTTTTTCCAACCATCTTAATATTGTCAGTTTCACGGAAAAAAAACCCTTATAACTTCAGGGATACTGCACATGCAGATAAAATAATTGAATGTACTCAGTCACCCAGTGAAGGCTGCCATGAAGTGCAAGCAATAGCAGATAGGGGAGGCTGACAAGGATCCCTTCAACATGCTAATTTTCTCATGTACATATTGTCTTATTTTCTATAAACAGCATAGAGAGTTTTGATATTCCCTTTGTGTCAGGATTAAATCTCACATTAAACAAGGCATTAATCATCTGCTATGGCCAGGTAGCAGTAACTTCTGAGCTAGGTATTCCTCAAAAAAAACCAAACTGTGCTCGGTTTCAGGACTTGTTCTGCCTTCTAAGGCCTGTCAGGATCAAAAAAACTCACAGCAGTGAAAGCTAACTCATATTTAGAGAGATATTGGGCCTGCCAAAACTCTTCATATTCATCCTCATTGTCCTATTTGAAGTTCTTCTTTGTCTACTCTTCCCCTCTTTTATTTTGAAGTTCTATCTTTATCTGAAAATCATCCTGGGTAACTTCCTGACTCATAACATAGCCAAATATGGCATTGTTTTCAGCTTTTTGGGAAATTCTGCAATAAGATGGCTTGTGAAAGAGCTTCTAATTTACTATTTTCTCTAAGAAAACTTCCTGTTGTCATGGGCCCATCAGGTAGAAGACCACCATTTTGTATTAGTTTACCCTTAAATTGTTGCCACCTCTTAGCTGATCTTCTTTTCATCTAAGTAACACAGTTTTAGCATCTTGGATTTAAAAATAGTGAGCTAATGACTTTTCCTGCCACAGCATTAGAATTGAAACATTTAGAATCTTATGTCACTTGAGTTAGCATATTTACTAATTCCTGCATGCTTTTAAGTGGATTAGAATAGGTGGGAAGTGGAAAAAGAGCTGAGATTTATCCTCCATCCCAGTGACATTCCAGACACCCATATGAGGCAATACCACTGTGTACTGAAAGGTACAACTCTTAGCAGTTTTGTTAAAATTACACCTACAATAATTCGGAAAGTGTGCCCACAAGGTGGGAAAATACAGATGCCTCAGCTCTTGTGCAGTGCTTTTCTTTGGAAAAAGATATACTTTATATATTTCTATATCTATGTAAACAGAGCTCTAACTATAGATATATAAAGACACAGATGTAGATGTAGATAGATTTGTATAGATGTGTGTATTTAAGAATGAGAACAGGCTGCTATTTTCATAAAGCTCAATACCTTTATAAAATATTTTCACTCATAAGTCACCAAAACTGGAAAGCCTATTGAAATTAATAAGAAAGCTTGAGTAAAGAAGGCTGAGTAAAGAAACTGGGGAGGGGAGAGGAGGGGAGGGGAGATGATAGTCACAGCTCAACAGCTTAACTTGAATTCTTACAAAAACAGGGGGCCACCTGCCTCCTCCCCACCTTTCAGTGTCTTTGAAAACCAAAACATACATTAGTGGTACTTTTTAAACTCAACCCAAACAGTGGCTGAAACACAGTTTTGCCACGATTTGAACTGCTTTTTGAGAGACAGAACATGAAGTCGATTAGTTGCTCTTTAATATAACACTGATCATTTCAGATCTTGTGTAAAGTATACTCCATGTACTAAATGATTCAGTTGTTTTTTTTTGTTTAAGACCCATGCATTTTGAACTTCTATTCAAGTCAATAACATCCTCATGAAATTCTTCAGGAATTATTCAAAGAAATTTCCACTAGGCACAAAATTAAGCGACATAAGAATCATTATTAACCTGTGTGTAGCAATCATTTTATAAGGATGATGTTTTCCAGATGATGAATGCTTTGACAGTTCTAACTGGATAATGGTTTCAGCAAACTGAGGGAGATTTCTAATTTTGTATGAATGAAAATCAATATATATTTCTTTGGATTTACTAAATATAACATAATTCTCACAGCATTTTGTCAGCTAGTGCTCTGAGTCAATCTGAACTAATTCCAATGTAAGACAACTTCCTGGGGAAACTGAGGTAGAATTTTCCTTATGAGTATGATTGGGCCAGTGAAAGTCGTATTTTCCTTGTATATGGCATGCATGACAGTTCAGAATCAGTAGCAACAGAAGCTAGGATCACACCTTCTGTCCTGCACTGTGTCAAGAGGCTCTGAAGCTGAAGCATCAGAAGTTTGGGAGATGGGGAAGATGGGGTTCTCAGCAGCATCAGATCTGTTGAGTCTAGTTGCCAGATGTTCTGTAGTTGAAGTGCACAGTTCAAGTGCAGGCACATTATCCACACCTCCATCTCTGGACCACAGTCAACATGTTCATATGATAACAACAGCAGACTAGATGGTCTTTTATTGTCAGTTTAGATGGCAGCAATATCTGTGACCAAATCATCTCAGTGCGTTATTTTACCTTCCTCTTATAAAACCTGAGACAAAATGCTGCAGCATATCTGCTGTTGCTCTAGAGACAATTACTAGTCCATCAGAATACTCAGATCTGCAAAATAGTTTTAAGTGGTTGACTACTGAAAACAGGATCAGCCCAAGATGCTGTGAGACTCTTCTTATTTGTTGAATGTTTTCCACAAAGGCAGGCAGGAAAACTGAGCTTCAAGAGATTTCTGCCCCTTGATAATTAATTTGCATCTTTGTGTGGCCTCTGTCTTCACTGGTTTGAACCCCTCTGGAGTTGTCTCACATTTGCCATAATGCTTTTGCTTGCCTCCATCGTACTGGAGTTATAGCTTTGGTGAAGAAGTTTTAATACCTTGGGTGTAAGAATTCTAGATTGCAGGGACACCTAAAATATTCCAAGAAAAAAAAAAAATTAAAAACTAAAGACTAGACAAGCTCTGAGTCTCAAAATCCCATTATCATCTTGAAGCTCCTGCCTACATTTCTCTGTTTCTGATAAAAAGTCATCTTAAGTATCCTGCCTCACATAAGTAAAATCTGGGCTGCTGGCACAAGACTTCTTTTTCATCAGCCGTGTACCTCATTTAAAACACCTCATTTTCCTTCCTGGTTCAGCTCAGTACCCAAGACATATTTTATACTTCCATTTTATCACCTCTTGGGGTTTTTCACTCCACCTGTTCTGAGACTGATGGAGATGTGCTAGGCACATTTACAAAGGTGTAGCATTACAGACAAACAACTAATACATCCCCAAAAATTTTAGCTATGTTACTGCATCCTTTTTTTTTTTTTTTGGAACAAAAATATCTCCATTTTCTTGTCTACGTAGCAGATAAGTGGTTATCATTCTCATGTGGTAAAAAATGCATTGTATTATGCCAAACCACTTGAAATAACAAATAAAACACTGATTATAAAGCCTCACTCCTCAAAATCACCTTTTATGTGATTATTTTACAAATAACTTACCAAATCTAGTGCTGCAGCTGTAAAGACTAGATCAGGTTAACTGCTCTGTGGTCCTCATTGTCCAAAGACTATTTCTTTAGTTCCCCATATTGGGAAACAGATTTCAAAAGCTCTGGAGACAGACCTAGAATAATTTTTCTAAGATATCTTTCACCTTAGTCTAAAAAAGGAAGGAGAAACTGAAGCAGAGTAGATTCACTATTTCCTTAGCACAAAGAGCATAACCGAGTGTGGTTATTTTTCAGAGGGGAAACCTTACAAAAATTATTTCAGGGTCATACTATTTTATGGACCTAGAGGGAATGCAGAGAAGTGAAATCCTTGTTATTCTTAACAGATAACAGACTATGAAAATCACATTTTACACCCAGTTGTTATCTTTAATTGATAATCTGTTTTACCAAAGGTAGTGAAAAGCAGAAGCAAAACTCAACAATATAAAACAAGCTAATCCCTCAGGTGATGCAATTAAATGTTCTGGAAAACAAAAACGCCATCAGAAAATAGGAAACTGATGTTAAAGAATGATTTGTGTTGTATATTGACTTCTGGTGACTTTGTCTGCAAAAAATGTTTTCCTCCTGACCCAGAATGCCTTGATTATTTGATTACTCTAATTTCTGCCAAATTGGACATGAGCTGAGAAGCATACCCATGTTTATTCTGTTTCTTTGTTCTGTGAAAAGTTTTTCCTTGCTTACTTGCACGTTTCATTTTTTATGCATGAGGAAAAGCCAGAACATAAACCTTGCACTGACAGTTGTATGTTATGTCAAAATTTTTATGTATTTTTTCTATGATACCATGAATATGCATTTGGTCATGTAAATGCATATAGTATCTCTCAAAAGCTTTAGGAGATATACAACAACTACAAGTCAGAATACAAATACGTATGAGAAAGGATCCTAGAAAATAACTACTCTGGCAGGTCATACATTCATAGTAATCACTCTGAGAAAATCATAAAAATAACTCTTCTCAGTACTTTTAGGCTAAAAGCAGCCCCCTACATCTAAATTGAAACAAGACACTTCAAACATTTTCTTCAGAGTGTGTATTACAAGTACCAATGTAATCAAATCCCACAGTTCTGACCTGAGTAATCTTCTGGAAATGCTCAGAGGGTGTGTTATACCACACCCACACAGATTTTTGATCTCTCATCAGTGGATCCCTAGTAAGGAATGATGCCAGCAGGTTGGGATTTTCACAGCCTTAAAAAGATCAAGAAAGAACCCAGGAGCAGACACTGAAGAGTGACTTAATATGGGTACATTTTATTTTCTCTACATCATTTCCCAAGTAGCTATCTTGTTTTCTTTCTCTTTTCTTCTTGGCTCCTCTCCATGGAATTAGAAAATTGCCCTTTGGCATGTGATCAGATACACCAGAGTGATCTTCATGTTCTAACACAGACACAGTTTTTAGAAATGTGGTTGTGTCACCAATGGAAACTTTTTTGGACCAAAGTTGCAACACACTCTGCAAGCCAGACAATAAAATTATCCTGGGTTTCTAAAATATCCTCTCTTTTAAAAAATAGCACTTGAAAATATTAGTGTTCCCTATATTCTAATCCATGACAATTAACCTATACATGGGGTGTACCTCCAGTTGTAAGGTCATGTAGCATTCCTTCAAAGAGGTGTCAAAAAAAATCATAGGCTAATGAGATTTTACAAGAACTCCCTGCTAGCTGCTTTCAATTAGATAAAATGCCCTGGCTGGAAGTGAGGAAATGCATTTTCATTATTTTCAAAAGAGTTGCACAACAGAAAGTGATAAGAGGAAAAGAAATAAGGAACTAATAGAACAGTCTGAGCTTTCTAGCTCCACTTCCCTCCTCCTTTCTATTTGGGGAAAAACAAACAAACAAACAAACAAATCCAACAAACAAATAAAAATTATGGCAATACTGAGTGTCCAAAGTACACTAAGTAGAAACACTGAGAAGGCTTCATGAATACCTAATATTGTCAGTTTCCTGTGGCTCCAAGACAAATTCTAAAACCCATTTCTTTGAGTCAGATGAAGTATTTCGTTCAATTCGAGTGGAAATGTTTTCCTTTGTATTTCTATAGTAATTTATGAAATGAAAAATAAAAATATATTATTTTAAAAGCAAAAGGCTATTTTAAATAATGCAGTTATTGCATTTCAAACTGTTTACTGAATTCAGATTTCAGAATATCTCTTGGGAGGAAGGATGTGATCAGAAAGAACTGTTTGACAAAACCTGACATAATAGATATACTTTTTAAACATTTGTTTACTCAGGAAATCACATGCCAAAATGTACTCTGCCATCCCACTGAGACCTGAACTTTCTAGTATAACATCAAAAATTACTTTGGATGCTTCTGTGTTCAGAAAGCTGATATAAATCAGAAGGCAAAGCACCCAATACAGCCCCCTATGAATGGAGGAAGAGCATGGGGCAGAACATGACAGATTCTTTCTCTTTTATGTTTATTTTATAGGACTTTCATCCTCACAAGTTCCAAAGGAAAAATTGAAAGCGCATAGAACTATACATTTCCTCCCACCTCTTATCAGGGTGTAAAGGACATTGACAGAATCTGTGAGACTGAAAGGTTATTTATAGGGATGTAAGACCTTCAGATTGGCAAAAAACCTTCAAGTTAGATTCTCTCTTCTCATGTAAACGTTTAATTTGTAGTTTTACACCAGTGAATTTTTTGAAGCAGTATGGAGAATTTAAAGACCAGTGTATAGCACCATGGAAGTGACCTCCTGAAAACTGCATTGGAATCCTTTAATGTGGGTGTGTTTTTTTCATTAAGTCTGAGTGTTTATATACTCTCTATTTATTACCAATATATAATTATTATTCCATTACCACTGTTAGCAACAGCATTTTCAGATAATGTGTCTCTTAAAAAGACTTTCTACCCATTCCACCTGCTATCTAAATGCTGATTTTGTTTTGTTCCATTTTGCACAGTTGAAAAAATAGATAAAATATTTCCCATGATTCTGATTCTACATGAGCAAGTTATATTTTAATAAATTTTAAAAAATATTCAGTGGATGCTACTCAGTTCTACAGAAGATTCCCTTAAGAAGAAAGAAAACACAAATTAAACAACTTCTCCACTGGCTGGTATTTGGGATGGGGAAAAAAAACCCAAGGTATAAGGAAAAGAGCAAATGCCTTAACAATGAAAGACCCTTCTTCCAATAAAATAAATAAATAAATAAAATAAGCAAATAAATAAATAAATAAATAATCTTTTAAAAATAAAATAAAATAAATTGAGCACCTTTGCCTCCCTAGGAGTTTGTGATGAATTATCTTAGCTGAATGAAGGTTTTAAGGACCTCTGGTTCTAGCCAAAAGCCAAAGAACCTTGCGGAAGGAAGAAGCCTTGTCTCTGTGAGAAGTGGAAAAGTGCTTACAAAAAGATTCTTACTGCAGTCAACTGAAAAAAGGTCAGATCCATTGGTGATTGATAGAAGCTGAATGCACTGTCACACTTCTTGAAGTTTCAACAGCTGTATACCCTGAAGATATTGTTCAAAAAGATGCATTTTGAACCGAGTCACAGGCAGAACACAATTTAAAAATCTTCTGTGGCACTAAAAAAATAAAAACTCATGCTTTAGAGACTACATCGTCCAGAACCATGGCTTTAATAAAGACAGCTGTGGCAACCAGTCCTTGCCTGCAGAGGAGAAAGAGAGAGAGAGAATGTGTCATCTAGAGGCTGACGCACCACATGGATTTCCAATTCAGATAAGCCAAGAAGACCACAAAAAAAAAAAAAGTGTTTATACAAAAGCAAGCTGAAAACCAAAAGGTGAATAATCTCGGTTTTTCATAAAGTATTATATGCAAATGAATTTTAAAATTAAGGAGATTAAGCTGTGAGTGAGTTTTGGTTTTCAACATATAAAGAAAGAAAGGATTCATCTTAAATATAAGGCAGTAAGTCTTATTTATCATCATTTGTGGTTCATCAGTCAGAAAAGGTCAGATTATGTTCCACACGGACAAATTTACTCATGGCCACACTAGTCTCAGATCAATCCATGGAGGGACTGGGTGCACTAAAGCTCACTTCCCCATGCTTTGTAGGATCATCATTTTCTTCCAACTCAGCTCAGCCGCACATAACCAACCTTTCCCTCCATCTCCCTTAGCTTCCCAGCCTGGCAAGAGGGTGTGGTCAGCAGTGCTCTTTGGGCTATGTTTCCCCCTTACTGGTGAGTCTCCCTCACAGCAGCAACTTTTGAAATACAGTATATATATATGTATATATATATATGTGTGTGTATATATATATATATATATATATGAACATACATGTATAAACGTGCCTCCTTCTGAACAAGTGGTTTACTTTGGGCATAAGCGGTTCTTGCAAAACAGCCCTGTATGTTCACATTAAACATCAGTTATTTTTAATGAAGTTCTTTCTGGGGAGGGAGAAAACTGCAATTTCTCCCCCTTGCCCATTTTTCCCATTCATGCCCACAATATCTAAGTAGTAAAATCAAATTTTATTTCCATTTATACTATTGCATAAATGCCTAATCCAAACTGCAGTCTAGCCCTAAAGAAATAAGAACAGTATTTTATTTGTGACAAGGCTGGCCAACGTGTCTAGCTTTTAAATATCATATTTAAGCTATTCCTACAAGAAGTTTTCCTAATGAATCACATTACTGTTGTGTTAGCTTCCAGCACTGCCTACCAAGACAGGAGCAGGTAGCGTATCCAGAGCTGCTACAACAGACTGATTGAGAATCATTAGCGAGACAAAAGGGCAGATGACAGACATTAATACAAGGGAAGGAAAAATTACCTCATGCCATGCCCAGGAAGAGTATAATTAAGTTGTTTCTAAATGGGAAAAGAAACCACTTGCAAAAGGGAAGCCTGCTGATACCATTCATTGACTGCCAAGAGAACTGGAACATCATCGTGCATCGCAGCTCCAAGCGCCAAGATAGCCTTGTTACTTTGCCCATGGAAGACAATTACTTTGTCATGACTGGTCCCCAGGACCACCACAATACCTGCAGAGAGTCAGTCCTTGCCCTGTAATGTTCATTCTTGGTTACATGGACTATCATCTATGGGCAGAGAGCAGCTTGGTGGGGGTCACCTTGCTCCACAGGCCCTAATCAGATTTGTGGCCTCTGTGACTTTCAAACCCCTTGCTCATTTATACCTGTGTATAAATGTACTGTGTCCCTGGGATGTGAATCCTCGCAACACTCTTGGGTCACCCTATGAGAGGGACAACAGCTACCTCAAGGAGAAACAGCTTTGGAGAGAGAGTATGAGAGAAGAGGTTCCTCTGTCCTATCAAAGCTGCAAGTAGCTTGAAAAACAGTTCCAGTCTACTGGCATCCCTGAGGTCTTCTCAAACCTTTTTTTTCATCTATGAACACATCTGAAAAAGAAAGGGGTAACATTTTGCTACAGCTTTATGCAGCAACCTTGTTCCAAAAATGCTGTGTAGACTGGAGCACATCCACAGCACAGTCTCTGCTCCCACATGTTCCCAGACAAGGAGACACCAGGACTGTAAGACATGTTCTTGCTTTGCAGCCATGGCAGGCCAGAGCAACCTCAATGCTATCATGAGAAGCTGTTATCCTTTGATCTCTTTCCTATTCATACTACAGACAGTTCAATAATGTGTAATATAGTCATGTATTATGTTACAATTAATTTTACATATATAATGTTATATAAAGTACATATGTAATGTTACAATTATTTAATCTGAAAATATATTGTACTACATAATACAGGCAGTGTAAAGTAGAAAATGCAAGTGGTCTTCTCTATTCAAACAGGAGACTACCATAGTTGCAAAGCAAGGGTCATTCATGCATCTTGAAAACATTTTCTGAGCAGTCAATTAAGAAAAAGTGACAAAGGGTTCAGTGGTAAGTGAAGGAGTGAGCAAGCTCACAATGTCGGTTCAGAGGATGTAAACTACTCTGTCTTTCAATGCAGCAACGAGAATCAGCAATCCTGAAATACAATTTTCCACTTAGATCCAAGGATGTCAACTGTTTTATGCAACAAGCTACATAACTGCATTAGTTCATAATATAAACTAACTCCACATACTCAAATCAAGTGCCTGAATGGGCAAAAGCTAGGAAAAAACACCCTTCTTCTACAGTTTAGTGGAGGCCATGTCATTGGTATTCAGCACAGTCCAACTTAGAGCAAACTCTTACCAAAATCTTACACTCCTGCTTTATTACAAGAGTCTGTGTATTCCAGACCTGCATTGTCAGGATCATTTCATGAGTCACTGAAATGCAGGCACTGCTGAAGAAAAGCAAACCCTTAACAAAGCAATATATTAGCTGTAAACAGACAAGTGTGAGACTCCAAGGAGACAAAAGCAAAAGGAGTGACCATGACACTGAAGCTCTGCTTAAATGAATTCACAGAAAATTGCCTCATTTCTCCTTTTTCCACAGCATAAATGAAGCAAGTTGCAATGTTTTCCACAGTTCAGCTCCCCCATTTGAATATACAGACAACACACACAACCAGGCCAGAGTCAGCAGACACATCCAGATCAGTCTGATCAGTCCATGTTCCAGGGAAAAACACGTGGATTGAATTCCAGGGCAGAAAGTTGGTATAATGTCACTCAGTTCAAGCCAGACAGTTCTCAAAACAAGGACCCTCCCTGTAGTTTCCTGTAAGATTGCACCTCAGCTGAACCTTTTGTGAATACTGAATGCTGTAGAAGCAAGAAGCCACCCTTTGCCCCACAGGTGCTAAGTGCTGAGTTATCCACAGAGTGGATCCCATTATGTCAGAGGGTGATTATGTCATTGTTCTCTCCATTAAGGCTACAAATAGCACTAATCCATAGTGCCAACCCACGACCATGCAGAAGTACTGGGGTCATTTGCATACACCTAAATTAGAATTCTTTTTCTTAATGCAATGTCTCTCTCCTAACCTCTTTCATACTTGTGGTAGATGGGATTTCAGGAACTTGTATATGTGACAACAATACACCAAGGAAAATAAAACATGAAAAGCCATGCTTAGATTTATTTATTACAAAAACTTTCTGAAGTCTGCAATTTCAGCATCAGGGGAAGAATCTGACAGTCAAAGCTAATCACTTCTCCAATCAGCTGTCTTATTTACCAGGCTATTAGATGTGAAATTATTATGTCTGCTCAAAGGTTTCTTTAACTTTTAATTTATATCTAAGACCATAAAATATACAAAATTGACAACACTGGAAAGCCTCTAATTTATCCAAAAAAGACAAACTGCTTTTACTGGAGGCAAGAGTGATGGAATGTTCCTCTTTCACACTTCTAATGTGCCTCAGCTTGAGAAACAGGTGCCACTGATAAGTTGAGTAAAATATAACGTAATAAAAGTGAAATAAAGGAGGACATGAAAATTTAAGTTTTACAAGTACCTTTGTGTGTTTTTAATTAGATCCTTTTTCAAGCCAACTGTTACTAAGATAGCCAAATTACTCTCAGAAAACCTGGTTAATTTACCACTGAAATAGACCAGGAATATGAAAGAATAGGACTTTTGAGCTTTTGTGAAGAGTTATTTGATTGAAAAGGATTTGGAGTCGTCATCTTTGCCTGTTTATGAACAGAATAATATTCTGTGAACAAACAGCTCACATAAATAGCATGAATATAAATGGACAGAATGAAGCCGACTTTGGAAGTAAGGCAGACCAACAGTGCACATCAGAGATGAGAATGGACTCGATGGGAGTCTCAACTTTAGAACAAGCAAGTTTTTAAGAAATGTATAGAAAAGTCAAAATAGCTGGACTCTGAACTTCTTGGTGCAGCTTTAAAATCCCACCACAACTCACAGAGTGTTTCATTCTGACTGGACAGACCAAAAGTCACCTGTCTGTCATGAGAAATGGCTGATCCAATGTACCAGTCAGTGACATGCTCAGCCTGTCTGTCCCAATTCCCCGCAGCATATGCTCCTTGGCACAGAGAAAGAAATAAATACAACTTGTTTCTAAATCATATTAATGTATTTTCAGACTAGAGAGTAATCATTTCCTGCATTCATTCCTTCTCCAACTCCTCAATATTTCCTGCATATTGTTAATTGATTTAGGGTGACACTTCAGATTTAAAACAGGACTAGAGAAACTTTTTTTCTGAACCTTGGCCCTTTCCAACATACAAAATTCTCCAGCAGAATGGCACCTGGGACTCCAAAGAGTCCCATAATTGTCTTTTCAGTGCAGCGTTGCAAAAGACAACAGTAAATGTATCTTTGGGAAGTCACATTATCTGTGAATTTATTAATAGGGAATCACTTGCAAAGCAAAAGAAGAAAGAAAAGAAAGAAAAATCTAATAATAAAAAACAAGTACTAACTGTGAGAGATGATGGCAAATAGATAAAAACTAATAGTGAGCAGTATATGGACGGAAGCAAAGGCAGTTTATACCTACTGTCTTAAATTTTTCTCCAGAGGCTCTTAGAAACAGAAACAGCAGAGACATAACTGCTTTCTCCTTCCTTTCCTCTGTAAGGCAAAGGTGAACTTAACATCTTTGGAAATTTGTGATATTGAGACAATTCCTTAGACCATCAGCTGAGTGAGGGGGCACATTGTGTAGCAATCTATAGCATCTTTAGGAAGCTTTAGACAAAAACAGTGGGTGCAAATTTTGACAGACAGAATGAACACAGCAGCTCACTTGCACAGCAATGTTGGTTTGTTGCCAAGAAGGAAGGTTTTATGCTGTAATTTGCTGCTGGATATCATCAAATAAAATATTGTAATCTAGGGTTGATGATTCTACTAAATCCTAGTGACCAAGCTCCATGCTAGTGTGCTAGCTTCATACCTAACCCTCAGCAGAGACTTTCACAAACAGACAGAGCTAGGAAATTAGATTCCAGACTTTGTAGTTAGGAAAGGTGGGAAAAAACTTGATTTCCAAAATGCTGAGAACAAAATTGCCTACAGAAATGTTTGCAAACAAAAGGTTAGCAGAGTCATTCTTTCCTATCAGGTGTTAAGCACCTTTTGATTTCTTTGTGTTTTCCCCCATCACATCATCATCTGTTCCTTTTGTTGCCTCTAACCTTAAGTGATTTTGGCAAAGATGCATTTGACCATAAGATGTTCTAAGATTCCTTGTGCAATTAGCAAAGCAATTATGAAGCCAGATCAAAAAACCACCAGTATACACCACAAACCCTTAAAACAAATAATATAATTCATTGTCTAGGATCACATAAAAGTCATTTCAAAGACAAGACATGAAGGATTTCTATAATCTGTGATTGCGTAAGGTTGAGGCGGAAGTCAGTGCCAATGACAGAATGAAAACTTCCTTCCAGTCAATGAAGGACAGAATCCTCTTGGATTCCTCATACAGTTCCCATTCTTAACATGAGATGATGTAATAAATTCTACCTAAGCAAACAGGGAAAAAAAACCCCACAAAAACCAAAACCAAGGAGCTTCTTTCTTTATAGCGGGATAAACCAGTATGAGGAGGTACCCAGGTTTGTGTCCAGAAGGCAAGCACAATTTTAGTAATTGGATCCTTTTTCTTGGGGCAAGTGTCTCATCCATCTGGGCTCACCATTCTGCAGCAATCACAGAGGAATACTCTGCTTTCATTCAGTATGACATTTCCTCTGTATATGACTTATTAGCATGAAGTTTTAGCCTAGAGCTAAAAATAGAAGCTTAGCCTCTACTAAGCACCATCTTCCAGCTAAGCAGGAGTATTTTAGAGCCTTTTAGCTATAAGTAGATCTGATTTTTACTAAAGAATGAGAGTGCAAGAGTATCAAATCTAATTGCAGTAGAATGGGTGACATTATTTGAATCTTTCATTCCTGGTACTTTTCAGTAACATCCTACGCATTTGTAAAACCCTATCAAAATTAAAACAAATCAGCAGTGGAAGGAGAGTTGTCTTCTAGAAAAGAAAATTTGATCAGAGTTTTTAATTGGCATTTTAATTCTTTCTAGATCTTTCACAGACATTGGTATAGCTGAAATAAATGGCAAAAAAATATAACCAAGGAACTTCATAAAAAAACACCAAATTGTTGATCTTTCAAAATGTAACAGAGAAAATAATGAATTCAAAAATACTAGTTCCAGGGAACTGTAAAATCAACTATATGAAAAGAACTCCATCAACAAAACAACTAATAAAATTGCCGTGATATATTAACTTATAAGGGAGGATATTTTTATAATTTTCTGAGAGACTATTAATAAATTGCACAGTGAAATACAGTGAAAGAACTGTTGTGATTGCAAAAACTACAGTAAAAAGGAACACAAGCATTTTGCTTACTTGTAAATGCTAAGGAATTAGAACTGCATTGCTGCTTGTGCCCTCCAAATGAGTTAAATGAGGTGGAGAAGTGAAGGGAGCTGACCTCTCAGGGCTGGCCATTTCAGTGGCCACGTGCTATAACCAGATGGTGTTTTTTGCCATATGAAATAAAACCCATGGACCTGCTGGGTACAGGTGCCGTGCTGCCAGGCTGTAGTGGTGTCATCCCAGGACACGTGGGACTCATTGCCCAGACACAGAACTTCTCTGCCAAGACAGGATGGCAGAGGCAGCTGTCAGCTTGAGCCAACTCCATCACATCCCAACAGTTTCTTACTGAAAACTGCTCATATTATTCCGTGCTATTTCTCTATCAGTTCACCAAGTCTCCAGTTTCAAACAGATCTTTGCTGTGCCTTTCCATGCCACACCTTGACAAGTGGGATTCTGGCATGGGGATGATTCTTGCTTGGCCTGCAGTAATCCCTTATGTAAAAATGTCACCCTGCCACACTCCTTCATACAGTTTGAAGGATACTCTCATTCTAAAAAGAGTGTACACATTCTTTTATTTTTCTATATGAGATCTTCTGAAATCTTTATATCCCTGTACTTCCCACATGACTTTCCCTTTTGTTCATAATATCATTCCATGAGAAGTAATTCCAACTCTTTTTGCTTATTTTCAGATTTGCAAAAGATGCTTTCTAAAACCGCTTTTGTGATCTTTCAATCAGTGGTGAAATTTTTCAACTCACAATTTATTTCCTCAGAACATGGTACAGTTCAAATTTTGCTATGTTACATATTGCCATCTGTATCTTTACACTGATGTTGCCAAATATCCAGATTTTACTGAACCTGAAAAATGTTGCTCTGCTCTTCACTCTATGAGCTGCTAATCCTCACAAGAGCTTCTCATCTATATCAAAGAAATCATGCCTTCTAAATTATAAATTTTTCACTTGTGTCAAGTCCATATTTGCACCTTCTCACTTGCCCTCAATAAGTATTAGGAGCAGCCAACCCCCCAGCCTTCTCTATCTTCTTCTTTAGATACCTCTCTTTTCAGCAGACACAAACTTAACCAGCAAAATCTGGGTGATGCAGCCTATGGGATATATCCCTTCTCTGCTTATTTCCATTTCACTACATGTAAACAGGTTATGCACTATTCAGTTTCACTTCTAAATGGAAAAACAAAAATGAGAGGACAATTTCCTCTTTCTGCCTTCCTCTACTAATCAAGCCTGAGTATTTGTTGCTGATATAAATATGATACCCTAACTATTAATTTCCATTTTAGCAAACACATAACTTCATTATATATTCTCAGGCACAGGCTCCTTGCTCTTCAAAATCAATACTATACAGAATTGATGAAATAGGCTTCTATTAGCCTTTGATATTGCAATAATTTTGCTGTAATTTCCTTTAGGATGAATTAAATGAGACCACACCCACACATGACCTATCTCCCCTGCTTCTTTGATCCCTATTGATATTGCTATTGAAACTGCCTCATCTGATATTCAACAGAAAGGAATGGCCTAAAGTCTTCACTTTCTCTAGCATCACTCTTCAGTGGAAATGATGCATCTACCTTTGAAGTTTTTTGAGGCAGAATTTTCCAAAGGATAATACAAGGAGGTCAAATATTGCAAATATTGTGCTCTCCACTTCAGCACTTCTGAGGCACCTGATCAAATCTGGGGAAAATGTCAGTCCTTATTTTCATTATGACTCTATTTTCAGTTATGTGAAATTATCTAAAAATCTAAGGTGACATTCCTAAGAATTTTATTACTACCATCAGTTTTGGTGCAGCAGTGGATATTGCAGTGATTCACCTTTTTCAGTAAGATGTTTTATCCTGAATTTCAATGTAATTTTCCACAAAAATATATTTCCTCTAGAACTTCATGCACTTTATATGCACCATTGCTTCTACTGAATTCCTTAAATTTTAAGAGCTCACTTCTTCTGTAGCTCATCTGTATCCAATTGAGACAAAAGACATTGCAGAAAAGTAGAATGAAGAGGAAAAAGTATATTTCCCTTTTTTTTTTTTAAGAATAGTTTGACTTCAACAGTTTTCCTTAGGCCCAGAATGGCACTGTCTTCCTGTAGAAGATATCCTTCAATTTAAATGGCACCACAGCATTCATCTTTTTGAACTTAAGCTTGTGGTTTCTAGAAGCTTGGACCACCACATGAAGTTTGACAGATTTTAGGAAATTCTACTTAGAGTAGGCAGGAGAATTGAAACACTTTCATCTCAGGTGAAAAATGAGGAAGTTTAAATCATAGGCTTTGAAAGTACCACATGGGGAAATCTCCAGATATACTTGATTTGACATCTCAATAAAAGAGAACAAGGCATTGCAATGTAAAATGAAGCACATGAAAGAAAGTCAGCGCTCCTACCTTTCAATTAAACTTGTACTTCTGAAAGGTTGAGGTGAAGGACCTCAAGGTCTCTCATATCAACTTTTGATGCTGAACTGAGTGTCCATATTGAAGTTTGATCTTAGAAAAGAAATAACTGGACATTGTCTTGTAACACATGACTGAGACCACAGATTAAAAAATAATAAAGGGTCTGATTCACTATTGATTTTTCGCCTTTTTGGCTATATTCTGAGCTGGTGTAAATCAACTTAGCCTATTGATGTCGGTGGAGTTACACTTTCTTTGACCTCCTGCAAGGTCCATGCTGAGCAAAGACTTACATATATGAAAAAGAAAAATTAATAGAAATTAAAGCAAATGAAACTTCAGCACTTCTCATTCCACCAAAACCAGAAGGAAACATTCCTTTGTCTGGTGAGAGAAAAGGCTCCCTGCCTTCACTGACGGGGGAGCAAGGATTGCCATTTCTGCCGCAGACTAAATTAGCAATGAATCAAACACTCATTTAAAGAGATTTTCCACAGCTATTTTGATTTCAAAGATTTGCCGTGAGAGGATATAATAGCCTTTTTTAGCAGTGCTCAGTGCAGCAAATACTCTGTAGCAGAAGGTGCTGAACCCCAAGTGGTTTCCCTCATTTTCCATGAATATCATAGTCTTACCCATCCCTTCCTGTGACTATAACACAAGAAAATTTGTTCAAAAATTGGCATCCTTTTTCATCACACACCAGAAATCTGTGCAGAAATTTCAATTTTTTAATTAATTGCTTGGAAAAAGAAAGAGGGGGAAATCCATATAATAACTATTACATTGATATAAATAGATAATTTCAAAATTTGCTTACACTTATTTGATACCTGACTTTCAGAGTATGCCAGTTGGTTTTTCATTCACACATGAACACATATTCATGCACACATGTGCACCACACATACACAAACATAAATCCCTCAGATTCATTTAATGTGATTTATAAATACTTCACTGTAATTACTTTAGCTAAATCAAAATCAAAAAAGGAAATGTCTGCTATGCAAGAACTAAAAAAACACTGAACTGTAGGTAAGAAGTAAAAGCTCTTACATCTTATGAGAATATGTAAGTCAAACAGTAAATTTAGTTTGGTATGTCTCTGCTTGAGGGAAACATGACTAGAGAAAGCAAGATTTTTGGGGCACTATGGAAATGAAATCACATTTTTAGTAAAAGGAGATTATTTCATTTAAAGACGCTCTTCAATACTTTTTTTCTATGGAATAATATAGTGAAAAATAATGTATTAAAAAACTTGCTTTGCCTAATATTACATAATATTATAAATTAATGTAATATATAGCATATTGATACACAATTTTACAATTAAGTGTTCTTAATATAAAATAGCTTCTCTTATTGGAGATTAAAAGCACCAGTTTAAGTATTAAATTTCAGACAAAAACAGTGTATTTTTGAGTTATAGCAGTTTTACAAGCAAAAGGTTGTTTCTGATGTTTCAACAAGAAAGATCTTCCTTTTCTGCTGACAAATAGTCCCTGTTTTCAGCACAGTTTTCCATGGAGAAAGTCAGATACAGGAAAAAATATATCTGAGACTGGCATTTCATGTCCTAGTTCACCACAGGTAATGATGAGTATTCGTTGCAATCAGAGATTTCACCATCATGACATGACACATCATGACCCACAATGTAATACCTTACAACAGGATGTAGAGGAAGCTTGATTTGACAGACATTTTTCATCTGCTAATGACAAACTAGGGGCACTTTGAATTATTCATCTACAATCCCCGCATATGCTTAACTCAAATCGACTTTGATGCCATGCAAGTTTCAAACTCACTACAAGTGAGCTTTTTGCTTTTATATGTAACTAACATCAGATAAATGAAGTAATAAAAATCTACTGAAATCAAGAAAAGTTTGAATTTCATGACTGTTTGCAATGCTTGCTAAGCAGACCAGCAGACAATGACTTACCAGATTTCCTTAACGAAAGTTTAAAACAGTGAAAAAACAGAGCAGCATTTCACAGTTGTTTGTTTACTCTAACTTGCATGTAATTAAATTATATATAGATGATCCAATGAAAATATATGACTTCCAATGAAGTTGTACAGGTTGTTATTTACTGTATTCATTCACGCTGATAGATGCAGAAAATATAATGGATTTAAGGGAAGACAAATGCCTGTTTAATAAAACCAACTGATTACTACAGGAGTCAATATATTTTTATATTGATGAGTTCATTAGCACTGGAACATTCTATTCAAAAACCAATCAACGTACCTTCATAGCAGGATTAAAAATCAGCTTTGTTAGAACAGCTCAGTGATAGGAATCAATACAGGCTCCAGTTCTGTAAATCTTGCACAACAGACAGACCTTTCCTCCTCTCAAGATTGCCTGAATGGTGCAGTCATCTGCACCAGTTCAGCTAAAAGGGTTTCTGAGTGCTCTGAGACATTACCCTCTGTAAGGCTGGGATTCATCACCACCTACCCAAAAATAATTATCTGACAAAAATCTATATCCAGGCTAATGAAATCTAGGCTCTGCTAACAATGGAGAAGGATAGAATTCTCCAGAGAGTGCCTCCTACAGTTGACACAGCTTAGAAGATTCTAAATTGACATCCTAGAGCTTCCACCTTTCTCCAATGTTATGGACCTGTCCTAAACATTCAATGTGGACTTTTTGGGGGGCTCTGGACAGTCTTTCCTCTTTGATGTGCTGCTTACAGTACTGTGAAGATGACTTCTGGGAACATAAATTGAAAAGAATTCAGAAGGAAGAACTTTTTGCTTATGAGTGTAGTGAGAAAATGGAAGAGGTTGCCAAGGGATGTTATGTAGTCTGCGACCCTAGGTGTTTCCAAGGCTTAACTCTATAATAGTATATAATATATAATAATTATATATAATATAATATAATATAATATAATATAATATAATATAATATAATATAATATAATATAATATAATATAATATAATATAATATAATATAATATAATATAATATAATATAATATAATATAATATAATATAACTTGACCTAATAGCTGACTCTGCTGTGGCAGGCGGTTGATCTAGAGACTTCCTGGAATCATCCCTTGGTTCCATGGCATTTATCCATTACTATCTTGGTACGGATGTCGGGGGACTGACATCATCCTAACATCCAACTTTGGGGAGTTCAGAGTGAACATGAAATTCAATCAACTCACTTGGAGTTTTGCCTTTAATTGCACTTCAGAAGTCTCAAAAAATCCATTCCAGTGCCTGCGGAGCACCTGCTGAAGTGGGTGTGGTGAACTTGTGGGGACTTCAAGCTTACTAACAAAGCAGAGATGAACCACAGCTATTTGATTTAACTCAACTTTCTTGCTCAGTCCATCTTTAAGAAGCATCCTCAACTTCAGAAGCCCACAGATATTCTGTGATGAGCCCCATGCATGAAAATACAGAACTTTGAAATCAAATTACAATTTCTACAAATGACTGCCAGTTTTTTTGAGAATTCTTTACTTTGGTTATTTTATCCTAAATTCTAGGTTCTGCTTGACTGCCAGCAGGCAGGAGAGTGGAGAAAAAACATTAATTACCTCTTCCCTTTCACTCCAGTGGTCAGAAGCAACAGCAGCCTCTACGGTGCCTTAATGCATGTTAGGTCTTGGACACCTGTCAGGGAGAGAGCAGAATGTGGGACAAGGATGCACTGAAAAGATAAAGCAGCAGATGAAGTCCAGGTATGTGATAGTGCTGTTCCCTCTCTAGGAGTTTCAGGGTCAGCACCACTAGCAGCAATGCCTCTGGGGAGGGTGGCAGCCCATGACGTGGCACAGCAGTCCTCTGGGAAGTGGGCTGTCCAAGCCTGTGGCTGCTGCAGGCCCTGGGAACACACCAGCAAATCTGCATGCTAAAAAAGGCAGAACAACTAGAAAGATGACATAAGGATCTAAGAGGTAAAATCAGTTTAGCAAGATTAAAAAATGATAAGGCATTTATACGAATAAGAGCACACCTTATAATGATGTTAACTAGGCTGAAAATTATAGGGGTAACAGTCTTTATTTCAGACATAAGATGATCACCAGCTGGGGACAGACAGAAATTACATCTCATGGTAAAATATTGCACGATCAGGTGGATTGTGGGGGTATTTTACCTTCCTGTCAAACATCTGGTGTGAGCCACTGTCAGAGACAGGATGTCAGACTAGCTGGACCATTTATCTGTTCTGGTGCATAATTCTTATGCTTATTTAGCTTACAGGCTTTTCTGACTGCTTGAGAACATTTATGAAATTGTAGGGCAGAGAAGAGAGATGTTATTTCTAATTGAAGAACTTGCTATGTCTCACCACCTGTTGTTTGTACATAAGATGATAGGGTTCCAATCACAAGATTAATGCACAATTTAGACTGGAAAAATAACAGCAAATCTGTCTGATTCTCCTATTTTAAACCCTTTCATGATCTTCAGAAATATTTCACAGTGCCAAGAACAATTTCAAATATAAACCGTTGGATTTTATAAAAAGCCTTCAAAAAGCTGCATCTGTCATTTGCATATGCAAAACTTTCACTACAGATTCATGAATAAGATTGGTTATGCAATTTCTGTAAAATTTATGTGGGTTATGATTAAATTGATTTTTATTTTTACTTTATATGACAGAAACATTCAACATTGATGTACTGAACAAAAGTGTAGAGGTTAAAGTCTGATTCTCACAAAAACTTTCTCCAAGGTAATACTTTACTCCATGTTAATTGCTTCAAACCATTTTTTTCTTTAATGGTTACCACTCAGAAAATGCTTGCTTTCTTTTAGAAAACAACAACCTAAACAGAAGTTGAAGAAATTCCATAGCTATTACCTTAATATTAAAACTTCATTAGCTGCCTGGGATTTTTGCAGTAGTAATGGCTGATTATTTCTGCTAGGATATCTATTTGTGTGCCTGAACCTTCCTTCCCAAAGCTTTGCAACAGTGCCAGAAGATGAAGATGTGGGTTTTTTCCTCTCTCTCTTTTGTAAAAGCAATACTTAATTTTTAAATTATTTTAATATTTTTGTTGACATGTAACAGTATCTTGAATACTCAATGGCCGTCACATTGTAAGAAAATGACAGCAGAATATTTTATTTTACTTCATCTATTGTGTAAATTTTGACAAGGTACCAATTTTCCAGGTATAAAATGATTGCATTTTTACTAAGATTTTATATAATTGATTAAAAATTATGTCTTACTACTTCATTTTCTACCTTAAGGATAGTTTCAGCCTTAGGACAGCATTTCTTGTTCTCCAAATCAAATAAATAAAATGGAGAGAAGTTCATCTTCAGCTTATTATTTTCACTATAACCATCACATAACCAAAATATAAGAATTTTGATCTTTGACTATAAAGAAAAATAAAGACTGATCTTCACAAATATTTACTAGTTTAACAGACAGTTTTTGAGGGATAGTTAAAAAGCTGAAGACAGTTTTGAAGACTGAACCATGAAAATGATGAGGCACAGGTAGGTTTCTAAGTTTCTTTCAAAAATAATCCATACAATACAGTTTAAATAAATAAATATCTGTGTAATGTTCTGTTCTCATGTTAATAGCACTTTTAGACAGACACTTTAGGGAAGAAAGTACTCTTTTCCCAGTTTACAAACACACAAATGTTGGTTTTTCAGAGTTAAATGAAAAACTACTTCTAGTTCATAAAATAACAATTTAAAATAGATGTTCTAGGCTTAGGGCATGAATTCTTTCATTAATATTTTTTTTTCAGTCAGTTTTCTGAGCAGATCAAAATCTCTAGAATTGAATTCTTCAAAAAGAGGTCTCTAAATCAACCTTTGAGGGCAAATGAATAAAACACTGAGTAAAAGATCTACCGTTTTGGAGAGGGATAAGAAATACTTCATACCTCATGGCTTAAAAGTAATTTCTGGTTGTGCTTGATAAAGAATTCAACGACACCATTTTTTTCATTAAAATAATCTTCTTTCATCTGCTTTTTCGGCTAGTCAAAGAAAGGTTCCTGGGTTTTGGCTAGTGTAGGAAGAATGCATAGCATAATGGTAAAAGTCTCATGTTTAACATTCAGAAGAAGAAAAAAAAATCTATTATTTACAAACAAAAAAGTTTGTTAAAATGCTTAAAGAATCATGCCCTGAAGTGGCAAAAAATTTTGAAGGCAGCAGGATGGCTGATTTCACGTAACTCATCATAGAAACGAAGAAAATAGTGTTACTCAAAAGCCAGCAAAATCCTGCTAAATAGCTCTTGTTTGGAGTCTTAACAATCCAAAAGCCTGTGTGAACTCCCTGTATACTTTCCTTTAACAGACCTATGAAAATACACAAATTCAGATATATTCAAAATCTTACCTTTATTCACACCCATTCATGCATAAATACATATATGCTAGCATTCAAAAATAAAAAATAAGAATTTTTCATACATCCCTGCATTATTTATATGTTGGAAACATTTTTCCTAGCATTTGTTTCCTGACTTTTATTTATGATGTTTGGAGAGATTACTCTCCACCACAAGATCATAATACTGTTGAAGGCTGTTGATAATGCAAAAAACCAATACAATGTTCTTTAAAAACATATGTATTAAAATTCCTGTTTGTTTACCATTTAGCCAGAGAGTCCATCAAAAAAGAATATTTATTACCCTTGCTATTCTTGAGAAAGATTAATATCTTCTGATTTCTGTAAGTGCATTATACATTAGAGAGTTGAAAGCTCTGTATGTCAGCATCAGCACATTTATCCAAGTACTTGAGCGAGGATTTCAGATTTTGCCTGTTGCATAATGATTAGAAGGTGCCCGGCATTCTGCTGGGATCCTGGAACTACAGCCTGTGCAAATGAGGCAGCCCTAAAGGCAGTGATTGTTGTTGCATTTGGGATATTGGAGTATAGCCCAGACATTTTCTTCATTATCCTTTTCATTCACAGAATGGTTGAGGCTGGATGAGACCTCTGGAAGTTGTCTGGTCCATGACACTTCCCTGTCCTGCTGGCTGCCTACACAAAAGTCCAGCTACTCACAAGCTGGAGTAAAAGCTCATGAGTCAAAAGTCACAGTCAAATTACCATACCATCCCCACAGACTGCTGGATGGCCTAGGGTTGTTTTCTGTCTGATGGCATGCCAGGCTGGGAGAGTTAGCACCCAGGGAGTCCCACACATGATGCTGCAGGACTAATTAGGTCAAGTTTACCTCAGTATTGCTCCGAAAACTTTGCTGCCTTCACAACACACCATCATTCCCCAAGGAGGCTCTTCTCTTCAGCCCAAATAGGGCTGAAAACAGCTGAAACTATCGCCTCATTTAAATGCAATTTAACAAGATCCATCAAAGAGCAGTGACTTTCTGCCATTACCAACTTTGATTTGAGCAAAGGAACTAATGTTGAGAGGGTCTAGTTCTCATTGCCTGACATTTAGGCTTAAGCAACCACTCTTTTAAGGTTCTTTGGAATAACTGGGATCTCCAGCAAGTGCGCATGAGCAGGAGCTCTGCTGAGGGCTCCAGACATTCTGGTGCAGAACCAGGGTGAGAATGAGACCAAGCTGTCACCATTTGCCAGCCTGAGCAGCGAACAACTGGACAATACGTGGACAACTGGGAGCTTGTAGAGCTTTTATTCTCCTCATGAGTTAACCTGCAGTTAAACAACCCTTGCAATGCTGTGTGCCTTCAGAGACAGATGATGTTCCAGGAGATTTCATGTCAGCTCCAGCAACACCACACCCACGGCATAATCAGGGGGGCAAAAGAGCTCACTGCCAGGGGTAGCTGCTCAAATTCATGCGCTCTCTGCTGTGTTTGACTTACAGGAATATTGACTGAAAAATATGCTTCATTTTATTCCCTGGAAAGCCAAAGATTAGATGCAGCATAGGTGAGTGTTACCTGTATTAAAGAAAGCTTCCTAATACTTCAGTCTTCTGAAGAAGCAATCTGATGGTTTCATTGCTTTTCCCATCAGGGACTGCTGATAGCAAACACTTTGCTCTCTTTTGCAACACAACAATGTGGAACCTGCTACACAGTTTAAATGGTACTGAAAAAACTCTAAGTGGAAAAAAAATGTAGGTGTTTCTGCCTCAAAAAGCAGGCAGGCAAATATGGCAATTTCTTACTGAACAATTCTACTTACTGAGTATAGTTGGCATGATCTGCTTATTACAGTAAGTAAAAATTTTTATTGCTTTTTCTTCCTGTTATCCTGCTGCTCCAATGCAGTTAAGAGAGACGACTCAGAATCCTGCTCCATTTTGTGCAACATAAACAGAATTTATGCTGCAATTATGAAGTCAGATTCTGCCTCCTGTTATTCCCTTTAACTCCCGTGAAGAAAGAGAGTACAGTTGAACCAAGAGTGTGGCCTCTGGAATCTTTACTGACAACAACAAAACAAGACCCAAGGAGAATCCAGATTGACTTCTGGGCACAAGCTTGAGTTTATCTTGGTAGCACTGCTAGAACCTAGTGCTGAATGATTTATTAAAGAGCAAGGGCACTAGTATCAGTGGAGATGGCACTGCAGACAGCTTTGTAGGGTAGGAACTTACTGCAGCAGAGAAGGATTCAAACTCTCCAAAGAGAGTTTTCCAAGAAGCGTATTTATATTTTCACACTGATAAATGGGAGTTTACAGATAATTCTAGTCTCCATTCTGAAAATATAATGTATATTTCCAACAATTTTTGTTTACCTTTCTCTATAAGGTATAATATAGGGCTTGTCAACACAGGGAAGTAGTCCAGAATGCCTACTGCAGAATAATCTGTCCTATAACATCTTAGTGACCCTAAAGAGGTTATTTGTTCTCTGACCACCTCTGGATCAAGACACAGTTTCTTTTTCTCTCCAGCAAGTCACTTTCAAAATGTTTGGAACAGTCCTAAAGGAGAGGACCTATTATTATATGTCCTTATATCAGGTATGTAAGAATTAGTAATGGTTGGCCTCTTGGACACTTATAATATGAAGAGAGAGAAGGCATAAACTGAATAAAAACTCTCTCTGGAGATTACTATTTTTCTATTATCTGTAGAGAGCACTTCTAGCTTAAGTGCTTCAGTAAGACCTAAAGTTAGACATGATGAAAATGGACTATAGCATTCCTGTGAGCAGCTGCCCTGGAAGGGTTTGTACCATTGCACGTGGCATCCCTCAGAGAAAAAGCCATTGTCCACAGGTGTGGGTCAGACCTGTCCATACCTTCATGCTACTCGATGGACACACCATGCTCCCTCTTATGCCTGAAATTCAATATTGGAGACCATGAGACCTTGCAACTGATGGCTCAGGAGCTGATAATTTGTGTGAAGTGAGGAAAAAAAAAATAAAAAAAATAAAGAAAAAGAACCCCACCACCTAATTTTATTTTGGGTCAGATGCCTATACAGAGTAACCCTGTCGAATCAGAACTGGGACTGGCACCAAAAAGTAGGTAGGGAGGATCACACTGTCATATGTGGAAGGCAAGGCTATCTTTCTGGGTGCCAGCCAGACTTGGATCTGCTTAAGGCAATAGTGAAACTGTATTCAGAAGCTCTGGAAGAAAACAGAAAAGCTGGCCAATAAACACAGCTTTTGAGAACAGTCAATGTGTAATTTTAAATTCTTCCTAGCTTCTTCTTTGCATATAAAGCCTTTCACTCCAATAAGGTTTTCCTTTCTTCTGATGAAAAAAAAGCTGTGGAACAAGGCATTATGAAGAGGGGAGGACAAGAATTTTAAAAGCCTGGGGTGACTCCTACCCAGCAAACTCTAGCCTGGTGGACCATCCAAGGAGTAAAAAATAACAGATGAAAGAAGTTCAAAAATATAAGAATTCATGACCAAACTGGTTTGTACCTCCAGTACCTGTGGGTTTTTTACTGCCTTGGCTCCAGCACACAGCTGCAGGGGTGTACAACCCACACTGCTACATCCTCCCCGTTGTGCTAACACCACATTGCAGGGATTCTGTGTATCAGAAAGTGACTCAATGAAAAAGGGCTAACAGCCTGAGCTTTCTCACCAGTCTACAGCTCCAAAAGAGCCACCATGTCCAACAATGTGGTGTTTGGGCAGTCATGTGTATGTGCAAATCACTGCGGAAGACAGAAGAGGAATGGGATCAAAATTCCTGTTAATGGGGTTCATGCACATCCAACAAAATTAGCTGATTTAGGAGCTGGCACTTCCATGAACCACAAGAATTCTGAATGAGCCATAGCCCATCCCAGTCTGCATCAGTATTCACACAAGCTGATGCTGAGAAAGTCAGAATTCTTCCATATGGTTCCTTCAAGGACAACAGTTGGGCTGGATCCATGGGGGAGGTTTGTCCATCTTTCTGAAGCAGTCCTGGTACTTTTTAAGTCATAATGAAAAATAAATCAGTAAGTGATAATCAAATGCAAACTTGATATATTCAGTATTATTAGAGGGCTTTAAACAAATTAGGCAGAGAAAAACATGTAATGACTGACATGGTGATGACGATATGTCACAGCACAGGATGAGGGTTTGCAGAGTCTCTCCTAACTTGGAAAGTATCAGGTGTTGTTTTCAGAAACCTAGAAAACTTTCTGAAAGAGTTTTTCATAATGGATTTTTCTCTGATACCTCCTAGAACCTAATAGTTTGGATCATTACAGCCTCTCTCCAAAGGGACTTTGGAAAAGTTCTAGATTTCAGTCTTCTGTTGCAGTCAACTTTCAAAACACTTCTAGAACTAACTTCTTCTCTTGTTCTCTTTCCTCCCATCTTTCACCTCCATCTTTAATTTTCTTTTTTTTTCCCCCTAGTCTTTTTCAGTTTTCCAGTTTCAATGACAATTTTTTCTGTTTAGACTGTTGGCGTGTTCCCATTTCCCCTTGATTCCACTTCACAAACAGGTTCTGTTCATTCATAAAGCATACAACATAAATTGCCCCCAACACTTTCATCTCAACATTCTCCAGCCTAAACATCCTCTAGCCAAAGCATTTGGCTCATTCCCCTCTCAGTCTTCCACTTTCCCAAAGCTCCTCCAGTTCATTCCTTTCCTCTCTTTCTCACTTGTTTCTACAGCATTACAATTACAATGGAATTTGTGCTGCTGCCAAGGTCCAAAAGCAAGGAGTATGTCAAGGATGTCAGACATCCAAGAAGGTCAGACATCCATAGCTCAACATTATTCTTCATTTCCTGACTCCCTCCACAACGGCATCTGTCAGTCCTCTGTATTTTCAATGTCCCTGTCCCATCCTCAGGATTTAACCCATGAGCTCACTGGACATGCCATGGGGTGCCACTCAGAAAAACCTACAAGCACGATGCTCGCTCTTGGGGGGCAGCTCTCTCTCAGAGTAGCAGCCCTGGCGTCCGTGCTGCAGGCCAAGCTGTGCTGACAGTTTTCTTACCTGTGAATTAACACACAGGTCTGCCATGGAAAAGCAGCTGTGTAATTGGTGAGGTCCTGCAGCTTGGCAGTTCAGCAGTGTCAAGGCACTTGGGGCACATCTTGTATTTATCACTGCTCCCTGCAGGTAGCACAGAAACATCACTTTAAATTGACAGAACACGACAGTGAGCAGAAAATCAATGCCAGATATGCCCAGACATTAGTGGACTCCTTACCCTACTTTATAAGAGTGGGGAATAAAAGATTTTTTTTTTTCTTTTTCTTTAGTTTTGTTCTTTTAAAAAGACACATCATGATCAGTAACTGAAGGTGAAATGATTAGATTAGTTTCTGCGCATGCAAATGAGGGACACTCTAATTTTCACAGATCCCAATCTGAGATCAATTGTATGACTTTTCCACTTTTTGATTACATGTATGGACTCACTGCCATTGTATTAAAATAATTATCAGAAAACCCTGACAACACTCTTAAGGTGGCAACAAATAACTATTTTCTTCATCTAGAAACAAAACATGGAGACCCGATCCACAACAGGAAGTTATATACAATGACAAAAGAGATCCAGTAGCAAAAGCCGATTTTTAGATGCCAAACTGGATATTCTCTCAAGGGGTCTGCTCTACAGAAAGGTTCTCAGCCTTTCTATAGAAAGGCTGATTCTGTAAGGAGTCATCACCTAGCCAACAAGTGAGACAATTGAGACATCAGGGTCTAGTGAAAATCACCATTGTGTTCCTATATCGCTCTAAATAAAAAGGAGGTGTTTTCCCAACAAATAAAATTCATATCCATTATTTTTTTCTGGACAGGAAGCAATTTGGCTTTGAATTTCTAAATATATTTTACATTGCCTTCCAAACATTTTGTATCATATTGAATGCAGGAAAGCTATTTCTGAAATAGCTTTTTGCACAGGTACTCTGATTATATTTTGCTTTCTTTGATAATTTTGTTGTTATACTATTGATTTTTTCATTAAAACAGAGACACAGTTCCCAACATACACGTTTAAAAGTACAGAAATTTTCCCCCTTTGTAATTAGTTCTACCTTTGCTGGCTCCATTTAATGAAATCTCAAGGGCAAATTGTTATACTTCATATTCAGTCAAAACTCCCATTAATCCATATATGTTACCATAACAATTTGTTATGAAAATAGCAGTGATATCACATTATAATTTTCTAACATTATTACATGAAAGAGGAAAGAGGAGATAGGTTGTACAGAAAAGAAGCTTTTATTGTAAACCAAAACCATCCATAATAATTAGTGATATCTGGGAAATGTTCATGATTACCAAAAGTAAATTGATTAATTTTAATTAATGTCTCTCTTTCACAGTGGCATTATTCAGACTGGAGAATTGATGTTTTCCCTATTGATTTTTTTCCAGGGGACTGTCTCTGTCCCATTCACTCCCATCCCCAACAATTCCAATTTTTATTTTTCAGCTTGACCAAAGCATGGCCTTCAGTGATTTCACATCCTAAGCTCATTCATCAGAGCATCTCATAAAAGTGTTGAACTCTTCCATTGATAGGCAGTGGCACAAAATGTGGTGCTGGGGAAAGATCAGCCACCTCTGACTTTCCCTCCTCAGCTGTCTTAAGAAGTAACAGAGTACGGTTACCCAGAGACAGAGGGGCCTTGGTTTGTGCCCTCAATAAAATGAATCCTGCTGGCAAATAAACCCAAAGATGCCTATTCTTCTTCTGAAAGGTATTGTCCATCACATTCTTAAAGAAATCCTCAATGGCCAGTTCAGCTTTCAGCCACGGTTTGCCGATTGCTTTATATGTCAAAATGAAAACTATCAAATACGCAATCTGTGGCATGTCACTAGCCATCACAATTTATAGCACTGCAAATACAACTCAGGCTGGCTCTACATCTTCTGCTTCAGAAAGAAGAGCTGTCTTGATTCTGGGGAAGAAAAGGCTGCTTCAGCAAATCCAGCAGCAGATATATATCTCAGTAGAGAGAGGGCCAACAAGTGCCAGGGTTAGAAGTGGCCAACAGATTCCAGATAAACTTATTATTGATTATAAAATTATGGTTTTGATTTAAAAAATGTGTTTTTTGTTGTTTTCTGTGGCACATAATATATTTATTTATTCTTTTTCTTTATAATTGCATGCATATTCTGTTACTCATACATAGTGAACTGGAACTACTCGAATAGTGAGACTATGGTCCATCACAAAAGATGAAATCAATGACACAAATTTACCACAGACTGGGAGCACAAGGTCACAAAGGAGTATTTTATCTTAAAAACATTTTGGTATAACTGAATTTTTTTCAGTATTCAACAATTTACCAAGGAAAGTAACCTTTCCATAAGAAAAAAAAAATCCCAAAACCTCAAATTCATGTTAAATTTCAAGTGAGGTGTATTCATGACACAGACTGGATTGCTGAGCATCAGCTCTTCATGTGGGTGTCTCATATAGTACCAACACAAGTTCATAGCAATTCTTCAGCCTATTTAGTGCTGCAGCCATATTACTTAAAAATCCTTTAAAAACACCAAAGAATGCTGGACAAGCCACACGACTGGAACACAGCAATCACTGAACGACACCACTGAGGGCCGCAGAAGGGATAGGCTGGGAAGGAGGGGTGGGGTGTTGTGCTCTGTGTTAAGGAATGGAGACTGTGAAAAGCCGCCTCTGAAAAACAAGATCAAAGCCTGTGGGTTAAAAGGAAGGACAGGACTAACAAAGAACATCTGCAGTGTGGATCTGCTACAGTCTGACTGACCAGGGGGAGCCTGCTGATGAGGCTTTCTTGCCTCAGCTACAGGCAGCATCACACACATAAGCTCTCACCCTGTTAGGATATTTCAACCACCCAGAAATCTGTTGGGAAAGTAGCAGAGCTGGCTCTAAGGAATCCAGAAGACTCCCAAAGTGCACAGAGTATTCATCCTGAACTGCATCAAAATGGGAGTGGGCAGCAGGTCAAGGGAAGTGATTCTACCCCTCTGTTGTGATTTTGTGAGACCCCAACTTTAGTGCTGCATCCAGCTCTGGGGTCCTCAGCACAGGAAAGATGTGGACTTGATGGAGTGAATACACAGGAGGGCCACAAAGATGATCAGAAGGCTTAGAGGCTTTCTCAGACAGTCCAAGAGAAGGTGAGACTGCTCAGCTTGAAGAGGAGATAGCACCAAGGAGACCTCATTGTGGCCTTCCTTCCAGTATTTAAAGGAGACTTAGAAAAATGAGGGAGATCAATTTTTTACATGGACAGACAGTGACAGGACAAGGAGGAATGGTTTTAACCAAAAAAGGAGAGATTTAGATTAGATTTTAGAAAGAAACTCTTTATGGTGAGGATGCTGAAGCACTGGAACAAGTTGCTTAGAGAAGTTGAGTGTGCCCCATCCCTGGAAGTGCTCAAGGCTAGGCTGGACAGGAATCTGACAACCTGGTCTAGTGGAAGGTGTCCCTGCCCATGTCAGGGGTTTGGAACTGGATCATTTAAGGTCCCTTCCAAACCAAACTATGACTCTATGACGCATATAAAAAACAAAATTGTAGCTGAAATATTGCTTTCCAGCCAGGAAATGGTTCTAAAGCTTGGATGAGTTTTAAAGCAGAATAATTTTCATTTATCTCTGTAAGGGACAGTGAAAAGGGAGAATCATTATACTAGAGGGATGAGAGAAATACAGTAAAAAGTGTTACAGCTGCATAAGCCATATCAGGGGATTCCTAATGACTTGGAAGTCTAACACTAATCACAACACTAATAGAAACACGGACATCACAAGCAGCATTATACAACCTCTTGTCTTCAGCCTACACCAAAAAAATTATTAAGCATGAGCAGACATTTAGCTAAACTGGTATAAACAAGGTGACAATAGTACAAGCCAGTGCAAGAACAGGTTAATGAACGCCAAGATTAATTATGTGCATCTGAGTCATCAGGAATTTATGAAATTCACAGTAGACTGCTTAAGAATACAGCCAGGGTATTCTCTTTGCCATTAATAATTATATCTGAAAATGAATGAAAAGTGAGGGTAGTCCCAGAGGACTTTAAATTATCTATCAGTATAAACAAGAAAGGAGGGAAAAGATCTAGGGAATTTTAAACAAGTTAACCTAAAAAAGATTCTCAGAAAAATGTTGCATTAATATTATTAAGGTTAACCATCCATTTATAAACACTTAATACATATAAAGCAGATAACATGTGCTGTGAAGAAAAAATCAGGAACAACCAAATTAAGTTAATTTAGTGGCCCAGTGGAAGGTGGGGAAAGGAGCTGTGAAAAATCTGGAATTAAGTAAACTTTGAACATTGTACAATAAAATAATCTTAAGAGCAAATTAAAGAAAAAAAGCTCTCAATAAGATAGGTAAACATGTAATGGAAAAATATTCATTGAGACACTAGTTCACAACTCAGTTGGAGAGTGAGGACTCTTGGTGAGTCCTCAGGCAAAAACTAAATGCATTAGTACTGGTATTTTATTTTGGTGTTTTCACTGGCATCCTGGATGAATGTGTTTGCTGGTCCTGTAGAGCTATAGAGAACTGTGAGCTGCTGGAGACAACAGTCCTGAAAAGTATCTCATCAAATAAAAGCTGCCCATAAAACATCAAGACTGAAATACATAAACACAAATGCAAAATTATTCAAAGGGAAATATTTAACTGCAAAAATTAATAATAGAAAATATATGTCTATCCAGGAAAAACTTCAGGAAGGTATCAGCATAGTGGACTCAAATCAAATGAGACAATACAATGCTTCTAAAAAAGAGGATAAACTTCATTCACAGCTTTACTAGCAAGAATTTCCAAAATAAAAAGACAAGAGACAATTACTGGTTCTGAGTGAAGCACAAGATAAAACAGCTATATTCAGCTGGGGACTTACTCTAAAATAAATGAAAGGAAAAAATGAAAAGAATGAAAAGATATCAGCAAGAATTATGTGGGTTAAAAACCAGTATCAGTGATGAAACATTGAAGGGCCTGAGTTGCAATATGTGAATAAGAAAACTGACAGCAGCTTTCAAAGATATAAGAGCCCATTATAAGGATGATAGCAGTCAATATTTAAACCTACTGTGGGACTAGGCATAATCAGATTAGTTTCTAGGCAGAAGACTGAGGTTAGATTTGAGGAGCCAGCTAACTAGATAGGTAGGGAAATAAACAGAATTAAGACTTTGGAAAAGCTTGGAAAAACAAGCAAGATAGATCGTGTCCTGAAGAGGACATTTTTTCTGGCTCCATTGTGAAGAGAGGAAATTCAAGTAAACAACATTAAACCTTGTCTAACAGAGTTTACAAACATTTTCTATTCTTTCACAAGTCCACTATTTAAATACTAAAGCAGCAGGTAAGGCACTCCTCCTCAAACTCTTCTTCCACTTCCACAGGGCTGTACAGAGAGTGCACCTGGAAAATGTTTTTTTGCAGGGTTTAACGTGCAGCAAAGCAAAGGGTAGCACCTGCAGTTCTGCCTCCTGCCTTTCCCTGACAGCTCTGAGCCTTTCACCCGAGCTGCTGTGGAAAGGTTTTTCCCAGGGCACAGGTTTTGCCTTGCTCTTATGCTGTTGCTCTCAGGTTGCTATTTTCACAGTCCTGCATCTGCAAAACTCAATATTCTTCTTCTATCAGATTTCCCAGGGGAGGCAGTGCATGAAACTCACATCTTCTTTCTCTCCCTTTCCTTCCCCCCTTCCTTTGTATGTTTTAGTTTATATTAGAGGATTACTCCAAGTGAAAGTGTGAGTCAAAGTGCTAGGGAGAAAGTACAGGGAAAATTCACCATGTCATCTTTATTGTCATCACCTGCTGCACTGTAACTTTCACTGTTGCAATAGATGTCTGCCGTCAGCCATGGACACTCTAGTAAAGTTTTGTGCATGTAAGCCTGTCTCAGCATCCTTTGTCCAAAATTTTAGATTATAGGAAAAGAGAAATTGCTTAGTGTAAGCAGAAAGTGCCACCCGATATGCTGAAATTTTTATTAGTAGAACCCAGGCTTTTTTTCCTGTAGACATAACAAGAAAAAAAACTTATAATGGCAAATGGATAATGAAAAAGCCAAATTTTCTTCTCTTAGTAAAGATCCTTACCTATAACTTCTAGAGAAAAAAAAAACAAACAGCTACAGCAGAATTTTTTGTCAGCCCTACTGAAAACCAGTAAATCTGTGAGCTTTGGTCATTTCAAACAGTTGCAGCTCCTTTTCTTTACAGCAGTACTGCAGCCCCATTCTGTGGCTGGGCCAAAACCTGTTTAAAAATACATGAAGAGAGAAAGAGTAAGACAGAGAAAAGCTATTTTGAGAAGACTCATCCAAAGGAGCCAGTGCTCTCAGTTCCAGTGTGGTGAAGGAGATTGTGATGGGTGCCCTTCCTCTCCTTCACTATGATCAGGATGGTGGACACTTGGTACAAGCACTGTGGCCCAATGTCTCTGAATTAGATTAAAAGTCACAAAGGTAAATATTGCTTCCTTCAGCCCAGACCTCATGATATGAGAGTTTTACCAGAATCCCCATAAGAGCTTGGTAGGGTAAAAGTCCCCAGTGTTTAACTGTATCTGTTAATGACTTAGATCTGATTTCTGGCACAACTAGATTCAATCATGATCTCCAGTCCTATCCTCTTATTGTGCAGACATGAATTATATGAGTCTTTTTATCAAAGTAATAGACCTTTATGTCTTGACTAATTCAGCATCCAGGAGATTTGGTAAACATATCTACTGGGAGAGAAATAACATCAAAAACTTAGGAAACGTGACTTATAAGGAAAAGCTGAAGAAATCAGCCTTAGTTTCGCCAGCAAACTGAGAGTGCAGCAGAAACATGGTAACAGACTTCTTGCTGTGTAAAAAGCTGTGATGAGGAAGGCAGTGAAAATTTGTTCTCTATGTCTACTGTAGATCTGACAAAGAAATAAACCTTCAAATTTCCACAGGGTGTTTCAGTTTAGATAATAGAAAAAGTTTTCTGATCACTTCTCATTGACCAAAACCTGAAAGAACACATTTCAGAGTCACTTATCAGCTTGAGGAAGGGGTACTGAGCTCTGTCTGAGCAGGGATGAATTAGGAGACCTCTTGAGATCTCCTCCTATACCTATAAAATTTCCATGATGTTAGTTGGAGTAGTACCAGAGAGTAACAAAGAAAATCTTTCCCTTTCACTCTTGTTCTCACTCTTGTTCTCCTTCTTGCTGTAGCTGTGTGCTTTTCTGCATTTAAAATTTAAAAAAAAAAAATTATAAATTTATAACAAAATGTTCAAACCATTTGGAAAAGCCCAGGGGAGATTTAAGAGTCCCTTTAATATCTCCAGTGTAAAAGGATGACTGATAGTCCGAAGTTTTACAAATTCAGGAAATATCTCTGATTTTCAGAAAAAATAATAAATTCTTATTTTATATTAAAGAATTTTGCATATTCTGTGAGCTGCTCAGGTGCTGAAGCAGGTAACCAGTTTGCAGCTAAAGGGAATCCAAATCTTCCTCTGTGAATTCAACAGCAAGTTTTTTGACAGTAATATGACAGGTTGCTTCATTTAATGTCATTTTTGTGTTCTGCTAAAAGATTTGGACATGTACTGGTACGATTTTTTAGCTATTAGGTCAGGAAGTGATGCAACTTTATGTCTTTGGCAAAGGCTTATTGTGAGTGTTTTTCAAGTATTTCTGTACTACAACTACTTCATATCTTGTAGTTGCTTCTAGAGTATGCAACAGTACTTTAAGTCAGGAACTAAAGAAGAATTTAGTGCCCTATTTATCTCCTTCAAAGCAACATTAGCTTTGTATTAGGGCTATTACACCAGACAAGCAATACTCTGCTGTCAGGGAATCAATGCTTGTGTTGACAGCCTGAGGGTATACTCACCCCTCTCCTTGGTAATGCTGGCTCATTCCCAAATTATATTTATATAGACTCCTGTCACTTACTTGGTGTTTTCCAGATGCCACCTATAGCTAGCAGTACTTCATGTGACACCTGAGGTAATTGTTACTCACTAATCTAATCAGGAAGACACTCACTGTGTACAGTTTCACAGTAACATCAATTCTTGATTACAAAAGTGAAATACATCTACAGCAGCTGCAATCTACTTCTTTCAGTCCCCTGTCTTTTGCCTGGATTTTTCAGAGGCCGAGTTTGAACTGCACATTTAAGGTCATTCACTTAAATGAGTTTATAAGAGGAAGAACATAGAATATACCAAGGAGAAAATACTAAAATGTATTCATAAGAGGAACTCCATCTTTGAATATTTCTGTAGGGCTGAACTGGTTGTATAGACATAGAGCTGGACATACTGATCAGTAATTTCAGTGGATTGAGTTAAAATTTATGATGTCTGACAGCTTTCTGGCAGGCAGGAATGTGGGGAAAGAAGTTAAAGAAATCCTGTCACTAATTTCTTTAGGAAGACAGCTTTTGTAGAAGTGGTCAGTGCAAGGCTTTGATGGCATAAACAGAAGCTAAATTCTACTCTATACAAATAGGTCACCTAAATTTGGATTAATCTGAAAGGAAGAGTGATGTCAATTACTTCTGCTGGGCACCAAGTGGGGATATGTGCTTAGAGGTTGAGTCAAAGCAGAACAGTTTGATTGGTTTCATTCCAAAATAAAGAACATCTTAGCATTCACGGTCTTCTCAATACTTTTTTTTTACCTGTGGGGAAAATAGTTTAAAAACTGGCATTCATAGATTTTCTTTTAATATTAAATTCTTTAGAAGTTCTGGAAAAATGTCTTCAAGTACAGCAGCCTTTCATAGATTCAGTTCTTTGCTCATCTTTTATACTAGAAGAGTCCTGAAAATAAGGAAGACATTTGACAGCTTGGCTTGTTTTGATGAGCAATTTGTAGACTCTCCTTCAACAGGATCCAGTTACCAGCATGTTTGTGTTTTTGGCAGGCTGTATGGCTATCACATTTTCATCTACTTGCACCACACTGCTGGCATCTTGGTTCACAGAACCCCCAAGAAAACAAGCAATAGAAGCTTTATTTTTTTAAAGTTAACGTCTTCCATGATGTCTTACTGTTTTATCCTGGCCACGCTTGCCAACTTTAAGATTTCTGGGCACGGGTTCCACCTCCATTCCAGTGTCTTTAGAATACTTCAGTTTTGGCTACCCAGGAGAAAGTCCCATACTTTTTTTAAACATTATTTTAAAGCCCTAGGAATTTTCAGTTACTGCTGATGTCTTCAAAACCTTGAAAAGCCCACTTCAGTTGATCAGACCCTAAGAAATTTTGTGATGTTTTTATAAGTGTCACACTCCACTCACTACGGATTCTAGCAAGGCTTAAGCAGTGATGCCCTGCCCTGATAATAGGTGTATGGGTATGAGGATGACTTCCCTCTGTGTGGGTTTTTTCAGCTGTTTTATCATGCAATATAATATGAAGAGCAGACATTTAGCACACTCATCAGAAATTCCTTTCTCTTTTTTCTTTTTTTTTTGTTCTTGTATTATAGACTAGACATTGGTTGTCCAAAGCCATGTTTAAGAACAGTTCTCTCATGTAGCTAATATCAGCCTCATAAATGCTGTGACCATATTTGAGGCAGCAGTGGAGGAGGGGAATGAGTGGAAGAGATACCCAGAAATGTGTAAGTAAGGTCCAATAAAAATCAAGGCTTTCAGATAGTTTTCTAAGGCAGAATAACTAAGAGCACAGTAGTAGAAGGAGAATAGGATACAAAAAACCCCAGAGTTTTATCAAAGTTACACTATCCAAAACTGTTCTCTTTCTTACATTTGATAAAATAAGTACCAAGACAAAGAAGCTATCTAAATCCCATCTAACTGAAGCTGAGTAAAGCGATTCCTGTGATGATACACAGAAATTGAACTAGGAGTTAGTACAAAACACTGCAAATAACATTAGAGAAGAAATAGAAAAAGAAATAATTACATGTTGGGTTGAAGCGAGTCGCTAGTACAGTTCCTAGAGGATAAGTCTTGGAAAACAATTATTGAATTACTTTACTTATTTATAACAAGGAACAGCCACAAAATCCCTCTTAATATAAAGTATTAAATAAAGTTTTCAAAAATGAATTTGATAGAGATGTGCTCACAAAACTTGATGATAGAAAAGTTGGGGGGTGCTGCCAATTTAGAATTATGCTGCCCATGAAGTAGTACCCTGTGACCTTGCAAACTGGAATAATAGTAATAATAAAAAATCTAATAAGACCAATAGCAAGGTCATTCCCTTATGGACTATTATCTTGAACTTTATCTTTATAATGAGTTCTCATCAGCTGTAAATGGCAGAGCAAGACTTTAGTATGTCTGTTCATCACAAGATGTCCACATACAATGGATGTGGTGATCCTGGAAAATACAAATGTGCTAGCTGAGTAAGTCAGGTAAAGTATCTCTAACAGGCAGCAGTCTCTTGTGAGGCTTCTAAGAGTATTGTAAGGATATATTTTTCTCACCATAGCAGTGATATATCCCCAGGGGTAGGTTAGTGATCAGTTAATGGGGAAGTTTCATCTAGAAGAGTATGCAAAATTTTCAATAAAGACAAATTCAACTAGGGCCAGGCTAAGATGGGACTTACCAGTGTGCAGAGAGATCATCTCTTTAGTGAATATTTGACATGCTTGATGTGTTTAGGCTTTTGGGACAAGGCCTGACCAAGAAAATGAGAACTCTTCATAAATATATCAGGGACATAAATACTAGAAAAGGTCTATTTAAGTGAAGGCTCAAAATCTAAAAAAGGTACTAAAGGTCTCTGAAAGACTCAAACCAGGAAAAGAAAAGAGATTCTATAATATCCCTCAAGGAAGAATAGTGAGTGGAAACAACCTACCTCAACCAGTTTACAAAAGACTGATAAAATGTTTATTTTAAATAGCAGGGGACTGTGCCTAGCCAGTCCCTTTCCATTCTGTGCTCTGATGTAGTCCACTTTTGTAGTGAAAGAGAATAAATCTTTCCTTAAGAAATAAGGATCAAAAAAACTAACACAGAGTTCAAGCTTTCTTTTAAGAACTGAAAGATAAAATTGTGCTATTATCCAGTGACAGTACATTTTCTCTAACAGAGTTAATTATTCCATTACCATTGGTTATCATTAACATTAATTATTGATACCAAAGTATCTTCAAGACATTCCAGCCAAAATCAAGGCTCCACTATTCTCAGAGACTGAGAGAATAAAAATAGCAGAAGACAGTCTGGGTTTGTCAGGGTTTGTTTTTTTTTTAAGAACTGCAGCCTTACTTCCCAGCTAGTTTCTCAGTCTGACCATGGCATGTGTGTGTGATACCCACCCCCAGCAAGGAGCACATTAATTTAATAGTGTTGCTCTCATTATGCCAAGTCAGGTGAGGTCTAAGTTCTAGCAGTCAGAAAGGATGGAAAAAACTGGGAGGAAGAAAACTCTTTCAGGATTCCTGTCTCTGAAATTTTATTCCTAAAATATAATATAGAGACACAAGGACAGGCACAGTAAAACAGACCAGAGTGAATTTGACAGCAGTCAGAAAAAACAAAAGAAATTATGGAGGAAAGAAACATGAGTTGCTTCCTGCTCTTGTTTCCCAGGTTCTGCTAATCTGTAGTGAGAGAATATATTAAGTCTTAAAACAACCAGTAAATCTGAGCCTAATGGACTTTATTGAACCGTAAATTTGTCCAGTTGCTTCTGGAACTCATGTGAGGTTTGGCCTTCATAGTATTTTGTGGCAATTGTTTCTATAGCTTAACTAAATGGGTTTTTTTCCCTTATTTTCAAGTTTCCTGCCTTTTATTTGAATCTGTGATTTTCATATTACAATAAACCCTCAAGGGCCATTGCATCTTCACCATCTTCTTAAGCCTGAGGCTTTACATATAAATTGAGGTGAAGGGAGGCAATTTGCCCAATGTCACTGAGAAAGTCTTCAGCAAAGTGAAGGACAGGACACAGATATGTTGGGCTCCCAAAGAAAAACCTCAGTGCCATTAAAGTCTCCTTCCACACATTATATCCAGATGGCCAGAGATATTGTCCAGAGCCAATCACACTTCCTCAAGGATACTGTTAATTGACAACCTGAAATGGGCAATCTCATAGTTCTGTTAGATCAAGTATTTAATAATGTTCCTTTTTAGAAATATCAGTCCAGCTAAAAATCCAAGTAATATCCTTTAAGTTACTTACAACAGCACAAAAGCTATGCATGAAATTCATGGTCTGAGGTGGGGAGAACCTGGGTTCAACCCCTCTCTGAATTACACCTGCCAGTTCATTCTGCTGCCACCCTCATTTAAATGCATATGAAGCTGCAAGAATATCCTTAATGTGCTTGTGTTGAGCAGGGACCAATATTGAAATCAAAGCCAAAAGCAGCACGTCTTGGAAGGGAGCAAAAGCTGAGGTTTTTGTCCCCAGGCTTACCAAACAGATTTGTATTTTAAGATTTTTGCCATGTAGGAATACCAAACCTAGTGAAACTTCAGTACTGATATAGATACATGGAACTACCTTCCTGCGTTGCTGGGATGTGGAATTCTAAAAGGAAATAAAGCTTCATGAATGTCTACAAAGGGTCTCAAATAAGTACAGCTGCACTGTCAAATCAATTGTTTCCTTTGGACTGCAGCTGGGAATTTCAGTTTTGTTTGCTCTACAACAAAGGGTGTCACTGTCAGCCTTTCACACCCAGATGCACACACATACCTGGGCTCACATACACTGCACATTACGTCTCCAGGATAACTAAAAAATGTCTCTCACTGCCTGACAGTTGTACTCTTGTGTAATGGGGAGTAGATTCCACTCTCTCAAGTTCATTATAATGATGAGATGGTTCACTAGGAGAGAGGAAAAACTGGGCAAAAGAAATGGGAAATGGCCAAGAAGCAGCACAAAACACTGAAAAGCCACATTTTCTACTGACAGCTTCCCAGTAAGCATTTTTTCAGCAGTTTTAGATTTGGTTTGCTACACCTGATCAAAACAGTAGCTATTTTTTCTTGCAGTGTGGTTTCCCTTTTTACACTTGCTGAACATTGGTGTCCAGACAGACAAAATAGCCATGGTACACTGCAAATATTTTACAGGAATATCTGACAACAGGTTTCTCCTAGCCTGAATAAATTTCAGATGTGCCTGACTTGCAGAAACAAGGGGACAATCATGCAGAAATTGTTCTCCCTGCTTTTATTGCTTTAACAAACACAATAATGTAGAAGCAGCATTTGGAAGACTTATACAAATCAGGCTGTCTGCAAATGTTGATTAATGTCCTTCTATGAAAATAAAACCCCAACACTGATTAGCACATCGCAGTGATTTCACACATGTATTAAGACAAGGTCAGGAGACCCTGTTATGGGTGGGATAAAATTTTAGAAGTTGCTGCTGATTGCAGTCACATTCAGTTTAACAGTGCTGCTCCTCATAAATATCTTAATGAGTCTCAGGATAGTCCTCTTGCCCTGTGAGATTAGTATTATCCAGAAAGCGCAAATTCCATGCTCAGCAGAGAAATGGGTTCAAGCCTCCATCCAGTTTAATGGGCTGCTTAAAAAGCAGCTCCTAGGATGCTCCCTTGCTCCTGTTACCATCCCAAAACTGAGCTGGCCCATGAGATAAATGGGAGCTTGTAGGGAAGGACACTGTGTGTAGCAGAGAAGACTGGAGTTTCTTAAAAATTAATGCTGAAAATAAAATTGTATTTTAGACTTGCTATGCTGTTCAATAAAGACAGCACAAGCAAATTTGCTTTATAAAAGCAAACCCACAGAAATTTTAAAAAAAATATCTTATTTAGTAGGAGGAAATTCACATAAAGACCTTGCCACATCTGTTAATTTTGTGCTAAGAGATCCAACATATTCAGGAGCAGATCATTTTGAAGGCTAGTGGAATACTGTAGCTCTGCCCTGAACAGTGTGGGCAGTATAGAAACACAAGCATTATGAGAAACCTCTCCAGCTTCCTTGCTCCATTTTATAGATAAGAAGCTAAAGTAACTTCTCAGAAATCACCCAAAAAAGCCCAAGAGACAAGATTTTACCCACATTTTCTTAACCAAACATCTTACCTCAACAATACCAATCTTTCTCACAGGATTTTCTGGTGTTTTCTTATAACATATTTTTAAATATGAACATTTAATCACAGAATGGCTGGGGTTGGCAGTGACCTCTGGAGCTCATCTGGTCCAGCTCCCTGTTAAAACAGGTTCACCTACAGCAGGCTGCACAGGACACAGTTCAGGTGGGTTTTGAACATCTCCAGAGAAAGAGACTCTGCAACATCTCTGGACAGCCTGTTCCAGTGCTCTGTCACCATCACAGTAAAGATGTTTTTTCCTCATATCCAGATAAAACTTCATGTGTTTCAGTTTCTACACATGGCCCCTTGTTCTGTGGCTGGATACCACCAAAAAGAGTCTGGCCAGTTAATTTAATGCCAGCATCACGAATGGTGCTCCATGTTTTTGAAACTCCTGACCATAAATCTGGGAAAATTTTAACACAAACACTATGAACCATTCAAAAACAAAGAGAATGTATTGTTGACTATGGCTACAAGAAGACTGCTGCAACTAAAGATTATGTCTTTTCAAAAGCAGACTGCTGCTGGAATAATGATGTATTATAAAAGGAGAGCAGAAGAACTTCATAGACTGATGTATTTGTCCAACCAAAGTATGGAAAGTGGAAAATTACTTTCTCAACAAGGAAAAATAAAGAGAGATATCTTCAAACAAGAGGTTTTGTTGGACAGTATGCGAACCTTATTAGCAGGCAGATAAGCTTATTTAATCATAGCTAATAAATTACCAGTAGGTATCAGATACAATGATAAAATTATGATCTTAAAATAAATCCAGATTTGTAATGCCTACAAAAGTGAAGCAGCAAATAGCATTTTAAAGTTTAAATATCATTGTTAATCCTCAATAGATGGTGCTATTATCTAAGTTAATATCTCATCTGATTATGCAAATGAGTACAAGGCAAGTATGATCAGCTGTGAGGAGGGTTTTTGTGTTCTCCTTGTTTACAGTAGATGCTTGCAAGAGGACTTCCATTTGCTTTCTGCTCCAGGGTAATGACCATAAACATTAGCAAGTATTCCAGTTACACAGGTCCCCCTAAGAGCTGACAGATTTCAGGTATTGTTTTAAAAAGTGGAGCTATTTGAAACAGAATTGTTACCTGCTGACAATGGCATACCTCTCATCATTTCTTCTCCATAGTTTGAAGTGGTTGATAACTGGAGATCAGTATACATGTAAAATTCTTTCTCCCAGCATGGCAGAACATTGCAGGCTGCTCCTACATGGCTCATTGCTGTGGAGGCAGGATGTATTTGCCTCCTCAATGACTTGACTTATTGAAAGCAGCTGTGTGTTTCCTCTACCCACAGACTGGACGCAGAAATCATCCCTCCCAAGGAAAATTTGCTAGTAGTTCCATGATTGCTGATTTTGGTTACAGTATCCTTTCATTTCAGTGATGCTCTTCCAAACACCTCCAGGAAAATAACCCAAAAAGGCACTGTAATCTGAATTTAGGCCTGTTTTGGGAGGGATTTAAATCTCTCCAATGGAATCATCTAATTCTACCATCTAGGTTCCAGGACTTGGAAAACTTGAAAAAGATAAAGAAATAACAGGATCATTCAGGAAGCAAAGCATCAATGAGTAAGCCACCATCCTTTTCCCCATTAAAATAGAGTAAATATTTGCTCATTCGCTAATGGTTGAAATGTTCTTTCCTTTAATGACAACTCCTGAGTATAAATTAAATTAAACCATTAGCTAATTCCCCATTTTATATCCTATTTCCATCACATTTACTACTATTTGATTGCCTACTCTATGTTATCTGAAATACTATATACATATTGATTTGTGGACTTTAACATAAGATGAAGAGCACACTAAAAATCTAGCTAAATGAAACCACAAAGGAATAATTAGACTATTAGGATTTCCCAATGGTCCTTCATCTCCTTTGAGTATTTAAGGGAAAACAAATTTTAAATATATTATCAGTAAGTCCCTGAATTTTAGGAAATAGTCATAAGGAAGCGACTGTAATTGTTAATCAATGCAACAAGAAATTGCAAACATGGCAACAATTGCTTGTAGCAATAATAAGGTGAGGTCTGGTCTTAAGTGAGGTTTGGACTCTGGCCTCCTGGCTCACCCTGAAGGACAGATTCTGGGAACAACCGCCCAGCATCATGTGCTGTGTGTGTACCAGGCTGCAACAGCGATGCTGAGCGGGATGGAGTCGATGTCATGCCTTGATTTCTCACAGATTTTCTTCCTGAGAAAATCTGAACCCTCCAGACCAGTGAGGCTGTTTGAGTTGGGCCCCTCACACAGGCTGGGCTTGGACTCACACCCTCCTACATTTCACACAGAATGATGGCTCAGGTACAATTCAGAAAAATTACAGAACTGGCACTGGTCAGAAGAAGTTGTTTTACTCTTTTGAAGATGTACTTGGTGCACTTCTGGCTGCTCCCCACGCAGCTTGGCAAGGTGCTGTGGGTTTGAACCCACAAAACCAAATTCAGCTGGAGTACTCCAAATGATTTCCAGCATCAGCCCACCTGATGAAATTTCATTTCATTTTCATTTTCCAGGGATAACAGACAACATTACTGAGTTTTTGGTATTCTGTTTGATATGCTCAGAGTTTCACTCTTAGAATTTACTATTAGATTTTAGACTATTTTGCCAAAATTATGAGTACTTTGTGGCTCTTGAATGAGCTAAGATGAAAGACAGGCATTGACAGTGGGGATTCTGTTCTGTTTGGTGAGTTTAACTCATAAAAAATGAACATTTACAATTTTCCACATATCTATCTGGAGAGTTAAATCAGAGTTTTGCAGACTATTTTTCGTACCAAAGCCGTGACTTCTGTCTGCCTTAACGCACGCCAAGAAAGCTGCAAGAAAATTAAAGCCTGGATAAAACCCTGGCAGGTGTTTTTTAGTGAAAGATTTGGGGTCATCTGCTGCAATCCCATTATGACTGAGCATCCATTATAACAAATACTCAGTTAAAGAACTTTTGTGACCATTTGCATTACCAATAACAAACATTATAAAGTATTATTTCTGTAAGACTCTATATGTGAAAGTCCTGGTGAAATCAAGAATTTTCTAAAAATAATCCACTTCCAAAGGACAAAGAAGTCACAGAAGGACCCCTTAGAAAATGAATCTGACACTGCTTGGCACTGGAAAAATATTTATTTTTCCAAAGCCTAAGAAGACATGAATGAAGCTCTAAAAATTGAAACCAAACATCAACTACTTTGAATCTTCTACTACCAGACAAATAGCTAAAGTAATAAACTCCAAAATGGAGAGATATGAGCGGTTTGTGAAAATTTCTGCTATAATAAAAGACCTATAAACTACATGGACAATGGCTGTCAAGGTTTTGGATTTGGAAATTAAGCAGTTTTCTGATCTCCTAGACATTCCTTTTTTTAACAGTCTGAACTGCATTCAAGAAGTAACCAAATGTATTATTTTTGAGCAATAGGAGATGATTTTATGAAGCCAAATGTTAGCAATGGACTAAGAAGCAAGAAATTTTCCATTCATGAGCTGAGGTACTTCAGAACTAAAAAAAGTTGAGGCAACAGGAAGACTTCTCATGCAGCATGCAGAAATTTAAATGACTGCATCATGGTTACAACTAGTAAATTAGAAACATTTCTATAAGAAGGGGAGTTGGGATCTCCATTTTTTTCAAGATATTGTTCTTTCCCAGTCAATTCAGGGCAAAAAAAAAATAGTTCAAGATGAGGGAAACTGCAATAAAAGTCTGAATGCCTGACTCCCATCTCCTCCCTTGCTAAGTTATCTTCTGTTTAGTACTGATACTAAACTAAAGTTTTATGGAAGTTAAATTGATTTTTTAATATTTTATGAAATATCCTTTCCATAGGACTTTAAAATGTTATTAGGCTGAACTCTCTTTCACTTCTGACCTTTCACAGACATTGCGCCTTGCATTGATTTTTCAGCTCTTTGATACTGGCTGAGCTACAATAGTTCCAGCAAATAGGGGAAGAGGGGGAATCAAATGCCATTGCATTAAAGAACTGGAAAAAAAAAAAAATCTAAGTTAGATTACCAACAATTCAACTTTGCTATCTTCTCCCCTCAGCACACAAGACCTTCAGAGATAAGTCACCAAGCAAATACTTTCTCTTATATTCACCCCAGATGCCGCAGCTTTAACATGCTTCCAGCCCCCTTTATCTGCCACTATTGTCATTAAAAACATGTATTAAAATACATATCTGAGCTGAGTCATTAGGCAATACTAAACACTCTCCTTCTCAGCTAAATGATTTTCTGTCAGCTGGTTTGTCAGGCTCCTGAGAGAGCAGCAGGGGATCATTTGTAAATAATTATGTTGCACCAGTGATAAATTAAATCCACTTGAATCAATAGCATTTAGATTTTTAAAAGGATATAGCCAAGACACTATCAATTAGAGCAAATCCTGACTCGGTAGGCTTAGTTTTCACATCAGGTTCTTACTTTAGCCAGTCTCCTAGAAGATGGTGTGGGGTATTTTTATCTCCAGCTTTGACAGCTGATTGATGGATGTGAATACTTGACGTATTAATTCCTTGCTCTTTTTATGATAGATGTGAGGTACAGCATTTGTTTTCACTGTCCACAAATAAGATGCCAGTGCCACCTGAGATCTCAAAAAATACCTGGAACACATGCAAAGTGACGGGAATCTCCCAAATGACTGCCAGATCTGTGCCCTGGCAGGAGACCCTTGCGCTTCTCAAGGGGCACTAAATGTTCCTATGCTGGCCCCTGATTCAAGCTGCTCATGCCATCCTGAAATTGAATCTCAAATAAATCTAACAAAAGGAGCTCACAGTGAGTAACTCAGACTCTACCGTCCAAATCTTTTGTACCTAGAATAAGCAATTCGTTTTTCCTACTGGCCAAATTCTCCATCTAAAGCTGTTTTAGCAGTACTGAAGTTTTTGTGGTACTTGGATAAAAGAATTTACAGAAGTTACTCAGGAAACTTCCCATATCATCTATGGGACATGATGTAAAACACCACCAAGAGGATTTACAGCTCTGAATCTGGTGATCCAAGATGCTGTTTAGGGGGTTTTTCCCCACGTCTCAAGAGGCAAATATTAATTATGTTAATGAAGGTACTAAGGGAGGATTTGCAGACATTGAAATTTGTTTATTGGTTAATATTCAGGGACTGGGTTTGTTTTTGTTTGGGGAGGCACATTTTAATACAGACTCTCAAATCCAGCAGCCATGTCTTAGAAACAGCTTCCAATCATAAACTCGAGCAGAAGCGGTGTCCTGTTGCTTTTATTATCTGATTTCAACTGTTGCCTTATGACCGAGAATTCTGAAAGGGTGAGAAGGTAGATTAGAGTTGCACTACCTTCAGTTTAGCCTCCAGAAGACCTGAAGGGTGACCAAGTCACAAGTAATATCCGCTTAATCTTCCGCCGGTACATTTTGGGAACCCAGGCGGATACACACCAGCAGGACTGCCATAAACTGCACTCTCTCCTAGCAGTAATCCTTTTATTTATGTTTCCAGATCCTCCACCCTACCCACGTTAATAGAAGTGAAGAGCACAGCTTTTAATCTCCTAGCTTCTGTGCCACTCCAGTATGAGTAAGCAAGCAGCAAAAACCTCCAAGGTTGAATTAATCATATATTTTGAAACCCTTCACAGACTCAGTTCAGGCTGTGTCCAGGAGCATGAGATTATTTTGACAATATAATCTCCTAAAGGATAAAGGTCAGCAGCACATGCTTCTTTCAAGAGGAATTTTGCCCCAGGGAGAAGTTCAGGCTCAGGTCCATTATAATTGCCATGAATACAGAACTTGAATAACATGGTGTCAATAGGATTTTCCTTGTAATGCTATTCACCATCCCCAAGCAGGGAAATACTTTACAGAACAAACCTGGTCTGTCAAGCCTACCAGCTGCTCATAGCTTCTTCTTAGCTTACAAATTTTAAAATGCTTTAGTTTAAGACACGACATTGTAAAGACATCAGCTGAGAGGAACAGTTCAAACTGCATTTTTAAACTTCATTTTGAATTTCTTGGTTCTTATAGATCTTATTATAACCACAGAAAAAATTAGCTTGGAAGGGACATTGCAAGGTCATTTGGTCCTATCCCCTGCTCAGAGCAGAAACAGCATCAAAAATAGATTCAATTTATCTAGGTAAATCCTCCAGAATATTTAATAATATTTCAGCTCGATTTTTCAGACAGAACATATACTTTGGTACATATCAAGAACAGACCAGAAATTAATTCATGTCCACACTAGGTCACTTGTAAACTACATTTGACCTGTTTCAGTTTGTATATTTGAGCAATATATTTAATGATGAATTGGACTGTGCTCACAAGGGTCTCTTCTTAGGAAAGGAAGCCTAGCCCAGGGGTAGCCATCTCCACCTACTAAGATGGATGCAACCCCAAGAACCAGTTGCAACCATTCATTTACAACAGCAGCAGTTACATCACCTGTGTAGAAAGGGGAAATCTAGATGGCAAAATTACACCATCTGCATTTTTCTACAGCATATTGCCAGCAACTCTTTACCCAAGGAATTGTTTTAACATGCCAAGTAGCTGTTAATCTTTTAAAATTCAATTTTGACTATGTGTTTCTTGCACCCCTAAATACACTATTTCTCTCTTCAGTGCAATGGCCTGAGCTATTTGTGGTTTATTTCACATTTATTAAATAGTAGAAGAGCAATTGCATACTCCTGAAGCTTCTTATACTTCTTATTGAGAGCTGAGGTGAACTCAAGGTATTCAAACATTTATTTAATAAAAAACAAAACCAAAAACAAACAGAAAAAAAAACCCAACCTAAAAACCCAAAACCAACCAACCAAAAAAACCAAAACAAATCCAGCAAACCATGCAGAATGTCCACATGTATGGTTTGTTTCTTAGAGTACACATCACTTCCAGAACATCCATTGGCATCATAATATACTGTGATAGCATTAATCTAAAACCTAGTAGAGTTAAATTCACTCAGCATCATAGAGGATCAGAACACCTGTAAATTAGTTTGCCAAGCAGACTACAATCGAATCACAGGCGTGTTACTCCAGCCCTCAGGAGGAAACAGTCATTAAATAAGATGTGTTTTTTAAAATTATTTTATTAAATAAATGTTTTGCATTTCATATCACATGCTGCTGTAAAGAAAAGTTTGGATTCCCCTCAAGAAATGTGGTTTGATGTGTTTAGGAAAAGATAAAGGCACTTCAGAAAAGCTAGTATGAACTCCATGAGGCACATTGGTATAAAACACATCCACTCAGCGAAGAGACAGCAAGAAAATTGCAGTCCCACTGAATCTCTTTGTATTTCTCAGTCTGGGAAGTCTCTAAGAACAGCAATTCTGATCAAATTCAGTGCAGAGCAGAACTGATTTGCAATCAAGGAGACCAATTGGAGCTTAAGCATCCATATGCTTAAGCTCCAATTGCCTGAAAGAGAAAGGTGAAAGGATGCCTGTTGCCAGCTGGGGTTAAACCACGACAGTGCCTCATTCTCATGCTATCAGAACAGAGTGAAAGCAATGGGGCGTATTGCCTTGTACTCCCTTATAAAACCCCTCACACAATCAGCAAAATCTCCTTACACGTCTGAATCTCTATACAAATACCATTCAAAATGATCATTTACAACACATTACAAGCCAGCAAAATGGAAAGATGACCTTGACTCGTGACTTCTTTCTTCTTAGAAATTTCCAAGGCAATTGTAACATTCATTATGACAAATTATAAAGTCCTTAGAGTAGACATGGAAGGTAGACCTCTGCTCTCGTGTGTTTATTTCAGATTTTTACAGTGAAAGATAGCAAAATGCAGTCAACTTCCTCTAGTATCACTATGATTTAAACATTAATCACTCTTGTCTGAATAAAACAACTGACAGTGACTTCAAATCATCTGATTCATTGGTTTATGTAATCAGGGGGTCTTAAATAGCTTTGAATTTGAAAGCAATAAAATATTTTTTGCTCTTCAGAATTATTTTAGTTCTTCATTAATCTATAATAATATTTTTATGTTACTATTATTAATAAAAAAACCCAAACAAACAAAAAAATTCAAAAGGAACTGCAATCCAGTCATCAGTACCACAGTATTTCACCGTGGTTTCTGCTGTATTAAGAGTTCTGCTTATGGTCCCACAGGACTTGGAACCCTCTGCCCTTGTACTTCCCTGTAATACAGTGGAAAGCACTACATGCTTACATGTTCTTATCACTGATTTGAAGAGGAGATAGAGACCTGCAGAAAAAGCTATCAGGCAGAGGCACAACATGGACAGTAACACAGCACATAAACCTTACAAAGCCCTCTTTCCTAGGTCTTGTAAGAGGGGCAGTATTCCTGCTCCCTTGCTCTTGTGCAGCCAGAACTGCCCCAGGGCTGCACGTCCCCTGCACTGGCACAGGATACAAATCTCACCCATGCAAGACCTGAGGCGCTTCTGTGAGATGATCAAGGTCTTCAGTGCCCAGTCAAAGTTCTATATCTGCAAGACTGACTATTTCCTAATTCTTGCCAAGTTAAAAACCATAATTGCTGGAAAGTACTTGGCCTAGGAGGTTTTTCAATAGGTGCTGGTGCTGCTTAAGCAAGGGTTTGGTAACACATTTTGCACACTATCATTTTACCCACTCCTCCTAGGATATTTCACCAAAAAAAAAAAAAAAAAATCTGATCCTTTTTATATAGTAGAAATAGCTCATCTTTGAGCTTTTTGTTTGAGCAGAGGCAGAGAACATTAAGGGAAAGGGTAGAAGTGAGTGCTTTTTTCCTTTTTTTGTAAAATATGGAGGCAGTTGCTTTCCTCTGTTCCCACTGAATTAATTCCATTATGATCCCAAACTTAAGTCTTCTAGTATTTAAACCTATATCAGTTGAAGCTGCCAATATGTGGCATCATTGAGAAAAGAGTCCTGAGGGTACTGTTGAATAACTTAGCTTCATGCCATAAAAACATTTCATTTAGGGAATACCTACATCTCCCATAAACTACTGGAAATATCATTGGCTTTACAAGTACCAGTTATGGAAATTACTGTAACCAGGATGCATTAACACAAAATCACAGAATTAATGTATGCAAACATGGTTAGTTGGTGTCACTCAGGACAATTTGTTTGATTAGTCGCAAGTATTTAACAAAAATAATTTGTTTCTGTCCACACATTGCAATATGTCCAATTGCAGGCTCTGTCATGGATTGGTGCACAAAATCAAATCTAATGATGAAGGACAGGGTATTCTTTATTCTTCAAAATAGCTAATCCTCTATCAGTGCTAGATTGCACTCACAGTTCATCTTCAAGGACCTTTTGAATGAAAGCTGATGAAGTTGATGCAGCATAATTTCTAAAACATCTGAGCTCCGTGAACTGCAAATAGTATGAATATAAAATATTCCTTTGCCTACAATATGTTTAGAAAAATTTCAAAGAATACTCCTTTTGCCACATAAAATAAAGCACTGGGTCATTTTTATTGTTTCCTGCTTCAAAAAATAGCAGGTGACTGACAGAAAACTACACTGAATTCCATTTCTGCTCATCCATCTCCAGCTCACAGTCTATTGTATGGCTTTTATTTATTGGCACTCTATGTCAATGTCAAATATGTTTGGAGGCTATTTAAGCTTTTATTATGCAATGCTTCTATAGGATTAAAAAACAATCTTTGTTTTAACAATGTCTGTATGATTAGTTGATGTGCCAGCGGTAACGCTGAGCAGCATCAATGTATGTCCCCAGGCTGAAACAGCTGTTTTTGTCTTCTGTTTTCCTTTAGTGCTTATCTAGAAAAAAATTGAATATTACAAACATTGAAGTGTCACTGTTCATGTCTGCATTGTAACAATAAAGGTCTCTCAGCATTTCAACTTGAGCCCTTCACTTTGTCTTAAAAAGACATGGTAAATTTAACTCTGTTTCAGTTTGGTTTTTTTTCATTTAGGTACTTACAAAGAAAAGCTAGATTGCAAGGATGGAAATATTCATTTAATTTACCGTTAGAAAAGAATAAAATAGAATAGAACAGTAAAGTCAGAAGGAACATACAATTATCCAGTGCCACTTCCTGACCAATTTAATTTAAATCATGTTGTTAAGGGCTTTGTTCAAATGCCTCTTAAACACCGACGGGTTTGGGGCATCACCCGCCTCTCTGGGAAGCGTGTTCAAGTCTGTGACCACCCTCTTAGTAAAGAAATGATTCTTGATATCCACATCTATACTGATTATACTGCATACAAACACAATTAGTACTGTAAGGACTTCTAACTCTATGCTATATATAGCCAGGAGATAAAAGCTTTTTTGAGAGAGAAAGGTTCAACTTTGTCTCTCCATTTGATTTTAAAAAAAAAGTCAGGGAAGATCCTGTTTCCATTCAAATCAATAAAAATAAAAAAAATTTCTAATGAATTTGGAAATTTTGTTTAGTGGTTTTGGAGGTACACAAGAAAAAAAGTTAAAGATCCATCCCACATAGATTCTTTCCCTTGTGTCTCTCTGATTTGATTCAACTCATTTTGTTTGGGTCAGTTGTATTTAATAAGTAACAGCCTAAGTCCTTCAAGTTAAATGCCCAGACACTGACAAGCTTGTGAATAAATGGCACACATAAGGGCATGATTATCTGCCTGAGGTTTAAAGACACAAATACATATTTCAGCATCCAAAATAATTCTGCAAAGCAGCAGCAGTTATTATTCAAGGTATTGATTTTAATGAGATACGAAAGTCTTACAGTCTCTGGAAATCAGAACACTTATTCAGGTGTTATGGTTATTAGCCAACATCTTCAAAATTGGCTGCCTAAATTTAGGAACAGAAATCAATATTTAAGCATCAGCCTTAGCTGTTCTTGGTTTGTTTTTTTTTTCAAAGGTATTAACTAATTGCAACCACTTATAATTTTATTTCTCTGCATCTGTAGGCCACTGTGGTTCTTTTTTTTTGGGGGGGGGAGGCAGGGGTGGGCTGTCAGAAATTACTGAAGACTTACTGTGATTTGATTTTGGATGTTCAACTTCTGTGATATATTTAAGGACCAGATTTCTCAAGAACCATCATTTCTAATGAGGCCTATCTTGGTTGTACCAAGATAGGTTATCTAAAATCTGTAATATTTTCTTAAAATCTTGAGCCTTTGAAGCAGAAATTAGGGTTTTTTTAAATATTTCAGCATTACAGTTGTGGTGCCTTTCCCAGCTTTATATGAATGGCGACTTTGCCTTGCACACGCTTATGGATGTGTTCTGCAAACCCAAGGCTGGTGTACAGGAGTAGCTGTGGGGTGAGGCATGGGGCCAGCAGTGATGGGCACAGCATCATCCCACAGCAGCCAGCCAGAGCAGGGAGGGAACAGGGATGCTGCTACAGCCCAGGGATAGGCAGAGAAGCTACACACAGGTGTGGGGGGATAACGTGGAAGGACAGGTGGGGATGGAACATGGCAAGGAAGAGATATGGCTGTGACCCAGTGTGGAGGGAGAGCTACCAGATCCCAGGGTCTGCTGCACTGGTCAGGGCTTCCCATAAGCACAGCCACCAAACCCTGGGTAGGGAGAGGAACTTGTCAATGACCACCAGAGCCTGTGAGCAGCTTCATTTCCCTCCAGATATTGTACAGTCAGCAGATGGAAAAAACCACTTCTATGGTGGTTGCTGTATTTTAGATGGTTATCTTCTGATCAGACAAGTCTACCCATATGAATGAAGAACCTTGTATAAATCTAACTTTTAGGCACCAAATAATAACTTTAGGACTCAAATAATGAGTCATTAATCTCTTCCCCTATTTACTTTTAGTGGAAGCAGGGGTTTATCAGACCTTATTTATCTTCAAATTTTCTTACTGTCACCCTTACGTGACAGCAGCTACACCTTCTCTTAAATATTAAAAATAAAAAACCTATTTCTCCACCAAAACTGACTTAAATTAACCTATAAATCATTAGAATGGGGTGTGCCTAGCCTTCAAATTTGGATTATTAATTCATAAGGTTTTTCTTTTAGCAAATCCTATGAAAATACAGTAAAAATTTGGAGTTATGTAGGCAGCAATGACAGGCTATAATTCAGATCAAATATAGTTACATAAACCAGCATGAGGAGGAAAAAAAGAGAAAGAAATAAATGTCTGTTTCATTTTGATTGTGTAAAACTTCTCAGATACAAACTTGAGATATACATGCTTACTATCTCAGCACCAGAGAGAGACTAAGAAAATTAATGAAGCTTCTAAATTAATAGTATTAGGATACCTGGTAAAAACTACCTGCTCCAGCTGCTTTTATATGTCAGAAGAGCTGCAGTGTTGGGAGAAAGTGAACAAACACCTCAAGAATATATACCTCAAGAAGAGGCAATTTACTCTAACACTTGTCTAAACTGTGATCTAAGCAATCAGATTTCCCTTTGAGTAGCAAGGTGCAGGGCTGATGAACTGCTATGCAAGGTGTCAAACTTGTCCCTGGGAAACTTCAGGCTTACACTAAAGGTCAGTTTGACCTGTGGGACTTTTCCTGCACCTGAGATTACAGTGATCAGCATTTCTATTATTAGTTGATTGTGTCTGCACTGGAAGCACTATGAGTACACTAGCCATGAGGCTGAAACAGACAATGAGGAAGGAAACTTCACAGTTAATGAAGAACTAATTTAATGAAGGTGCTGAAAAAAAAGTGCTTCATGTGTAAAGGGCTGGGAGAAGAGACTGCAATGGGTCATTGTAGACCTCTGCTTTTCATTTATCTCTTTGATGACTTATTTAATATATTAATTAATACAGATTGTTTACTGAACTGCCTAGATTCACATTTAATACCAAAATTTAATGTAAACTTATTCTACATTTCTTGTCTTGTATCATGACACCAAGTCTACCTAAACATAAGAAATGCAGCTGGCATTTGGAGCCCTACATAGTCCTGGTAGTCCAGCTGAGCAGCACTGTCAGGAGACCACAGAATCATGGAATACCCTGAATTGGAAGGGACCCACGAGGATAATCCAGTCCACCTCCTGGCCTTGCACAGAACATCCCAAAGAATCACACCATGTGCCTGAGAGTGTTTCTTGAACTCTGTCAGGATTGGTGCTGTGACCACTTCCCTGGGGAGCCTGTTCCAAGTGTCTGAAAGACAAAAATTTCCTGACAAGTTCCTAGCAACAATTCTGAATTAGACCAGACACAACCAGATTTTAAAGATGTTGAGCATCTATGAACATAAGGTAAACACAAGAAGGCTTAATACTTTTGGTGACCAGAGAGCATTTGTTTTCTAGAATATATGAGAGATTTGAACGTAAGTGATGAGTTCTGTTTGAGTACCCCTTAGTAAGTGTCACTTTTACAGCAGCAGAACAGACGGGTAAGCGCAGAAAACAGATGACAGTGAGCAGGAAGCCCTGGAGAGCAGCTTTTCTTGGGAGAGGTAGGACAAGAAGCAGTTTGGGACTGGGGATCAGGGTGCAGAAAGACCTTAGAGAGATTTGGGTTGAATGATTAGGGATGTTCTTTAAATGCTGGTCCAGGACTTCAGACAGGTTTGAGTCCTGTCTGGCCAAGATGAGGCTGCTTTAATGATTTTAAAGCATTTTGCTGTGTGTCTACTATCCAAAGGAAGTTTAGCAGAGTACAGGTGGAATGGGGAGGCACATTTTTTGATCCTTATGAGGGTGCAACCCTTGCCCAGACCCAGGTGAGGTTTACAGGTAGTGGCTGAGTAACCAAGAGAATGCTGTGTACATGTGTACAAAATGCAGGGTTTGCTCTTAGGACCTGTGCTGCAGTGAAAACAAGGTGCAGCATATCACCTTGCTGTGATATGGTGGGGTTTTAGTTGTTTTCTCTCATGTTCTCAAGTACTTCTAACAAACTACTAACTACTTCTACTAAAGTAAAATATTATGTTTATATATATTTTGTATTACATAATATTATGTAATATATATTTACTAAAGTAAAATGTGTAATATTAATTACTTATTCAAAGGAGAAGCTAAACTAATACAAGCTTCTAAAAAAAACACTCTGTTTGCTGTTCCTAGCATAGGTGAACGTGGATTACCTGCCCAAGGGGCAAGTCTGTTCTCTTGAGGGGAGGAGAGTTGAAGTGGAGCAACAAACAGAGCAAAGGGTCCTGTTTGAAGCCTGTGGAGTTGTCAGATCTCTCCCACCTCAGAGGTGTCACTCTTTGTGCTGAGGTGTCTGGTGTCTGCAGGAGGGCAACTTCAGCAGATCCTAAGAGATTCCCAATCATATTTGGGATGCACAAAATGAAATGTCATTGTCATTCTGCATGTTGTTCACATTGATGCAAGGCAGGACAAGGGAGGTGTTCTGGAGGCTTAATTCAGGGTAACAGGACTTTACTGAAAGCATTCTCTGAAACACTGCAGCTCCAGGCATGAAACCATAGACACAGGAAAAATACACCATCTCTGTGAGTGAAAGAGAAGATAGGCTTTTAGGAATTGAGAAAACTTGAACAAGAAATAGTAAACGCATTTTAATCATAACACAGCCAGGCTGCTGGCACTAAAGCTCACTATATCAGGCAGGAGTTCTTAAAGTAGGAGCAGAAGAAAAGCTGACAGCATAAGAGCTCCTCTTTCAGACCTTTGTGACCTTTGGTCTGGTTGTGGCTAATGCTCAGTGCACCTCTGAGAAACATGGTAGAATATTTTCAGCATGAGCACAATAAATAAGGAAGGTGAATTAGGCCACTTTCAGTGCCATTCCACTGGTTCACGCCAATTTCAGGTGCCCTCAGGTGAGGGCAGAACTTGCAAGTGTTTCTACAGCAGTATTAAAAACCTAAAACCAAGAAGATAGAACTAAAATGCCCAGACCAAAGGAAAATCTAGTAAGTGCCGTGGAGAAGGGGAGTTGGAATTAAATTATCTTCAAGGTCAATTCAAATCCTAATCATTCTATGATTCTATAACAGGCATCTCTGACACATGAGGGAGAAGAAAAACCAGATGAAAATCATGCATGTAAATCCAAATTTACAGGAAAAATATGGTAGCAGGTAAAGGCAGCGGAACTGCTTGTGTGGGATGAGTCATATTAAACATAAAAGTATAAGAATACTATGACAAAATTTTCAGGGCACCTAAGAGAAGTCCACAGGACATTTTTTTCATAATACCCTCCAGCACATGGATATTCAGCTTGAATAGATGGAACTATATAAAAATGAGTTAAGCCAGAAAAGGGATGAAGAGCATGAGAGGGTCAGAGAACAGTCCAAAATAAGCAGAATATCAAAGCGTGAAGCGTGAAGAATATCAAAACAGCACATCAGAGATTAAGGTAAAATGTATCATGATTCAAAAAGAAACAGAAATTCAAGAAAACTACTTGCATACCTCAATAGGAAAGACACTGGCAAATTGGTTGGTATCTAATAGGATATTGGTTCAAACAAGGAGAACAGAAAAGCCTATAAAACAGGGTGGGTCAAATGTAAAGCAGAAATACTGATAATTTAAAAATAAATTGAAAAATGCTTTCCTCTCCTTACTGTCCTCCTTCAGATACATTAAAATTCAGAATCAGACCACTTACAGCAGAATCCTGGTAAAGGTGTAAAAGGAGTACCTTTGTGGGGACAATAAGAGGAAGCTTATTTCATTTCCTTGCACTGATTTTCACTATTAAAGACAATGGGGAGCTTTTGAGACCCGACACCTTTGCAGCAGATTGGTCAGAAGAGAGAGAGGAATTGGAAGTAAACATAGGGGAGTCTCAGACCAAGCAGACAGATTCGGTTTCCATAAGTGATTGGCACCAGATGGTGTTATCCCATGAACCATGGAGGAGCTCAGACCTTTCAAAAATTTACGAATTTTTGTACCTTACAAAAATTTTACAAAAAAATACGAAATTACAGAAGGGTGGGGCGAAGCGAGCCATGCGCCCCTGCACAGAGCCCCCCACCGCTGTGCCCGGCTGTGCCCAGCTGTGCCTGCCAGCTGTGGAGCAGCTCTGCAGGGGCCCAGAACACCGGCAGTGACTCCCCTGCCCACCACCAAACACAAACAATTTCCTGTCATGAGGCAATGACCACTGAGCACGTGAGCGAACAGGAGCTATTTTGGGGAAAGGAGTATGGGCTTTGCACAAGGAAAGCCTGGGGCAGAAGTCTCCAGTCAAGACAGCATCTCCTGACACTGCTGCTGCAGGCAGAGCACAAGGGCACTTTCTAGACCCACTTTGGCAGTGCCTGAAGAATTCACAGCTCCAGCTGCTCTGTCTGCAGTGTCCTATATTTTACATGCTTCTCATTCCACGATAACCCTGCTTTGCCTTTGCTTTTACATCACAAACCATTGTGAGGCTTATCCATACAAAGCATCTCTCGTAAGGTTTATCCCATGCTCAGACAAAACTTCAGATCTGACTGCCCTTGCATTAATTCGTCCTCTCTACATGCGTCCTTTAATTTGCTTTGGCTTATAAATGGCTTCTACAGAGTATCCATAAAGACAATTTAGAGTTATGTGGCCTATAGTATTTACCTGTACAGGTTGTCATTCGTCCCCTTGTCAGACTCAACCTAGTTCTGTGAGGTCCTGTGAGACCTCATCCTCTCCATATGAGTTTGAAGGAATTAGGAGAAAACCTGCCTCTGAAGGTATACACTAAATTCTCCCTTGCCCAAACCACTTACATGCAAGATCCAACTTCCTGAGTGCCAGCCCTTCTGTGTTTTACCTTGAACTTCGCAGGAACTCATTAAGCTCTGAAAAAATCCATACTGCTATCTTGTCTCTTGGCTCCAAATGGGAAATGCACATTGAAAGGCAATGTCCTATCACATCATTTCTTAGTGGTTGTTATGATTGTTAGGCACAGCTATAAATGTGGAAAAATACACTTAATATCACTATATTAAGGATGTAGTAATAATATATTACATCAAGTAATTGCATAACACATATATAACGCTGACAAATTTATTTAAGTAAATTAAGAATACTGCAGTGGAGCTATTTTCCAGCTAACTTGGATTAAAATGCTCACTGTTGGAAGTCTAATTTGAATTTTTATGATTAGATTATGATAACTATTGTGAACTCAGTACTAAAAGTATATAGCCCTAAAAGTCCATACAAGAACTAATTAATCTATCCTGAAATTCTCTGAACAAGAAAATGTGTTTACCATGGAATATTTTATTAGCTCTTCATTTAAAAAAGGTACTTCCCCGCAGGGGAGAGGTTTCTCAGACTGGACACTGAAGAATGCTGATGATGCCACAGATTTCTCACTAATTGGACTTACAAGCAAGAAAATCTTGGTTATTGTCTGTCACTTGGCTACGGAGACCCACAAGCTTCAGCCTGAAAAAGCTGTGGTCGTAGATTTCCCACCCCTGATTCCATCTCAATGACTAATTACCAGTCACTTCCCATTCAGGAGGAAAAAAACACTGTTCCACTTTTATTTGCTAGCCATGCACCATATATTTAAGTAAATATTGATTTTCTAATCTCTAAGATAAAGTACCACAGAATGGCAATTTTGAAATGGTGGTAGTGCACATAGTGACACATCCTCCATTAACCTGTCCCTCCTCCCCCATGCCAAGGCTTCTTGTTGTCAGTCTGGGCAGACTAGTTTCCAAATATCTGACTTTTTCTCTTTATCTGATTGCATTCCAAACCCCACATACTTCTTCACATCGTTTCTACCTTCCTTTTGTCATTCTTTGATATTGAGGCAGACCTTCCGCCCTTTTCATATCACCTTGTATGAAATTAAGTAGTAAATTTGTTGTGCAGGAGCAACATCTTGTTCTCCTCCATGTCCTGCCTGTGTCAGTATAAACACACCCATGGGCTTTATTATGTGGCTCAGTTTATTTACAGATAGACATGCAACCCATCAGGAAAATTGTGCTGACAGCAAATAAAACCTGCTTCAAATATTGATAAACTCCTTCAAAGGTTAGCAAAAAATGTTATAGCTTCAACATTCACACAGAAACAGAATATCAAACATTTCCCCAAACAGGGACTTTGCAGCAATAACTTCCTATGTCTGGGTCTAAATATGAAACAAAAATGTTTTCATGAAGAGGAAATGGAACACAAAATTAAATTCTGAAAGTCAATAATTAGACAACAGAAATTCCCTTCAATCCAGCCACCTCTCCTCTCTCTGGCCCTATAAAGTACTTTTTGAGTGTATTTTCTCATCCTTTCTAATAGGCTACATTTCGCAGCTCCATTCCTCACAAGTGAATTAATTTTTACCAGAACAAGTGAAACATTGTTCATAGTCAACACCTAAATGAAAGAGGGCTGTAGATTTGGCTTCAGCCTTCTGCTTCTCTACAGGTAATGTAACAGAAGACCTTTCCACAACAGTCCTCAGACCACAGGGCCACCTGACTTTATCTGTAAAACCACACACACTTTTTCTTTATCACAGTTGTAGACAGAATACGTTGTCCTCCACTGTAGGAACATTTTCTTCTATCTTTCACTTACAAATCACTTCACATTTTACCAGCATCACCATTAAGGTGCTTCCCTGAGCAGGCTGAAGTGTGTTGGTCATTGGATGGGTTCACAATAATCCAAGTTCCTGCCAAAGCCAACAAGGGCTTACACTGTGACCATGGCAGGTTTATCTAGTGGATAAAGGGCTCCATGTCTCTGTGCTCAGCTATGAAGAGGTTATTTGAGCCAGGATCCTATTCAGGAGCTAAGGGAGCTATGTCTACTTTTCTGTGGGGAGGCAGAAAGCGAAACATCTGAACCTGCAATTCTAGGGCTGATTTTTAACAACTCCCATTCCAGACATAGGACTTGCTGGAAGTAGAAAGACAGAAGTAAAGTCAACATTGGCAGATCAAAATCTGTTCTGTTTGATGAACAAACATAAGTAAGGCATTTGCAGAAAGAAATTAGAACCTAAGGATAACATTAGCCATTGGAAAAAAGAAATCCTTTATCTGTCCTGATAGTCACCTTAACTCACTGACAGTATTGGTACTACATGTTGGCAAAGTCTTTACAGTTGTTTAATTCTCTCGGAGCTTAGGGGCCACAGTTTTTTAGGGAAGCCTGAACCCATACTCGATTTGAAATTCACCCTATTTGCCTTCAGCTGACCCAACTTACTGAAAAAAAACCCAAACTTAACTTTAAAAATACTAAGACTAAGCACTGAGATAAAACTTGTTTGTGACATGTCCTTTCCTTCCAGAACTTTTTACCATTTTCCTTTCTTTTTTTTTTTTGTTGATTTTAGAGCTTGTAAATCAGTAGGATAGAAAACATCTGTGTCTGAATAACATGGAAAGGCAGATACATGAGACCACTATTATCTCCTTTGGGACAGAACAAGCAATGAGGCTATCACGAGATGCAATTCCATCCACTAGATAAGGGATGAAAAAATGGGCATCCAAAGCCTGAAGTCAATCTGCAAAAGAATGCAATTTCCACTTTCTAAAATCTGTAGTCATAATGCAATAAAAAGACCAATTGAATAAGGGCATTCTCTAAATGCTACTGCTCTGATGATGAGCTGCCTGTTGTGTACAAAGTCTATTTAGACAACAGTGCTGTTACATGATGTAGCTGTTATGCTGCAGAATTTCAAACCCAGTAAGGCAGAGAAGGTAGTTCAAGTTCATATATTCACAGATTCATAGATAATGCTGATAACCTATTCTGATTTCTGCGCGAGAGCAACTCACTTCACTAGGGAAATTAAAAAGAGCAGCTGAGAATCGAGGTCTACATTATCATTCTACGAGCACTAACAAGGACATGTAAGTATGATATCACTATGTCTTAATGTAGCTATGTATCAGCTGGGTGTCAGCTTCACTAAAGCACACAGGAGGTTTATTTTCTAATGATGCCATTGATTTTTTGTAGTAATGCCAGTAGCAGTAGTTGTAAAAGGACAGAAGGTCTCATATTTGACCAGGGTCAGAGTAGGCCAGACAAAAAACAACACAGAAGTCAAACCCTCACCTGAAAGAGTTTTTAGATTAATAAAAGCAGAGTAAGAGGAATGCAATATGAATGCAAGCCAGTTATCAGCTGAATCAGTGCAGATTCACTTTGCAGAAGGGCAGAAGCAGGAGGTGACAAGGACCAGCCAAATCTGGCTGGTGTGATGGGTGCTCCACAGCTGGGGAGCGCTACCACACATCTGCCATTGCCCACATGTGAATTCAGCTCAGCTCCACTGTGGTAGGCACAGGAACAAACAGGCTTCTTGCTTTCAGCAAGAGTTAGGGAAGCGGCATGAACTCTACAGGGTCTTGAATAAACCCTTATCTGAGCGAAACAGAGCACCCCCAGCTTCTGTGCTCAGCAGTGTCAAACAACTGGAATAAATTACTATCGCACTGCTTTGCACAGAAGAGGAAAGGATCGTAACGTTTATGACTCTAAGGATTTTTAGATTAAAAATTAAATTATACAATAAGCAGAAAATATTAAAAGTACACATGGGGCCCATCTGCTTGGAGAGTAGGTGGATGTCTGACCTCCATAAGGTTTTGGTGATAAAGCTGATATACTACAATTACCATTGATCTCACTGTCACTGTGTTATTAAAGAGCTGAAATGCAGTAATCATGTTACAGCAGCTAGGAAGCAAAGTGACATCTCGTGTATAAGGAGTTTTCAGAATATACTTGATCATACACTTGGCTCATAATAAATAATATTCTCTGTGTCTCACACTTGGTTTTATTAAATTGAGCAAGAAAAATACTGAGATGCTTGGACAGGTGTGAGTGAGCAATGACTGATCTGGTGACCTTCACCATGTACCTGGGAAAGATATATCTAAACAAAAGTGAAAAAAAAGTCACAATGTCTACTGGAGGATTCTAACTTAGGTAGGTATGTGAAATTCCACATCATTTTGGTGCCTTAAGGTTTAGCTTTTATATTTTTCAGATTCTGTACTCCATTAGTATTATTAGTATATCAGTAGTATTATTAGTACATTTCTGAGCTCTGTATAGAATGCTAGTTAGCTTTCTTCACATTTTGGTCAGACTAAACAATCCTTCTAGGCCTGAGAACCAAGGCCACCATCACAGCCTCAGGCCTGGAAGTATAAACAAAAGTACATTCAGGGTGAGAAGCAAACCAGGGAAATGTGACTTGATTACCTGAAGCTATAATTGGGTAATGAACCTATGATATGCAAATAGAACAAACTTATATCTGTCTGAGAAAACTTGTGATGGTTGTCCATCTTGGGTGTAGCCTCTGCTAGGCTTTTTCATTGCCCAAGGTGTATCCTTTGAAGGCCTTTTAATAAATATCTACTTTATTCTCTATCTAGCCTCAGTTCTAGGTATCCAGTCCAAGGCATCAATTGCTTCTTTGGCTTGACAGCATGAGGCCCAGGGATTCATTTTTGTTCTCTGCATGAGATCTCACACCTCTTCTGTCTTCCATGCCAAGGCCTCCTAGCTGCAAAGTGTTGACAACTGGCCAGTTGCAAAAGATCTCAGTGTCCTCTGAGAGGCACTTTTTGGACATTAGAACACACCCAGGATGCATGTGCATGATGACCATATGATGCTATGGTCATCCCATATCATCAAGCTCATGGGAGTTAAACCTTTGCTAGTGCTTCATAGTGAGTTACTGACTCTTGCTAGAGGTTGCCCCATACAGCTTGCCATCAGTGAGTCCTGCTCCCTTCTGCTCCTTATCTCCATCCTGGGAGTCACCTCACCTCTGCAGAGTGCTCCCCCTCACCATCAGCTCTTTCTGCCCACATTAGCACCACCCATACTCAGCCTTGAATCTCCTTCTCCATCACAGACCCCCTGCATCCTGTGGCAAGCAAGGAAAGGTATTTGAAGGGTAGCAGAGCACATCATGGTTTGTCACCTTGCTCTATAACGAAGCCCACATTTATCCGGAGCCTAAGAGAAGGGCTTCTCATTATTAGGACAGAGCTACTTCTACACAGAGAACCAGCAGAAGATATGAAGATATATTTTAGTCTCATCCTTAAAGTACTCCAGTTATCACCACAATCTTTGTAAGCCAAAAACCTGTAATAATCACATTGTTGAAATTAATGTCTGTTCTTACATCCAACTCCCTTTCACAGATCAGCTTGAAAGGTGCTAGCCTCCAATCTGGGTTTTCTGATTAGAGATTTTTACTGCTGTAGAGTGAGTGATAAATTATGTTTAAAGTGTCGTTAACTACTTCTTCTAACAATGATAGATGACAATACTTAATAGTTACAAGGAGGAAAAAAAAAGCTAAGCAAAACCCTGCTTTGATCCCAACTAATTAAAATATAGGAGCTTGCCTTTCCATCACAGCACATTTCTGGGAGGATTCAGAGCTAAGTTGTGGGCATATGTGCTGCAGTGTTTCTACAGCCAGCTTTGCCTCAAAGTTACACAGCATTCTAAACAAATCAAAATTATTTTTCCATCCACTTTCCACTTACCATATATATAACCCCACTACCTGCTCATAGTGACAGAATAAACATTTTCACAAATGTTTCTCGATGTCCCTGGTGTTTCATGCATTAAAGATGCTACAAAAATATCCTGCTTCTATTAATTTATTCTTAAATTTGCACCTTCATTCATTTCTCATCTGTTCATCTCTACTATGTCATGCATTTCTCCTTCTGAGGCTGAATTGTTCTTGTCATCCCTACTAAAGTAATTTGCTTCTCCCTGGCAGAGGTGAGGGAATAAGTTGGAGTATGCAATGAGAAGACAGAGACTACTAGTTAAAACAATTATTAATATATTTTCACTATTTTATATAATGCACAGTACTTATATAATGCATATAATGAACAATATAAAAGGATGCATCAGACATCCCTTTGTAAGGAAGAAGGTAAGAATGTCAGACCCTAAAATCCATAAAAGAGATGGCTCAGGGGTTTTTGTCCAATTTTCCAGGCCTCTTTATCTATGGTAACTTACTCCCAAACTCTGCTCATATCTCAAAATGTGAATACAATCATACTGAGAGGAAAAAAAAAAAAATTACAAAAAAATAGTATGTGAGACTAATATTCCACGTCTCACTAGAATGGAGTTGCTAGAGAAATATTTCATTTTCATTAGACCAGGCTTTTTATGATTAGAGAACTAATCTGTACAGTTTTACCTGGCATTGAGATACTGAACTTTATTCCACTCACAGAGTTAAGGGTCAAAACTGAAGGGAAGTTCTTAGCTCTATTCATTCCCTTCTAGGGGCTGTTAGCTGAACTTGGTGTTTGCATGAGCACATCTACAATAAATGTGCTCCTGAAGAATGCAGAGTAATTACAAGCAAAACACAAACCATAGGAAGAAGATTGAACATCTACACTTAAATAGAATTCTGATATCAACCAAGTAAAGAAAAGTTCTCGCAAGACTGTATAGGAGCTCTGGGGAAAAAACAAAATTAATTGCCATGTCTCAGTTAAGGAATAGTTAACAGAGAACAAGGGTTTTGCTGTCATGCTAAAAAAAAAAAATGCCAATAGATGGCTTCTGTCAAATTAAGTTAAAATAAGACCTAAAACAACTTGTTCAGTAGTTAACTTGATCCTTTAGCAAGACCATTTAGCAAGAACTAAACCCTAATACATAATAGATCCCTTCCTGAGAATTTTGCCATTAACTTCAAGTAGGGAGAAAGCTTGTTCTCCTCCACTATTTTGTTCAAACTAACTTTCCTTTGGCTTTCCTGGCTTCACCTTGGTTTAGCCAAGCTCATTCCTGCCCACTTTTGCTACCACTGTGGCCACAAAGCCCCCTGACCTGGTGCTCTACTGTATCTTTGTAACTCTCTTTTTCTGCTGCCTGCCTGGTTCCCATAAAGCTGTGGCCATCACCATGTTTTACCAGTCCTTTCTACACTCTGAGCTGCCAACACGATGCTTCACTGAGGAAAGCAGAAAATTCACATGACACTGTAGAACGACTCAGCCAGCATGCTTTCTTCGACTACCTGCAGCAGCTGGATGCTGAAAGGGACCCAAAGAAACATGCTGAAAATGCAGACCTGCAAGTCACATTAGATGTGGGATATAATGGAGCATCATGGCTTAGGGGCTCATAAATAACTGCTATACCTCCTTCACCACTACATTTTGGTTCCACAGCCCAGAAGTCTATTAAAGATAAGTAATTATTACCACACCTCCCCAGGAAGCATTCCCCACAAAATGGCCCTCAGACAGATTAATGCTTCCTTTTTCTACAATAAAGTCTTGATTTTGAGATTTTTTTCATACGATTAAGGAGCACTGTAAAACATTTTTATTATCTTTTTGTTCAGACTGAGAGACAATTATTGTGCTGTTTGTATATGCAGCAACCTATTCAAGTATTAGTCATTTTCCTTGTTATTAGCTTCTGCTTTAAATTGCTTGATAAAAAATTATGGCCACATTTGTGATCCCACAGTGTTTGTTTTCTTTTTTTATGGCATGGCAACACAAATGAAAAGAGACAGCTAATGGCCTGGGGAGGAAGACATGTGGTCTCAACAGGAAGGCTGCAATGACAGGTATGAACACTCATTAAAGAGGTAGGGTGAGAGCACATCGATTTTCCAAAGAAAAATACTTTTTTATCCTTCCAAGGATATCTTCCTGTAATTATCTGGTGCTGTGTTCATTCGATACGTGTTAATTGGAACAAGTTTTTATTTGCACAGGTGGCAGCTCAAGCTATCCTCTCACACTGTAACAGCACCAAGTTTCACAAAACAGAGAATATGCAGCACAGCTTCTGCCCTTCACAGGACCACAACTTTATGTATCAACAGCCAGAGGTGTCCAAGTGGCTGACAAGACTGTCACCAGGGTCCCAAATTGCTAAGGACATATTTGTGAACACAACCAGGATTTTGTCTATTCTAGTAAATGAGGGGGGCCAGGGACCATTCTCCAGCCTGGAGGCCAACTGGAATAGCACAACTTAACCCTTTTGGCTAAACTCTTATCTTCAGAAACAGAGTGAGTGCATTCAGGCTTTTCACTGGGAACTGTCCCTGGCTTGTGGTGTCTCCCCAGACCTACCAGAGCATATTATTGGAAAGCAGTACTTGCAGCAGGTCAAGGCTCTGCTAGGACTGGGCTAACAGCTAAACAGCAAACACAACCCTTGCATGTGCCCACAGCCTGACACAGCTTAGTTTACAGGTTATAGGCATAACCATGGAAACTCCTCTGAATAATTGTGCAGAAGAGGCTCATGGATTAAAAATAAACCTGGCGCTAAAGATTTGCAATGTGAAGCTCACTTACAGAGATTTGTAAGAATTTGATGGATTGTAGCTGTAAAGTGCTGCTGACACTGTGAAAATTAATTATATCTGTATTATCCTATCATCAAAACAGTTTTTAGAAATTATAGGTCCTCTTATGTACTGGATTAGAGAACCTAATTGCTTAATAGTGACCTTTAAGAAATTAAGATGTCTCTCAAGGAATAGTAAACAGCAGTGGCCTAACTTTTACACCATCCTCCAGAGATAAGGAGTGAACAGCCTCACAGATAGGACATCAACACGCTGTAGTGTCCAGATATCTGCTTAGACAGCATAAGCTTTTCCAAAACACTGTGTCCATAGCCTCTGCACGGATCAGCTATGCCCTCCCATCCTCCCACTGATCCTGCCAGTATGGCCAGGGGGTTTATAATGACAGACTAACCTGAACTTGTGTATGCCAGGAGTCACAGCACTGCCCTGCTTCAAAGCCTGCAGTCAGAGCTCAGCTGGAGTAAATCTTTACACATACAGGTGCCTTTGCTGCAGATTTCTAGTGATGGAGAGTAGCTATGCACTCAGGTGCCAGCCTTGATACACTGCATCTGATAACTAATCACAGATTGCTCAGATCCTTTCTTCAGCCACCCATTAGTTCAACATGCTGTACCCAAGCATGCGATTTCTTTCTTAGCAATGCTTGGAAAACTGTAAATCTAGCCAGATCAATTGAATGACAGGTTTATTTGCTGATTTCTGTTGATTTTTCTCTCTAATCAGTATTATCTCTGTGGGTACCCTAAGTACTTAACTTCACACACAGTATTTATGCAATTAGATGCACAGTTTTGCCTTTTGATTTTAAGCATACATATAAACTGATATTCTCATTCAAAAATAGTTATATAGGCACAAATAATCTCCTTTTAGTGTGAAAAGCCCACTATTAACAAGTTTGCTTATGCTTACATCTGTAAGCTAACTGATGAATAATTAGTCATGCTTCATACTAAGGCATGTTTTTCTCAAAGTTCCTTTAAACCCCATTTTTGGATCTTTGAACCTCCTTCCAGTTAGACAATTTTTTGTTTTAATAGCAACATCAGAACTATATTAATTCCATAAGCAAGACTGGCAGCCAACATCACAGTGCCTCAGAATAATTCAGAGAGGAGTATAGACTAACCTAAAAGTAGGTTCTACACTGAATTCAGATCAGGCTACTTAGGGATATATCCTGCTGGGTCTTGAAAGCCTGCAAGAACATCCTATATTCTTTAAACTGTTTCCATGGGGAAATGACTTCTTTTTCTGTCAGTACCTCCCCATTCTCTGTCACACTTCCACTGCACCACTACAAAAGTAGGATAGGATGGGACAGGACAGGACAGGACAGGACAGGACAACAACCATCATCTAGTTCAGCTATCTGACCAATTCAGGGTTGACCAAAAGTTAAAGCATGTTGTTAAGGGCATTATCCAATGCTTCCTAAACATGGCTAGTCATGGGGAATCAACAACTTCTCTAGGAAGCCTGTTCCAGAGTTTGATCACTCTGTTGGCAAATTAATGCTTCCTTCCTAATGTTCAGTGTCAGCCTCCCCTGGCACAGCTTTGAACCATTCCCACATGTCCTGTCTGTGGATATCAGGAAGAAGATGAGCAGCAAAAAAACTAAGACCACCTCCTCATCTCCTCAGGCCAGGGAGCTGCTGTTAGGTCTCCCTAAAGCTCTCACTGCTCCAGACTGAACAAGCCCAGCTCTCCAGCCTCTCTTCACAGATCAGGTACTCCATCCATCACCACATTGGTGGCCCCCCTTAACTCACTTCAGTTTGCTGAAGATTTTCTTCATTAGAGGGGACAAAACAGGACCCACTATTCTAGATGTGGTCTAGCAAATGACAAGTAGAAGATAAATAAACCATTCCCCGTGTGCTCTGGCTCTGACCCTGTTCCTACAGCCCAGTGTACTTGTGCCCTCTCTGCCTACCAGTCTCCCTGTGGTTCTGTGCTCAGCTTTACCACCAGCAGGAACCACAGGGACTGTCCTGCAGAGCTGCTCCCAGGCAGGCAGTGCCTGCCCTCTGGTATTGGAGGGGCTCATCCTTCCTAGCAGCAGCAGTTGGCAGTTCACAAGAAGAGGTTCAGGAGGTTCATGTCAGCCCATATTTCTAGGCCTCTGAGTAGGAAACCTGCCTGAAAACGTAACTGTTTGCCTCCATTTGTTTGTTACCATCCATAAAGCTGATCAGATATTGTCTGCCTTCTCTCCCAGAACACTGACAGTGTATTGGGTCTGTGTGCCAAGGGTCTGGCAGTGACAGAGCTACAGGATTGGCTTCTGTGTGGAGCTGCTAGAAATTTCCCCCATGTCCAGCTGAGCTAATGCCAGCAGGCTCCATGATGAGCCACTCCTGGACAGGGCAGAAAAAACCACTGCACAACAGCAGCTGGAAGAGAGGAGTGAGAACATGTGAGAGGAATACCTTGAAGACCCCACGGTCAGTGCAGAAGGAGGGGCAGGAGGTGCTCCAGGCACCAGAGCAGAGATTCCCCTGCAGCCCCTGGTGCAGCCCATGGTGAGGCAGCTGTGCCCCTGCAGCCCAAGGAGGGCCACATTGAACACAACTCATTAATTACAGAGCCTGATGACCCAGACAGTGACCCAATCTTATAGCACACCCCACCAGCCTGTAATATCCCAACCTGGATAGCTGGGAGGAAGGTATCACAAACAATGTCAAAAGCCTTGCTAAACTCAAGGTAGGTATCATACCTCTCTCTTTAAGCTTTTATTCTTTAAAGAAACAAAACATTCCCTTCAGCCACTGCATGTTTAGCATCCCATATTCCTTTCAGAGTTCTTGCTCTGAGATTAGATTTCCCCCTCAGCCTGTAGCCATGTCATTATTTGATCCTCAGTATAACCTTAATAACTTTATCATGGGCTGTGTTTAAAATGTGCATTGCTGGCTGGAACCCAATTCATTGAAATTTCAAGACCGCTGTGTTTCCACGACCTGCTCCTATATTCTTCCTAGCATGTTATGTAGCATTTATTATGGAGCTGCCAATCAGACACAGAAATGGATGTTTTCACCTTTTTGTCACTGCTATTATCTGCTCTGGATAATACATAGATACAAGAATCACCAGGAGCTACAGTTTAATGAGGTTTTGCTTTAGTTTATCCAGAAGCACATCAGATGCCACCCAGCAGCACCACTGAACATGGTTCAACACAGACTGGAGAGTTTCTACTAAATATGTAGTTAATTTGTTCTGCTTACAGCCTCTCTGTTGGCAGTAGAACCTATTCATATTTTTCTGCCTTGTGGTCTACCTAAAAGCTGTGGTCTGTGTGATCTTACTTCTTCACTTCACTTCACTTACTTACTTCTCACTTACTTCTCTCCTACTCCTACAGTTTTGTCCAGTTTGCTTTGTTCACAGTGAAACCAGAAGAGAAGACATTTTCCTTGAGTGTAAAAAAAACAGAGATATTGTCTTAAAGAAATATTTATAGGCAGCATGTTATAGACAACTCCTATCTTTTCTTTCTCATTTCCAATTTAACTGTATGATTTATATATATATATATGTACTGTTGGCACTGACTAATGATAGCAGTAGCTTTTTCATCCCAAACAAAATTTCCAGGGAAACCTGTCATGCTAAAACAGAATTCATCACCCTCCATACTTGGAGCTTAGGTCAAGAAGTGTCACTTAATAATCTTTTACATCAACTCAAATAAGAAAGTCAAGAAAAATGTAATTTCAAGAGCAGAATCTGCACTTGTTCATCTGGATCACATTTATAATGCACAAGGAAAAAAAAGTTTCCCATTTCATTTCCCATGAATGTCTTTATCTTCAGCTTTATGAGTTTTCTGATGGTTCTGGTTTACTCTGGGTGGTGTGGGCTGACGCTGGCTGTGCCTAAGTTACCCACCAATGTTCACACTGGCAGTGTTTCTCTTCCTAAGTCACCACTGCACATGGTGGAGTCCTGCTGCCCTGGAGATGGCTGAACACCTGCCTGCCCATGAGAAGTGGTGAATGAATTCCTTGTTTTGCTCTGCCTGCTTGTGAGGCTTTTGCTTTACATGTTAAATGGTCTTTATCCCAGCCCATGAGTTTTCATACTTTTACCTTTCCAGGTCTCTCCCCCATCCTACCAGCGGGGAATGAGCAAGTGGCTGGATGGGGGTTAGCTGCCTGGCAGGGTTAAACCATGACACTTCTGTGGTTTCAATTCTATATTCCATTCTAGTTTTTTTTCTGAAAATCCCACCAAGAACGTTTGTGTCTGGATCAAAATAATGAATTTTTACATTCCCCCTATGACACCTCTGGGGCAGAGGAAGAGCTCCTTTCCCTCTCAACAAAATAAGATAAAACCAGAGCACAGAACAGTTTCCAATTCAAAGATATCTCTGAACTTTCTCCATTTTCACATAAGATGCCCAAGTATATGGCTTTACTAATTTAATTCCCATTTGCTTTACTGTAATATACCCTTTGTAAATGTTAGAAGTCCATCTGCTTGTTTTTCCATCAGAGCCTTGGCATAGTTCCAGCTGCAGATGTGGGAGCTCTGGTGCAAAATGAGCAACAGTTTAAACAGTCTCATTTCCAGACCAAATGTGAAAGCTTTTTCCCTTAAAGGAAAAAATATATATCATAAATCAGTATTTTGTTAACAGGTCCATAAATAAGAGCACTAAACAGGGCAGGCCCATCAGAAATGGACCAAGACCATGAATCTGGGAGCCTTCTTAGAGGGATCTCCTGCTCTCAGTAACTTACAGAATCCCATTTCTTCACCTGTAATTTCAGAGATATTTTGATGAGGAGAAAAGTAAGACTGAACTTCAGATGTGAAGGATGACCCAAACAGTGTGTGCTCATAAGGGATAGTTTTGCCACATGAAAAAGCCAACTTCACAACCCCAAACTCATTCTGTGGAGGGGTAAAATCCCATTTTACTGGAATCAAATCATTAATAGATCATTTCAGAGAAGGATAATGTAATTTACAGGACTGTAATACGTGTACATACTCAAACTCCTCGTAAAATCAAGCAACTTGATTTTTTTTTGTAGTTGTGCTTTGGAAACCACCAATGCTGGTGGAAGGAAGGATCCATGCTGCACAAGATGCTGGTCACAGCTCTGATTTTTTCTGATTTTTTTAATTTAGGTGAAACTCCATCAACATAAAGCCTCTTCCCTCAGCCACCTGGGATGTCATGAAGATGCAGCTGGCAATCCAGGTCTGAGCTGCATTCCTCAGGTGCTGGTCTCCTTTAAGATGGCATGAACCAGGAAATAACTCTTGCAATCAGTAAAGTTTCACTGATACAAACTTTAGTCACAAGAACCCCAGAATACAGACAGGACTATTCAGCCATAATTACATCCACAAAAGCCCCCAGCCTCACCACACCTGCCCTTTCTGACAGGAGCATGTTTGCATTTCCATCTCTCTCCCATCTCTGCCAAGCAAGCCATACAAATGCAAAAAGCCTTTGAGGGTGAATGCAGGGTCCTGTGTTGAGCTCTCTCTGCAAAAACCATGGCACAGGGCAGCAGAAGAGGAACAAAATAAATTGCATGGGGAGAAGACAGCAGTTTCATGGGGAGAGCACAGTACCTCTGTGATGTTCTGGTGCAATAAAGCTCCTGGACAGGAACAGGAACAGAAGAGCATTGACCTGCCCTAGGGACAGACTCTTCACTGCTCCAGTAGTGCTCACGTGGCTGAGAAAAAGCTGGGAAAAGTGCCATGCACTCCAAAATGGTGTACTAATCAAGAACACTGTGTAAAGCAGTCTAGGAAATGTTAAGCAAAGCAATTTCATCTCGACTTTAACCCTTCCCTCCACTCAGTATTTACAGTCCTCACTTTTTCTGTGTTGTGTGTTGGTTTCATGTCTCCAGCTGTTACTCCAGGCTTTGTGAAAGCCTGCTTTCCCCCTGAGCTCTTCTTACAGCACTTTTTCAGAATAGCAGCTAAAGCTTCTTCTTGGTGTGCACCTCAGAAGAGATATTTTCCAAGACAGTTTTTAAGATCATTCTGGTCTTTCACACCTACCTCTACCTCCTCCATCTCTCATTCTTCTGGAAAGCCCCAACCCCACTGCCAGCTGTCTAAAGGCTCAGCCATGTTCATAAGGCCAGTCTCAAAGGACCATCTCTGATACACAGCTTTCTCAGAAAACCCCACCTGTCCTTCTCTATTCAACCTAGACTAGTTAAAAGTAAAATCTCTGTACTACCCCTCCCAAAGAGTATCTATCCCCTTCTATATGGAAAGCACTCAGCTCCTCCACAGCAGACTGACCCAAAAGTGCCCTTTCCAGAGATATCAGATGTTTCAGCTCCATCAGATGTCTTTATTGGCCACTGAGGATCTTATACACCTTCAACATGGTGCATTTTTTACATTTTTATGACCTCTTATAAATAAGACAGTGGTCATTTTCTATTGTTTTAGAATGGCTTCCTGTCTGATAAAGATCAGGGACCAAACTGGGCTGCATAACTTGCAGCTTCTAGAGAATCACTGGAGTGACAGGGGAGGAATACCTGAGGCAGAGACTGCCTGGGCTCTGCCTCGAATAAAAAGTGGTCTTTAATTCTGGCAGCATACACAAGCATCACTTTTCAAATACAAAATTCCTCCCACTCAATACTGAAAATTGGACAAAGGCCAGCAGTGTTAAACAGGAGACAGCACTTGTTCTTCCCTCAAAGATGGTCTGATTTGGAAGAAGTGGAGTACAGTCCTGATAAATCTCCCTTAGTTCTGGAGATGCAATATGTCAGCAGGGAGAGAGGGAGCAGGCAGGAGAAACAGCACCTAAAAGAGCCACTAGATATTGTGGTCAGGATCATGCAGCTGAAGATCAGACAGTCAATCTGGAAATAGCAATAAAGGAAAGCAAGGGAGCACAGTGAGAGGCTATGGGCTATTAGAGTTAATAGAAAGAAGTCTTTTGACAGAGCAGGGGGACTCCTACTAACTGCAGATTAAAGCCCACCTTTCTGCTCTGAAGAGATGAAGCTGGTTAACTTGATGTACATTCCAGCTGTAACATGCACAAGCACAGGAGACAGACTGCATGCCAGGCAGAGAGTTTGACTAGGCAGCAATATATATTTTTTTTTCTTTCCTTACTGAAATATTGCTGGAAAACCTTATTATAAATACATCCATGCAGAAAAAAGAATATATTTTCATATCTGCTGCATTAGTGATACTTTTTCCTTGAAGAAAATCCTTACCTACTAAGAAATAGTTAACAAGAGCAAGGGGAAAAGGTGTGCTTCTGGTTTTGTATTTGACACATGCTAAAACTGCAAGACAACAGAGAGCTGAGTTGAAAGTCAGATGTGTTCTGAGCACATTCTGGAGTCTAAAGTGAAGAGGAATAGAGGCTAGCATAGAAAACAAGTGGGGTTTCTCAGAGGTAAAGGTGAAAGGCAGGAAGTAACCTGGTGGAGAAGTTTGAGATCAGCTTTGCTGACAAAGCTTTCCCATGAAAAAGATCAGACACAGAGGTCTGGATGAACCCTATAGATGTCAAAAGGGGAAAAAAGAAAGACATGGCATCTAGTCAACAGTATGAATAATCTTCAGGCACAAACTCCTCTCACATGAGGCTTCCTTGAGGATTATGTTTCATTTGGGTCCCTTTCTTTCAATATTCTCCCTCAGAATATTCTGTGATTTTCCCTCCAAAATGCAGTGCTACCCAAGCAGATGATGAAAAAAGTAGATAGAACCTGGAGGACCCAATGTGTTCTGCTTTTCCAGACATGCACATCTCCCACTGAGCCCCAGGTCAGACTGCATCTTCCTCCTTTGGATTGTCATTTCACTATTTCATCATCACTTTCCCCTCCATTTTCCCTTACTCACAGCCTGGAAAAGTACCATTTTACCCCATATTTTCTTACATGTTGATATAATCACATTGCTCACTTTTTTCCTTCTTCATCCCTTCAGAGGTTTCCAGAACATTTCTGCCAGACACTCCTGGGCTGCCTTGTGAAATGACCTTCATTTCCAGACTGCCAAAGGGAAACAGTGGTTCTGTGACTGCAGAATACACTGCAAAACAGAAAAGTTCATTTAGCCCCATTTAGAAAAGTCAGAAAAGTAGAGCACAAGCCTCTCCTTAGGTCTGCAACAGCCCCTGGGATTTTATGATCCACTGAAAATGAAAACAAACCCTTTTGTTTGGAATATGGGATTTATGGTCTTTCCCTGCTTACCTCAGGGGAAGTTTGTGTCAGAATACAAATCTGAGCCCATCTTTCCCTGAAACCCATCTCTCCCTGGACCAATCTCCTTTAATGACTTATCCAAGGAAGAATTTTTCATGTACATGGCTGTTGATTCCCCTGCATTACCTCGGTTCTGCCAGATAAAAGATGAAACATTTAAAAGCAGGCAGGGCAATAATTTAGACATGACTGGGATTTATTTTAAAACAGAACTACCTCTTTGTTAAACATTGCTTTGAAATCCTCAGTCCTTTTTTATTATTATTTTTTTAATATAAATTTTACCTTATCATATACTTTATCATATGCACTTTTAACAACTAGAAAATGCTGCGGTTTTTAGCATATATTATTTAGGTAACATGAGATGGCTTTGTTTTAACCAAGCACCCACTCAGACTATTACAAGAAACACCAGGTTTCAGATAAATCAAATTTAAAATAGGCAAACTAAAAAAAAAAAAAAATCCAACAAAAATATTCTTATTTTCCCCTGTATTATTCAGGATATAATTCAATAAAATCTGAACAAAATCAAAATGTGATAACTAGGGTGATGCAACACTTTTGTAACAACTGAGCATACACTAGCTCTACTTAAACACAAACATTTTTCTGCTGGAAAACTCCATTTTTTAGGGCAGTTAAAATCTTCTAGTCTTTCATTCAGAATAAATGTTAGGGACCATATCACAGCAAATGCCTGAATAAATAAGCACAACTAGCACTAAAATACAAATATTATTCAGTCTAATTTCCTTTGATTTTGACATAACAAATTTTGAAAGTTACAAAGTAGATCACAGTTGTGTGTCACCTGATTGCATCTAATATAAATCTAGATAAAAGGTTGTATCATTTTTAATATATCAGCTTACTTAGAATGCTTTTTGGCTGCTGACACATCAGCTAGATTGCAATGATCAATAAAAGCAAAGAAAATGCTGAGATATTAGAATCTTTATAATTCCCCTAGTCAATTTTTCACACAGTACTTAGTACCCAAGTTTTATGTCTAAACTTGCCCAACTAAAGTTGCAATTCATATGATAATGAAATGTCAAATAAGTCTTGAGCTAGAGATCTAGATATTTAAAGTATCTGATTTCATTAGGAAGCCACTTCTTAAAGATACAAGGAATGATCAGATGTTCTACTCATCTTCTGACAGCATTCAAATAGAAGTGTATTTGTTTAACCAGAATTTAGCTTCCTTCTCATAAATCACTCTCCAAGAGCACTAACATCTCATTACCGATTTACACTTACACATTATATTATCCTGTAATGAAGATGAAGCCTATTAGAACAGACAGTTCACCGTGAGTTCAGGCGCTGAAGAAAAACAGTGATGGATTGCCTGGAAGGAGGGAAAAAAAAGACTGGTTTGCAGATGTTAGGCTTGTTGATTTGGCATCCTGCAAGACCTAGGAAAATTTGTATCAGACAAATTCTCTAATACACCTCTGGTTTTAGCCTGGAACTTGCCAGGAATGCAAACTGTGTTAGAACTGTCACATGTTGTCAGAGGAAAAATTGGCCTTTTTGTACATCAGAGTGGTAAATCAAATCAAAAAGACACATCTTTACACCACTTGATACATGAAACACCCCAACAAATTTTATTTAATTATAATTATTTTAGACACTGGAAGTTTAAAAAAAAAAAAAAAAAAGGAAAAAAAGGATGAGGTAGTTTTGTTCAAAATAAGAAAAGTGCTGGTACAGCATGAAACCCCACAATACTCTGGTTACCAGCACAGAATGCATAAAGCATCTCACAATAACTATGCAGCAACAATGAGAGTTTAGCATCATGACAATTACTGCAACAGAAATGTAAGTTCAATGACAACATCAACAATGTAGAGAACAACTGACATATCCAGGGAATTGTAACCAGACACTTGGAACTTACAGGAGTAAGTTCCAAGTGATATGAGATATGGTTTCAATCCAAAGAAGATGAAACTATAGGAAAAGGAAAGTTTCATAAGCATGATGATGTAGGAACCTGTTTAGACTATCATCTTACAGCTGGAAATTATAGAAATTACTGAGCTGAGTTTGCTTTGCTCTGCATTGTCACCTGAGGCTGCAGCCAGGGGTGACACTGATGTGTCCTAGATGCAAACACGTTCAGAATATTTCTGACAATTAAATGGACATATGTGGACATGGCCTCACATTTATTATTTTCTCTGGGTGCTCTCCAATACATCTGCCTTTGAATTCCTGCAAGCTGACATCATGGTTATAATCACAGAGTCCTTTTAATGCCAAAGTCCCAAAACATTCCAGAGAAATAGCTGATGAGGCATTATGATGTTTGAGCTTGGGTTCTTTGCTGCAGTTCTGTGTGCTAGTGTCATAACCTGTGATACTGTACTTTTTTTCCTTTTTTTTTTTTTTAATAATCACATCCAAGCAATCACAGAAGGTTATTTGATTCATTACCTACATTCTTCTGAGGAGAAAAATATTCAAAGTAGAGTCCCTAATTTTAGGCAATCACCTTCTGATATGGTAATCAGTCTCTTTGTCAGATGGTGCATTTATAAGTCGTACATGATACATGAGAAAACACATATCCTCTTAAAAAACTGACTGAAGAACACACAAATCCTCCCATATCCAAAAACAAGGGAATTATGCGTAGCATAATGCCTTTCCTTAGGCTAAAATATTTTCATTGCCAACACATAGGTTATGATAGCAATGCTGACCACTAAAATGTCATCTAATTTTAGCATCAGGAAACCAATGTGCATGTTATAAAATGGTCACTCTTCATCTACTGGTTTTTCTTAACAGTCATGACAGAGCAGGAAGGTTTTGCTTTGCCTATCAAAACAGAGTTTGCATTTAGTGAGAAAAGTAATTCTTTCACCTGGAAGGTAATTTGATAACCACTGACTCACAAGAAATAGAAAGATCTGAAGAGTTTAAAATTTCTAAAGTAATTAGGATTCTTTCATTTTGAGAACTTATTCTCTGCCAGAAAACAGAATTGAAACTTCACTCACTTTTCTGCTAATTAGAAATCATCACTGAGCTTTTTACTAATATGATGCTCTTTCTTTTGGATTCTTTGTATATCCATCTTAATTAGCAGTAGTACAGAAAAGCACAGAAACAATTGACACTCCCACTAAGAAATTTTAAGCCCAGCTTGGTGGAAGACAGGCATTTCTCTAGTATATACTTTTCCAGGGAGGATAGATGCAGACATCTGTTCTGGATGTAGGCCTCCTATGATTTCCAGACTTCCTTGCTGCAGAAAAGTGTTTCGCATTACAGAAATTGGCTGACTTTCCATGCTCTATCATCTGCTCCCAACAGGGTTAATACCACAGAGATAGGAAAGAAAAAAGTATTAAAGGAGAAAAAAAAGAAAAAGAAAAAAAAAAAAAAAGCCAGTCTTGATGATTGCACCTTGCTCCAGTTGTGTTTGGATCAAAGGGGATAAACATGCAGGCTGTAACACCATTTGCTCACAGGCAGTGCAAACACTACTGATATGGCACCGTCTGATCTGCAGCATTCCATCTGCCAGCTGCAAGAACGAAAAAGGGAGAGCAATTAAGAATATTAATCAGGGCTTGAAGTGCTGCATGATTCATGATTCACATGAAGAAAGACCAAGATATATCAAAGGATAATGTGTTTACTTAAAATAAAATAGAAGCATGATTTCTTTAGTCCTGCATATTTAATGCAGTACATTTTTTATCCCTGACTGCACTGAACCTTTCTCCAGATCTCTTGCACTCACTTTGAATAGTCAAGCATTTAGCTCGATCTATCTCAGTCTAATTCAAGCTGCTGATTACTGATTATTTAGAAGCACTGACTTAACATTAGAGCATCAGCAGCTAGATTATTTCCCTGGTGATCTTCATTCTGGTATTTAATAATGTCATTTCATCCATTCCAATTAGACTTTTCTACTAACCAAAAAAAAAAAAAAAAAGAAGAGAAGAGGGAAAAATTTCTACTAGACCTGGGTAAATGTACAAAGTATAACAGAATTTAATCCTTTCTGTGAAATTGCTTGGGAATATTAGCAAAACCAATCTACAAGTTTCATAGAGAAAAATATCTTTTCTGTACAGAAGAGGTATTTCTATAAAGAATTTCAGCTTCTGCTGAGGAGCCATGTCCCCATGGATAAGTGAAGAACAACACTGTAAAGATACTTAAAGTGCTTAAAAATGCAGATTGGTGCCCACTGGGATTTCATAAATCCTTAATAGATATGTGCAAGTAGAAACCATTGTTCAAAATCTAAGCAAATAGAACATCTATTCAGAAATCCACCCAAGAAAATGGGTGCCATACTGCCTTCTGTTTGCATGAAAGCCCCAGAAACAAAATCCTTTTCATTGCTGCTCGCCAGGCTATATGGCCTTCTGGCTTAGAGGGGCACTTGGGACACAACAGGCACCACCAAAGCAGGGTTTTTCTGCACACACACCCCTAAGCTGGACAGAAGAAACATCCAGTGCAATCTGTCCTGGCCAGCAGTCTGCCTCCAGATCAGCACCATCCCTTGCACATATCTGGGAATTGGAGGAAATGTTCATCATGGATAACAAACCCAGGACACCGATGGAGGTTAATTGTTGCTCCTCAAAAAGCTGACCTCCAGAGAAAAGCTGCAATATCCACAGCTAGGGAACCAAAAAGTAGCTCAAACTGACTAAAGTGCTTATTGAAGCTATTCAACTTCAAAATTAAGATCATATTCCTGAGTTGAAGCTTCACATAATTTTGATTCCGTCTCTTTCCAGAAATAAACAGGGCTCAAGATTTAAAAGTATCAGGTATTAAAGGAAGTCTCAGTTTGGAGTATAAAAATGACAAAAACTATTTTATGCATTTTTTAAGGTAGGGCTTTTTTGGCTTTTTTCCCCTGGATTTTAGGCCACACAACAGTTTGTACCTGTCAGGACAAATTAAGACAATGATGTATGTAATTTTCACAAAAAAAAAAAAAAAATCCTGGCTTTGAAGTAGGCTAAAAAGAGCCTTTAGGAAGTTAAAGAACCTCAGACAGAGGCCTTTAAAAAGATTAACCTATGAAAAGTGCTCACAAGCTCTGCAGTAGAAGCTTGACAACCCTAGGCTGCCTTTGAAAACCATCCAAACATAGGCTTTAGATGATTTGGAATCATTTAAAGAAGGTCTGCATGCCATCTTTAGCAATAAAATAAGAACCATGGCACTTGATATCTTCTGTCATTAAAAGCTGGAGTATAACATTAAGCAGGTTGAAAGCAGATGGCACACTAAAATTGAATGTGTAGGTGAAAAAAAAAAAAAAGTAGGGCTAGATGGAGAAAAGCACATTGAATTACTACCTTTTGTGAGCAGGCAACATAGCAGTGGGGGAAAAAATACAGAGTACAGTATGCATTTATATGTGCCAGTTTCAAAAATGATCTGAGCTTTTGCAAGAATGCATGAAGTTTAACTTTACAAAATGCAAGGGGCAGGCTGGGTATGATGACTGCCTTATTCAAGTATTGCTGTTAGGAGGGGTTGAGCACCTGGATGGCCTGTTCTTTGCTCAAAGAAGGAAAACCTACATCAAAGCAACGTTTCTCTTTTTTACTGAAAAACACATATAAGGGACAGCTCTTTGGAAAAGTTCAGTAAGGACTGAACAAGTAACAAACTTGATACAAAAAGTCTTCAATGTTGGAGTCTCTGAAAACTTCATTTTAACCTGTCTGGTCACATTTTGTTTGTTGCACTTCCCACCACTGCCTTTCTCATAGCCTCCAATATATGTCTGCATTAACCCCTTCTTCAAGCACAGTAAAAGATCTCAGAAGTTAAATCATTGCATGTTCTCAAAAAGAAGCTGTGTCCAAATAGTTGACATTCATCATCTGCCCATCATCAGTCAGAAAATTCTGTTTCCAGCACCAGCAGTGTCCAGAGTTTAAATGGTTTAAAACCGTAGGACTGAGCACACCAGAGTAAAAATCCTGAGTGCTTATTCAGAAAATGCTCCAAAATAGTGAGGGGGCACCTCTGGGAAATGTCAATACCTGTCCCACAGAGTGGTCCCCTGGGGTTGAAGGGACAGGGCTGAGGGGATAGTTTCTGTTCATGCCACATGGTCCAGAGCAAGCAATCCAGAACCACTTGTACTATCCAAAATGACAAGGAGGCTGTCTGTCATGTAAATTTAGACATCACATTCCCCACTTTGGAAATTCACACATGCTATACCGTACCTTGCACAGTGAAATCTCCATTTCTATATCCAGATATATGCACATGGAGTAACTCAGGCATAACTCTGCAACTGAAAACAAAATACAGCTTAATTGTTGAGCACAGAACGATGGCAACAAACTCCCATTCAGGAATTTAATCTTAGTAGGCCCTATAATTTGAAAGCCTTTATTTTCTTGTTTCCCTACAGCTGTTTTGGGTTTTCCTCTTAAAGAGGTTGCAGACGTACAAGAGGATACAGATCTAACAAGCTTTGATTAGAGGAGAATATCCTGACTTCCCAGCTGCAGACAGGCACCTTAATGTAGTCTGAGATAGAAGGAATTTCTTATGCCACTATCAAGATCTTTTCTGTCAGTAGCTTTCATAGTGCTGTCAGATTAGAGTCCCCCTCATTAACTGTCAGCCTCTATCTGTTTTCCAGTGGAAGAGAGAAGGAAGGAATAATAATCCTCGTATATACTGGATGGCCTGTAGGAGAAAAATGTCACTTAATGACATTTGTACAGCAGATAATACCAGACAAAATAAAGGGCAGGATTTTTTTTTTATTTTTTTTTCCTTTTTTCTTTTTTTTTTTCCTCCAGAACTCCTTGAAGAAATGTTTGTTACTGTTCCCTCTGAAACTGGCTTTGCAGGTGACTTGGAGGTTTTATTTCAGAAATTACTCATAGATCACTGAAGGGATAAAAGAGTCCCTTTTGCAGTCCCAAGCACACTAGAATATCTTCTTTTGCACTTTGTGACTGACAGCAGTTTTCTTTCATCCTCAGGCAATGGACAAATTAAAAGACAGTCCTGGTCCTTGTGTTTTCCCTCCAATCACTGTGCACAGGCTTGCTCTCAGCTGTGTCAGACTTTGCCATTACTGCATCCCAGTTGCTTTTCTCTAGATGGAGAGGAAAAGAATTGTCTAAAGGGTTTTGTCTTTCGGAGGAAGTTTTTCTTTCCTTCAAAAAAATTCTGAGCCCCAGCTGGCAAAATTTGAACTTAGTGTGCCCTTAGCACCCTGGCAGAAGCACAAAATATCCCTGGCCCTTCAGGAACAGGTGTGTCCTCCTTCCAGGTTTTATTTCCACCATGGAAGTCTTATGTTTCTCTGCCTCAAAAAGTAAATAGAAATGCAGAATTAAGATTTAAAGAAAACTAAGAAAAACGAAGTGAACTGAATATCCACAACATCTTTAAAACAGTACACAGCATTCATCATTGAATGTTTCAGTCATCACCTTTTAGGATAGCTGAGAAGGCTTAGAGATTTCCACCTCCCCTCTTCACTCAGCACATGGACACCTCTAATATTCATGAAAAAGACATGCAAAGGCCACAGCCAGCATCATGGCTTTTTAAAATCACCCTCACTGATTCTACCTAGCCTGGCAGTAGAGATAAGAGGACAGCTGGTAAGGATAAGAGCTGCAGCCAAAGTCTCAAGCGAAGTCACTATGCTCCTAAATCAGAGCTTAAGAAGATTCGTGTAAAAGATTCAGGACATAAAGTTAGACAAACTGTCATCTTCAGTGGCAAATTCTATGCTGCATCTTTCTTCATCACTCTAGACAAAAAAGTAACTGGTAATGTGCCTGATATGGTCTGAAAAGGTCTTGCTATTTTGTACATGGAGTCCAATTGTCATACAGGTAGCAGGTTTTTGCTTTGTCTTTATTCAAAAGCTTTGCAAAAACAGAGGTTGCTATATATCTTTACAAGACAGGCCTTAAATGTAAGGTGTTTTTAGCCAACAGTCTCAAGATAACATGAAATGTATTTTTCTCATTGGAAACTTTTCATTTTTCTTTTCTTAGCTTGGGCAGCATTTATTCTTTTTTCCCTCAGTAGTGCTGTCTGAAGGATCTTGTTTATCTTTGTTTTGATTTCTGTGTGAAATATGCCCAAGACATACATGCTCCCAAAGCACAGCAGAAATCACTTGTGTTCATGCAAGAGCGGGGAGAACATGAACCACATCACTGGCCTTTCTTATAACCAACTTCACCCACTTCCTTGGCTTTCATACATGCACACAACCCTAGGCTGTATCATAGAAAGCCTGACTGTGGCTACCTGATGAACTAGGGGGTAAAAACCTGTCATTACACTTTTCAAGGTTGTAGAAAATTTCATTAATTACTAGGAAATGCTTATAGTAAGGGAGTGGAGGCGGGGGGGACAACCCTAAAAAACACAATATCTGGCTTAGATTACATGGGCCAATAGCCTAATGGACCTCAAACTAAGAGGGAAAAAGAGGAAAAAAAGTCACATGGGATGTCTACATTGTAGCTCACTACCTTGCACACCGCCCAGATGTTAATTTGCAGTGTGCTCAAAAAAAGAGAAACAATGGGAAGTCCAACAGACAACAACCGTGGCTAAGCTAGACAAAACTACCACAGTACTTGCTTAAGATACTTTCTAAAGTTGTTGGTTGCATCACACTCCTGGTGTTGGACCAGCCTAAGTACCATGGAGCTGTGAATGCAGGGATTAAAGACTGCCATGGAGATGGTTCATCCACAAAGGACCAAGCTAGCCCACTACGGTGCTTGTTCCTGGACAACAAAGGCAACAGCTGACCTAAGGATTTTGCCACAAGACTGACATGGGATATTTTGTCAACTGAATCAGACATGACCTTGGAGTTAATCCAATACAGAAACAGTTTCATGGTTTTCAGATAGTTCTGTGCAGCTGGTTCTAAACACAGTAATCCCTTTTATAATACTGTTCTAATATATTCCTGCCATGCTTGTACTCCCATATTTCTCTACTGTTGAAAGCAATTGCCCATTAACTGGCAAACAACAAAGCATTACATTCCTTCTCCTAGCAGTCTTTGAAAACAGCCCTGTGCCTTGCTCTGAAACTTATAAATAAAGTTTAATGGGTACCACGAGGGAGCAGCATGGTAACACCACGAGTCAGTTAAGAAGACAAGTTTTCCACTGACAAGACTAGGCCAGTGATGGACAAAAGGCAAACTGGAGCCTTGTGGAACCTGAAGTTCCTCCTGTGAGTTTGTAACAGTTATCTGAGCAACCATTTTTTCCCTTTGGCAGGGAGAATATCATCTATTAATATACCTTTGATGGTGGCAAGACCAGCTCCCAGTAATGCACACAGGGAGGAAGAGGCTCACTTGGGCAGCATTCATTTACTTCAGCATGGGAAAAAATGCTCTGGACCACAAATAGACTCTTAATTGCCATAAATGCAAAGCCAGAAGGGCTGTGAGGGAAAATTCCTTCAATTCCCGCCAATCAAAATACTACAGTGAGTTTGTTATAGAAATAATCAAATTCACTTTTCATGCCCTGAGAAAACAGAACCTTTGACTACTGATCATCTTCTGGAAAATATTCTGGAGACCTTAAATAATCTAAACTACATCAAACTGAGGAAAATTCTGAGAGCACCAAAAGACAGATTTATTTTTCAGAGTAAGTAAGTTTTGGAACCTTTAAATTTAAACAGCATTTTTTCCCCCATAATATTATGTGTAAGATGAACAAATCAGAGGCTCAAGATAAAATAGTATCTTGGAAAACAAGCTCTGTTCTTATTAAGAATCAGCAATTGTGACTATCAAGTTATCTAAATTTAAAAATATGACTGTAAAGATGTGTTACTTTAGCCTTTGAGAAGTCAAAAAAAAAAAGAGGGCTATTGTAGAAATGTTAACAGACAACAGCATCCACAAAAAAAAGAGTGCTGTAAATCAAGTGACACATCATAAATCTACAAAGACAATTTATGAAAACCTTGCTAAAAATCAGCGTGTCATTCCTTCCTTTTCAATGTCACCATTGCCCTGCAAATATAGAACACTTAGAGATAATATTTTCAGCAAGAAAAAAAAAAAATGTGGCCTCAGAATGTTACTAAGAAAAGATGACAGATTGGATAGAATTAGGTTAAGGGGAAAAATAAACTCTGGAGGGCAAAACCCATGCAAGCTTCTAATAAAAACACGCAAATCTCACAAATTGCACTAGGGCTGAGCCCTCACTTCAGAATATCAGTGGTGCTACAGCGGCATGTCTGCTTTTGCATTGGCCCAAATAATAGAATTCTCTCATTTGACACTTTAGTTTAATCCCAGTAAAAGAAAATAGCACAGCCCTTGATTGAACCCACTCTGGGAGTGTGGATTTCAGAGAAACCTAGACTCTGTGCCATATGACTGATGTATTCCTCACTGTGTGCATCCCACCACACTGGTCTCTCCATGCTCAGAGTCCTTTTTAGATCTAAACTTCTACATTGATTTACTTACATTGAAAGAGTTGCAGTGCTCTGGTTCAGTCCTTCTGAACAAACATATAATGAGCAATGTTTTTTCACAAACTTGCTACAACTCCTGTGACCATCTGAAAACTGATTTACAGTATCACAGATTGGGCAACATAACCATGGTAGCTAAAGATAATAAATAATTATTGTTGCCATCTGGACGCTTTGAGAATCATCCTTCTGAAGTTTGCGCTTCAGTTTCTACTGGAATAGAGCTGGTACAAAAGCAAAGAACAACAACAAGAAGTTAAATTTACATTAACAGAAGAATAGTTGCTAATTCGTAATCTACAAGGGGAAGCACTAACATTAGTTTAAATGCAATTTACACAGAAATATTCATGAAATTTTGTAGCTATTTTTCAGCTTGTCAAGCGTATTGATGCAGCAGAATAGTTTCCTGATTATCAGGACTTTTACTTTCAACAGTATACAGCACATCCACCGAGAGCCAGAGGTTGGTTTTGATACCTTTTCCCTACCTCTGCCAATCCAGTTATCCTTAAAGCCGGCAGTGGCAATGTGTGTTTAGTGTATTTCCCTGCATTGCTGCATTGGCTGTGGTTTGCAGGATAGGCTGATAATATCATAGGAAATGTTTAGACCACCTTTAGCACTGTGCTGCTCCCAGGCATGGCAGGGGAGGGCTCAGCTCTGCCCTGATGCGCAGCGCTGAGCAGCAGCCCACTGCTATTAGTCACAAGCTGCAGCACGGGTGAGCAGAGACAAGTGCTAGGGGATGACAGCTTTGGAAGCAGGGAGAGGTGGCCTTTTCTCTCTTTTGCTGTTCTGTGGCTACCCCTGCAGGCAAGGAAGACACAATCTTCCCGAGACAGAGGTGCTTAGGGAGTACACGGCACTGAGACATGAGCAGAGATTCATCCAGTGCTCCTCAGGGCCACAGCAGATGTCTCTGGGGCATCAAGCAAGAGAAGGAGTGAATTAGATTATGTGGGAAGCTGGAGGTCAAGAGATGAGCTATGGGAAGGGACTACGTTACAGTCCCATTTTAAGGAAAATACTGGGTGTGAGTATGACTTTTTATCCCTGCCAGCAGATTTTAAAAACGTCACAAGAGAGGAAAAGAAATGTGTATGGCACACAGGGGATACGTTCTTGTTCCACAAAAACAGCAACCCAGTTTCTGTCACCTCACATTGATTTTATGACCATCAGTGCAGTGTCAATTTACTTAGGAAAACTGATCAAAGACCATAACTTCAGAAAATGTTTTTGTGAAGCAGCCTAATTCCCTGTCATGGCTGTTTATACCATGGGGGTTCACCAAAACAGTGAGTCATCATTAACCCTCCAATTTATTTCAATTACTTGATCAAACTGCAGCATAAATAATCCAATTAATGTATTCTGATTCAAGCAGACCCACATAATGTTCTTAAAAAGAAAAAGAAAAGAAAATTGGAAGAGTAGAGAGATTTCTGCCTGAAAGTAGCACACATTGAGTGAAGGGCTGTTTGGCTCTGATTTTGCTAGGATGACAATTGTATTACTATGAGCTCTCACAAGTAGGACATTGCAAAGTTTAACTTCCCTTAAGCCAAAGTATCGCCCTGATGCACTCTCAAGTGGGAACATGCCTTCTCCCAGGTGCCTGCCAGAGTTCAAGAAGACTCTGGACACTCTCAGGCATATGGTGTGGTTCTTGGGGCTCTCCTGTGGAAGGCTGGACTTTGATGATCTTTGTGGGTCCCTTCCAACTCAGGATATTCTGATTCTATAATTTAGGTCCCCTCACGGATTCATCTGTCCTGTTCACCACGTTAATTTTGCAGACAATACCAGCAGTAGAAGGTTCTCCCACAGGAACAAGCAGGGAGAGAGCACTGTAATGGTTTGACCATGTCTGTCATAAGCAATTTCTTTTGCAAGAAGAAAGAGGTTCACACTCCAGTTCTTACTCCATTTCCACATCCCCAAGGCCTCTGGATCATGTTTGAAGAAAGAGTGAAGGCATTTCTTCCAGGGCAAGCAGTGGAGATACTGAGCCAGGCAAAGGCCAGCTGCTGCACCCCGTTACGGAGACAAGTGATGAGTCTTCCCCTGCAGCTCTAAAACCAGGGGTCTGAACCATATACCAGGAAATGCCACATGGGATGTTATAGGGCATTCACTATGCACACATTGTACGAAGGAGATTGTCTTTAAAGAATAATTATAGTGTTGGCCATGACAGAAAAGAAAAGAGATGGGTTAATACAGAAGTGAAACTGGTACCCAACCTAAAAAACCTAACAAATCTTGTTCAGCTGGAAATGAGAGTTGCTCCCCAGTCACCCCTTGATGTACACTGAGAAGGTTTTATTTCTTCACTCCTGATTTTTTTAATGTGAAAATCAGATCTTTGACATCCCTAAGGGCTTCTTAGGCCATCCCAAGCTTCCCATACCCATGCTAGCAAGTCTGGTGAGGTTGTCCCAGGGGTACAAAGTGACAGGCATAGTTCAGCTGTCATTGGCACTGGGCATGGCACGTCTGGATGCTCTGGGCACTGGTTTCTATAGCTGCAAGCCACGGTGGGGTACTGGTTACACAACAAAGGTAAAACGGGCTCCCTACCTTTGCCAGCAAAGTTGCTCTGCCTCTGACAAAAGCCAGTAACACCTGACATGCTAATGTCCAACACTCACTTTTAGACAGCTGTTTAACTTGCAGCTCTTCAGACAAGTTTATCTACCTCACACAGCTCACTTGGAATCAGGATTTCATCCTATTTGAGTCAATGACAGTATTTCTACTCATAGCAGGGGGACGGCATTTCAGTCCCTCATTAGGTCTGTCTCTAAGGAGTATCTCTTAGATAATTTATGATGAAAAATTTGCACCACGTTTACTGGAAGAGAGAGAGCTGAAAGCCTACGGAGCTATTGGACAGGGCTGCCTCTTAATGTCCTTGATGCTGAGTGTAGGTCTACCAGCACAGTGCAATGCAACGTAGAGCTGCCTGAAATAACTGAGCATCAGAACTAATATACTCACCACCACAGAGATCTCTGCTTCGCCTAATTAACACTGCTGAGAAACAGGGCTGATTAACCTGGGCAGAGCGCCACAAAACCATGGCTATCCTGCTTCCAGCACTTCAGCAAACTCATTAGCGCTGTCTTGGGCATCGTTGCACAGAAACGAATTTGTGAATGAAGACCTGAAGAAGGGAAGCCATCTGATAAGTGCCGCAGCTCTCGGTGGTCCTGATTAGAAGTCATTCAAAAACTGGGAGGTGGGGGAGCACATCTGAATCACACCCTTCATGGAAGTTTTGCAAAATGGAAGGCTTGTTCCCCCTGCCTTCCCGGGCATGAGAAGCTGTCAGGATACTCCTGGGAATTATTAGCTGCAAAATGTAGATCCAGGTGCATGCTCCGTGTTCTTTCATATGAAGGCAAAAAAGATCATCCCTCATGACAGGGGTTTGGAACTACATGATCTTTAAGGTCCCTTCCAATCCCCAACCTATTATTTCCTGTATCACCAGAGGAACAGCCTCTAATAGAGCACTTTTCCTTCCTAATGATGAACATGATCTAATAGCGATAGCTGACCTAAAAGCAGAAACAGAAACAAAGAAATATTGCGTGTGCTCCCATTATAGCCACTGAAGTAGTTATGGTCCCATTTCATGGAAGGAATATGTAGGTGGTAACAACCTTACGAAAATGAAATGAAATGGTGCTGTCACTAATTCCATTTAATGCTCTAACAACATCCAAATTAGATGTGCTTATTAGTTCATAACATTGCTTGTTATAATTCTTAATCTCAGATAAATCTCTCCACAATGAGGAACTAATATAATGAGCTAGCAGGAAAACAAAACATTTTGGAAATAAATATTCTTAATGGCAATCATGCTTGTGCCATGGCTGCAAACTGCTTAACACTCTTTCCTTTCTGACACTTTTTCCTAGTTTTCTCTGGTATGCTCTCAGATTTCCCTATAAATTCCATGCCGTATCACTATTACTTTATTTTAAGGGAATTTTGGGGAAATAATTAGCTCCTTTCAATATACTGCACTATCTCTTATAAGATTGTTAAGTTGCTCTGCAATTTCAGCATGCTGTTATTCCAGAGTAGCTCACCTGGACATCATTCAGTAATGAATAGGAGTTTTAAAAAACCAGTCATATATGAAGATTAATCTCTGCAGTTAAGGAATACTGTCAACAAAATTAACAGCTCTCTGACACGCTTTCCCTTGTATGAGTTCAGTTTGATTGGGGAAGGAAGAGGGAAAGAATCAAGCCATGATTCCACCAAAAAGAAGCTTTGATTTTCCCCATGTTTTTGTCAAATAGAAAAGGTGCATTTAGAAAGAGAAAGTTATCATGCTCGAGGAGTGGTCCATTATATATAAAACAATAAATTAGTAGGAAGTTTAATGCTTCTGACAAATGAGACTCTTTAAAAGTGTGTTGGAAAGAATTAATTCATAGCTCAGAAAGACAAAGCAAGAGGCTGCTGTTGTAATGTCCTCTGGCTAGTCTCCATCAGTACTGCTGAACGATTTATTCAGATCACTGACAGCATTGAATCTCTAATGATCCATGTAAGTGAGTTAAGATTAGTAGACCTTATAGATTTTAAAAAACAGAGAAAGCTTTCCATTGCACATGCTCATCTCAAATCAGCTGTTTCATGCTTCTGGACCTGTGTTTAGCTTTATAACCTTGTATTTTGGACTAAAAAAGGACTTGTGTCATTTCTTCAGACTTTATCTGTTGGTGTCTCCACAGATTGTGATTTCTTTAATTCTAAAGTCTAAGAAATTTTCTCCTTTCCTCTAACCATGTTTCTGAGCATAATGATTACTTGGTCCATCATGTCCAAACTGGATTACTGTATTTGAATCTGATCACAGTTCACTATCCCAGCTCTGCAGGAAACACCTGCTGTCTTTCTTCATAGATGATGTCATGGCAATGACTTCAATGAATTTAGATTCTCATTATTTCAGAGTTCCTTCTATCAATATCAGATTAGTAAGGGCAACTGCAGTCCTGTGAATCACCAGATTTATGTGCAGCTCCAGGAAATTAAGATCACAGAGTTCAAAACAAAGGTACAAAATGGCTGTGAATGGAGTATTTTTGGGGAATAAAACACATGACCTCCTGAATCCTACTGACATGAAAGGCTTCCGAAAGACAGTAGACAAGATAATGGAAAATAAATTGACCAAAGACTAATGGACATTCTTATCACAGAGTCACAGAATGGATTGGGCTGCAGGGAACCTTAAAGATCATCCAATTTCAATCCTCTTTCCATGGGCAGGGACACCTTCCAGTAGACCAGGTTGCTTAAAGCCCCATCCAAGCTGTTCTTGAACACTTCCAGGGATGGGGCCTCCGCAAGTTTGTGCCTTGTGCCATTCTCTTACCTCTTTCACAGTAAAGATTTATTTTTTTTTTCCTGAAGTCTGATCTAAACCTACTCTCTTTTACTTTAAAGCCATTCTCCCTTGTGCTGTCATTATGTGTCCTTGTGAAAGGTCCCTCTCCAGATTTCTTGTAGGCTCCTTTAGATACTAAAAGGCTGCTCTAAGGTCTCCCCAGAGCCTTCTCTTCTGAAGGCTGAACAGCCCCAACTTTCTCTTTCTGTCTTCATAGGAGGTACTTATGTCATTTAGGGTTTTGAACCCCAGGAGGCTGTATGGCTGCAAGCATCTTACCCTCTTCTGTCACTGCTATTGATCACTGTCAAATACAGGATGAGCAGCCAGATTCACCTCTGATCCAACACAGCATTGACACCTCTATGTCTTAACCTGAAAGAGAAAATAGCACAAATATGGAATATGACTCCTTGAGGGAAAGCCACAAAACCATTTCTTTGCAGCCTTCCAGGAAGTGCCATGAACAGCTCCACCTATTTCAGCTCTCCTCTCTAGACCAGCTCTCCTCTCCACCCCATGCTGCTTTCTTTCACTCCAAAGGCTTTCAAACAACCTGCATGAACTGCAAAGTAAATCAACTACAAACTAGTTTTTAATGATGGCCACAATTTAAAATAAAAACATATCAAAAACCCCGTCAGTAATATTACCTAAAAAGGGAGAGCAACAGATAAAGTCTCAGTGAAATCACCCAGCATCTCCAGTTCAACTCAGGCTCTGTGTTGATGTGCAGCAGGATAATATCCTTGAGTAGGTTTTGAATTGCTCATGACAGAGGTACATTTCTGTCAGTTGGTGCTGTTATTCTTGTCACTTACCCTGTCTCCCTGTTCTCTCTATGCAGCAAATTATGCCAGTCAATTGTCTGCCTCTTTCACAACAGTTTCTGTATCTTCTTTCAGACCATGCATAGAGGTTCTTAAACAACTTTCTGAATAATTTCTTTTGCATAATTTTCTGCACTTTGGGGACAAGCTTTAGGAACCAAGGCACTCTTTTCTCCCTGTGTACCAGTTTATCAGGGCATAGATATACTTCTGTCAAGCTTTATAGTAAGGCTCAGAGAGTGGTCAGGAATAAAAAATGGAAAGAATAGAGATATCATTTGCATTAAGAGTATGGTTTTGTTCTTTGTATTTCAACCTTTTTTCTGGTTTGGTTTTTTGGGTTTTTTTTTCTGTCTCCATAAGTCATAAACAATCCAGTGAACACAGAACTGTCCTTATCGACCTGAATAGCAACTAGCATAGTGAGCCATCGCCTCTGACTGTGGTTTCCTTGTCTTCATAGCACCTTTTCCCACTGAAGTTCTGATTTATATAAAAAATTACAATTATGTCAACATCTATATGAATCTTAAACTGAAAATATTCCCTCTTTTTCCTATCCACCTAGTTCACTAAAGAAAAAAACACCTCTGTATTTTAGTCCATTTTTTTTCCTGTGGAATTGTATGTGTGTTTGATCAGTGTGTTTGCATAACATTCTCAGTTATCACTGGGACCTACAGATTGACTTTTAATGCAATTTAACAACAGTTTGAAAGATAAATAAGTTTCTACTAATTTCATGAAACTAAAGGGATGGCCAGAAGCAAAGATCCCATTCATGCCCCAGCCAGAGGGAAGCGCACCAGCTTATAGACATGAGGGTATATACCTCGAACAGAGCCCAAAGAGAAAAGGTTCAGATGAAGATCATATTTTCTCTCCCTTCATTTCATCAGCCAAAAGATACAAATCCAAAGGACACCAGACCTCATATTTGCATTTTTATAAAATTACTCTTTTGCCTTCTACTTCAGTTAGCATTGCAAAGCCCAGCACTTAGCACCCAGAAGGAGGAAAAAGGATAGAAGATACTTTGGCTCATGCTTCCCTATACATGTAGAACATTAAAGCCCAAGAATGATCTATGAATGAGATTTAACACAGGTAGTCCTGTGCAGTTACTTACCGTATTTACTCGCCTGCTGTTTATAGAAGTGGATCTCAGTTGCCCCCAACCTTCTAACTGCCCTGTAATGGGAGCACTAAATTGATGGTGATTACAGTTATGCATGAAGTTCCAGCATGTTGTTTATATTCTAAGCTGCTGGTATTAAAAAACACCTTTCTTCTTGTAAGGAGGTGAATGCGTTATGAGTTGCAGACACAGCCCTTTAGCTACCTCCTGTTGAAGATTCCCACTTTGATTTATTTAGGTATTAAAGATTCAGTTTTCCATATATGAAAACTAAAAAGGAAAATCCTGCAAGTCATTACTCATATGAATATCACTTATTTTTCTTTTTTCATTATTTGAATTACTCACAGGCAATTAGTAATCTGCACCAGAGCAAAGATTCTATATGGCCAGATTGTGTATTATTAATTTATGCAGAGTACCATTTATTCACGTAACTAGTCATGCTGATTTCAGGAGGACTACTCACTGGAGTAAAAGTTATTTTGCTTATGGAGTTCTAAATTTCTATCCCAGGAGTATCATGTTTCTGGAAGAAACTGTTAATCTTCATTTTTTTCCTTGCTTTAGGCAGAAAACTGAACTGAGAGTGTAAGCTATCTTAATTAAATCTGATCTGAAGCTTTGCTTTTCTAGTTAGCTCATGCATTCTGATGTGTAAGCTATACCCTAATCACTCCTCAACATAGTCTTCTGGGCGATGATATCTAAATATAACAATTAGTGCAGAAAGAAAAAAAAATTAGTTCAGACTAGACAATATAAGAGGAAGATAAACTCCAGGTGGCACAGTTATTTTTTGAAAGACAAAAACTGCATTCTTCACTGGGAGTCAGTGCTCATAAATTAGAATTCTATTTAAAATGTGTCAGTGACATTTTCATATCTATTTATTTTAATGTCTATCAGCTTTTAAAAATTAGTTGAGGTTGTATTGCTATTACAAAGGTTAAATGAAGAGATTATGAGTTGCACAGATGTTTATGGTTTGGGTTGATAGCTCTGGGACAACCCATTCTGGAGGCATTGTGTTCCAGTTCATTTTAACAGTAATTAGAAATACCCCCGTAACGAGGTGCTTGCTGCTGAAAACAACTTCATTAGTTTGGGTGATTTTATTGGTTTCCTTTAGGGTGAGGAATGAGTGTTAATAGTTGTAATTTAATAGGAAAATTACCGAAGCAAGGAAGATTCCACTGAATCTTAAATGAGGCATTAGACAGGCTTTTTTTTTTTTTTTTTCCCCAAAGAATGAAATACAAAGGAAGAGCAGCAACCTTAAGAATTATCATATGAATGGACTTACCCTAGACCAGATGAGCAATTTTGTTCAAATATTTTAGATATCACTTGAAGTTGTTAGGAGCCTATACAGAAAACATCTATTAGGTTAACAAATTCTGAGGACATTTGGCTGTCTGCTTGAGCATTTGTATACATTTTGACTCTGAACCAAAAGCCTGCCTGTCAGAAAGGCTGTGTTGTCTTTCAGAGACCAAGAAGGATATTCCCCTGGCAAGGTGATATTACTCAGCACAGACTCTTCTTTAAGCTATCACCCGTTCCCAGCAGGCAAAGCTGCCCCAGTTATGCTGTATCCCATCCTCTCAGGGGGATGATGGATTGCTGGTAAATTGCTAGGCAGCCTGAGCTGAGCTATGTGCAGCCACATCCTTGCCAGATATTTCCTTTCATTGGAATAGGAGGTGTTGCCTACCCTCAGTCTGGGTGGACATGTGTTATTAAATTGGGTCTGGCTGAGGTGGAGTTCATTTTCCTCACAGCAGCCCCTACAGGGCTGTGCTTGGCATTGGTACCTGGAAGGAGCTGATAACACAGCACTGAGCTGGGTCCTGCTGAGCAAAGCATCAGGGCTGTCTCTCCAACATTCTCTCACCAGTAGGCTGGGGGTGGACAAAACCTTGGGAGGGGACACATCCAGGACATCTGACCCCAGCTGACCAAAGGGACATTCCATACCATACGATGTCTGCTCAGCAATTAAGTTAAGAGAAAGTGGGGAGGGAGTGGCATTCATTACTCTGATGTTTGTCTCCTGGAGCAACTGCTACATGTACTGAAGGCTTGGTCCCTGGGAAGTGGCAGGGCATCATCTGCTGATGGGAAGTGAAAAATAAATCCTCTGTTTGCCTCTGCTATGGAACACATTCGTTGTTTTTGCTTTGTTAAACAGCTTTTATCTTGACCCATAAGGTTTTTTTAACACTTTCTTTTCTCTCTGCCACTGCTCTGCTAAGGAGGGGAGTGATAGAGTGGTTTGGTGGGTACCCATAGCCCAGCCAGGTCAACCCACCACAGTCCTAAATCACACCTAATCTCTGTCCTAACCTAACCTAACCTAACCTAACCTAACCTAACCTAACCTAACCTAATCTCTGTCCTCCAGCTCCTACTGAAAATCAGTATGATCTCCAACAGCTTGTCTGGAGGCCTTCTCTGACTCTCCCTTCTACCTTCCCTCCCTCCTCTCTAGCCTCCCTCCTTCTTCAGCTCCTCAGAGATCTCTAAGGCCTCTCTGATGGAATGCTGGTCCCATTAAGAAGAGCTAGATAGAATGAGGGCGCTCTGTGAAGATTCTGTCTGTGACCTGCTGAGTAGCTAATTCAGGGTTCTAGCCAGAGAAAAACATCTTCCTCGATAAGGTAATCCAAAGCCACAAAAGCAAACACTCCCTCTGAAGAGATTATCCACTATATCACAGCCAAGGTCAGGGCAGAGGATAAGCACATGCCCAGTACGAAGTTGTCAGAGGTCAACGGAAGCAACAAACTCTGGTCAAAACAAGAGAAGGCGACTGCTCAGGTTTCACAACAGCTTTCCCTCTCTTCCTGCCTTCCTGCACTAAGTCCCTGGCAGAGCAGCTCCCTTGCCCAAAGCCAAGTTGTATTTCCTTTACTAGAAATGGCAGCCCCTTATCTACTAAATGAAGCCACCTGCGTCTGCCTTCCCGACCTTGAGAAATTGTAAAAGATGTCATTCTGGCAGGAGGAGGGAAACATTATTGGAAGAAAAGTGCTATCTAGTAAATACTTCTCTGACCTTGGAGTAATCCAGCCACACGTAATCATGTTTGAAATTAAGATCTCTTATTGTGATGATTGTAGTCTAGTGGTGCTGCTTATTCTGACAATATTATTAAGTACTGGTAGAGTTCATACATCTGGACTTCTATTAATTAAACAGACTTTCAGAGCCCTTCTGCTGTGAAAGCAGGAAGAAAAAAATCAACTCAGTTTTCAACATTGAGAAATTACTTAAAGAAAGAAATCCAAGAAGTGGTCCCAAATTTAGTTTAATTAAAGTTTCTTAATTAAAATAAAGAATCTTTTTGCCACCTATAAATAACACAGCTAGGGAGGATGAAGTATATGGATATTATCTTTGATCTTTGCTGAAATCAAGAAACTAAGACCAGATGTATGCATTACTCTCCTTAGAAAATCCTTCTAGCCTAGGCAAGATAAATTAAATAATTCATGTCCAGCATCAAGAATGGGAGAAAAGAAATTAGTCTTCTAATATTGAAATGCACACCAGCCTGATAAGCAGAGAACAAGAATTTACTGGACAGGCACTTATTCTCCCAGCACAAGTGACCTCTGGAAATTTTAAAGGGCCTGATCAGACCAAAAAAGCAGATAACATTCAGCTGAAGGTAAAGAACAAAACACCTATGAGACTTCCAAGTATGTAAAAACATTTCTCTGTTAGGTGGTTCCTAAGTGGGAAAGAAAAAGATCTCTCTTTTCTTTCCTCCTTCCCCAATTGAGGTATCTGGGCTTGGCAGCAGAACACTTGGAGTTACAGACACAACTCAAACAGGGCCCAGAAAAAGGGGAAGGTGTCCTATATGGTACCCTCAACCTTGAGCAATCTCAATTTCCCTCAAGCCCATCATATTCCATGAATGCTTTGTACCCATGTTTCTGATCTCTGTTTTCAGGATTTACTGAAGGCAAAAGATAGAGTCCCATCAAATCTCCAACACAGATCAGAAAAAACTTGCTGATTCCATAACTTGTTCATTTCCTACAACCAACCACTTCAGTGTCCTCTTCTATATTTCCACACCAAAACCTATAGAAAAAGTCCTCTTCACAGCTCCTGATTTTTGAAACAATATGTCTGGGGATTTCCCCCATCTTCACCAGTTTACTGAGATTTCCAAAAGTTACCTAAAAAATTGCCTCCTGCAAATTCTTTGAGTCTATAACATAACGTGAAGAGATTTCAGACAGATGACTTTTAAATGACAAAGTGAAGAGTTTACTAGCACTAGCAAGTTTACTTGACTTCTTATTTATAATCTCCTAGGTGGGTAAAAAAGAATGGTTCCCCAGAAACAGTTTGCAGTCTCCATCCTTGGAGGCTGGGAAGGCATAACCAAATAAAGACCTGGGAAATGTGGTCTGATTTCACAGCTGACCCAGCTTGGAACTGGAGGTCATACTAGAGACCTCTGCAGTCTCTTAAAACATAAATTAACCTGTGTTCCCATTCTGGATTATTAGATAGGTCCAAAAAGTGACAATACTTAGAAAAAAAAAAAAAAAAAAAAGCATATATTAAAGGCCTTTGAATTAAATACTTTACTTCCAAGGTTCCAAAATGATGAAGGTTTGAGTTTATAGCAGTATTGATAAATTCCTGGCCCGTTTCAGCAGTTTTCCCTGGTCATTTGTCATTTGCCATGGTTAGAAACAAGACACTGGACAGACAGACCCTTGGTCTGACATAGTAGGGCTTTTGAGATGGCTGACATAAGGGAAAATGAGGCATTGTTTATCTGTCAGACCAGGAAGTAATATGTTGTCAGGGGTTTCCATGGAAGCAGCACAGCACAGTTCAGTGTCAAGCATGCTGCATAAATAATGCTTTTAGAATACTCAAGCTGCAGATTATTAGAAAGACAGAAGAAAGTTCACATCACAAATCATACTATACGTCAGGGAGGTAATCAAAAGACAAACTGCTGCCTCAATGCCAGCAAACTCACAAGGATTTCAAAACGTTAAATGTAAGTTTATAGCTGCAACTAAATTCATCTCTTCAGTGCAGGAGTACAAGAACAGAAAATACTCTCAAAAATGTTTAAGAGCATTCCAATTTAACAATTCCAAAGGTCACACCTATTCAGTATTTTAGTCTGGATGAAAATTCACATTTGAAGCAATCACCTTCACCTCCAGGCTCCAGCAGGCACAGTAGAGCAGCTGGATTCCTTGCCAATGACAAGGAGGAGCTGTACCACCTGCACACTGACCATAGGTGACTGCCAGGCTCCTGGTCCAGTGTGAAACCTCCAAATGTGCTCAGTGTGGACACCAGTACCTCTGCAACAACTCCACAGGCTGAGCCTTATTGCTTCATGCTACTGCTCCACACTGTGGCTGATACAAACACAGCCAGAGATGATGGGCAGTTAAAATCGAAGCTCAGAAGGAAACAGGGTTCCCCAAATGAGATTCAGGGATTAGTCTTTTTTGGATCCTCAGAAATCTGGGGGACTTGGAGAATTCCCCTTTAGGCTGTTTGCTGATTATGAATAGTCTGGGAACTATCCCACTGATGCCCATGCTCCTCACCCTGCTGCAAATCTCCGTGCGGTGACCACAAGCAGGATCCTTCTCTGCCAGGAGCTTGCAGCCAATTCCTCTTTACAAGGAGGGTGCTCATGATTCTGGGCACATCCCAGAAGCCACCCTATAATTGTCCTTTGTTGGCTTCCTCATACATATATATAAATGCACTGCTTGAGGGAATGAAGCGAAGAAAGAGAAGAGCCGTGATTAATATTAATACAATCACTATGAGTTTCACTCAAATCAGTAAATTGCAGATGCTGAATGTTTGGGAAATTCCTCACCTTTCAATCTGCAATCACTTCTTCAGCTGGCTGTATTTATCAAACTCCACAAAACAAAGTACAACAGATCTGGTAAACTCTGACAGCCCTGGGGATCTGACAGAGGAAAGCAGGAAGGGAGGAGGAGAGTCAGGGAAGACCCATTTGCACATTCCTGGGAGCACTCAGATGTGGTGGTGAAGGGGCAGCCTAGAGTAATCAGAAGCTCAAAGCAAAGCCTGGGGCAGCTGACTCAGCAGACCCACAAAAAATTCTTTCCACCTCTACCCAAACTACCAACAAAAATGGAGCAAGATTAATCAACACAGGATTACATGAATTGTTTAAATCAACCGGATTTATCATTTACCACCAACTCAAAGGTCCTCTTTAAATGGTCATTAACTAAGCAGCAGCTAGGGGTGTTTACCATGTCTGACATTACAGCAACCTTCACCATAAGTGAAGGTTTAATGTGTGAAATGGTAGTCTACAAAATGTTTCAAGCAAATACTTAGAGATCAGTCATTTCATTCCATCATGATTTTACCCTTCAGATTATTTTCATTTCTAATAACACCACGTGAAAAGTTAGGCTGAGTAGCATGGAGAAAAATCATAGCCAAAACATATAATTTAACACACAATTTTTATTTTTTTTAGGGACTAATGGTAAATGCAAAAAAAAAAAATCAATTTCAGGAGAACTGAAATTATTTTCTTTTTCTAGGGCTATGAGCATAAGCTTCATATACAGCAAAATGACAAAATATCCCTTAAAAATACTAAGTAAATCTGCATCTGAGCTGTTTTAGACTTACAGAAGCAATATAAAGTGCTGTACTATCTTGCTGTAAGTACCAGTATGAATGGTGACATTTAATGTCACAGACCTCATTACCTCTGAACAGAAGACAGTTGAAAGTCAAAATATCTAGCTAGAATGATAATTATTGAAAAAAAACATAATGCCTGTGATTTCAGATCAAAGACACATGATCACATCAGAAATGTAAATCCCTAAACCAAATCACAACAGGCATTTAAGCCTGAATCTCTTGGTCCATTCTTGAATTCTCAAATGATCAGGCTAGCGAGTATCCTCAGCTGATCTTCTCTAATGTGCTTGAGTTTTCAGAGCTACTTGCAGAGCATCTTCATTTCATTCTGCAATGGAAGAATTGCTCTAAAATTCTTATTACTTCTAAAGAACTGGAAATGCTGTCTAACAGTCAGTTTCTTTTTTTCCCAAATAAATACCAGTGAGAGCTTGCTTTTAAAAGAGCGCTGCAGTGTCAGGAATTCAGCTGGAGAAGTTTAAAAGGAATATCATTGGTAGTGCAGAACTTTTTTTATGCTGTCATAAAGCCAGGGGAAGTCAATTAGGTCTAGTACTTCATTAACGATGTTCACAAATCACATTTATGGCAAGTCTCATATCTATTGCTCTGTTAGAATATGCCATTTCGAAAGACTGGTTTTGACACCCTTATATGATGGCACTGCAGCTACTGCTGGGGCAATTAATTTTTACTTGTGCTCTGGAGAAACCAAGCAAAACTTTCTAAGGCATTTGGCCAATTACACACTCTTTAGGGCAATGAAGCCTTTGCAGGAATCTTGGCTTTATATTACCACTACGATCAAAGCTTTAATGAAATTGCTTCATGACAGAAGCCACTGGACTATTGAGAAAAAGCTACAAAAATAAATTAATGCACAATTGTGAATCTGCAAAAAGACATATTTTTCAGGTTTCTGACTTTTTATTAATGTGCTCCACCAAGCAGCCTCCCCCGTGTACAGTTCTAGCAGATATTACAAGAACACCTTTTCTTTTTGATAAATGATAAAGGCCATCCATGGGATCTTCATAATGGGAGTGTTGTATTCCCTTTGTTTTATTACAGTATTTCCAGAGGAAAAGCGTTACTCTGTTCTCATGGGGAAAACTTGGAAGATCTGGAGTTCCTTTATGGATGCACCAGCATAAAAATCTACAGAGGAACCCGGGGAATTGCAGGCAGTTCTGCAGCTCTGATACAGCACATCCCCACTAATATATGTGTCAGAGCATTGTAAAAAAAATAGCAGTGAAGTTTAAACAGAGCAATAAAAACTGTAGTTTAGGAAGAGGCAAAACTTTGAAGATTCTTCCTGACTACGGCTCTGCTGTACACACAGCCCTGCACCAAAGTGATCCCCTCACATGCATGTACAGAAGTAGGGTGCTGAGCTTGCATAATTTCTTGGCTGCAGCCTCATCTGTGAAGTGTTTTTGAGTCACAGAGGATGTTAATGAGTTTCTTTGAACTGCAAGCAGAGGGAGTAAGGCACCTGCAGCAGACAGACACACTGCAGCATCCTCCCCTGGAGGCCAGTGAGCCTCAGGCTGCCCCAGCACAGTGAGGTTATTGATTCTCTGACAATAACTTGCACGAGCCTGACCAAGCCAAGACACGAGCCCAGCCAGTGAGATACCTTGAGCTACTCACCACAGGTCAAGCCTCTCCCTAGGCAGGGGACTGCAAGCTTGTAAAGAGGGAGAACAGGGAGATAGACAAAATCTGTGGGGACAAAACCTACAGGGGGAGAAAGAAATGCTTTTTACAGAAAGCACATCTTCTCTGTTGTTTTTAACCCTGTTTTTTTCTGAATCTACCGTTTTTTATTACTATTATTTCTTTAAGATCCTCAAAGACAAAATACAAGGGTAAAATCTTTGCAAAAAATATTTCCTCAACAATACAGAGAAGATCCAGGCTCCAGTGCAAAGCCTTCACCTGGATTATGTCTCCTGTACTATGTGCTGAGCAACATAGTTATCTGTGAAGACACACTGGTGTGTGACTCAGAAAACACACCAGTGTCTACACAAGGAGCCCAGAGGTACCTTAGGTCTTGTCTGACTTTTCTGAGGTTCTGATGGGAACTCTGGATAGGCAAGTTGCTGATCTGGATCTTGATACAAAGCTGCACTTTGGTGATAGCAAAAGCTACCTTGCCTGACTGTCAGCACAGAGAGCAAGTGGAGGAATGAATCAGAGACTGTAACCCCATGTTAATTACATACAAATGCAAAAATAAATCACAGCTTGTGTCAACCAACACAGACAGGTGATTGAGGGCAACCAAAAAACCACAGCTGGAATGCAAAGAGTAAATTAATCCCATTACCTCACTGGCCGAAGGATCCCAAAACGTTGGGCTGCAGAAACACGTAACACAAGGACACAGATACTGTCAGGTTTCTACGCTGTTTGTCTCTGGGTCTTGGCATTCCTAGCTGCAAGGTCATCTGAGCAATTTACCGTCTTTCCTTACCTCCCTATCTTTCCTACCACCTTAGCCCTTTCTTTCCAACATAGCTCATGGTCAGTATTCTCTCACACAGATAAGAAACTTCAAATTTTTTTTTTTTTTTTTTATGTTTCAGACAGGATCCAAAATATCCATATTCTCTTTCAGAGTTGTGTTTTCTTGTATTTGATTGGTTTGCCTTTACCAAGCAGACTGCAAAAAGGTGTATGTGAAAATTATAAATATTCTTTCTTTTGAAATAATGTTTTATGGTAGTTTATTTAAAGAATGACTTAGATGTAAGTTCATATTTACTTGTTCCTGTTATGCTTTTCATTTCAGGCCAGGAGAGGAGTGCAAGGAAGAAAGGGCAAGGTAGGATGATGCAGAAATGGTTGCCAGTGGCAACTTCTGGGACCTAGAATCTCATCAGGATACCAAGGCTTATTACAGAGTAGAAATAAGGAATCAGAAGAGCAGTTCTCATGACGGATTGTGTTAAAAGATAAAAAGGCTGATTCCTGTACAGCTGAGAGACACAGCAGCCCAGGGATCAGGAAAGAGCTTTTGAAGTCTAGACAGGAGCTCTTATCCCTGCTCTGCCACTCTTGGGTGACCCCAGTGAAGTGTTGATTTGCTAATCTTCAGCTGGGCAAGTTTGCTGCAGTATTTACTGTTAAATATCTGCAGACAGGAAGAGCACAACATAGCAACAGGTGCCAAACTGTACCCAGCAGGGTTCACAGGGGTTCATCCCTCAGTTTTGCTCTGATTTTCAGAGATGAGTCTGTCCCATGCCAGAGGAGAGGTAGAACATAGAGCAAGACTTAGCAACACATATAGCACAGCCTGAGGGATGCTCATCCTATTAACCATGAGCTTTAGCCAAATGAGCCCCATTTTCACGAGGTACATCTGCTGGAAAAGCACAAGCTGCTGCAGTAGCCAAGCAAGGTCACATGTGTTTCAGGGAAGTTACTGCAGTGTCTGGGCTTCCTGGAAGACTCATAAAAACCACCATATACAGAAAATAATATTGTTTAATGGAGTAAAAGGTTATCAGTGGTCCTCAGTGTGCAGTTGATAGGGAGCATGGCTTGTTGCAGGCCACAGAGATACCCCTGAGAGTGGACCACTGAGGCAGGAAGGCTGCTGAAATGACCACAGAGGTCAACTCAGGCTCACCAGCTCCACGGTACCAGCTGCCACTGGGAGAGTAAGAAATCCCTCCCCTTTCTGGTGCTGGATCCTCTCCTAATGGCAATGAGACACTCAGAAAGAAAGCATTTACTTAGGCAAACATCATCATCTGTCTAAGCCACGGCAGTAATAAAGCTTCTGTTGCCAGAATTCACTTACATTGAGTGATGACTCTTAATGCATTTTTCCCCATGAATTCCCCTGGTACGTTAACTTTACAGAGAGCAAATAACTGTCCCATCTCTAAGGAAATCCATATCAATCTTACAAATCTGCAGGACAGAAGAGAGGCAACTACTGCTGCCTCAGACACACAGCATGGCCCCATTTCTGCAGACCTTTGCAGCCCCTGTAGACAGTGCCACAAAACACCCCCAGGGCAGGCAGCCACTCGCTTTGTGTTGGTGTTGGTTCCCATCTAGACAAAGCCCCCGCGGCTGGCAGGCAGGCAAGCCAAGGCACTGACTTCAGGATGTGTGAAGCAGGCTGTCGTTTCAACATGCTGTTGCCACAAGCTCACTGATGGCAGTTTAAATGACAGGCTCTTCAATTATTTTCAATGAGAAATGTAAAATAAAAAAAAAAAATAAAAGGAAAATCCAGCCTGTGCATTTAATGCTCTTTTCATGAGACCAAGGCTGATGCATGGCATGGGGAAACAAGCCACAGCCGTCTAGCTGGTCAGGCTGTCTGAGATGACCAAGAGGTTAAAGGAGGACTTCTGGTCCATGGGGTTACAGACTGTGTGGTGGCTTCAGGTCTGCAAAGAAGAAAGCTGGTCACCAGCTCCCCTTCGGGGTGCCAGAGCTAATGGATGTTGTCCTCCTAACCCCAGTACCCACTCAGAAAAGTCTGTGAGGAACCATCAAGAGGGAAGGAAGCCCTGGTGACAAAAGTTTAACAAGACCCTCTAGGAGATGAAGTGCTTTACCTTTACTTGGAAATTCATATTTTACCACATTTCTAAGACATTTCCTGGGGATAAGAAATGTTATTTTTTTCAGCCAGCTCTACAGAATTAATGAAAACCTTCAACTTCCCAGGACCCTGGGGTCCCCTAGGAGCAATCGTCCCAATTAACATGTTCTTCATTGCTTGTCATTAGGCTTTTAGAGTGTGAAAAAGTGTTGCAGAGAAATCACAGTTCAGCCACCTAGCTAATCCAGTGGAACATTTTTATTGTTGCATCAGAGTGAAGAAGCCATAAAACTGAGAGAGAGAAAAACTCTGCTGAATCTTTCCAGCTCTTTGAGCAAGTACCCCCCAAAGATTTTGCACAATTTCCCCTCTCCCAGCTGTAATTTAAATAGCCCAAAACCTATGGTTTGTGTAGGAGTTTGTTATATGCTTTATTCTCTCATAACTTACACTTGAGGCCTGGTGGTGCAGAAAGTGTTGGTGAATTAAAGGCTCAAGGCACACCAGGGAGGCTCTTCCAATAATCCCAGGGTGAATCACGAGCTGAACACAATTATTAATGGAGATAATAATTGAGAAGATGAGGCACAGTCTCTCTGCCTTTATCCCCTCTGCCTGCAGAGCCTGCACACACAGACCTTTGTCTCTGCCCAAGGGCTGCCTTAAGCATTCCTTAGTGTGGATGTGATCATCAAACAGGCTCACAGGAATCTGCAGCACAACCTTCCCATTAAAAATCACAAGGTGCTTTGAATCTTCTGTTATGTGGGCACTAGCCCAGCCTCAGCTGTGACTAGCTCTCTCAGTAGACTAGGTGTACAGGCCAAAATAGGAGTCACCTGAGCAATAAATGGGTAAATTCCAGGTCCCTGGGGAGCCCAAAACCAGACACAGTGCTCCAGGAACCACTCATATATCCCAAATAGAGGAAAAAAATAGTGGTCCTCAAACTGCTTGCCTGTGTTTTCACTAAGGCAGTCCAGGATGTGGTTCTGAATGGTTCTTCACAACAAGGGCATGTTGCTGGCTCTTGTTCAACTTGTCCACCAGGACTCTCTGACTGTTCTACAAACAGAGCTGTACACACCACCCAGTCCATACTGTCTGTTTCATTTTGTAGATATATGCTGGCAGGTTCAAGATTTAATACTGCCTGTTACTGTGTTAGATAACTCTCCAAATAAAACACTTTTTGATATTGTGTCCATCTCTGGGGTCACCAGCATAAGAATGATGTGGACCTCTCAAGTGGATCCAGCGCTGGGTCATCTATATGATCAAAGGGCTGGCACACCTCTCCTATGAAGAGAGGCTGAGAGTGTTGGGGTAGTTCAGCAGAGAGAAAGAAAGGCTCCAGGGACACCTTCTAGCACTTTCCAGTACCTGAAGAGGCTACAAGAGAGCTGGTGACTTTTTATAAGGCATGTAGTAACAAGACAAGGGGGAATGGCTTTAAACTGAAGAGAGGGCAGGCTTAAATGAGATATTACTCTGAGGATAGTCAGACTGGCACAGGCTGCTCAGAGAGTGTTCAAGGAGAGGGTGAATGGGGGTTTGAGCAACCTGGACTACTGGAATGTGTCCCTGCCCACAGCAGAGGGGTTAGAACTGGATGATCTTTGAGGTTCCTTCCAACCCAAAGCACTCTATGACTGTATGACTACATGATTCTATGATAGATACTGCTATCCACTGAAATAATAAGGACAGGGTTGAAAGCATGCACCAAGAGCAAGGCTAACCAGGCTGCTTGAGGATACACACTGCAAAGAACTGCAGTGACTGGATGGACAGGAACTTTCACCATGCTGTTCCAGCTGCAGGTCCCTCCTGCCATTCCCAGTGATCAGAACTGACGAGAAGAATACTTCTAGATGTCACTGGAGCATTGTGAGTGCACTGTATGGAAACATCTGCTTACTGCAGGCAGGGCAATCCTGAAACATTGTGAGGGGACACATCAGGTTCCCATTGCTAGTCTCTTATAAGGCCCACTCTACTGACTGGATGAAAGCCAGAAAAGGAGCCAGAGGATTAATTATTTCTGTTCCTCTCTCAGTAATTGCTGAACATCCATATTGCATAATATCAGCCCCTAATATTTCTAAATATAAACAACTTGCAGTAAGGCTTATAAGGCAAAATTAAAAACCTGATATAAAGTATCTTGACTCTTTTGTATGGATGCCTCAGCAGGGGAATAGACTCCAGTCAAAAATGTATTTCCTTTCCAGTCACTTGGACTAACACAGATGAAAAAGAAGCAACCAACAATGCAAGGCACTCTCCATGTTACACCTACCACACTGAATGCAGCCCTCCTCTGGACCCACTTAAGAGGTTCACATCCTTCTTAAGCTGATGACCGCGGGGGCTGGCACAATATCAAAAAGTGCTGCATTTGGAGGGTTATCTAACACAGGCAGGCACAGATTGCTGTGTCTGGCATCTGCCCACAGTGAATAAAATGTCTAAATTGTGGCAGTCCCAGCAGCCCAATGACCCACCAACCCCATGAAGAAAGATGACTTCTCTGTGCAGGACAGAGCCAGGAAAAACACACTCTTGTTTCACCTTTCTTCAGCTCTTCAGCCCCAGGAGGTGAAGGGCAACAAAGGCAATTACTTCAAATCCTTGCCTATTTTCAATGAAGTTTATCTAGACCAGGCAAAAACCATGGTTGAAATGATCCTAAACTCTCCCAAACAGAATTAAGCATTTATGAACTGTTTCTTTGAACTTTGCTTTTTTACTATTTACTAAGCATGACACCCTATAACTACTAGTGATTCATATTTACTCATTTGGACACTATGTACACACCTTTTCCTACAATTAAACCTCAGAATGTATGAAGATATTCATTTGTTCCTTTAGATATGTTCCAAATATCATACACCTAGGAATGCTGAATTAAGAAGTGACCATTAACATTCAGCGAGAGCATGACAAGGTTTCAATGTTTAGGCCTCTGGCAAGCTTAAATTTATTTTTACTAGTGTAAACATAACCTCAGAGCTTCTTGACATGGCATTTCAAATATGTCTTTAAAATTGCACCTGGGACACAACAATCCCATATAACAGATCAGGCATAGTGAGGATTGGCTGGAAAGTAGTTTTGCAGAAAAGTACTTGAGCGTCCCAGTGGACAACAGTATGAATCAGCAATAAGTCATTGCAGCAACAAAGGTAAAAAATCTCCTGGTTAGATTGAAAAGGGTGATCATTCTCTATCAGCACTCATGAGATCACATCTAGAGTATTATGACCAGACTTGTACAAGAAATAATAAACTGGAGGATGTCCAATGAAGGGATGCAGCTCTTGCCTCGTGGGAGAATTAGGTTGATTCAGGCTGGAGAAGAGAAGGCTCAGAGGGGATCTTGTTGACCTTAAAAGAAACACCTAATAAGAGGAAGTGAAGAAGCCAGAGGCAGGCACTTCTCAGAGGCTGAGGCTGACAGCAAAAGGGCTACAGCTGCCAGTCATGTGACACAACATAGGAAACTGCAATTAGACATCAGGGGAACATTTTGAACATGAAAGTGGTCAATCATCAGCACAGGCTGTACAGAGAGGTTGTGGAATCTCATGTTTGCAGATATTCACAACTTGACTACAAGATTCTGGACCTACTGTGAGGAGTGACATGGGCTAGAGCACATACCTCCCAGCCTGTATCATTCTAGTACTCTATGATCCTGTGACAAACTTTCCTAAAACCACCATAAAGAAAACTACTTTAAATCTAAGTGCAACTAAATCATCTTTCATTAAGTATTTAGTGACTTAGAGGTACAACCAGACTTTTTTCTGATTCCTTATACCATTTAATCTAAGAAGAAGTTATTTCAGTTACATGATCCTTTCCCTGTCTGTGCATCTGAAAAAAATCTTGACTCCACAGCTAGCTTCCAAACAGCAGATTTCAGAAACAAGCCCTCAGTTATGACTATGGACACTTATTACATTTATTTTGGCTATTTTTGCCTTGCTTCATATAGAATGTGCAGTTACTTTAAGGAAAATAAAAGATGTTACCTAGCAATGGTGCACGACACCTTCTAGTCACTTCTACAGGGACATACAGCACTGTAGTAAAGAGCCCACTGATAGGTGGAAATTCACATGGATGAAGCATTTCTTCCCTGCATTTTGATTTCTACAAAGGTAGCATGAAGAGACCCAACTTGGTCTTGGTAACAGAGATGTATGCAGGCAGCTGTTCAGATTCAGACTTCCCAAACTCCCAGGAATGCTGCATGGGTCTTTCCACATCCTATGAAGATCCCAGATGTAAGGTTTTTCACAGGCTCTTCTGAATATAGTGACTAATAACATTTAAATCCATCAACTTTCATGGAAGAATATACTCATTCTATATTACATTTCCTGCATAATGTACATGACAATCCTATGGGAAAGGGGGGGAATTGTAAGCGGTCATCAGCTCCTCCAGCTTTCAAATAAGCTCAGTCAACCTTAGACCACCTCTGAGAAACTAGATCTGTCCTAAAAATTGGCAGTGGGACCACACAGACTCCAGAGGCAATCTGTTCCAGAGCTTAAATACCTTTATAGCTAGAAAGTTTTTCCTAATATCTAACCTAAATCTCCCTTGTTACAAATTAATTTGATTACTTCTTATCCTCCTCTCCACAGACATGGAGAACTGTTGATCACCAGTGTCCTTATACCTCCATTATGACTGAAAACTCCAGTCCTGTTATCCACTTTTCCTTCTCTTTTATAGAAGAGATGATTCCTCCAGCTTTTCTCATAGGCTACATTCCTCCCTGTTGTGTGTCATTTAAGTTATTCTGCATTTTCTTAAAATATGACATCCAAAACATTCCTCCAACAAAGATTTAGTAAATGTGAGGCAAACTAAATTAGCTAACATCATATTTCACCTAGGATATGGCTGTCAATGCATTCAGGAGAGAAATAAGTTCTTCCTAGGCCAACATTACAATGTTGACCCATCTCCAGTTTATGATCTGGTACCACCAAATTATTTTACACAGCATTGTGGAGTTACTACTTTCCCCTACACTGTACTGGAGCTTTATTCCCTAAAACATATTCTTCAGATTGGTCTTCAAAAAATTTCCTTTTTCTGATTTTAAACTATATTTATTGCCTGAGGCGATTCATACCAGTTTTAAGCCCTTCTTCCAAAATGCCTGAGATCCCTGTCAGATTGTTGTTCTTATAGCCATATAGATGTTTTTCTTATATTCCTTGCTATCTGCACTGTCCTCTTATTTTGACCATAACAATGGCAGTATTTATCACCAGAAATATTTCTTACAAATTTATGTAAGTTTCTTTGACTCTTGGATCTTTAAGATCTTTAAGAAGTTCCAATACAGCCACAAGTTTCCTGTTACATGTCTGCTTTTCTCCCCAGATGCAAAACTGATTGGTGAGCTGCTCCTTTATCTTTCCTTTAGGATTAAGAATTACAAGGTTTTGAGATGGCTTTCCCCAGATACCTTCTGATTTTGATTTACGTTATATTAATAATTAGGCCCATTTAAATCAAAATAAATGCATGAAAATTTGTTTCAGCAGATTTCCAATCCCACAGCTGGGTAGTGTGTGTCCAGCTAGATTGTTTTATCCAGAGGACTGTCATTCCCTGGCTGTCACCGTTACCACTCTTGCCCTTGGAGTGCTCCTCATGTTAACACACTTCTCACACTTCATGACCTGATCACGTAATTTCCAATAAACCTCTCCATGTGTTTATGCTTCCATTATTATTCCCTTCATCCAGATGTTTTCAAAACTCCTATCATCACTTCCTGTACATTCAAGTAAGCATGGACAGTCCTCCTTTCTGTTTCATTGGTATAATTATGATGTAAAGCACAGATTTTACAGACTGCATCTCATGTTTGTATTTCTGTAAGTAAACACATATATAGAGAAAGGTGTGTGATTCTACCTCACTCAGTGGAATGAGCTACGAAAATCACCAGCAGATGATGAACCAGTTCTTAAAAATCATTTCCAGCAAACTACAGCCCTCTTCCACTGCTAGCCTTCTTCTCCTTCTCCTTCTCCTTCTCCTTCTCCTTCTCCTTCTCCTTCTCCTTCTCCTTCTCCTTCTCCTTCTCCTTCTCCTTCTCCTTCTCCTTCTCCTTCTCCTTCTCCTTCTCCTTCTCCTTCTCCTTCTCCTTCTCCTTCTCCTTCTCCTTCTCCTTCTCCTTCTCCTTCTCCTTCTCCTTCTCCTTCTCCCTGTCTAGCCAATACCCTCACTGAGAGAATAATTAAATTTTGGCTGCAAAACTACAGCCCAGCAATATTCATCTTACAGTCTATAAGTGGTTTGCAGTTTAAAGTGGAACACACTTTTCACAGCAGCCTTCATATATGTATATGGACTTTGGTTTCAAAAAACTTTATTTTTTTATATTTTAACTATACAGTCATATACTTAGAAATAAAATTATTGTGATTTTTATTCAAAGCAGTGGTGCTAAATATGTATTAACCACTGGTAACACAGAAGAAGGGAAGGCTGGCTTTAGTGTTAGTTAGTGTTTAGTGCATGTCACTGCTGCTGAAGTAAATTCAGTGAGCTCTGCTGGGCTTTCTTATGAAGTTACTGCTGCACATGAACAAAGGTACTACAGCCTTTCCTGAACAGCAAGAGTAATCAGCTTGTACAGAGCTTTTATCCAAGGAATATCACATTGGTTACCCAATATTAATTAACTCTCAGGGTGTTGCTGTTATTCACAAACAAAATAAACTTTGCTAGTTTACAACAAGCTGACTGAAGTAATTAACATCACTCATATGTAAAATGCATGAATACACTCATTAAAAGACTCCCAGCTTTCAAAAAAAAATCAAGATAGTCACATATTTATGGATTTCATTTTAGAGTTAAGAGAAAATATTAATTAAAAATGACCCTGCCCCTCCATCCCAAAGTTTAAGACCACAGCCAGAGCTGTGATTTCTCATGTTTGAAGAGTATTCTCCCATCCTGCAGAGCAGATGGAAATGACCCTTGTACAGAAAGAAGACTGTGCCCCCCAGCTCTGCTGCCAGCACATAAGAGCTCACGCTGCTGTAGGCACTGGCATGTCTTTCCCATGCTGCCACCCTGCCAAAGCACTGGAAACAAACCAAGGTCAGCAGACATGTGGATTTGGGGGGTGTCCTGCCTCCCCATGGTTCACAGACCCAAATTACTCCAGCAGGGTAATGGTAAAATGTGTGGCCACTTGAAACCAGTCCAGCAGTACCCACATGGACATGCTGAAGCAGAAGCCCTAAATAACGTTACTTTTGTTTGAAACATAAATTATGAGCCTCCAAGGAAGCTCGTCTCTACAACCAAAGACATGTAATAACTGCTGACAGTCTCACATGATGTATAGCTTTATTTTGACATCTAAAGGACTATTTTCAATTATTTCTTCCTGGACAATTATGCTTATTCTAGCCCCATAATGCATTGTGTCAGTCATCTCTGGACATAAAACACTTTAATAGTGTACAGTAAGCTTTTTCCTTCCACACAAAATATCTTTGGACCTATAATTACATTTCATAAAACTTCAGTACCATAACTTAGCAGTCCCCTTCCTAATGTTAGGTCTGCTTCTGTACAAAATAAAAAAAGGCTGTTTGTATGCTTTATCTCTAAAGCTTTAATTTATTTCTTGTCTCTACAAAGTGTCAAAAAAACAGTCAAAGTGGTGTGTTACAAGGCAAGAATTAAGCTAATATAATACTCTGACAAGGCCATTCCACAACTGGCAACAGTGCAGGATTAGCCTGGGTTTGAAATGAGTTAAATTCACCATGTAACTTTCCTCATGGTAAGTCAATAAGCTTGCCCTGTATTATCCTCCATTATCCAGTGCCAAACTATTCCACCGCATTTTAGAAGAAGAAAACCTGATGATTACAGCTATGCCAGAATTGTCTGTTCTGCTGCAGATTCCTTTTATAAAGCCCAGCAAATGACCAGGTGTCTCCAGGAGTGGGATAACAACATGGGGTTTGTAAAGGCAGCTATAGCAAGGACTGGAGCAGGCTCAGATACCTCAAAAGGGTTCTATACAGCAGTTAAAGAAGCAAAACTCAAGGCAAGGCCACACGGATAGGGAAGCAGACTTTTATTTTAGAAGAAACAGATTTGCGTCACCTACACCCATTCTCTCAAAATTCTCTCATTTCTCTATGGTTATAAGAACTGAGATGTTTGTGTATTCAAGTACCTTGTTCTGGATGCCTTATGGTGACATAGATGGTGAGGGAAACTAGCTGGAAAGCTCTTATCCAGTCTTCTGGATTCATCACAAGTAGTGATGAAATGCATAAATATTGGGCCCTTTGCAGCCTCTCTTGACAAAAAAGGCTTATATCCAGTGTGAGTTGTTTTGCACCAGCTTTGTATCTGTGATGAGGTCTGTGGTCAGAACAATTATCACTGCTTCCAACACTTGGAATTTTATTTACATCATTCCTCTACTGCATCTTCCTTTTCTCAATCTTTCTGACCTACCACGTATACACCATTGCTTTAAATACTACTATGCCACTAACTCCAATGCCTTACACATGTACACTCTCATTCACACTCTTTAGATATGATTTTAAAATTTATACACATCAGAACATCCTAGCAGCAGTAAAGGTCTCACCTTAACATGTAAGGCAAGAGCCCAATCTCACCCAAATGCCATCTTTCATAGCTTTCAGGTACAGGAACTGGAGACCCAGGATATGGAAACCATTCATTGTAAGAACAAGCAAAGTCATGCAGGTTCAGTGGAATGAGTTTGAGATATATTGCTCTATCCATCAGCTCAAAGGAAAAAAAATTCATTCAGCCATGGCTCACACTGCTGAATAGGGGTTAAATCAGAGATATGAGCCTAAATTTTCTAACAACAGACAGAATTTTATAGAAAGACAAGTCACACTGGAATTAGTGGTTGCACAGATATATTGGACATTGAAAAGGAACTTTCAGGATATACGGTTAGGGACTTAAAATAAGTGTGGCTTATTTGATCTTAGTTCTGTTCATTTATTGACCCCAGATTACACTTTTGGGTAGTTGGAAAACAATAATTCTTCTGGTACTCAGAAAATCACGGGTATAATTATGATATGAAGTTTATACAATCACTTTAGAACATTTCAAAGGCAAGCCATTTATAAGAAAAATGCTTCTTACTGTTTTAAGGAGTGTTACTAAGCAGTTCAGTCCCCCTCGCTCCACAATTCTCAATTATTCCCATGCACATTGGTAATAAGATTTGAGATCATTAACCTGTAAATCATTGGTTCAAATCTTGAAGAGTTCATTAGTGACTAGAAGGCATTAGTATCTAATGACTGGTCTCATTCCAGTGGACAAATAGTTGCTGCCACAGCCAGCATTAGTAAATTATTGCAATACAGACCTAGGAAAAGTACCAGATTTCACTTCTGCCAATCTGACATTCCTGCCAGTTCAAATTATTAAGCTTTGAAAGTATTTTTTTTTCCCTGTATTTTCAAGAGGAGCTCTTGGAACATTTTTTGGGAAATTACAGAACAGAATAAATTTAAAAAAAACAAAACAAAACAAAACACAAAGTATCTTTAAATGTTTGAATCCACTTTTCTGGAGATTTTTGTCTTATAACTCAATCACTGTGAAAAAATTACTGTCTGAAAAAATACAAAAGGAGAAATACATTTTCCACAGCTGGGATATTTTATAATGTCTCTCTCTCTCTCCCCTGAGTGTATTTCTCTGCTTCATCAAAATCTGGAAATCACAGTGGTTCTGCTAATACACAGAACCTCTCTACAGAGTATTTACAGCAAGTCTCATCCATTCTGTAGCAAGCCTGTGATGATGGGACCCAAGGGCTACAAGGACTCTTGTATGCCACAGAGGTCAGACCCTTGCAATCCAGACTAGTCCAACACAAGTATTTCCAGACACATAACACTTCCAACAGCATCCAGAAAACTTGAATTGGAAGTCAGGACAGATTTCTGAGAAAAAATGGACCACTACTGTTCAGTTTCTTCTAACTTAAGCATTCACTACTGAGAACACAGCACTGTTTTAGAAGAACTTCTGCTTATTATCTTTAGCAAGACCAGAAGCAAAGACCAAAAATAACAAATGGTGCAATATAGGAACAAAGCAGGAGAAATTAAGTATATCATGAATGACCAAAGTACTACTAAGAGGGGGGATTTTCTAGATGAAAACAGGCAGCAGACCCCAGGTGTCACACCTTTAAAGGCTGCCATCTGACTACACATGTACAGCCACTCTCATGTATTTACAATAAATTATTATATGAGTCATGAGCCACATACTGACCTTTGTGGTCCATTAATTTTATTCTTTCCTCCTGTTCAATTAGTGCAAGACCTTGAGTCATCATGGGTAACCCCAGGAGAATTATAACTAAAAATTAATATAAAGCCAACGCGTGGTGTGCAAAGCTCTGAACTATTTTTGTCACCACGTGTTTATGATAATGAAGCTGTGATGAAGATTTTATCGCTGAGTAAAATACTTTTGAATGTACAGTCACTGACCTGCAAAGTGTTCATATGGTGAATGTATTAGGGCACTTGCCTAAAGATTTCTCTCACAGCAGAGATATAAGCCAGGCCAGTTTTGAATAGGATTTAACAGAATAATCAGCACCTACAAGTTTTGCAAATTGCAAATCCTCACACCTCCTGCTGCAAGCAAGGCTTAGATATTCAGCATGTAAAATCCAACTAATAAATAATTTTAGGATGCATGTGTTTTAAGCTACTATATGGCAAAAGCATTAAATCAGGTCCTCACTTCTTCTGCACTTGTAGCATAGATCTGGGTTAGCAAACATTGAAAATACCACTCCAGCAAGGACTAGTTAGAGAAGTAACCAAATAAACTGAAGCAGCATTTGCATTTACCTCTCTTACCTGTCAGCCCATCAACCACAATAAACCCATGCTGGTAAGAACCATGTCATGCAGCAATGCAACCAGAGAGAGGAAATATTTTAGTGTGAACTCCACATCCTGAAAATCCTCAACACACTCAGTTATAAAGAAGCATAATCAAGTCTCACTTATTTTCTGCGCAAAGGTTAAAAACACCCAATAGAATAAAAAAGAAGCAATTTAGTTATTTATTATTTAACATATGGCTGATCTGTGTCACCTGACAAAACAGCAGCAGGAGACAAGAGAGCCAGGGTAGAGTCGGAGATCTGTTCTCCTCCTCCTCACCAGGTATCATCCCCAAGTGTGAATTTTGTGCTGCTTGTGGGATTTGCCAGCTGTCCTCGCAGCCCTCCTGCCTGTGTGGTGGGCAACAACAGTTTCATGAAGGCCACATGCACACTGCACAATGTGCCCTGAACCTACGGAGCAGCCAAAGCTCCTTCTGGACCTGCTCCTACCTGGCTTTGCCCCCTGACATCCTGGGCTCCGCCTGTACCAGGCTTAGGCTTTGTGGGCAGTATCGCTCTGAACCTGACAGAATTAGGTCCTGAAGGACATAAAAGGCATAAACAGTTGCTGTCCATATTTTACCTCGCCTGCATAAAAATAGATCACTCTGCTTTCCAGAGCAAGCAGTTAATCTTCATAAGCATAACCTATATTTTACGAAGGAGGAAGAAAGAATGTACTCTGCAAGTTTGTTATCTTTGGCATATTTTTCCTAAGCTGACTGATTGCATTAATAAGGCATAAGAAGATACATATATTAAAAGTCCTGCATTTAAATTTTACTTTGTTTGATCTACCACAAACTGACAAATCCAAAAATTTCAAAGTTATAGATGACACCTTATTTCAGGAAAGGAATAGGAATCTAAGACAGACTGAGAGAAGCAGCACTGTCTCTAGCTGAAGTTCTTAATTTAAGTTGCATTAAATCAGGCAATTAACATTACAATCCAGAGGCATGAAGGCCGATTGTTTTCTCTGGATTTGTTTCCTTGGGGCTTGACAGTGACACTCAGACACAGCTCTCAATAGAGGGTAACATTTAGCTATGCCACATTAGGAAGGAGCCTTGGGAGGCAATCACAGGTTCCTATTTTGTCTTGCTCAGAGGGGAAAGCATTTCACTGCATGATTGAAAAACACTTGCTAATTCATTCTCCACTTCCACTTCTCCACCCCAGTTGTGTCTAATGTCAGACAGTTAAGCACTTCAGAGGAATGTTCATTCCCCCATCACAAGGATGAACTTCTGGGGAGGGACCTCAAGATACCCTTTATAGATGGAAAATTATTTCCAGATTTTCCATTTCTGCCATGAAAATAAAACAAATAAATGCATTTCTACATGCCCATCCTAGAGCAGGTACCAAAGCCTGTACTCGAGCCACTAAAATAAACCAGGGAAACAGTAGGTCTAGAAAATAAAAACATCAAGCTGCTTTTTAAAAGCTATATAGCAATCTTTTTTCTGGGTAAAGGCATGCTTGATCACACAGAAAATAAAAATGGTACATGATGCTAGTAGTGGCTTATCTGCAAAGGATGTTATCAAAGCAAACCAGACAGACTGTACAGAACAGCCAGTTCTTGCCCCTCTGACTTGACTTCAGATTCTCTGTGCAAGATTATGAACCCTGTATAATGGGACCAGATTAGCTGCAATTTCCCTGCTTCTCTGGCCATAAACCTTACAAGACACTACAAGAGAGGGAGAATTTGGGCATAATACATGTCAAACTCCAACAAGGCATTTTCCCATGCAGACACCAAATTTTGTGATCTTTTAATGTCATATATTAACTTACATTTCATTCTTTGGTTAAAGCAAGAGTTTTAACCTTTAGAGTGGTATTTATAAAGGAGAACAAAGGAAAGCTCCCCTTCCCCAATTTTTTATTCAAGCACACATACTCATACTGATGAAACTGCTTCCCCTGAAGTTAGCAAGAGCACTCACAGGTAACAGTTTGCAGAATGAGGTCAGAAAAGATGCTAAGTGACATCAAAAATGAGTGTATACACATCAAAAATGCTGATCTTGAAAGGATGGTCCATAAAGAGCAAGGGAACAGAGTTCTTCTGCATGTGCTCTGTTCAGGATCCCAGTACAAACCCAAATCATGAATGCCAAGCAAAACTGATCATTCAAGATCCTTTTTTTCAAAGAGGGTAAATGACCCACTTGAACTCTTAGCAAACTTTTCTGGGGGAAGAGAGGAATGGGGATTTTAAAGTCAGATATGAAATTACAAAAGCTATGACCTGGAGGCTACAGTTCTTGAGTCAGGAGTCCAAACAGATCTGTTGCTTTAACATTACATGTCCAAATCATATGAAAACTGCTCACAGCCACCAAGAATATAAGGTGTCTCCATGTCAATTCTTTCTAGGTAATGAAACCTCTCTAATGAAGTGTTCACAGCCAATGAAATTAATAGCTGAATTTCACTTATTTCCCCCTATCAGCAGACTTCTACACTTTTATATCTCTGGAGTGTAGGTATTATTAGATCCTTCTATGTACCAGTCACTGTGGTGTTCAAGTGCTGTTCATTTTAAACCAACGCACACTATCCAAAACTCTCAATATCCAGCTCTAATTTTGCAGTTTCAGTCCATTATTAATTGTGCCATATGTTTCAAAATTAGCCAGTGAAGCTTTCTTGGCTTTGCTCCCATTCCTCCCCATACTTGGACAAGTTGTTCAATTATTTTAAATACAATTCAAATGCTTTTCTCAAGGTAGTGGGAAACCCTCTGTGGTTAAGACAGTAAAATTCATAGTAATAGGTCTTTCTCATCTCTAGTTATCAGATTATGAATACCTTTGTAACCATTTAAAATTCATTTACACATCTCATAACAAGAACGCATAGCCAGCAACACTGCATGGTCCTCTCTTGATACAGGCAATAAGATGTACTACCTGCACTGTGAATTGGGTACATTTTAAGTTATGACTGATTATTCCAAACTCATCCTCAAAGTCAATAGGAACTGCACAGGACGTATGGAAGAGATTTCCCACAGGGATGGAACATTCACAGACCAGAAGCAGGTACAGAATTATGCTCAAAGTGTTTATAAAATTATCAGCCCCATCTACTCAGCTGACAACTGCTGCCCCTGCTTATATTCTCCAGCTTGTGCTTCTTCTTCCCCTCCTGAAAAAGCTGTTTACTCCACAGATTGTCCCAACCATTCATCCCTGTAGACAAAGGCAGCAGCTTTGCAGATTTGCCTAGGAGTCTGGCTTTGACCAGTTTCCCCCAAGGGGTCATTTCAGAACACAACCCTGCTTTTGCTTGGTTCTTTCTCCTAGGTTGTTAAATAATTTTGTGCAAGCTCTCATCTGCTCTACCCTGAGTATCCTTCCTTCCACAATAGGTGCCTTTGGCAGTGAAGGCCCTTATCCACAGAAAAGGTGATTCAGGGCAACAGCAGGGAAAGCTTCCTCCTACTGCCTGAATTTTAATCCTGCCCTGGAGAGTATCCTGCCGTTGTTGCACTCTTGTTAAAAACAGCAGTCAGCAGCTGATCACTTTCTAGCACAGATGGACCCCAGGAAACTGCAGCCAAAAGTTATTACTGAAACCATTCATTGGTGTGTCTTCTGCTTGCAATTCATGCTCAAACTCTTGCATTCCAGCAGCTTTAGCTCCGTATCACTTATATCAGTTAGTACCAACATCTGGCCCCAAGTTCAAAGCTCAGGTCCAGATGAGTCAGTGCAGACTATGGCAATTTCTCTCCTACACACTGGAGTCTTCAGCACTGGACTGAAATGAAACAGTTCATCAATTTGCTTGCAGCATGTAACAACGTGTATTTGGACATGATATGAAATTTCCTGTGTACTTGCAGCAGTGCTGCAGTCTGCCAGGGAGGCTCTGCTGAAAGTGCAGGGTCAGGGACAGACTGGGAAGGGCCCTCACAAGTCAGCTGAATGCATGGAGAGAATGTGGGCTTGCAGGTCCCTGGGGGTGGCAGGCAGCACAAGCCTTCTCCAAAACAAGTCCAAGTGTTGGTGAGCATGCCTAAGTGATGCTAGTGCAGGAAAGAAACAGACATCTATCCAACACTTTCTCACTGAAGTAATTATTGTAAATTATTACAGAGCTATTTCTGCTCTGACAAAACAAGTCAGACATCCAACATCTCTTCTTCCGCATTAGCTGTGCCCATAAGCAAGAACTAAGGAAGATGGTTCCTTGTTGGACTCGGAGCCATCAGTGCTCCAGTGACTAACCAGAGTAAAACTTCCTGGTGTTTATTTTACTTTGTTTACAGAAGAAAAAAGGAAGAAAAGCCTGTTACATTTCTTAAAGAACAGGTTTATCTGAATTTGTTTCACTTATACTGCTGTGCATTAGAAATAGTGCCATTTAGCTCTGTGGTGCTATGCCAGGGTAAAACTGCCATGAAATAGAAACCATGGATATGTATCTAGAATAAAGGTAGCAAAGATCCCTCTCTTCACAGGAACTACTGCTGAAAGTGAGGTTTAGCACATAGAACCTGATGCTCTATGCAAATTTCAACAGAAGCCTTATCTTTTTTTCGTTTTTTTCTTCTTGCATATTATGCATGCCATTCATCTGTAAGATCCCAAAATAATCTAAAAGTCTAAATACAGGAATAACTAGAATTCTGAATACAAAGCATTAATTAAAAACCAAAAAAAACAAACAGTGCTTAGACTAAACTTTGAATCCCAGAAATTAGGATGCTCAGTTTAAGTTCCCTCAACAACCCCTTCATGCCTTCATTCATAATGTGTGCATAGAAAAGGTGGATATGGAGTTAAAGTTGTCATGACAGCTTTGCTTCTAAGTCATCTGCCTTTTGTAAATTGGCTACTTTGGGCTACATGTTGTTCAGCACAGCTCTTGACAGAGGATGAGTTTTTAGAAGCAGCTTGACAGATCAATAACTTGGTTTTAATTTTAACAAGAACACATTTACGCATATATATAGCCAGAGAGAATAAAGACTAAATATGTGATAAATCCAAGCATCAGCTAAACCAAAATATTTTGTGACTTCAATCAATACAGTAATGCCAGCAAGATTTTTTATTTTACTTTTAGCATCACTGAACCTTCTTATAGAAAGAGCACTCAGGTAATGCCTGTACTGTCAAAAATGACATTTCCTATCTACAGTAGCCAACATAATAATTTGCTTTCTTAGGAGAAAAACTGCCTTTGTTTTGTTACAGAAACTGCCTCCTGCTAGAGGAAACAGGTTCCCAAACACTACATGGAGACTTTGCTGCAGTGGGAACTGCACATCAAATCTCCTTGCATAGTGTTAAATATTATTTCCTCAAATGTGTTTAGCCTCTGGACTTCAAAACAGAAAGAGAGTCTTTCACAGATCACTCTGCTTGACTCTTATTCTTCCTGAGAGCAAAGCTTTCACTACCTCCACAATCTTTGTAAAGTTACAGAAAGCAAAACACAACACAAAAAAGCCTTTGCTTTTTGTCCCATGTTCTTGAAAGCTCCCACTGAAAAAGAAAAAAGTGCTCATTTGATCTTGTAAAATATTTCTTTTTCAAAATATGATTTCAAGTGGTAAAGTGGTCTTTAAAAAAGGTATTTCCTGAAAAATACCTTCAAAATCATAACTCTGAGTCAGACAACAGCTTAAATCCAGTATCTGTGCAGTGGAAAGCTCAAATTGCTTTCTAATTTGACTTTCCCTATCTGCTCCTGAAAATGTCACCAAGACCTGATGATAAAAGAAACTCAGAGAAAAACTGCAAACCTAATTTTTTTTTTCCATCTCATTCACTCCAAAAACACGGTCTTCATCCAGGAGAGCCTTTCCCAAAATAGGAGTTCAGCTTTAAGACCAGTGTATGTATCAAGTCCTAGTCCATGACAGTTATATCTGGGCACTGCAGTAATGCACTGTCATGGTTTTAAAGCAGTAACTAAAAAAAACCTAGAAAATTTACTTATTTCTTGCTGTGAGATGTGGATTAGAACAAGAGCAAAACAGGCTTAAAATTTAAAAGGAATAAAGAAAGTTTATTAACAAAACTACAAGAATAAGAAAACTAAAATAAAACTTCCAGAAAACCCTTTTTTCCCCCACTACCCAACCATTCTTTTGTTTACATGACAACATAGAGACAACAAACTTTGGAACTTTGGTGTTTAAACAGTCCCCAATTCCTGCTAGAGTCTTTTCATCAGTCTTTGTAGAGAAACAGAAGTCTTCTTCTGCTAATCTATGGAGTTTCTCGCAAGAAAACTATTTCTGTTATAGTTTTCTATTTTTCTGATGCCAGCTGCCCAGAAATCTGTCATCAGATGTTCTCCTCCCATTTCACATCACTCTGAGGTGTGTATGGGCCATGAGTCTAGGGATGTCATTTTTAAGGATGAGTTATTCAAAGGCAAAAGTTCTTTTCATCTGTCTCTGTGAGCTTCCCTGGAGAACAGAAGTTTTCTCTTTGCTTCAAGCGGCCCCAAATCTTCAACTATTACTTCTCCTCACTCTGTTCCAGCACCTCACTGTATCATAATTACTCCACCTTTTGCTCAAAATCCAAACTTTCAACACTCTCTTTCTCCCCATATACTCTGTCAGGAATTAAAGGGTTTTTTTCAGGACATTATTGTCCATGTCCATAGCTTTAACAGAAAAATATTTCAGCTTAATTCAAGCATCTCCTTATTCTCTACCTCTTCTGAAGCTTAATTCTTTTCTTTACTGTCTCTAATAGTTTATAAAGTCTATTTACATGTTGATTACTCTCTTTTTCTTTCTCTGGAAAAAAGCATTAATCTGCAAGTCTCATCTGGGTAATGAAAAGGTTAAAATCTTGCCCAGGTTTTGTAGATGGTTCTGTGATCTCTGACGGAGCAGTGGCTGGAGCTGTCTGTGATGGAAGATTCTTCATGGCTGCTCTGGAGAGCGTGCTCACTGTCTCAGCCCGCAGCAAGTCAAGAGCTTTTATTCTTTCTTTACTCGGCAGTCTCTGGTGAATTCAGTCACAGCAAAAACTGCAGCCGAGCCAGGGAGCGGCCTGGCCCGGCCAGAGCCCGGGGCAAGCCCCGCAGGCCCCATCTCCTGGCCGGGAGCCGCGGCAGGCCCAGCCCAGCCCCTGCCCGGCTGCATGGCCTGGACAGGGTACGGGAACCAGCTAAAGCTCTGTTACCTTTCACAGCCAGGAAACAAAGAGCCAAAGAAATTCCCAGGCTTAGGTCTTAAGGTGGAGTTCACAGGTTGATCTCACTTTTCAATGGTTAAAACTGCTGTCAATTCTTAGAAATGACCAGCTGTTGGCTGGGAAGAAAACTCCCATCAGCCTCCAGCGGAAATAACAACCGCAACAGCACAATATTCACAAACATCAGTAAACTCTGCACCCAGTCCACATTTTCTCATTTAATGGAGTTTATTCTTTTCAAGTAGACTCACAGCCCAAGTTCTCCCACTGCTTTGTGTTAGACCCGCTGAAGTTCCCTTTTTCACAGCTCCTTTTTGCTACTAAGTATATGCAGAGCTCCATGGAATCAGAGTAAAGATTTCCCAAGTGCTGCTAAAAGGCTGAAACACTTCCCCCAAGGGGTCCCTGTCACTTGATTAATATGTGTAGCTGTTAAAAGCTGTTTAAATGACAGTGCTAAAAAAACTGAACAAGCACCACAGAGAAAAGGCTGGCTAAAATAACCAGACCATGAAAATAGAATGAATAAAAGAAGAGCAAAAAGAAAACCAAATAAAAGCAGGGTAAATATAAAGGACAAGGATACAAGCAGAGCTGACAGTCATCCAAAATCAGCTTTCTCTTCCCTCCTTATTTTTTCTTCCTCTTTCCCCCTCCCCACTTCCTAACTCCTCCACTCCACTTACACAATTCCTCGGCCTCTACTGATGGTTTAGCATTACAAATCCTCATACTGAATCTCATGAAGTCAAGCAGGCTCAGTGAAGATCACTGGGCTCAGCTTACTCCTGGTATAATCTCATCCAAATCCATGGAGTTACATGAGGGATGAGCTGGAACCACTGATGTTTTCTGAGTTTTCTGACATCCAGCTTTGGAGCTCTGTAACTCCAGACTGATGACACACAGTGAAGGGTTCTCTGAATACAGCAGAGAAGAAAGAAAAAATATGAGTTCCTTGAAAGGCTTTCATCATAGCAGTTGCACTGCATCTGTCGTGTATCAGAACCGTTCCCATGTTTCCTGCACAAGATTCATAACAGCTCTAAAACCCAACCATACTTCACCAAGTTGGAAAACAAATTTCCCCATAGATAGAGAAATATATTTTTGAGGTAAAACGGCAAGGAACACAGTGTCCTTTGGAGCAACTTAACAAAAGAAATTATACTATTCCTGGGAAGCCTTTGCAATCTCTGCTTTTTTTTTTATCTGAAAAGTCTCTTCAGTTGTTTATTCATGAAGCGATAATCCTCTCTCTTTGTCTCAGTGAAAACTCCTTCCTGGGAGATAAAAAATAGTTTGTATGAACCTGCTGCATTGCTTTTGAGCAGTAATAACCAACTCACACCGAGACTGTATTTTTTTATTATTTATACTGTAATAAACATGGGAGCCCCTTGCTGACACTGGATTTCACTGTGTTGAAATTGAGTACATACAGGATAAGACACTCCCATTGTTATGACCAATCAGATGCACTGCATTTTAAATGGAAAGGCAGGGAAAAAATGATCAGAAAAGAAGACTGCCAAAGACCTCAAGAGGTCATCTGATGCATATGGGGATGTGTGGCAGATGCACCTATTGCTGATCAGCCATTGCTCTCATTGGTTTCATTTGGTTTACAAATGGAAAATAAAAAATTGTGTCGTGCCCATGAAACCAATGCCTGGTTGCAGCATTTAAGTCACAGTTTAGCCCAAAGCCCCCAAGTCCTGGCCAACAGAGACCATGAAAATATTTTCTCTTACCTGAATTTGGGCGTGTCTAAGGAAAACAATCATAAACGTGCTACCTGTATCTGCTCCTATGAAACAATGACTTCAAATAATGAAAATCTAGCTACCAGGTACAATTTTTTATTTGCTCTTCTGCACTCAGAAATACCTAAATAAAAGCACAAAACTCACAAATAGCTGTATATTCATGTATCCACATCATTTAGCACGCTGCATTTGATATTTACTTTGCCTGCACTATCAGTAAAACACACTATTCCATGCCATATATATGAAAGGCCCACTACACAAAAATTCACACAAGATAAAATACCAAGATCAAAAGCACTCTATATCTGACAAAGGCTTTTTACATACTGCAATACATCTCTCCCCATGTATTCTATGAAGCAGTATACACACGTAACATCAGACAAGCCCATCCTTTCAGTCAGTTATTGCAGATACTGAGTTTTCTGTTTCAGTGCAGAAGAAAAAAATAGTTCCAAGTTACAGACAGTTCATTCTCTATCTCCATGTTATCATTGCTTCTCTAGGCTGAAGTGTAATCACCCTCTTTTGCAGGTTACTGTTTCTACCTTCTATATCAAATAAGTTTCATACATTGGTGCAACCGAGGCAAGATTAATATGATTTTCCTTTTTAATATAAATCTTTTGATTTGTTGCTGAATGGACTCTTCTCAATATTGCTATCTAACTGCAAGGGACAATGTTGTTTATCATTTTCCCCTCTAAAGCAGCCACCCAGATCTAGATATTACAGTATTTTGAATTTAGAAACCATGAAATATAAATGTGTTCCTACCAGAGGAATTAAATGAATGTTTATTTAACATCTGAAGTACCTTTTACATTTACTTCCCATCCATGACACCTAGATAAAAATCCTCACTAAAATAGAAAGCTAATGCTGAAAATATCCTCTGAATACAATACATAGGAGTTCAAAATTAGCGGAATGCAGATTATAAGAAATAACTGCTTACACTTAATTACAAAACTAATGGAGTATTTCACCCCTTTGGAAATGCTGGGGCTTTTTAAGCCAGAATGTCTTGGCATAACTCCCTAAAAAAGTCTAAATCTTGCTTGGAAGTAAAAAAAAAAAGAAAGAAAATCCTTTATAACATGTCTAAGTATTGTTTGAAATTATTGCTTAAAATCATTTTTACATCACATAAAATATAGTCTAAACTGCACATCTGAAACAAACAAGGCAATGTGATAGCTTTAATCACATTAAATTTCAGTTTTCAGTAAAGTTGGTTTTTTTTCCAGTTTGGAAATGAAAGGACATCACATAACTTCTGAATTTCCTATCAGGTACGGAAAACTGATTCCAGATTTCAGGGAATGCTGATTTTTTTTCAAATAATGCTTCCTTCTGCTAGCCATACTCTCCTCTAGGCATACACTCCAACAGCAAAGCTGACTACTAAAACACTCAATGTACTTAAACACAGAAGAAGTTAATGAAGGAATGTCTTTTGTTGCTGAAAGCACATTGGGAGCGTGAAGAACATCAAATCTTTCCCATGCCACAGAACTGAATTATCCCATGATTTTTGCATAGACTGGTATCATCCTAATAACTGAACAGGACAAGCCTATTTATATCAGCTGAGATGTTGATGCTGTGCACATACCTACTTTAGCTTGAACCAGGCTACACTGCAATGATGCTCTAAGATGGATTTTCTTCTGCCTTTTCCTTAAAGAGAGGAGACCCACAGGACTTGTAAATATTCAAACTAGATTACATTAAAGCACGCCTCAGAATCCTAAAATGACTGAAGTGGAAAAGGACATCCAGATTCATTGGGCAACAGAATAAAACAGTGATGAGACCTCCTCCGTACTGCTTCAGCAGATGTCCTTAAGGTCTAACAGAGGTTCTCAAATGTCAGTCAAAGAAGTGTCACCTTTGCAAAAGGACAGGACAAATAAAAACTTCTACCTACAATCTAGAATCATCCTCACTATACATCAGCGCTAACTATGTCCTGGGCTGCATCCCCTGCATCCTGGCCAGCAGGTCAAGGGTGGGGGTGATTCTCTCCTTCTACTCAGCTCTGCTTGAGACCCCACTTGTAGATCAGATGTTAAGGAAGGTTCAGCAAAGGATAGGAACAGGAGGTTTAGCAAGAGTATAGGGAAGGAGGGTCAGGAAGGGATAGAAAGTTTGATTTGGTTGTCCTGGAGAATACAGCTCGGGTCACACAAAGGCAAGGGAGAATGAAGCTGAGGCCTGTGCAGGTCTAAGGGAGGGAAGGAGATGCTGGGCCAAGGGAGAAAAGGGGAGGCTGCGGTACCAAGCACCTCCGCTCAGCCCTTGGTCCATCCCACTGGCCAGCTGCTGCCCAGTGGTGGCCCCAGAGCCTGCAGGTGTTTCTCCCGTCACCCAGCGCCGGCTGGGATGCCAAGGCTGCCCCGTTCTGGGGGTACCCGCGGTGCCTGCCGTCCCCACTGGCGGCGGCCACAGAGGCCAGGGGCTCAGGAGGGGCTGGAACATCACCCCGGCAATCGGGGCTGCCAGCTGACGGAAGCCCGCGTTCTCTGCGGGACGAGGAGACTCTGAGGGTGCTACAGACGGGAGGGGAGAGAAGAGGAGCAGGGGGTCGATCACACCCAGCCCCCAGCAGCGCTGCCTTGTATCAGAACCAGCGGGGCCGGCAGGACTAGCGGCGGCGCGCCCGCCCCCACCCCCGTCTCGTCTGCATGGCGGCATGCTCTCAGCCACGCCAGCCTGTGCAAAGGCGGGGATGCCGTGCAGGAGGCTGGGAGCCAAGCAGAGCCCTGTGCGGTGGAGCAGCGCTGGGAACAACGCCGGGAACAACGCCGGGAACAGCGCCCGGCGCCCTCCGCCCAGGGCGCCACAGGCCGCCCCTTCTCCTGCCTGACGGCGCCACCCCGCGGCTGCGGCGCGTGCGGCACCTCCGGCTGCGGCCTCGGCGGGGCCCGCGGGCCTCTGGTTAATTTCCTTCTTATTATGGAACTGGATTTAGCTCCAAGGGAATCGGTACGACACGACTGGATTCAGAATCCTGAATGTTTCGGAGGCTCTCAGCCTCCAGGAGTTCCCTTGCGTGGTGTCTCCACCCAGCGGAAGAGCCCCCGATCCAAAGGAAGCGCCCTCGATCCAAGGGGAGAGTACACACACAGCTCACCCCGGTGCTGCTCCACTTACTCCCTGGTCACACCCGACCACAGCAAGTGCCATGATCTCTATGGAACTTGTATCAATTTTTGCTCAAGACTCAAGTATCTTGACTAGTTACTGCTTTCTTTTTTTTTTTTTTTTTTTTTTTTTTTTTTTTTTTTTTAGGGTTTAAAATCACTATTTGGAAGGCTCATGGCTCTTGGAAAAGCTGGTACATAGGTGGACAGTATGGAGTAAAAAGTGATACTTTAGCTGTGGTAAAGATCTTTTTTAAAAAGCAGCACTTCCAAAAAAAAACACTGGTATTGGCAATTGTTAAATTTTCCCAAGAAAACTGAACACCACCACCACCACCACCCCTCTCATCCCAACCAAATCAGTTTAGTAAGTTTTGAGGTTCTGAGCAGACACACTAGTCACATGGAAGGCTGATTCTCCCAGACGAGAAAGATTGCATTCTTGTGCAACCATAGAATGCAGGAAGATGAATTATTCTAGGGTAATAAGAGCTGTACTTTTCAAAAGTTGTTTGATTTAAATATTGTTTTGTCTTGCACCACTTACTAGCTACACAATTTTTATTAGAGTACTGGAAGAAAGGTGTGATCAAAATCAAAGCGAACTCGCTAAGAATTTCTACTCTATTGACTGAAAATATTTGTGCTGTCCTCAACAAAGCTTTGACATCCCTCCTTCTAGCAAAACAAATTATCTGTGTCAGCAAAAGCATTGGGTGTGCTGGCCCAATTTTATATTATTTATTTTATTTTTAAGTGTGATTATTATTTTGTCTGAACACGAATCTCCCAGTTGATTTTAAAATGTATATAACTCTAGGAAATCTGTTTCAGCATTGATGAGAAATGGCACCATCCATTTATAGGATGTTGAGTGCTGACATGGATACCTTTGTGAGTGCAAAGGAAAATGAAAAAGAGAAGACAGAATATCTTCTCATAGTTTGTCTTCCCTGCATCAATTATCCTAAGTTATTAGACACAAGTATTTCTCTTTTTGTTAGTGTATCAAGTGAGAAATTCATATTGCAAAACCACCAGCAACTGACAGAGGCCTGGTTTGATTAACAAGAGAATTATGGTTTTGATCCCAGATGCTGTAGCTTATGCACATTGCTGGCTCAAGTGTCAGCAGCTTCTGACCTCAAAGCTGTCTCCAGCAAGCCATCTGGATCAGACTCACAGCCCATTTAACATGAGCTAGGATCATTTATCAGGTCAATAAAGCTTTCAAAGTAGCAGCCATCTCAGAGTATGAAGCTTATTATGGAACCAGTCTCAGCACTGGAAGATGCCAGAACATGTTAGCCCCATTCCTCTCGTATCATGTAAAAGAAGCTCTCCTCAGGGTGAAAGACATGTCAGACAGCACAAATAAGACTTAAGCAGGTGACTAGGATCAATGAAGAGAAATATGTCTGTGCCTGATAAGGTTTATTCACTGTTCAAAATGGGGTCTGCCAGCACAGATCAGCACAGGAGACAAGCCAGATGGCAGATGTCATTGCTCAGGCATAAAAGCCCTTACAGAACAACCTTGGTTCCACCTTCATTGATATCATGGATTACCGAACAGTAGAAATTAGATCTGGGTCAGACAAGAGCATGTGACTCTACTTATGTCATGTTAGAAAAAAAATGATAAGGTATTTACATCAACTCCTTGCCACTTGGAAAACATAGTCAATACCCAGTCCACTGTAAAAGGAGAGTGACATGAGACAGTTTCTGCTCTGGAGCAGAGTCCACTGGCACAAAGTCATCCCTTCAAAAGGGAAAAGCATTCCATTTGAATTGGCAGGATGAGCTTGCATCAGTTATGTTCCTGTCCCATGTGTCTGTTTTCTTTTCATCTGATTTAGTCTCTTAAAATGAAGCTGCATGTCACAACTTCAGTGTCATGTGTGTCCAGCATTTTATAAAAGTCTATATTCATCACTGGAAATTCCAGCTATGAGTATTGTCTTTAGGATGCATATAGAATTTATCTCATCCAACTTTAGATGTCAATAAAGTAGGCGTCTACATTAGAGCTAGCCATCAGAGCCTAACATGGTAGCAAGAAGGAAAACAAAGGAACACCTGGAACAAGACCCACCAGGTTTAGTTTAAAAGCCCTTTTCACAACATGATTACTCCATCCCTGGGAGCCACCATTCTTTACATTCATCTGAAAGAGAACGAGCTGAAATGTAGTCATCTCTATGATATTTATATAGTCAAGTGAATCCCACAAAAGTAAATTAGAACAAAACCACCAGTCCCTTTAGCACATCTCTGGCTGCTTACTGTCAGGTGCTGCTACTTTTCCATGGTTGTTGAACTTGGCCATATTTTATCCCTTCAATGAAAGTCAACCCTTCTTCCTAGAAGCTTATAATTCACCTTAAAGGATTACCAGAAATATTTTATCACCTGCTCTGGTGTTTTAAACACTTCTTAAAACAATCTGCTAGACAGGAAGAAATGAGAGGGAGAGATCATTCAGGGAACTCTATCAGGAGACTAAGTGGACTGTGAAATGCTCAAATATATGGTAATTGTCAACTTAATAGAATATGTATTCTGTTCTGATTGGTAGTGGGGAGTAATTCAAACAATTAAAAGATTCCGGTTTGTCAGTACAGTAATCCCATAATTGCATTTAAAAAATGTCATGCCAGGATATTGGAAATTATAATTACTGAAGAAGATGCGTAATTTTTGTAATGGATCCTTGATTTTTGCTATTGAATAACTAGAAGCACAAATAAACTTTTTTAGGGGACTAGTGATCTGTGTTTCATCAGTTAGCCAGTGCCTACTGAAACCACTTTCAAGGTGGTCAATGATCAGGACACTGGATGTTCCAAATGTGTTCCAAAGCAGTGTTCCAAATACCCAGGCATTTAGAATTACTCTGATGGCTTTCCTAAACACTAAGCCATCACTGTAAGAAACAGTTCCAGGATCTTTGTCCTCTTACTCACTTGCATTTTTACAAGAGGCAGACAGACTGTGGACCTGCCTCTAAAGAGGCTGGAGACAGATGGAAGCTCTCTCTGTCCGTGTGCTGAGCTGGGCACACGCAAGCTAAACGCTGCTCAGCAGTTGTGTAGCTGTATTAGCACAGCAGAGTCAACACAGCTACACGACTTCTGGAGCACAACAGATGAGGCACAGCACTGTGCAAACACAGCCAGACCGCTCCTGGATGGTGTTTGGTGTAGCCCAGTTCATATTACTTTTTTTGCCATTCCTACTAAAAGGCCACATGTTTTTTATTGACCCGACAGAAAAAGGTGTCAGGGTTTGTTTGGGCTTGTCCTGGCCTAAGCTGATAATGAGCTTGTTATATTTAACTGGGGGAGGAAATGTCCAGCAGTTGGGTTTGCTTTGAGTTAGCTCTAGTTTATAGTGATAACGAGTAGATTTTCTGTGTCGATTAAACAACCTGTCATTCTAGAATAAAATACAGCTTGCAAGAATGCAAAAACAGGGTTTACTGGGGGTCCCAGACTGTAAACACAAATCCCAGTGGTCAGTCAGAGATCCCTAAACTCAGGCAACTGTCTAAATCACTTTAGATATAACAAAGGGACTGCAAAATTGAATAACGGAGGACTAAAGAAAATAAAGTCCGTGAATGCAGGCTGTATTAAGAAAATAGTGAAACATAAACCCAAAGTGATCCTAAGACAGAGGAAGAAGGGATCTCCAGCCATCAAACCCTGCTGGATAAGAACTGAGGACACTGGTGGCAGCTGACATTCCCACCAGCCCTGCTGCTGTCATTCACAGGACTAAGAGGGATGTGGGAAGCATGGAGCAACACCAGAGAAAAGAGGAAATATACTCCGATTTTGAAGTTAATAGGACTTGGGGCTTAACATGGGATTTCTTTGCAACTGTCCCACAACCTGAGAAGAAGGACAATGGCTTTTCTCCTCAAAACATATTGACCCTAAGATTATTTTAACTTCACTTTATATATTTACTGTGTAGATATCTACATTTGATCTAGTCATTCTGGACTCATTTTCTAGTCACTTGAGTAAACCAGGTACTTTTTGGGCATGAATTATCTTACCAGTTTTGGCTGTCAGGAATTGAACCCTAGAATAATTCATCTTCCTACACTGACTATAAAATGGTCAACTAATGGCAACTAATTCAGAGAGGGAGATTTACCAGGACTTCTACCTGTAAGAATATGATTCCTACCTTCTGTATTCATGCCAATCTGTTCATCCCTGCCTTCTTTGTTTACAGATTATTTCACTCATTGGAGTGGATTACTCATTGGACTGAAATCCCTTAGAAAGCATGGCCTCAGGATTTAATTATAAAACAAGACTGTTGGAAATACAGATCACTCATTTGGAAGAACTTTGCATTGTATCAGTAATAACAACAACAGAACTAATAAACAAAGACCATAATTTCAAAGGTATTGCTGGAAGAAATAGATGGGAACTATAGAAAAATCAATGCCTTTCCAAGAGGCAATTCAGCATCTTCCTGAATTAAGGTCTTATTAGGAAAATAATATTTAAATTAGGGGATGAGGAAGCTCAGCTACAAGCAAAGGTTAAGGAACAGCAGCATAAGTAGAGGGAGAACTTTGCCATCAAGTCCCACAGGAAAATGAGGAGGATTTCATGCATCTCATCCTTATTTTACACTAACCAGCACATTATTAGGGCATCATAAAGGACAGGCCCACCCTGAGCTTGGGGCTTCCCAGCAGAGAGTTCTTTCCTGATCTCCCAGCAGTGTGGCTGCCTCCAGCCTGAGAGGAACCGACCATGCGAGGCACACGCTACCACGCCGGTCTCTGGAGGAGACAGCTTGGCTCTGTGCACTTTTATAGCCCCATAAACGACAATACTAACAGTTTACTAACTTCTGATAAAGACCAGCTTCTTGGGAATTGCTGATATCTCTATTTCTATGGGAAACGAATCTCTCTGGAAGCTTTGCTCTGCTGCTTTCTGAGCACATGTAAGTGCTGCTGAAATTCCTAATTGCAAATTAGACTTTTGACAGGAGAAGGCAGAGCAGACGGGTTGAAATAGCCTTAAAGTGCTTTTCTTTTCCTGATGGCAGAAGAGTTCATAATCCAGACAAATTAACTGATTGGAACAAACAGCATTAAGGCAACACTGTGTGATGCTGTGGCTGGCAGCTGGTGGCCAGACACTAGAACATACTTAACCAATTAGTGCTGTCCCCTGCACTAGCCAAAATGCACATTTAGAACAACTGAGATGTGATCTGGGACATTTTGTGGTCCACATACAGCAGCTTTACCAGGTGGGCCAGGAAAGTGAGATTCTCAGTGGATGAGTTAGCTGGGGCTGTAATAAACCTAAATCTGCTGGAAGTCAGTCTTTGCATATCTTACTGGCTGAACCACTCCAGGTTTAGCTGAACTGTCTTTTATGGCTTTATAACACTTTAAGGAGATTTTAGAGGCATTTTGTGATTACTGATGCTTTTCCATACTTTTTTTAAAAAATAGGCTGAGGATCTTTTGGAATATTCTTTTTCTGACACTGTAACAATTACATTTACAGAATAATTATTCTTGGTACTCATACAGTACCTTCCATCAGCTTTCATAACAAGTTCAAAGAATTAACAAGCTAGAGGTTAATTTTCAAACTCAGCTTCAGTGACTCAGCAGTCCTAAAAAACCACAGTCATTTGTCTGTGTTCTCTGACTACAGCTTTAGGTACTTAAGTCACTTATATCTGAAAAAGTGAGCTGTAGAGACTTGACGGAGAGCTGGGAAGGGATCACAGATCTCATGACAATTATTCATGTATCTTTGCCAAAAGACTCTGTTTCATCTTAAGCCTCGATGATATGAGTGAAACTTTTTTTTTTTCCCTAATATAGCATGGGAATTCTGGCTTGCTAACACCCTTGCAGCACAGTGTGCACAACTGAGAGTCCAGGGATCTGAGAGCACCATTTTCACTCCCTAATGTCCCATGGCTTGGGAAAAAGATTTGCCTTGGAGTTCTACCTGTCCTCAAGGAAGGAACACAGAATGGCAATGACATTGTTAAAATTAATCTGTCTATTCACTGAATTAGTTACATTAGTTGAATTTCAGTTCTGAGATTAATGAACTTCATTTTTGATGCAGAGACTCATGATTCATTCTGAATGTTTTTGCTGCCTAGATATCCCTATAGTTACCTACCCAGTGTGACCCTACTTTCCAAACACTTCAGAATTATTAATGAATTATGCTTTCAACATAGAGTCATAAGGAAGTAGTACTCAAATGTATTCCCTTTGCAGAAAGAAATCAAACTAGAATGCTGAAATCCTAATTTCACTGATTCTTTATGCCCTGAACCTGGAACATTTCACATTTCCTTTTAAATCAAAAGCACTCTGATTTTACTTGTGTACATTACAGTAAGGTAACTCATGCCCTAGAAATGCCTTTCTCTTTTTTGCATGGACTAGGAAAGCCTGGACAGCTCAGCAGGGGGAAAAAAAAAAAAATCTCTGCAGAGTAGGTGCTTGAATTTAGGTTAAAAAAATACCAGTCAGGGAGTGAGAGGCTGTGGCACTCTGCTGCACAAGCACTTGTAGACGGGAGGGAATCAAAAGTGTGAGACATCACAGGTTTCAGGAGAACTCCCAAATTAAATTCTCTAGAGTATTCTGGCCAATTTACATATTGTACTACCTGAAATTAAGGAGAAAAAAAAAAAAGGCTCTGGTAACTTCACACATCATTGAAATGATGTCCCTTAGGAGATAACTTGGCTTTTCAACAGTGTGAAATCTGTTTTCACTTTCTAAACAAAATATTACAACAAAAATAGAAGTAGAGGCAGAAAAAGGTGAGGTTTGTGAGTTCGGAGCTATCCATTTGAATCAGTGCTCAATGGGTTTGCTAAAAATATATTCATTAAATCTATTAAGCATTTTTGTTATTTTTGAAGTGTTTATCTACAAAGCAAAATATTTCAAGACCGTTTCTAATTTACCTTTTGAGTTAACTTTAAAGCAGTAGAAAACAATACTTAATTAATTGCTTTCCAATAATAAAACAAGTTTTCTGGTGTTTACCATATGCTTGTCTCTGACTAAATTCAAGAGAATCCAATATAATCATAGAGTCTACTACTTGTGCTCCAGAGTCCTTACCAGCACTCCTTCTTGATACTCCTCAGACTGCTCCTGACTGTGCCATATGAAACAACAGCAGCAGGTGACAGTCAGTGTCCTGTACAAGGCTTGGTAGTCTCTCAATGGCATCCCTGATATGAACTACCAGTAAGTAGCACGCCTCTCCAAAAAGTGCCTCAGGTCTCCAGATGGATGTTTCCACATCTCTTGTCTTTCTAGTGTGAGGGGCCCAAAACAGCACACAGGATTCCAGGTGCAGCTTCAGCAGTGCCGAGTCCAGGGGGACGGTCACTGCCCTGCTCCTGCTGGCCACACCACTGCTGACCCAGGCCAGGATGCCATCGGCCTTCTTGGCCACCTGGGCACACCCTGCACCATGGTCAGCTGCTACCACCAGCACCCCCAGTTCCTTTTCTGCCAGACAGCTGTCCAGCCCCTGCTCCCAGCCTGTAGCACTGCCTGGGGTTGTTGTGACCCAGGTGCACTTGGCCTTGTTGAACCTCATAAAAATGGCCTCGGTCCATCAATGCAGCCTGTTCAGAGCCTTCTGCAAAGCCTTTCTGTACTCCAGCAGATCAACATTCCTGCCCAACCTGGTGTCATCTGCAAACTGAGGGTGCACTTGATCCCCTCGCCCAGATCCTTACATATAAATAGGTACACATATTAAATAGGACTGTCCCCACTAATGAGCCAAATAATTCTATTTCATTTTGCCTCCATTTGACAGACCAGCCATTTGCCTGGATTGACTTAGACTGGCATGGGCATTATCTTACATACATAAGGAACATATTTTCAGTTATTACTGAAATTGCTAAGGTCCAAATAATAACTTTAAGTGACTGAGAAGGTACTTTAGCCTATCATGACTCACTGCTTCAGCTGACTATCTGAGGACCTTCACACCCTGTCCGTGTCTAAATCAGGAGGAAGCAAACACTACTTGCTCTTTCCCAGCTGTCTGCATCTGCATTGTATTCATTACTGTGATGTTTAAAATCATATGTAAAATTTACTGTTATCCCCTGCATATTGTGTAGCCTTATTAATGACACTTTTCCCCCAAGTTTTGCTAGTTCTGACATCTCATCAGGATTTGAGCATATGAACAGCATACTTCAGGCAAGTGCTTTGCAGAGCTGATGATGCAGCTTTCATGTAGAGAGTGGCTGTTTATCCTGAGTGGGATCAGTGCATGGCTGGGTTTAGGTTTAGGTTTAGGCCAGACAAAGCCTGCGAGTGCCTCAGGAGTTAGTTTCACAGTGTTATTCCCTGCTGTTTTCTTTAGTTCTTTCATATGCAGAGGTCAATACTTTTGTAGAGATTATCCTTTTAAATCAATGTCAGCTGACTTAAACTCAGATCAGCTTACACAAAGTCTGATGGTATTTGAAGCTGCAGAAAGAATGTGTGTAGGCAGGGAATTTCATGCTGAAAGTTGGCCATTAGTGTAGATCCAGGCTCTGTTAAAGCATTTTGCAGCTTCTTTAGTGTCTACATACGACATGACAGTGGATTTACAACATGCTGTGACAGCCCCTCCAGCAGGACAGTGCCATTAATCTTCAGGCAGACTACTGAGATCAGCACTGATTTCATGTTTGGATCCCCAAATCCAGGATTTGGACTGTGATGGAATAAGCTTGTTCCGGAGCCACAGGCCTTGATCTCAGCCTGGACTTCCCTACCTCATATTTAATCATAATATTTTCACAGATCCTCTGCAGGCTGTGATGTGGTGACTGAAGACATAGTCAAGCATTTAAGTACATGATTAACCTAAAGTGCTTGAAGGGAGTTGTTGACTTCAGGAGAGCTGCTTGTATACCTGGAGTTAAAATGCACTCAGGTGCTTCACAGTTCAGTTAATTATCATTAAATACCTGCAACACAGCAACGTGGAGACAACACAACCACAGGTATACTGCAGAATACAGCTCCTGAAGCAGAAATAGCAAATCTTGGCTTTAGGTGCACCTTTAAAGTACATATTTCAACATTAAGCCGAGAGGATATTTGACTATCATAGAAGACCACGATAGACTCAATATGCAAAACAAGAATATGCTTAACCTGCTCCCAAGATGTGCCAGCTCCCCACAGAATAACTGTAAAATAAATAAACGAATTGAACTTAAACAGATGCTGGTAGTTAATTACAGAGTATTGAAAACTTTGTAAGGAAAGGGGCCAGTCGTGAAAAATAAATAAAATAAAATAAAATAAAATAAAATAAAATAAAATAAAATAAAATAAAATAAAATAAAATAAAATAAAATAAGCTGGGTTTGGTTTGGGTTTCTTTTCTGTAAAGTATGGGCAGGAACCCATGCTGGGGTGCTGCCCGCGGTGCTGAGGACACTCTCGCAGGCCTCCCTGCCCTTCGCGGGGAGGAGGATGCGGAGGATGCGGAGGATGCGGAGGATGCGGAGGATGCGGAGGATGCGGAGGATGCGGAGGATGCGGGGGCTCGGGCCAGCGGCTCCCGCGGGGCAGCAGCGGCCCCTGCCGGCTCCGAGACGCAGCGGCTCCCGCTCCCGTCCCGGGGTCACAAACATTTTTGTTTGTCATTAGAAGTCCGCAAGTAGGTCAGGACTGTGCCAGGGACCGGCCCTTCCTTCCCCCTGGTAATGCCGCGGATGGTGGCAGTGGTGCTTTTCTGTGCATTTGCCTCACTTATTCTCCTTGAAAGTACCAAGAAAGAGCAAGTTTGGCTCATGGTTCCCTCACCAGTGCACTGAAAAACGTGATTTCCAGGATGGGTTAAATTATGCAGGGAGAGGCAGAAAGGGAGGCTGAGAGGAGATGTGAAATGCAAGACACTTTCCGTGATTTGCATTTTAGTTTCTTGTATTGATTTCTGCGAAATCCAGGGGGGTGGGGAAAAAAGAGAGAGAAAAAAGCAGTTGGCAGGTCTCCGACCCGAAATATTTCCAAGATGATTATACGTTTTATTAATTGAGGTTAAAGTAACCTCATTTGGCCAGTCTTAATGAAAACAGAAGGTGTATGTTAACTAAAAATCACTTCAGCATAGCAAATTGAGATACACTGGAATTCAGGACAAGCAGCTGTCAGAACATGGGTTCCAGGTGCCATCTGCTGGGCACATCCCATGCTGGAAAGAGACAGGGTTGCCCATCACAGTGTGTCAAAGGTTTAATGTGAAAACACACACAAAGTTCTCTGTAGACAGTAAAGAGAGAAATGTGTTTTAGCATGTAAGTACAGCATGATGGAGCACAAGAATGGTTCATGTCAGGAACACCACTCCCAAACCAAAATACAACAAAAACCAGATAAACAAAGGTCACCTTGAAAAAGGATATACTGTGCAGAAAAACCAAATAATTACTTGGGACTATAAAAAAAAGATACAAACAGAAAACGTCAACACCATCCTATACCTCCCACCCCACCAACCCCAGAAGTACAACCCAAAAGGAGCCTAAAGGAGGCACAAATGCATCACAGCTTTGCCTCACAGTGTGAACCACACAAGGCAAGTGCACTGCAGTCAGCAGGGCTTTCTGTCCACTTCAGGTTTTGTGCTGGAATCAGTCAGGCAGTCTGGCTTTTCTGCATAAGCACCCTTCATGATTGATGACTAGGAGTCTCTTTTTTAATGACTTTGTTTCAGCACTGCACTAGAACCAGAAGGGATTAGCCCACCCCTAAACAAAGTGAGAGTCCCTACCTGGGGAACTCACAGCACAGAGCCTGAATTCTAGGAGGCAGGTCCCTTTAGGACAGTGTTAGCAGAATGTGCTTTTTGGGTCCTGGACTAAAAAACCCTCAGATTATTCTGCAAATTAAGCACTCTTTTGTGAGCTACAGTTCTGGTTTTCAGGCCCCTTCTAAGTTTCTTTGATAAGCTACAAAGAAAAGTTACCATGATGCTTAAATTAATTTATCTTCCATTGCACCAGATTAAGAGTACACATATGGTAATTTCCTCTATCCTTCCCCTTCTCTATCTCTCTCTTTCCCACACACACATTTCCCAAGGCTGTAGATGTATAGACAAACAGAGGGGTTTTTTAGTGTTGTTTCATTTTAATAGGACCAGTGGGAATTGGCCTACTTAATGTGAGAAACTTTGAAACTTTTTGCTTAAATAAATCTTATTCGAAACTGTGAGGAATAGGTAGAACAGGGGTAAAAATTACAAACTCTCTTAAATCTGAACAAAAAGGTTAACCAAAAATGGCACACTGATGCAAGGTACTAACATTTTATTTGGGTAGATTTTAAGTGTGTGATTTCTAATATGGACACATGTATAACTTACAAAAAGTTGTCACTAATTTATAGTTTAAAATAATTTTTTTTTAAATACAAGACAGAGATTTCCCAACTTTGAAAATATTAATATACTCACAATTTTGAAAAATGCTCTGAGCAATCTTTAACTTCAGAGGGTATTTCAACTAACCCATTTCTATAATGTGTTTTGTGCCAAAAAAAAAAAAATAATTTTAATAAACCAGTTTCTCAAACAGTTACTAAACCACTACAGCATTTTAGCAACTACTGATTTTTCATCAGATCAGAATAAAAGCAAACCCAGAAAGAAAGAAATTTCCTGAAACCATACTGGATAAATCCAGAAATCCATCTCTGTCCTAAAAACCTCAGTGTTACATAATCTACAATCACCAGAAAAAGATAAATCAGCACCTGCCAACTAATGAGGAAGGGTTATTATTACATTATTTCATAGTAACAGCTCTTCCTCCTTTCCTCAAAAATCACGTTTAAAAACCTGCTTTAAATGCCTATATGAAAGGACTGCTGTTATAAAATATAAATTCCCATGCTAAAAAATCTCTTAAGATTCTTTCTCTAGAACCACCTTCTTACAAGAAAGCAGTAAAACTGCATACTTTATGAAAGATAAAAATACTTTACTTTGGCAGTTAAGAAAAGGGCTTGTTCTGGGTCAGTTATTCTGTTCCTGTTGACACAGCAGAGGCAGCATAAGCAAAGATCTGCCAGATGCTTCTTAACCACTGTAACAGGAGAAGAGGACACATTCCCAAATTTTGAAGTTCACAGGAGCTCTGGCCCCAGACCATGGGTCAGGTGTTTACTGCAAGGACACCTATCTCATTTTGCAACTTTGTTTTCAAATCAGGCAGCATCTCCTCTACCCTTGGCCACACATCCTTAATCTTAGATAAATGCACAAGGGAACCATTGCATATTCTTCCTTACCATTCTCCATGATATCTTCTCTGTTTCCTCCTCCACTGCTTCCTTTTGCACCCTGGTTTAGGTGTGAGCAGGTGAGCCCTGTGAGCCTTGCACGCAGAGCAGGCTGGAAGACCTGCAGCACACAGCAATCCTACTGTGCTATATTTCTATAAAACATTCATCATTCCTGCTCCCACCACCACCATTGGTCACAATGATTCTTCTGGAGGGTGCTCCACAGGCTTTTGCTGTTTGCTTAAATATATCTTTGGACTACAACAGTGCTGTCAATTTTGACTAAGCAAAATACCCAAGGGAGGGCAGAAACTACAGCCAGTTTAGAGTGCAAATCTCTCCAGCTGCAAAAAACTTCTCAGCACTAATCATTTTGTGTGACAATCAGCATTTAATCACGCTCAGGTGGAGAAAGTGGTCACTCTGAGTTTGCCTGAATGAATATGTGAACCAAGCTTGTTTTGCCTGAAATTTTCTTTTTAAGCACAGTAGTGGTTTCCTGTCCGTTCAGTTTTTAGGTGCTTCTTTCAACTTCTTTTGTTTTCTTCAGTTTCCCAGCTAAAATGCTGAAATAACTGCCCATGGTTCTACTTGCCTGGTACTGTCAGAAGAAGAAGGGAATGATTTAATAACTTAAGGCTACAGAACTGTTTTCAGCCAAAACAACAATCAAATTCCAAAGTTCTCTGAGATTTGATTCATGGTGTTTACAAAACTGTGGTTCTGTGACCTCCACTTGTCATTGCAATCATAAATAACTGGCTGTCTCTCTCTTTTTTTTTTTTTTGTTTCCCACTATCCACCCTCTGTCTCTTACTTCATCCTTAAATCATACGTTGTAAGGAACAGAGACCATCTTTTCACAATAATCAACAGTGCAGGGCTATGTGTGAGCTGGCAGGTTCTTCTCTAACACAAGTAATGACTACTCAGAACAGCAACAGCGAGTGGAAACTGAAACACCCCTTCTGTGCCTCCCTCCCCTGTGAGAAGTTAACATCAGGTCACTGTGGTTTGAGCTGCACAAGGTACATGGGCAAAACAGAGACCCAGCAATTGTGCAATTGCATTCTAGTGTTCTGCTCTGCATTCTTCTGTTTTCAAACAATATTAGGCAGTTTGCAAACGTGATGCTTGGAATTCAACGTGCCATTTTAACCACCATTTTACCAACTTCAAGTGCAGGGAACTTTAATTTAATGGAACAAAAAAAAAAAAATAATACTGTAAGAAAAGCATCATCTCAAAATATGTTATGCTCTAGTATTGAAAGACGCACCTTATGTGAAGAAAAAAATCCCTGTCTTTGCATATCATTACATCCAAATGTAAGAAATTCCAAAGCATTTGCTATAACCAATCAGAGAAAGCTCAAGTAAATTTTATATTGTGACCAGTTTTGCTCATAATTAGTTATATAACCAATATATTGGTAGTACAGAGAGAGATATTTCAAACAGAAAAAATATGTTTAAATCTTTTATTGGAATATAAAAAGAGTAATAATCATATTTTGTTTTAATAAGCCAAATTACACAAAAATTAAGAGGGGAAGGGAAATGCAAAAGCCTTTTAACAAATGAATATTACAGTCAGAACTGGTTTTAAAGTTAAGCTACTGGCAAATATCCATATCTAATAAAAGCAACTTTACCAACACTCCCCACCAAGAACTTTCTTTCCCTCCCCCAATATCCCCATGTGCTTAAAAAGTAGCCGTGGCAATTCCTAAGCAAGTTGTATAGCCAAAATGTAAGACACCAGTTAATGAATTATGTACCCCTAGATCTGAATGGGAAAGTATGTCACATATGCTTAGATAACATCAGAAATAGAAAAGTCATGGGAAAGGAACTGAGAAACTACATTAGCCTAAAAAATCTAAGATAAAAATCTAGCCCAGACCTCCAAGGGCACAGGTCTTTGAGGTCTTTCACGTGACCAAATTATTTCATCATTCACAGTGTTCAGGGGCAATTCAGTCTGGGACTGCTTACTTAGTAAATGGCTTGCTTTTCTTCAGGCCCATTTCACCTTGGTGAAAATGCTGCTACTCTGCACTAAGTACTGCTTGGAAGTGTAGGGAAAGGTGGTAGAGTATATATTGAATATTTCTGATCTATATAATCTTAAAGGAAGTGGACGACCTCAGCAGCTGAGATCCTGTGCTGGCCTCTATCTACTTGTCTGTGGTTTTGATAATTTCTAGGCAGAATTTCAAGACAGGAGTTCTGTGTAACACTCTTTTGTTTGGCTTTTCCTTTTGGCTTACTAGAGACCACATCCCAACCTCAGTATCATGTAGGTTGGGCTCATGTGAACTCCAAGGCTATTTCTGGAGGGAGAGAACAAGCACAGAGTAGAGGGGATGGTAAACTTTAAAGACAGAGTTAGGGTGAGGAAAAACCTCACTGCACCATCTGGTGTCTGCAGAGACCATACCTATGGTAAGGACTTTGGAAGAAAATAGCTTGTTAAGGAAACAAGTTATTGTACTTACAAAGAACTTTGCTTAGGAACAGAATATTTGATTACTTACCAGGTACCAGCATTTGTGTCTGTCTTGTCTACTGTTTGCTTTTGGGTAATTTTGATACATAATACATGTTGTTAACACTGTTATTTTGTATATGCATATCCCCAGTTATGCTGCAAGAGTCATAGATTTTAACAATGACAAATAAGCCCTCTTAATTCAGTATTGCTGTGCAATAGGCCAGTGGTAAGCAGATACAAAAGAATATCAGGGAAGGCTGAGAGTATACTGAACCAGGGCAGATGTGCAAATTTCACAGTAGTAAGAAAAATTAAAGAATTCTGGAGATGAATACATAAAGTGAAAATCCATCTTCTATTTTAATAATTTTAACAATGAAAGAACTCTACATGTGATCTACATTTTTCATATGTAAAAGGAAACATGTAAATCTAGAATTAAAATCACATTTTAAAATATATATCTATTTCAAAAAACACCCAGGCGATCCTGCTTTCTCTTTTTCTCTTGTGTACCTTTTCACACATCTTTTTCCCATGTCAGTCTTTCATGGTCTGAATCTGTGTGCCTGAAGTCGATTGTGCTTTTGTTGTTGGCTCCACAGGAGCAGGTTAGGACTCTAAACTCTATCTGTCTGCAATTGTCCTGATACCTGTACATCTTTTTGCCAAGGATCTGAATAGAAACAATACCTTAACATGAAAAGTGCTTTAGTCAGACAGTAAATCTTAGAGAACCCCCATCAGCCCTGGGATGAAACAATCCTTTATTCTAACTTTGCTGTTATGCGAATAATTTAATAAATTTCTAACCTTTACAGACAGAATATGTAAACTGCACCTCCTTACAAACAGGGTTACCTCACCTTCATTCCCTCAATTCAGTAGAAAATAAACAGCACAGTAAGAAATGTAGGGATGTCCGTTCATTTGTGTATACTTTGGTATCCTCTTTGTAGTATGCGCAGGTTGGGTTAATCAGGCAGGTGTTCTCATCTTTATAGTTTAAATACTTAATTTTTGTATCTATAACTCAATGAAACCACAAATTTTTAATAGCCATTCACCAAGCCAGGCCAAAAATGAAGGCTAAGTTAAAGCAGAAAGGCTTTTGCAGGTACAGAGACTCTGGTACAAAGTACGGTTAGAAGTTGGTGCACATGCACTAACAAGCAGACGAATGCTTCTGCCACTACAGCTCACTCTAAGAGTCTCTTGTTTCTGCTGCCACAGATGGAATATATTCAAGTACCTAAGCACAGTCTTGTGGGTGGAACTCCATCCACTCTCAGCAATTTTAACAGCACAGCTATTCCAGTCACACATCGTGACTCATCACGTTCCTCCTGGCAAAAGACTGTACTCCAACTAGAGAAATTGCTGCCAAGAGGTTATGTTTGATTTGGGACCAAGAGAAAAGAAACCACACAAAAGTTGAAGTAAATTCTCCAGGAAATAATACAATCAAGGTCAAAAACTCTGTAAGTAGGATGAAATACCCCTCCCCTCAATGCACAGAACTGCTGAATTTCATTATACAGTTCTTGGGGATGCTAGTAAGTTATGCCTTGGTTTTCTTCTGCTCAAAATTCAGCACATCAACATCAACTTATAGCGAGCATTATCTAAACGTTGACATCATTCAAACAGAACCTCTCCAGGATTGTGCAGGAATGCCTCACCCTTATACCAGCACCAGATAAACATCAAATCCTATTTATTCCACAGTCTCTTACTTCAACACAGAAGGATGTAATTCATACCCGATGTGACTTCGAAAGGTATTTCTGAAATCTTAAGGCAGTGAAAATAGAATAAATCGAGTTTTACTAGAGTGAAACTGGATCAAAAGAGAGGTCATCTTCAAATAGTGATAATGAACCTTAACCACATGCAGTCTTGTCCCCTCCTGCTGTTTGACTGTATAGACTTCATGCACTGAAGATAAAAGATTTTAACTTACATATACAGTAAACTACACATTTTATCAACTATAGCAGGGAAGAGAGCTCCCAAAGGCACTGCTGACATCATGCAAGTCATCTAGTAAAAGTGATCCAGCCTATAAGACACACAATGAAAACTTTTGTATCTGAAACATCACTTCAGAATCTCACAAGACCAGAAAGCTCTCTGTGTTTCAAAAAGAGATTAAATGTTAACTCCGTTGGTCTCTTTTGTCTGAAATTCACTCTTTCTATGAAATTCAACACCACACAAAGAGCCAGAATCAGGATTAAGGATCTCATAAACCCCATTTAATTCCTTAAAAAGGCTTCTGTGCAGAAACGAATTCCAGTCTCTGAGAAAAGTTGTACTATTCACAAAAGTGGGGGTGGGGGCTTTAGAATTACTATGAAAACTCTGTGCTCCAGGAAACTTTTTAGGCTTTTTTTGGAAACATACTTCTTCTAAATGGAGATGCATGTTCTTTAAAATAGGCATTGAAAATGGAATCTTAAAATGTTTTCCCTTAAAAAATTATAGCCATTAAAGTCAATTTCTCTGTTGCTACTGATTACAGAGTGATAATAAAATCACAAGAACTAGGTCAAAGTCAGACAGCAGCTACAAGGGCTTTTGGGCAGGCTTACCATTTGCAGGGATTCTCCCTAAAATTTGAGTAATAGTCTTCTATTGACAAGAAATAGGAGGCAGAGTAATGCAAGATAGTGAGTCTCCTGTAATATGTTCTTCATGCATCTTACAGGAGGTTGAGCTCAAGGAAGACAAACAGAAATAATAAAAGAAAAAAAAATGACCTTATATTCAATTTATACACTTCACATACAGTTTTACTTGGGGACCTCCCTGTGAGTGCTAGCAGCTCTTTCTGGTGATAAAACTGTTACTGTGTGGTTAATTTATGTCTCTAATGCATGACATAAATGGACTGAGCAGTGCATTTGGTGAAGGGATGGGGAGTCTCTGGATATGTAAGCTGCTGATCAGTAAAAAGTCCCTTTGAAGGAACTGCAATGCTGAAAATTTATTTCAAAAGCATTAAAGCTCATTGTCATGGGTGTCACTGCCTAAACCTCTTATCAAACTCAGAGGTGGCTTGCCACTTCCACTCTAACATGCTGTTGAGCTACTGCAATCTGTCAGAGAGCAAGAGCAGCTTTGGTGCCTGTGCCAGTCCCAGCCAGAGTGAACCTCGTCATAAGTTTAAAAGTCAAAAAGAGTTTTCTAAGGTTCTTGTATTTGTTTTGGGTTTTTTTTTCCTTTTTTCCAGTTGGGGTAAGTTCCAACACTACTATTTGGGCATGAGCCAGCTTAATGCTCAGTATGCCTGGGAGTCATGGGGCATTTGCAAACGCTGCACTACTGCAGGAAACAGTCCCTGGGAACTGTGGGCTTTGAGCTTCCCATTGCTTACCTTAGGGAAAGGAGAATACCCCAAGCAGGAAGGGTCTGTTTTGTGGAAGGAATGTTCATATAACCCTGTACATCACTGAAACCCAGAAGAGTTAAAGCTCCAGAGAAACTGCAATGTGAACACAGCAACAACCAGACAACTAACAGACCAGCTGGAAAGCAGCAGAGAAAAAACTCAGTGGCTAAAGCAGCCAGCAACAGAAGGGGTTACTGGGGGCTACCACTTAAAATAGATGATCCAGTGTAATAATTTCTCTATTATCTAAAATCACATGGGACTGGAATACCCCAGTAAAATATAAAATTCTGTACTGGGGAGATGCTTCCACCATCACATGGCATTGTAACTTCACAAACTCAGGAAAAATGCTGTGGTACACAAGAAAATCAACTGCATTTATTTTCTAGGAGACAAATGAGTTTTCTTAACGTGTACAGAACATATTAACATACTTAGAGAGGAGTTTTAAAGAAAATTTGTCTGTTTGGAAAACTTCTGTCTTTTGACTGAATTTTGCTACTAAAATCTAAGGTGGCACAGGACCCCATGCTGTAGACTCCCCTGGGACTGGGGCTCTCCTGAAAAATCATCAGAAAAATCAGGATATAAGCATTGTGAGTAGTAAGAACTTTTTGCTGTCCTTCAGAAGCCAGTATTCATAACTGAAACTCTTCATGTCATTGAAGTACGGAAAAAAACCCTGTATTTACTGGATATTCTCTTTAGTTACATACAGTATTTTCATTGTAATTACGTTATTTTACGTCTGCTGTACTACAGGAGTAAAACTACCAGGACTCCTTCATCCTTCTGTCACAAGGTGGCGACGTTGGAAGCAAGAAACGTGATGGAGACCAGGGACAGAGCAGCACCCTGAAATGCTGACTTGAACCACACTTTGGAGAAAATAATAAATCATGGGTAAATTCTGAGCCGTATATTTATGTGAAAATTCACGTACTGACTTTAAATGTAAAGCAATTTAAAGAAACTCCAGCCCAGCACTACAAATTCCCTAATGCAATATAATCCTTGAATTATAACCATTATATAAATATAAATATTTTGGTGGGAATTCAGCACATCTGTGCACACCTTTTCACCATATGAAATTCATTATGTAAATAAGATGAGAAATAATTGTCTTTCACGGATTTCCTCTCCTTAAGGTTTTGTTAGCAGCTATTTTTAAAGAAATATATGGAAGCAATTACAAGATCTTGTTAAAAGAGTTCTAAAGTATGTCAGCAGAATGAGTTCCAAGGTAACAGCAGTTTTCTGCCACCGACCAGGCAAAGCAGAGAAAATTTAAGGCACGGATCTTGTTATTAAAATGCATCTGTAAGCTTATGAGCTCTGAACAGAATCCAGCATCCTATTCAAAGATGCTTTGTGCAGAAAGCCAGCAGAAGCTCATTATTCACAGAATGATGGGATCGTTAAGGCTGGAAAAGGCCTTTAAGATCATCAAGCCCAACCACCGGCCCACCACTGTCTTCGTCACTAAAACCTGTCCTGAAGTGCTGTATCCACACATCTTTTGAACGTTTCCACCACTTGCCCGGGCAGCCTGCTCCAATGCCCGACCATCCTTTCAGGGAGTAATTTTTTCCTAATGTACGACCTAAACCACTCCTGGCGCAACTTGAGGCCATTTCTTCTTGTCCTATCCTTCCTACGCCCTCCTTTCAGGCAGCTGTAGAGAACGATAAGGCCTCCCCCAGCCCACTTTGCTCCGGGATAAACACCCCAGTTCCCTCAGCCACCCCTCACAAACTCAGCGGCTTTGCTCCCAGGGTTGCTGAGGAAGCTCCTGTGGCTGCCTGGGGGTGCCTCATACCAGCGGCGCTCCCTGCCAGCCCCGCTGGGGAGGCCTCGTACCCCCAAGCCCACGCAGACTTTTCTCGGGAATGCACTGAAGACGGACACAATTAAACCACCACACGATAGCGCCACCTAAGACCTCCGTGTGAACCGCAGGGAAAGCGCCGACGCGGGACTCGAACCCACCACCTTTCGGTTCGCCGGGCCACTGCGCGCCAACACAAACACAACCCACCTCCCGACCCCCACCGCGGTGTGACTGCACTTCCGTAAACATCGCGGCGAGATGAGTGACAGGCGCGACGGCCAATCGCGATGCGCGGAGCGGTGGAGGGGGCGGGAGCCCGCGCGCAGTGGCTGAGGAGGCGCGCGGCGCGAAACGGTGGCGCGCGAGCCGTGGCGTCCTGATCTGGAACGGCCCCGCAACCGCCCCGGAGCCGGGAGCGCCGCTTCAGACCCGACTGGTTCCTTCAGCGCCGCTTCAGACCCGATTGATTCCTTCAGCGCTGCTTCAGACCCGATTGATTCCTTCAGCGCCGCTTCAGACCTGATTGATTCCTTCAGCGCCGCCTCAGACCTGATTGATTCCTTCAGCGCCGCCACACCGGGCGCGGGCCCTCCTGCGTGCCTGGAGCGAGGTGCAGCCTCTCGGGAAGTCGCTGTGCGTGCTGAGTTTTGTTTGGTGTTGGTTTCCGCGTGAGTCTCTTACTGGCGCTGATAAGTCATAAGCTTATGGAGCAAAATGTACTCCTTTTTTTTTTCCCCCCCCTTTTGAATGGCACCATGTAATAAGTGCTTAGTTCTACCGGTTTATATTTAGGTGTGTTGCTACAGCCTTCCGATGGGGGTAAAACCAGTTGTCAAGAGATACGAAACAAGAAATAAGACGGAAGTGCCATCATCCAAATCCCGAGTCGATTGGAGACGCACTAGAAGGGCGCTCATACTGCTTGACAGCAATGACGAATCCTCAGCCACCTCTGAGGAGGAGTCTACCACATCAGAAAGTGAAATAGATGAGAAAAATCAAGCGGCTGTGAAGAACAACCTTTCAGATCAGGAGGAGAAAGGCCGGAGTGGGGAAGTAACAAAAGATGGTGACGATGAGTGCGTTGTGCCTGGGAAGCGTAACAAGTTGAGCGCCTCTGTCATGTATGACAGTGATGAAAGCGAGGGCAGTGACATACTTGTTAGAAAGGTTTCTGCCAAACGCCGCTGTATATTGGATGACGATGAGAGTTCTAAAGAACAGCAGACTGATAAAACATGCCCTACAGAGAATGTTTCTACTAGTAAGAAACAGAAAGTGCTCGAAAAATTGAAAGAACTTGTAAAACAAAGCGCAGCTCGGAGATCCTGCAGCACTGCAAATTGTGAGGTCAGGGTTTTGTCTTTGAAATTTAATTGGAGCAAGTATTTAATGTGAGGAAAGGTTAAGCAATACAAACTAGTGGGATTTTTTGGGTTTGAATGCATGACAAATTAGTAGTTCTGTAATATTTTAACAGTCACATTAACTGGTGAAAATCTATCAAATTAATTTTATCAGGAAGCAGAATACCTGCCGAAGTGTCTTGGAGATTTCATGTTAGCTTAATTCCTAGAAGTAGACTGAAAAGAGGTACATGGAAATAGCTATTTTAAAGCTGAAAGTAATTGCTATCTAGTACAAAATTATATATATTTTTTTGGAAATGTGTGCTTTCCTGTTAATTGAACAAATGGTGTTATTAGATGGTCAAAAATCTTAGCTGGTGTATGTAGTATTTTGTCTGTGCAAATACTGAAAATACTTGTATTCTAAAAACTTTTAAATTTTTAAATTTAATTAGGATTCTAATAGTGAAGAAACAATGGAAGAGGAACCACTCTGTCAGCTGCCCCTCACACCATCAGAAGGTAGTGAAACTGATGGTGACAGCTTAAAGGATTTTGTAGTAGAGGAAGACAGTGATGATGATGACATTGGCAACCCAGAGCATGTGAAGAGTCAAAATCAGCCACATCAAAAGCAACCAAATCCATCAAACAGCGAGCTGCTGGCACACTACATCCCACAGTGTAAGATCAAAATTAGTGGTAATTCTTCATGTATAACTAGCTTGTAGAATTGTAATAAAATTTAATGGGCTAAATACAAATATTAAGGAATAGAATATGATACTTAAAATCAGATCCCTAAAAGGTTTCAATTTATTATGAAGGCATTTTGATTTCCACAGTAAATTTCTACAGTCTTTCGGTATCAAATTAAAGGGAGGGTATAAGTTGCACAATTATTTTTTTTCAGTTGGTGTGATTTGGGATGAAGTAGGCTGCTTATGATGCATTCATTCCTGTGGAGACCTGAAAGCATCATCCTTCATCCTACAATCTTGTGGTTTATGCTAAGACCAGCTATGTTAATCTGTCCAAATTCTGTTCTCGCTGAGTTTGGGGCTTGGGATTTTATTTCTTGGATTTTTTTTTTTTTTTGGTTGGTTGAGTTTTTTTTATGTTTTGGGGTTTTTTTTATGTATTTTTATTCTGTGGTGGTAAGACTTGTGACCAGAGGTCTAGAGGGGTTTCTGATTCCACTGGCCAGTCTCGGCTGAATTACACAGAGCAAGAAAACTCTTCAAGGTGTTCTTTTATGAAAACCAATTTCTGGATGGAGCAGAGAGATTTGAAGCAGGATCTTATGCAAATCTTTTTTTCTTCCATATTTTGTTGTTCGGTTGTAGGTATGTAGTGACAGCACAGTCACTGCTAGTGTAGGTAATTACAAGCATTTGTGGTATTCCTTCCCCAGTGAAGACATCAGCAGAACTGTGTTTGAAAGAAAGAAAAGAAATGAACACAAGAAACAAAATGCAAGCAAAAAACCCATGACCACAGCATAAGCCTGGGCCTTCTCTGATTTACATTATTTTCTGCTATTTGTAGAACAAATGATTCACTTCTCTTTGTGTTTGTACTTCTTATTGTGGACTTCTCTTGCTGGAAGTGCATGTAGCTTTAGGGTGCTAAAATTCTGTATGATCCCTGGGATGAGAAGCACAATTTAAAGGCAAAATCCTATGGGTGTGGGTATTTTAATTTATATTAAAATAATTTCTAAATCTATATTTAAATAACTTTAAAATTCTAAACTTACAATGGAGAAAAAGAAGAAAAGTTCTTCTTACAGGACTTCTAACATGGCATTTTTTTTTTTTTCTGATTTTTTTCCTTTTGGTAAATTTTGGTTGTATTGCTTTCTTCCCAGTATCTCGCTGTGATCATTATGTACACTTCAAAAGAATAGTAAAGGCTTTCCTCATAAATGCAATTGATGACACTTTTCTGAGCTCATTATATGGTAAGTAAATTGCATTAAGTAATATATTCATGCATTCAGAGTTGTACAAAGCCATTTATTGTAAGGAAGGGTGTTTCTCCTGATTAGGGTATAGAACTGAGGGTCCTGAAATCTGTGGTTTTCCTGCTATATAACTTTGGTGGGGGAGAGCAGAGGGGACTATCTGAAAATGATACAGTAATCTTGGAAAAATGTGTAGACTTAATTCTTGAGCACAGAAGGCTTAAATGCCTTCTTCAGATGTAGGAATGTGTTTCTGTGTTACTAATCAGTAGTAATCTTTCTAGCATGAAATCCAAATTAATTTCAAAGCAGATATCTCAATGAAAACATTGCAAGGTCAGCTGGTTTGTCAAAATCTCTTGTGCTTCACAGTTTTTTTTCTTAGGAATTTGATAGATAATAAATGCTTTTAGTTATGGAGATGACTCTACATCAGATTTTTTTTTCCCTTTTTTTTTTTTTTTTTTAATCACATCAGATAAATAAGCTTCAGCTGCAGTCAGTACTTGTCTTATTCCTTCTGAGGAAGTGCTTTTTGGCATTTAGCCTAGCAGGGCTGAATAACAGCCTCACACATAGTTTCATAAGCACTATAAAGATGGGATTAAGGAGAGGACTCTCAGTGTCAGACTGTGGAAGGAGTCAGTAAAGTGCCAAGGTTTTGATGTCATCAGGAATTAAGAGGGAATGGAGAAACTGAAGTACACCACAGACCTCAGAATAAAGGTTCTATACTCTTGGACCTAAAAATGTCTTTCCTCTACTGCTGCTGGTTCTTTCAGGTGTTTGGTTTGTTTTGTTTCAACAAGTAAAAGCAAGCCTTTGAAAAGTAGTAAGTAAACACTGCCAGATTAATGTTGTAATAACTTCCTTCTATTTCAAATTGTATCTGCTCAATAAAATGTAACAATTTATTGCTAAATTGCTGGAAGTAAATGTGTTCTGCGGGTGAGCTGAAGGTTGTACATGAACATTGTATGAACAAAGAGTAGCATTACAAAAATATATTTTTATAATGTAGAGTGGATTGTTCTGAGTTAATTGAAGTGAATCTCTTCATTTGTTTTGACTCAAAAGCAGCTACTGTAGTATTTGAGTTCACACTTGCTTTTTATTGGGTAGGATTTTGTTTTGTGGTCTAGCACAGCCTCTTCAAGCTCCTACTGCAAATGTGTGTGTAAAGTGAATATGGAAAAACAGTTAATTGCAATTATGGTTGCTAAAATGACAGTTAACTACTTTAAAAAGCTAGATAGACGGTGGTCCTTCTCAGGTCTATTTTTTTTTTTTTTTTTTGGTAATAGCTAGCTGAATTAAGTTTTATGTCTGTACACACTGAAGTTCCAGGGCAGTATGCATTGGCCTGCATCTAGGGAAGTCCTGTTTAATTCCTGGAGTCCAGCATGTATTTGGGAAACAGTAACAGTGGTAATTTTACTCATCCTCATGCTTTTTTATTTATTTTGCTTGAGTAAGTATTTAGAAGTACATATGCTGCCTAATTCAAGGCATCTGACTGTGCTACTGAAGGTCAGCTTCTCTGTGATCTTTATGTGACAGAGTTGTCAAAATTTCTGCTCTGAAGTAGCTCAGAGCAGTTTGTTTTCATGGATTCCAACACTTTTCTTTTACATTTTGAACAACTTCAATGAATTGGTTGAACAGCATGACTTTCCCCCACATGCTTCCTCCTTTTCTATTAAGTGGGACTGAGTAAATTGATCTCCATTTGGGATGAGAGCTTTTGATTTGATTGTAGGGTTTATTCATGTACCCCTTTTGAATTATAAAATACATCCCTTTATGAAGATGTAGGGATTGCATGGATCACTTTTATGGGTAACAGTAGCAAATGTATTTGCAACTACACATATATGCTACTATACCTATATACATATGCTATAAATAACAATTTAGTAAAATCATTCATAGTTCTTAGTATGCAGAAGCATATTGTCCTTGAAAATTTTATCTAAAAAACTTGTACAATATAGGGTGGTCAGCAGATTAGTAATGATTCTCACTGAACAGATGGAACCAGAAAAAAGAAGTATGCACAAGATATACTGCTCTCACTTCATTATTTGGATGACCGCTTCATTCAGCCTCGTCTTGAGAACTTAATCTGTAGAAGTCGCTGGAAAGATCGATACAAGGTGTGTAGATTCTACTTCAAATGCTGAAATTCTCTGTAAAGGTGCAACAATCACTTTAATTGTATATCCTTTTTAATAACAACTATTGTTCTTTAACTTAAATAATTTGTTTTGATGCTTATGTAAATATCAGAAATATTTCACATGTTGATAACCAGACAAATATTCAGGTAGCAGAACAGAATTTGTTCTCAGCTACCTGAATGTGTCTCCTGCTAACTTCAACAGATGATGTTTGAGAATTTTTTTTGTCACTTGCTAAATGTTCTAACAAAACTTTGTCTTCTTCCCATAAAAAGGTAAACAGTATGTTCATCATGAACCTTCTACTACTACTACAAAAAATTAAGTCACTATAGAGCAATTACCTACTGTATGTATATTACTAGAAGAGTATTAGTATCATGGGTGTGATGATTTAATAATCATTGTAATAATGAAATTTGGCTCTCTTTCATTTTTCTTGGACTAATTTTGTGTGAGTACAGAGTGCTCAGCAGCCTGCTTGAGGCATCATTCAGTTCACAGAGATTCTTTAATGTTATTTGGAATGTGTTTTTCAGGAGCGTGTGGATTGTTACCCAGATGTTCACATAAGCTTGAAAAGTACAAAAAATATGTCTTGTCAGGCCTGTGAATTGAAGCGGTGTTGTCGGTTCAATGTGTTGCTCTCTGGAAGGCTTTATAATAGTAAAACTATGGAAGTGGATGACTTCATGTCAGATGATAAACAGGTAATTTCAAACCAGCTCTCTATTTTTAAGTTTCATTTTTAAGTTTTTCTTTTATCAAGAAAATAAATCTGGTTTTTTTTTTTTTGACCTTTGGTTTTGCCTGCATCACAATGACCTGTGTGCTGTTTCCTCTTCACATCTACCCCTTAATGAAAAAGCCTTTTACCTTTATGTATGCCTGTAACGCCCTTAAGACTTCCCCAGCAGGAATCTTGCATTGTTTAGTGGTCAGAAACATTGTAAAAGTAACTTTCTGTATGACTTACAATCATTGCTATTGAATGATTGTGTTTTCTGTTTTGCTGCAAGTAAGATTTGTTCAACATTGCATCACTAGGTTTGCTAATTCTGTGCCTGCTCTGCCTCTAACAGAGGGTTGGAGGGTCCACGTGCACTCCAACAGTTCTTGTTTGCTCTATGTTCAAACATTGAGTGAAACAGTGCAATGGTCATCCTAGCAGTCCAAGTGTGACCTTACTTAATTTAGCAGAATTTACTGCTTCGTTCTTCAGATTTATTTTTTTCATAGCTACTATTTCCCACGTAGCTCTTCACTCAGGACAAATTATCTTGGCATCTCAGATGCGTTGACACTTGAAGCTGCTGATCTCCTTTCAAGTAAACTTGTTCCTACCTACATCAATACATTTTATTAGAGCCTTTTCCCCATTACTGCAGTATCGGAATTACTTGTCCAAACTAGAGGGCACTTCCATTTAGGTAGTCTTGCATCTATTTCTCTCTCAGTTGTCACTTCTAGAATATTTGGATTAATTTTTTTTTGGTTTTTTTTTTTACTAAAAGGTATTTTTCATGTTGTTACATAATGTTCCATTAAGCAGTCATTTTCACCTAAAATAATTTAATAATAGGCTAATACAATTTTATTTCGCAGCTGAGCCTTTTGAAAACTTTGACTTTCAAGAACCTAGGTGTTTCTAATATTTAGACATCTTCTCTTCAAATTTACAGCTACATATAATTGTTATGATTAGGTATGCATATGACCTTCAGTAATGCAATTCATGACCTCTTATGATAAATTCAAACACGTGATTTGTCAAGAATGAAATATTGCTACAGTTGTTTACCAACTGATACCCAAGTTCTGTCTTTCTTCCCTTTCAGGAGACACAGATGGTATTTTATTTGTGAGTGTAAAAGAATTTTTGAACACAGCTAAAGTTCTTCACAGTATTTGTTGAAAATAAAGAAGTTTCAGAACAAGGGGTTTTTTCAGTATATTTTATAGTGAGGTACAATAGGATTTCTTAAGTAAAAATAAAGTGAAGCCATTGTCAAACAGGGAGTATACCTTACTGAAGCTCCAATGAATTGTTTGGATATTTGCAAATTCCTTAACTTACAGATTTGAGAGATGTCACTGTGATTATCATTTTGTCATCATGCAGGGCTCTGTATGTAATGCAAGAGATTGAAAATCTGTGCCAGAGTTTTTCTTATATTACAGACCCTTCTGAGCAGCAGTTGCTGATACTCTGTTTTGAAAAGTATGTTTGTGCATGATAGTCAAGAAAGCATTTCCAGCAATGCTTTTTCCCTTTTTGATCCTGTTTTTTGCAGGAAAACAGTAAGTCCTCTGCAATCATCCCAGCACTGATATTGCAGTCTGTCATAGTCATTCTTCTTACATACAGATCACTAATTTAAAAATACTCAGTATTTCAATGGGAAGTGTGTGCCTTACTTCACCAGAAATAATTAGTGAACTAGCACAAGAATTTAATCTTTACCTAACTTTCAGCTTAACTGTGGAAATAACAGTAGCAGTCCCCTCACTGCTGACCAAATGTTGTCCTGCATAAAGTGTTAGCTATTTTTTACTTTGGAAAAACTTGAAATATCCTATGGAATACTGAACTAACTTGCTAGTTCATTTTTGTCCTCTTCAGCTTAGCAGTACAAAATGAGAGCTTTTTTTACCCTGTGGACACCAGCATCTGGGGACGTCTGCTATGTGCCTGCTCAGTATAGCTCAGTGGCTGTTAAGCAGACTCAGGGGAGAGAGTAATTGAGCACTTTCCAGTCATTTTTGATAGTGTCTTGTAATGAAGCATTTGTGTTCTTAGGGTGACCTGTAGTTTAGACTGCTAAAAGTACTGTTCTCAAGTTGTCTTTAAAGCTCTGCTGGCAATGCATTGAGCAACTTGTCCTGCCAATTTAGAAAAAAAATATATAAAAGAAAAAAAGGCTCACGGAGCTACATAAAACTGCCATTTCACAAGCTTAATTGACTGATAGAGAAGGCAGTTCAGCACTGACAGATCAAATTGAACAGAAACACATAGTTGGACTATTTTCTATAGATTTGTTTGAAAATACTCGAGAAAAGTGGATGTGAAGAGAACAAAAACAGACCTCCAACCTCCTTCTTCTGCATAAAACTTTCCTTTTCTCTCATCTCTGAAGTATTCTGCTTTGCCAGTAGAAAGAGAAGAGAAACAGCTGTTCCAATTTTGCTTAGGCTTGCAGTGATTATTCACTGTGTAGGTGCCAATTCTCATTTCCCCCTGATCAGGGAGAATCACAAGGTTTAGAGATGTGTCCCCCACACTTACTTCCTTGCTCCTTACATCACCTGGATTATAAACTGTTTTCTACTCTCAGTCTTGGTGTTCTGTTTATAAACATGCTTAGAGGACATGGATTCAGTCACTACATGTTGTGCTATTGTCCAACCATGCTCCTGCATTCCATACAAAGTGATTTAACACAACTTTGGCTGATAGGGCCAGCTTGAGTAGATAAGTTAAGCATTAACACAGAGGGACTGAGAACTGTGAGGGGGAAAAGTTAGAGTGAGTACAGTACTGAGATTCTTTCCAAAGCTGCATTCTGAAATAGCATTGTATTTTTAGACTATCTTTCTTGCTTAAAAACACAATACATAGTTACATTTATACGATATTTAGCTATTTGCCTTTGGCATTTCTCCACATCACACATAAATAAGCTATGAAACTCACTGCCACAGGATATTTTGGAAGGGAAAAATAGTATTGGGTCCCAAAACAGATTAGACAGGTTCTTGGGGAAAGTTCTTTCATGCTTTGGAACATAATATTTGGGATGATACAGACTGTCTTAACTCTTGACTGCCAGAAAATGTGTGGTAATCTTATGATCATTCTAATGTTTGTGCTGGATCTTATGCTAACTTTCTACATATCTCCTGCTAGCTGTTGTCACAGGGGAGAAAACTGGGCCATCAGTTTGATGCAAGATGGTATCTCCTATTTTATATCACATAATGTTCCAAATGCCACACCTCATTGCTTGGGATGCTTGAAAAGTTGTGCAATGCTCTACAAAGCACTGCAGCTCAGTTCTTCATTGCTGCAGTATTTGAAATGGTGCTTCTGGAAATTTGAATTAATCAAGACTCAGCATTAGTTTGTAGGTCTTGCACTTCAGAAGCACTGGCAGCACCAAACACAAGCCTTAGCTTTTTAGTTTTGGGAATACTAGAAAGTGGAGCTGTATATAGGTACAACATGTACATGATCAGTAGAGAATTAAAATATAGTAATATGCATTTTTTATCTCAAAATGTTTAAAATATCAGTTAATAATCCGGTCAGATCAAAAGTTCTTTTCAGTGTGTGTGTCTCTTTTGACTTAACTGATACTATGCCTGGTGATAACCACTGAGCTGCTGGTTAATATATTTAAGAGGCTAAGATATGTTCATATAGTTAAGAAAATGTATAACTAATACCTGTAAATTCTGTTAACATAATCTTTAAAAATACACTTTTCTGTTAATTTCATTGTTGGCAGATAGAGCTAGTGCTGGATTGCAGTAGTAGGTCAGGTGTTTTGGGGAACTGCTCACAGATGCAAACATTTGGTCATGCATTCAGAAAAGCTCCCTGAAAATGTGGGTTGTAAGCATTAATTAAAACTTCACCTTCTTGTAATTTGAGAGTATTCAGATTATTAGCAATAAAAGGTACCACTTTTATGGCTCAGAAGAAATAGTTTTACAACTTAAAATTTGGTTGATTAACATATATATATATATATATATGTTTGTGCGTGTAATGTAAAACAGCAATGCAACTGCATCTTGCATTCCAAATGCAGAGGACTTTAGCCATTTACATATTTGTTGTGGAAAGGTGTGACAAGACATCAGTCCAAAACAGTGTTGTCCTTGGAGGATAAGTTGATGAGAGTTTGGTTGGGTTTTCCGTTATTGTTGTTTGGTTTTTTTAAGAAAAACAGAATCAATTTCTTTACATATGTGTAAGTTACGTTGCTTTTTAGAAAACCTGACTTCCAAAATCAGCCAGATGTAGATTTCTTACCTGGTAGGCTTTGTCTCCATGAGTTGAAGTAGTAATCAGTGCACCTATGGGTCATTTACAGAGGATAGACTCTTCTTCTGACTTGCTATTGTACCTGCACTCTCTTGTGAAATGCAGGATGTCCATAAAGGCAGGTGAAAACTGAGTCTTGTTCCCTCCCTGCATCTCCATTGTCACATATTCTTAGTGAGCACTTAGGATAGCCAAAGTTCCTTGTAAACAATATATTACTCACTATTTTCATGGTAGTGCTGATAGATTATACCAAATCTATTCTAATTCATGTTCTGATTATGTAGTAACAGGCACATTTTACCATTTGTTTACCTATAAATGCTGCTGTGAAAAAACTGTGAAATAAGACAATTCCATTTTTTCTGCATGGAAATCATAGGAGTAAAACTGGTAATAACTGGGAGATTCAGAGGCTTTATTTCTGCAGCATCATAGCTTAGCTATTCCTTCCAGACAGTTACAGATTAATGTTTGTATTGTATAAAACTTAACGTTCAGATTTTATTTTTTTTGAAATTCAACCTCTCCATTTATTAAGTGCTGTGAGGCGTATGCCAATATGTGTTTATATGTGTTTCTTGAAGAAATGATGACTATTATTCAGTCTACAAAATGTTAAAACTGGTATTTCATCTCCCTAGGAAGTACTTACATATTAAGCAAAAGCAAATAATTCCTCTTCCTCTGCTTTCACAATAAGATGGTTGTTTGAAAGTGTTAGTGATTTTGTAACAAAACTCCACCAGAAGATAGGAAAGATACAACCAATTACAAACATGATTGTGTTTGCAAGAAGACCGCACTGATAAGCTGCCATTGCTTGGACTTGCTGGCTGCCTGCTTGCTCAAAAAGCTGTGGCTGTGAAAACTACATAGGTTTGTGTCAGTTTTATGCATGTAGTGTCATTCTGTTTATTTCATTATTCAAAAAAAAATTCCTGGGCTGACTGTTTAAACTGTACGAGATTAGCCCACCAATTCTGTATATTGCAAAGATAATCATGGTTCTATCCATGGGAATCATTTGTTCATTCTGGCCTAGGTTTTGAAGGTTGGCATAGTGTGTGCAAATCGTACAAGAGTTTATCACAACCTGAAACACTTCAAGTACAAGTTATACATGGATTGCAGCTCAGTTGCTGGATTGGATGGTGTAGAGGATGAACCTGTCAAAGACACTGTAGAGCGGCTTCTCAACCACTTGGAAGAGAGTGGGTGGATTCAGAAGGTATGACTGGGTTATTCCCTGTATTCTTTTCCAAGCAGATGAAAGTACGTTCAGATAAAATGTCTGATTTAATGGATCAGTTCTGAGTTACCGGCTGTCAATAACACAACTCAGCTCAACCATTCTCCCATTTCTGCTGACCCAGTTTTTCAAACAGTGTTGTGCTGCTCTGCTCACACAGTTTGCATCAGCTTTTGACATGAAGCTTTTTGACAGCTGCATGATCTCTAGGCTGTGGTGGGCAGGCCCTTGTTTCATTTGAAAGCAGCAACAACAGCAAACTTGAGCTGTAACTTAGAAAGATGGGAAGGATGTACATGAGGCACAGCAAGAGTATTTTAAAATTCTGTTTACACTGAAGACCTTTGAATTGTTCAGAACAACTTCATGAAGTATTTTAAGACAATTTGTAGTACAATTGCATTTAGTATGCTTTTAGATATAGCTTCTAAATCATTATTGACATACTTGGTCATGTGTTGAACAAGAAAAAGCAGTCTTTACATAATACAGTTAGTAAATATTGATAAATTGTAAAAATTTTATTTCATTCACAGAAATATGATGGTCTTGAAGATTACATGGAAGATGCAGATAATTTTCAAGAAGAGAAAATTGATTAAGAGGTCATAGAGCTCTTTGGAAGACATCTTCAAAAATGTGAATGGCCTGCTTCGTGTGTATGCACTTTATGTCTGCCTGGACTTCAAGATTTCTTTGTAGGCTGTTAACACCCAAATTCATATGCCTTTAAATTACTGATAATGTGCTGTATCTTTTTTTATTATCTGTGTCAATATAAACCCAAAGTTTTACCAAATCAGTCCTTACAGTCTTACTGCATTAATCACTAAGTTTTCTACTATTAGAAATATCAGTTCAATATCTATTTACTTGTGAACTAAAACTTCCACCTATTTAGATTGACCTGCATTGTAGGGAACATAGAAGATCTTTTGAAGTGGGTATATTTGGAAAGGTAAGGCTTTGTTATACAAGAACTTAGGACTTGCATCTTACCTTCCTTATTGCTCATGTGCAAGTAAGTTCAGTCAGTTAGAATGATAGTTACAGCAAACAGGACCTAAATACAAAGATCTACTTCTCCAGTGAGGAATCAGTACAGACAGTTGCAAGGCAACAGAGGAAATATTCTGCAGTCCTGACTGCATTTGCAGCACAGTAGTCATTCCTCTTGAGAAAGTAGGTGATGAGTCACAGTATGGGCGTCATACAGACTGAGTCTGGCTTAGCCATCTAAATGAACACATGGGCCCACATTGCTGTCTTTGATAAGCAGCTGGGACAATTTACTGAGATTTTAAACATCAGGTTACATTGTGCAAACATAATGGCAGCAAATTGGAGTAACTGCAGTCCTAAGAGATTGGATTAATATGCCCATGCAAGATACGCAAGAATTCTCCCGGTGTAACTTAACAGAAAGTAGGAGTTAGTCAGAAACAGGATGCATGGCGTACCAGAATTACACAAAACCCAAATCAGAGTAGATTTTCAAGGATTTAGGAAGGGTTAAGTATGCTACTGTCCATTCTGAAAAATTGGACAAGAACCGTAAACATGTACTTGAAGCCCAGAAAGGTAACTGTGTCCTGGGCTGCATCCAAAACAGCATGGCCAGCAGGCTGAGGGAGGTGATTCTACCATTCTACTCTTATGAAACCCCTACCTGCAGTGCTGCGTCCAGCTCTAGGGTCCCAGCACAGGAAAGACCGGGTGTGCTGGAGCAAATCCAGAGGAGGGTCACTAAATTGATCTAAGTGCTGGCTGTAGATAAGCTGAGAGAGTTGGGGTTGTTAAGTCTGGAGAAGGGAAGGCTCTGGGAGACCTTGCAACCTTTAAGTATTTAAAGGGGGCCTACAAGGAAGATGAAGAGGCTTTTTACCAAGGCCTGTAGTTTTACTAAGTCCTAACAGGACAGCAAGTTTTAAACTCAGAGAAGGTAGGTATAAAAGGACATATGGAAGAAGTTTTTTACTGTGAGGTAGGTGAGGCACTGGCACAGGTTGCCCAGAGAAGGTGTGGATGCCCAACCCCTAAGAGGGTGCTGAGGTTAGGTCAGGATGGGGTTTTGAGAAACCTGGTATACTGAGAGATATGCCTGGCCATTATGATCCTTAAAGGTCCCTTCCAACCCAAATTATTCAGTGTTTCTATCCATGTATTTTGGGCTGCATATAAAAAGAATTAGATAGAGCTTAAGATAAAATGCAGGGCACAGCATTTTGAAACCTTCATGTTGCTGAATGCCCTATTAGGTTTTTTTTGGCTTAACAACTTAGTGAAAGATACTGTTAACACTCTGAATCCTTTTAACAGGTTACTCTCTCAGCAGCAAAACTAATGGAACCTGATTTCTCATAGACTTGTCCTTAAGAAGTCACTACATTTATTTTGCCACTTTACTGGGAATAGATAGGCTGATTGTGTAGGCACCTGCTGCCAGGTATATTGCTTGACAGTGAACATCTGCTGCCTTTTTTACATAGAGACTGTACCTTAGATTCATCATTCACTACCCTTTTTTCAGCATTCATTGTGAGAAATTAACTGCTTTTAGTTTGTTAAGGACTTGAAATTGAGCAATGTTTTAAATGCTATTAGGGTGAGTTAGTGGCATCAGTACTCCTTTGTACCACATACAGATACAAGATAGACAAAACCAAGATGAAAATTTCCAGTGAACAGATTGAGACTTGCTCTCAAGTAAACTTACATTGAAGATATTCTTTCCATGCCTTACCTGTTAGACACAAACTTCTGAGGTTTGGTATGTCTTATATTTATCTCCCCGGTTACCAAAGCTAAAGGTTTCCTTCTCTATTTCTTCTCCTCCCTCATCTCTGTTCCTCTGGGAATATTGGTGGAACACACCTATCAACTTAAAAATACTCAGGAATTCATCTTGAATATATCCATTTCAGTTATTGATACCTCAGTTCTTTCTGTTAAAAAAATCTCTGTATAGTTTGGTTTGCTTCTCTAGAACATACATTTGGTGTGACTTTATTCTTACAAAGGAAAACCATTCTGAAATGAGTTCTGTACCATGTAGTGGAGTATGTCCTCGTAGAGCCTTCCTGACTGATCCTAATTTTTGCTACTTTATGAATTTTCTGAAAACTCTCGAGACTACGATTTTGCTTAAAAATTTTGTTGTCAAAATGAATCTCTCATTTTGCTACATTAAAACAATTCACTACCAAAATAAAGAATAAGTTAGTGAAACTCTGGCTTGCTGATTAAGGTAATATTTCAAGAATAAATACAGTTTGATTGAAAATTGAAATGGTCCATTCTACTTACTTTTTGATATCCCAGGTTTCTCACCTCCTCTTCATTCACCGAAAAAGCATGTGCTATCTACAGCATTTTTTTTCCAGATCATATTTTTTTCTGTTGCTAGCAGAGATACAAAAGTATTCTGATGGAACTTCTTGGTAGAAAGTGCTTCCATAGGTTTACTAATCTTGGCTGTGGTATCAGCAGTGGGACCAAGAAAATGCCTTAAAGTGAAATCATTCTTCTGTTTCAGTAAGGAAGAGATATTTGATTTGGCAGGAGCTGATGTTTTTGTGTGTTAAACTCTGATATTCCCCTCACTGAGATGGGAGGAAGTGATAATATTTTTGTGGCTGCTGTTCTACCTGAAGCGTTTCTAAAAGACGTTCTAAAATGTGAAGTGTCATTACATCACTTTTACATTTATCTTCACCACAGGAAGTTAAATTGTTTAGAAGAGTAAATATGTAAAAATTTAGATCAGTTTTTCTAGTTCTGTCTGCAAATGCTAGTCCACCATGAAGCACAAAGAGCACTCTTACCCCTGAGATTTTCTATATATAGAAATAATCAATAAAAATATTTCCAGCAGGAAAAAAAATTGTGCAAATATCTAATGATGGGAGAAGTTAGAAATCTAACCAGTCTTTCATGCTTTTTTTTCAAAATCAGAGAAGTTGAATGGAGCTAGGTGAGAGAATATTTTTTTTTTTTCCAGTAGAATATTTTAAATTGTTTTTAGTGTTAATTTGTGAAGAAGTAGCTCTAATCAAGATAAAGTACCTGTCTTAATGGAACAATGAAGAGAGCTCAGTATGTGATTAGACTTTGAATAGGTGATTAATGATCATACTTGGAAATTATTTTAGTTCCTGCAATGTTTTGATAATCTGCTCTAGTTTAAGTTCTGTAACTGGAGACAGTGATAATGATGAAGTTCACACAAGGTATTTATGCACAGGATCAGGCTAAGACGATGGACTTTTGGGACAGGAGGTTCTTTTTGGTCTATATTCTGTCCAGTTCTTGCAGCAAAAAATGAAAAGAAACTATTTTTCTCCCTGTGTCCTTCAGTTTTTGAAAAGAAAGTTGTCTGCTAGTAGTAGATCGCTGTTACTGTCACTTTTTCAACAGTGAAGGCTTCTCCTGTTTCCAAAAAGCAGCTATTTTTAGCACTTCAGCAGGCAATTACAGGCAATTCCCATGCTTAACTCCTCTAGTTTACATTTATTTGGATAAATAAAGGCTTCTAGTTTTATGCTTTTTTAAGTCTGTTTGGATAAACAGAGTGGACTAGTGTGCATGTTTGCTACACAAAAAATACAATACCATTCCAACCGAAATAACCAGCACACACAAAGTAGACTTTAAAAAGTTGCCTTTCTGATTCTGCTTTGAGAAGAAAGAAATACCAGTTTCTAATCTGTATTTAGAGGTAAGACAAAAGAATGTAAAAAAGTATGACTTACCAGCCAAAGAATAATATAAGAAATATGTGAAATTATATTTAAAAAACCCTGATAATAACCATCAGCGGCTCCACTTCCCTGAATAGTTGATGTGAATTTTGGTAATTGTCTGGGCAGTAAGTTGTGGCATGTGGTTGTTCAGGGTTCCTTCCCCTATTGTTTATTAAATAAACACAGTTTCCTTATTAATTATTATTAGTTAAAACAAAAACAAAAAAAAACCCACAGAAATGCTCTGTTCAAGATTGCTTACTTTATAGTTTAACAGAACAGCAATTACAAGCACCTTGTGCCCAAAATTTAAAGGCAAGAAAACTGACTCAGGTGCAGTCAGACTCTGCTTCAAAGTTTAACAATTTGCCAGGTGGGCAGCATCATACATGTTGTATGCTGGGAGTACCCCAGGAACTCAAAATGGCAAAGAACCCTCACTGAAAAGTAAATAATGGAAATGGCTGAAAATTCAAAGCTCCGAGTTGAGAAAGTCCTCTGTAGGAATGATACCAGGTATGTGCTCTTCGGTGGAGTTAATAGAACTTTGAAGCAATTTGATATGTGATTTCTAAACACGGATGAACAAGGCATGTGCTGAAACTGAAGCATGCACTCAAGATTTCAGGCGACACAGGTTCAGCACAGTCTTTTTGTTCCATTTTTGGATAGTTATTAGCACGATGGGATGTCTGTGGTGAGAATTCCTGGCTGTGAACCCGGCACAAATAAGTGCTTTTCTCATCTGGAGGGGGCTGCTGGTTTGGGAAACTCAGAGCTTCAAAAGCAGTAGGGTATTCACAGAGAAAAAAATGATCGAGCATGACAGTTCATACGAGATTACAACGTCAGGTAAGAAGGTAACAAATTAGTGTCAACAGAAGGAATAAAGTAATTAATTGTTCAAGAACCTGTAATGTTAATTGTTTCATCCTGACTTCACTTACGAGAACGCCACTAATCATAAGGGATGTTACAAGGTGTTAAGAACCGTTTGCTTTTAAGAAAACTGACAAGCAACCAGTCCAACACTGATGGCCGTATCCAGGGGCTGGTGACATTCGCCAGGCTCTTCTGAGCAAAACTTGGAAAGGCGAGGAATGGCTGTGGGGTATTTCCTGCTCGGAAACACCAGGGGCAGCATTTGCTGTGGATTGAGCGAGCGGGGCTCTGAGCGCAGCCCCGCAGCCGGCTGCTTCTCGCCTCGAAAGGGAGAGATGGAACCACAAACCGGACTCTCAGGATGCTGCTGGGCATAAAGCGAATCTTAAACGTTTCAAGTTAAAATGAAAAAAAATCTTTGTTTGGAAAGATCACTCTCTGAGTTCCACGAAATCTTGTAAGACAGAGAAAAAGAATTCCTCCAGCTGTCTTGGTAGCTTCTGGAGCAGCACCATGGATTTCATATTCCCACAGCCACTTTTGAAAACCCCAGCCAAGCCGTCATTTCAAACACTCTTGCTTATTCTCCATGAGATTCGTGTGTTGCTGTTGCACGTGTGTTCTGTGACTGACCCCCCCCTTAAACACAACACTGACATCTGAGCTGTAAAGAACAAATAAAAGCCTAAGCAAGGCCTGAAGCAAAGGTAACGTTGTCTACTATTTTACAAACATTATAATTTCATTTTATTTTCCAGCTGTGCCAACCCGCTGTTCTCAACAGATGCAAGCTACTGTTATGTATCAAATAACCCACTCTTCCTCAGTTGTTCAAGGTTAAACAACAACAAAAAAATCTCTTTTTCCTGTTAGCAATAATGCCTTCCTCTGAAGGCAGCCCAGCCCCAAATCCTTTCTCCCAGACCTTATCCCTCAGCAAAGTCTCGAAGCATTTGCTGAGACAAACATGGATCTGAACGTGCTGGAGGCTCTGGCCAGCGCTCACCAAGCCAGAACTTGGAAACCCACATCTTGCAATAAATCCTCATGTTTGTTGCCACATGAAGGAGATGGGCATCATGAAAGTGCGGGTTTTTATATTTCCCATGTGTCTAATGCTGCGTATCTTTTATATTCTGGGGGATTTCCCAGGAATGTGTCGCTTCTTCACTGGCATTCAAAGTATTTATTTGCATGACCTTGGAAGGGGATAAAAACACCTGAGAGTGTTATTGTTGGCTCCTCCTCATATTCAGCTTAGTGGTCTTAGTATGCTGAGATGAAATTTGTGTATTTTTCTGACTGGACCCGTTGCAGCACTGAAAGAGATAAGGCACCCATCTACTAAGGGCTGTACAATCCCAAAAGACCTTGGAGGTTTTCCATCGGGGATGTGTCTCTGCGTGCTTGGGGGCCATTTTTATTCCCAGAGGTATTTGGGAATTTGGCTAATGCAGCCACAGTAGTACAACAGCATGTTGCTTTAATAAAGCCGGCCAGCTCCCAGCTATTTCTGCATCCTCCTTTACAGCTCACCTACAACAGCACGCAGAACCTGACGGCTGCCAGTTGCAGCAAGGCCAGTTCCAGAGGCCGGATCTCGTCGTCTAAAATTGCCCTGCTCAAAACAGAGGAGCCGGGTGAGAGAAGCGCTAAGCCTGCGGCTTTCCCGGGGAGGAACCACAGTGCAGGCGCTACGTGACTTGCCCCGGACACCCAAGAAGCTCCTTGTCAGCGGCAGAGCTCCCACATCCCGAGCCTGACCTCGTGTCGTGCACTCGTCCCGTGCATGCGAGCGCCCTAGAACGCACTGCTTGTTCTTATACCGTCTGTTCCAGAGAAATCCAGCTGGTAGAGGAGCGCAGCGCCGTGATTTATTTGAGAACTCCCTCGTACTCGGCTGAAGGTCTCGCCGCCGGGGGAGGAGGCAGAGGCTGCGCTCCTCGGCAGCCGCTCCGCGCCCGGCCCGGCACCCAGGTAGAGGGCGAGGAGGGGAGAGGGGGATTTCCTCGGCTTCCTCCCATGCACATACCTCCCGGGGAGCGGCAGCGGCCCGACTCCCCTCGGTGGCCGCTGGGAGGCTCCGCGCCTCGCCCCGGCCTCCCGGGCGCCGCGTCCCCGGCCGCGCTCCCTGTCGGTGCCACCCGCCTCCCGCCCCCGCTCCGCTCCGCGCCCCGCCGCGCCGCACGGAGGGGCCGCGGGCAGCTCCGGCACCGGCAGCGCCGACAGCCCACCGGCAAACACCCGCCCGCCGGAGCGGGCATGGAATATACAAAAACACAAAGGAAAAGTGGCTGCTGGACTGTTCTGGGGGCAAAATGCTGGAAGTTTGTAAGTGCAACTCTCCGTTTGTAATTACTGTCTGAAGAGGGGCTGGGTTGCTTGTTTGGGATTTTTTTTTTTTCCTCTTCCCCTTCTCCCCCCTCCTCCGTGCTTTTCTTGAAACTGTACTTGAAACTGTTCAATATCTGGGAGTAAAAGGGAAAGTACGCGAGAGGAGTTCTTTGCCTGGGTCCGTAGCTTGCTGCTGAATATACTAAGGGGGGAGATGAGCACTGAAAGCAATACGGATTTATCCAGCGCCTGAATTAAGTGAAGGCGAAGCGTGGTTTGGAAGTCCACGGAGTGACTGACATTGTTCCGGACCGGGGGATGTGTCTCTCTGATTTTTAGAGGAACTACAGTTTAGCGGCAGCCAGCCGGACACAGTCACCACCACGCCGCAGAGTGGCCAGCAACGAGCGGGCGAGAGAAACGAGAAAGCACAAAGACTGAACTAACCCGACCCTCCTCCTCTTTCTCCTCCTTCCCCGGCTCTTTATTTGCACATTTACTAAAGACTTTTAAAAAAAAAAAAAAAAAAAAAAAAAAGAGAGAGAGAGAGAGAAAAACCCCAACAAACCCACTCCAGCTACCCTACGAGATTTTCGGTCCGCCGGGGGTTTCTCCGCGCCGCCGACCACGGCAATGCCTTAAAAATTTTCACTTCAAGGAATAACACCCCCCGCTCCCCCGAAATAAAATAAACCCAATAAACCTGCCAAGTCTCACTCATTTCCGAGGGAGAGCTCCTTCGTCCAGGGATTCATTTTGAAGGCAGCGGCTCGCTTTATTTGGCTTTTTTTTTTTCTTCTTTTTTTTTTTTTTTTCCCGTTCTCCTCCCCCGGCGGAGCCCCCCCCGTTTCCCCTCACCGGGCGCCCCTCGGCCGGGGCTGCCCGGCCCCGACCCCCGCCCCTCCCGCCGGCCGATGCTGGCGCAGCCCTAGCGACCCCCTCCCGCCCCCCGATCTGTCAGCCCCCCGCGGGGCCGTCACCGCCCGGGGGCCGGGCGGGGGTGGGCTGGGGGCGCGGGGCTGACCGCCCTCCGCCCCGCCGCCAGCCCCCGGGCTCGGGCTCCCACCGCTGCCCCCGCCTCCCCCCCCACCCCCCCCCCTCCTCCATGCGGCAGTGAGGACCGACCCATCCGGAGGGCCAGGACCGGCAGCCAGCGATGGGCGACACGGCTCCCCCCCAGGCCGCGGGGCTGGGGGCCGGGCTGCTGGGGGGGGGCCCGGCGGCGCCCCGGGTGCACAGCGCCATCGTGGAGCGGCTGCGGGCCCGCATCGCCGTCTGCCGCCAGCACCACCTCAGCTGCGAGGGGCGCTACGAGCGGGGCCGCGCCGAGAGCTCCGACCGCGAGCGGGAGAGCACCTTGCAGCTCCTCCACCTCGTGCAGCAGGGTCAGGGCGCCCGCAAGGCCGGCAAGCACCCCAAGGCGGCCGCCGCCCCCGCCGCCGCCGCCGCCGCCGCCGGCGCGGCGCCCCCGGACTACCACCAGCACCTCCTCGGCAACGGCGGCATCAACGGGGAGCAGCCGGCGGGGGAGCAGCGCGCCTCGGCGCTCCTGGCGGTGAGTCACAGCGCCCGCTGCCGGCGGGGAGGCGCCGCGCCGAGCCCCCGCTCGCTCCTCGGGGCGCCCGCCCTGCCCGCGGGCCCGGGGCTGTGGGCGGGCTCGGGCCGCTGCGCCGCGGGGAGCTCCTGCCGGGAGCTGGACCCGCGTGTGGGAGGAGCGGTGGGCAGGCGCCGAGCGCGGGGGGCTGAGGGCGTGAGGGTGCTCTTCCAAGGGGTTTTGGGACTGCTTGAGGTGTTGCTTTGGCTTTGTTTTGGGCTTTTTACATCACGCTGTGCACCTAAAAACGCGTCGCGCGCCTCTGCCGTCGCGCCTTGCCAAGGCGGTGACGGCGGCATCCCTGAGAAGGGCACGGGCGGCCGACGCTGTCAGCGCGTCCCCGAGCAGGGGGGAAAAGTAGCGCTCGAGTATCACCCGCCCTCAGAATTGTCCCCCCGGCCCCACGCCATCCCGTTCGCCGGGGCTTCGGACACCTATCTTAGCTCAGCCGTGCCGCTGGAGCTCGGGCAGTGCCTCGCCCGGGGCAGCGGGAGCAGCTCATGGCTGCGATGCTCAGGCTGTTATTGTCACCCAGAGCGCTTCGCGGAGCAGAGTTACGAGAGTTTTCCAGGCACTGCCGCTGTGTAAATGATACGCTGACCTTTCTCAACTGGAAATTGCTCTGAACATGTCGAGGAGGCGAAGCCTTGTCTCCTGTTACTTTATTACGAGCAGTCAGTGCACCACGCTTTTGAAGGCGTATGCTCCGCCGTGCTGCCTCCCAACTCTTAATTCTCGGCACACATGCGAAACATCGAGAGGAGTGACTGCGTTCTGATAGGCCCGCGGCTGCTATTCGAACAGCCGAAAATAGATCGCTCCCTCCGCTCCAGACATCAAACTTATCTTTCTTAGTGCCTGACGTGTGCTAAAACGGGACCTTTGTGCTCGTTCCTCCCGCCTTACCCGCGCGCTGCGTGGATCGACGTTCGGGGCTGCGTTACTCAGCATCATTCGTGAGGGTGATGATGTAAGCGCTAAGTGCGATAACATTGTGTCCGAGGGGAGTTTAGGCGCTTCCACCTGACTAAGTGTTCAGATTAAATCTCCCCACATTCCTCGTCACAATCAAGAAAGACATTATCTTATTTTTCCAGTGTGTATTAATGTAATGCTCTGCACTTGCCTTACGAAGGGGGGGGAAGAAGGCCTTTGCCTAATAGTGTGTGTCCCAGCAAAATTCACTTTCTGAAATCAGGCAACAGGCCTATGTGGGTTGTTCTGTTTCATTTTGTTTGTTTTGATTTTTTTTTTTTTTGCTAGTTGTTATTATGAAATAGCTGGAGACAGCTGTTTGGAAATGCTAAATGGAACAACTCCCAAGAAATTACTGAGAGATTTTCATCTTTTGAGTGCAGAGAGGTTGCCCTTGTTTCTGAAATACCACTAATGGGTATTAGCCTGCTGCTTGCTGGAGATGCTGCGCACGGCTCTCGCGCTATGTTGCATGTTGCATTAGCTCCCAGAAAACTCCACACACGTGTCCTTGAGAAGCAAAAGGTCTGACGAAGTCACTGCCATTTTTGCACTCTAGCCTTCAGTAACCCTGCTGACAAGGTGTATGACTTCAGTAAGCATGACGTTTGGGGCCCTGAACCACGTTTTGACACCGAGTAAATGCTGGCTCGTGAAACAGCACTGTTGTAATGGTGGCACTGCACATCCTCCCAGTCTATGCTTGACACCAACCTTCCTCATTTGCTGCTCTGATTAAGAAACAGAGAAAGGCCTTGGTTCAAAGTCACATCTTTTCTACCACCTTCTCCTTACCAGGAGCTCCTTAGGACATAGTTACAAATATTAACAAGGAGTAGCAAAATACGCGATGTCTGAGTAGGGTGAATTCAAGTGGCTGAGGGTCATACAGCTTTGAGGTAGTACAGCTTTGTGTTCCTGTTCTTGAAAATTCAGAGGGCAGGGATTGACCAGGAAAGAGCAGAGTCTTGCTTTTCCTTCAGCCATAGCTGGAAAAGGAATTATCCCTGCCAGTTGTTCCAAGGGTACTTGAAGAGGAAAGATGAGGTAGACTAAGACTGTTGTCCTGTGCAGCATAAATGGATGGGAAGAGAACAATTTCTAAGCAGAATTCATCCTCTATGGAGTGATTCTCAAGAGGAAATCCAGTGGAATACTCACTATTCCTCTAATTCCAGATTTGTTCCTTACAGCAGACATGAGGTGCACAGGTCCTGGATCAAGGGCAGCTCTGAGTTTCGGTTGTGGCTGGTACAGCTCTGGCACAGGGAAGCACAAGACAGGAGCACGGCTGTGAGTCTCACACTGGGCCTGTGAGACTAGACACATACCCAAATCCGAGGGGAATGTAAAGCTCCACGTTCCATGCTGTAGGCCCACCAGTTTAGAAAAAAAAGACAAACCACAGGTTCATACAGATAAGTGCAAAGGCAGTCATAACTCTCGCTGGGGAGTTCTGGCTATCAGGACGCTCTTTGTCTGCAAAACCCAGCTGGGTTGTTTCCTCTGCTTTGCAGGTCCCGCTGCTCTTGTTACACATGCGCCGTGTTTAGTGGCTTTGGATGGGTCATTTACACAGTTGGACTCAAAAGTAAATATTTGACACTTGGTAACATATGAAACAATGTTTCCTTGAACATATCAAAGAGCTTTGAGTGATTACCTGACATTGTTGATACTATTATTTGATAATTATCTCTTCCCAGTGGGCACTTTAAAACTGGCAGAAGAGAGAGTTTTTAGAGGAGTTTGGTTTGGCATTAATTTAACAGTGTTACTTTGATTTTTGAGAAAGTATCTTTGGCAACGGCACTTTCTAATTGGAGCCTGGGGATCAGATTTTTTTAGCTGGACCAATGGATGTGGGTGTGTGTGAATGAGAAATTTATTCTTCGGGACACAGCTAGGGAAGCTTTTGTACTTTCTGCCTTTCTGCATTTCCCAAGAGCTAACATTTGTTTATTTACATGGTGTTGTTACTTTTCATGGTGCAGAGTGGAACAGATAAATTATTCTGTCTTTCTTTTATACATACATCTATATGTATGTATATGCCCTCCAGCACTTAGCTGTTTATACTATTTATGTTATATATAAACAGTTAGCTCTGGAGGCCATTCCTCGGTGGCTTAAGCACTGAACTGGTAATACCAAAGTTCTTGCACTGCAGTTTCAAGTCTCCGGCAGCCAATTCATTCCATCATCCTTCTGACACAGGCTGAGTGAGCACTGTTCATTTTGCTCTGTGAGAGCTGGGAACTCTGTCTCATGGGCACTAGTGTATTATTCTGGTCAGGTTCTTTCATTGCAGCCGCCACCCGCTGGCTCTGAGTGTGTTAAGTGATGCTTGTCATCAGTCACAGGTGACTTGTTCTACTTTCATCCATCTCATGACTGTGCTGAATTTGTCATTATAATAATTAATTTAAAATAATAATTAAATACAATACTATTTTCTCTACTTAGAAAAGTTACTGTGAAAGTGGTCTGCTCCCCAGATGTAGTCTGCAAGCAGGTGAAAAAAAGAAAAGGCAGAACAATTCCATAAAAGTGATGTATCCAAGGAAGAGGGGAATGTGTTAATTCCTCCTGCTCCCCTAAATTCTCATAAACAGCTGTACAAATCTAGAAGAGTCAATGGGTTTGTTCCAGTTCCCAGAGGACCTCAGTGGAAAACAGGGTTGCCTGACTGGTACCAAGAGCCAAGACTGACTTGTAAAACCTCAATTTAGGCAGTTCTTTTATGTGGAGATCCTGAATTAATTTCCTTAGGACTTTTTTTTTAATGATCCACACTGTGTTTGCTGAGGTTTGGCCTCCTCTGTGCTAAAGATCCTTGAGTATTTTAAAAGGAACAGTTGTGCTCTGGTATCTTTGCCCAAGCTGACACTTACCCACATCTCCCAAGTTCTTTGTTTTTTTTGTTAGTTGGCTGCCAGGGTACCCTGCAGAAATATCTGCATTTTTTGGTTGTGGAGGCACATAATATTTGGAAACACTCTGAAGCAAGCAGGATAAGGTGACCAGCTATGGGGTGAAGTGACATTATGGTGGCGAGGACGGGTGAATTCAAGCACAAACCATTCTGCAAAGCTAGAGTGCAGTCTTTTGACTGACACAAAGTTTGGTGCCAAAGCAATGGAAATGTTCTCTTTGTGAGGTAAAGGACTGCTGTCTGCTCCTTGGGCTTCTGCAGAAGCAAAGCTGAGCTCTGATAATGACAATTTATGTAGCTGAGCCAGGTAAAAGGAGTAAGTTGCATTGCCTGTGTGGGTGGAAAACATTGATCTGTTGTTATGGGCCCTCTGGCCTGCTGTGAGCCATGTGGTTAGGATGGACATGGGTGCAATTTTTAAAATCTTTGTTCCCCTTAATTGTGAGAATATTTTCCAGACCATAATCAAGAAGACTCCTTGGAAGCTGCATAAAAGCTGTTTTTAATGACAATTTCAACAAGGGAATTTGTTAAATTTATGCTAGTATATATGAGCCTTTTCAGGCCTAGCTCTCCCATCAAATCACTTGTCCCCTCTAAAATTTTTTAAGCTTTGAATCCATTTAATAAAAGTCTTCTCCATTCTGCAGCTGTTTAACAGACTGTTTCCAACACCAAAGCTTCTGCAGGCAATGAGCAGAGGAACATCTCTGCCTGGGCATGATGTGCTCTCTAAGGCCAACGTCTGTGGCTGTTGTGGCATGCCCTCTGAGAGAGTTCTTGCACCCCTGCAGTACTCAAACTGAGTCCCTTTTCTGTAACACCACAACAAAAGAAAGTGATATTCAGCTTCTGTTTGTTCTGCTTTGAAAACTGTGACTCCAGCAAAAATGTGAGTTGTTCTGTGGGGAAATCTGAACCTTAGAAAGGCATGCCTGAGTCAGAGAGGCTGTTTTGCCTGAAGTTTGACTCGCATCACTTTTAGTACTCCTGTTCTTGCAAAGAACGCTCACTGCAGAAGGAGTGTGGGGGGTTCAGTTAGGTGGCAGTGACCAAAAAATGTCCCAGCAGCTAGGTTAGTCAGCAGGTTAAGAAAGGCCACAGTGCCTCTCTTCCTAACTGCTGTCAACAGTCACTCCTACCAAGATATTGTCTTCAGAGGCCAGTTGTAGTCTGCTTTTCTTATGAAGTCTTCTGCCTTATGAAGCTGAAACTTCAGCACTATCTCATTACTGGAAAATAATTGCTCCATCCAGGTCCCTTTGACAACCTTGGGAAGGGTGGTACCTCCACTGCTTCATTTATATTGCACTCCCTATGTGATATAGGTGGAGCTGGAAGCTGGCATGCTGCTCCAGTTAACGAAACACTGGCATAAAGGTGCCAGTTCTGCCAGAAAGTGTCTCTGTGGTCTTGCAAATGTCTCCTGCTATGCCACTATTTCCCTTCTATGCTTTAACTTTTCTGGTGGTAGTCTCACTAGCACATGGGACCTTGGGTTCTGCTGAAGGTTTAACTTTACATGACAATGACCTGACACCATCACATCCTGGAATTCCAGCAGGTCATTAAAGCAACCACTGCGTTAGACCTTAGAGGGCACACAAACAGCTGCATGGTGCCTAGAAGAGCTTTGGCCACCTGGCTGCTCTGAAGAGAAGAAGAACAAGGTCTTTGCTCTTCAACCTCTCTCCAGTGTCTGCATGTCAGTATTCTCCTGTATGCATTCCCAGTGGTGGTACACCCTGCAGGAGTAGGATGAGGCTGATGGGATTCTTGACAGGTCTGTACTTTCCACAAATCTTAATCACCGCCTGCAAACCTATATCATGCTGCTTCAGTTTGGAACAGCTTTGAGCAGTGAAAGAGGCAGTGGTTGTGGCTGCAGAAAACGAGTTGGTGCTGAGTGAGGTTTGTATCAAATTTTCAGCTTAGCAGTACTAAGATACAGATTTTTTTCTGTGCTTTTTTCTTTATTTTAAATAAAAGCATAAATTATTTATGCCCTAGATTTCCATTGCAAAGCTTCCTAAAGCCACTTGAGAGTCAACTTGTAAATTTGTTATACCTTGTCAGGTTCTTCCAAAGTATTTTTAGATGCAGGTAATCAGTCCCTAATTGTCCTGTAGTGCCAACACAAATACCTAAACCAAAATACCTGCAATTCTCAAGAAACAGTTTTGAAGTGAGCATGCTATAGACTAAAATCTAAGTGTTTCCACTCTGACTCTAGGATATATTCAACAGATTACTCCTGCTATTTCACTTCCATAAACTTCAGTTTCTTCTATGAAAGAAACTGAACTATTCTGAAAAAAACTGAAACTATTTATTACTTCTGTAAAGTGAATTGAGATGTGATGGTGAGTTTTATGGCTCAGAAGCCAAATTCATTAGTGATGGAGCCTAAGACAGGAGTTTTGAATGTTTGCTTTGACAAAGCCTTTGAGGAGCTTCAAATCACATTTTCAGCCTTTGACCTACAGATCTGAGTATTGGAAATACAAACCTGAATGAGTCTTTTACATAATCACGACTCCAGACCTAGGTTTTCATGGCACCATGGTGCCAATATTCACAATAAAAGTGCAAGATGTGGCAGTGAACCTTCTTTTTAGGAGAGAAAAGCATTCTTTGACTTTCTCTTCATAATTATGAATGTGTATGCTTCATATTTTGTTGATTTAATTGCTCCTGATTCTGCATCAATTTTGCTCAAATTAATCTCCCAATTAAGTCATCTGTGTCCAACTTTCATGTACTTGATGCTTCAGCAAACTGGGAGCAGAGTGAGAGTGGAACTGTGAGTGTATACAAAAGTCATCAGCTTCCTCTGAGGCTGCAGCTGGCTCCCCAGTGAAAGCAGGTGAGAGCTACCTTGCCCTGCATGTGTTGCCTCCCATCTGGTAGCAATGGAGGAGGGTTCACATTTGTGGCTCAGGGTGAGAAAAACACTGAGAAATATTGCTTAATTGAATAATTAACATAAAATTCCAATGCACTTACCAAAAAAATAAAATTTATTTTAGTTTTGATTTGAAAACACCTCACGCCTGTGGTTTCACCTATAGGTGTTGGCATTTTCCTGAAGAAATTCCTTTAGTTCAGAAATGGCTCCTGTAGCTATTTTTATCTGTGTCACTCAGTTATAATTTTGATGTGCTTGCAAACCCAGCTGAATCAAGCTGGAGAGAAATTAGTACCAATTAGGAATCAATGTGAAAATCCTTCTGACAAGTGAGGATGTAGATCTTGCAAATCCATTTACCTGCTGCCTGAGCCTGAAGCTGGCTGAAAGACTTGGTAAGATCCCAGACTAGGAGATGAAACCCCAAGAGGGTTCATCATGGCCACTCTGTTTTGAAACAAAATATGCTATTGTGCAAGAGTCATCTTGGTGGTGCCCTGGCTTTATTGCAGATCTCTGCAGCCACCTCCCTAGAGTAGGTGTTGTACAAACACCCAATGAGAACTGTGCCCTTCCCTGCGTAGCTCAGTGCCTCATGAGACAAGATAGACAAAGAATGGAAGGAGGAACAGAAGCACAGAAAGGTCAAGTGTCTTGCCCAAGGCCAAACAGCAGGTCAGTGGCAGAGCTGGGAACGGAGCCCAGATTTCCTGACTCCTGGTCCAGCACTCTATTAATCATCTCTTTGCTTTGTGTTCCATGGCCTGTTACTGATCATAGGAAATGTGAGGATGACTTTCCGACAGCTTCAGAATTGCTTCTTAGTTTTGGAAACTATTGATCAGCAGCACATTATTGAGATAAAGAGGTCATGTACTGGACTCTTGTACATGTATATGCACCAGAGGATTCAGAACTAAGTGTTCTAGGTATGAATTTCAATCCAGGACACTGAAAAGCCATATTTCATAACACCAAATGTTTCTTCTAAGTCAAAATTTTACAGTCTTTTTTTTCCCCCCTATGTTATGTACAACATAGGTTGTTTTTATAGCATCATTCATCTCACTCCTGTATTGGTGCTTACCCTATAAATTATTTCTTCCTTGAAAATGAGTTACAACAGCTTTTTAGTTAGCAGGGCTTTTCTTTTCAATGGAATTTATCCACAAAACAGACAGAAAACCAGTAAGTCAACAGTCCTGAGACACTAGTGATCCTTACTTATTTTCATTCCTCACTGTAGGATGTATTCAGTTTCCAAAGCCTTTCAATGGATTATCTTGATCACAAAGTTAATTATACCTGTGAGATTTTTTTTTATCTTCTGAAAAATTTTGACTTGAGGCAAAACTCTGGCTTACTGTGGTAATGACTTACTGAGAGTCTCTTGTAAACAATAGTATAATCACTTTCTTATAGTCATGGCAACAGTGTTTAAGCAATGAGCTTACTGAACATAATGTGCACTGTCTCCACTGAACAGTATTATTGCAGCACTGAAGTGTATGCTGCTCATTTTCAGAAGACTCAGAGACATAAATTATTCAGCAAAACAACACTGCTCCAGAAAGCGTCTTTGAAATCGTTGCATTCTGTACTAGCCAAAGAAGGACGTTCATTGGTGCTGACAGGGCTGTGTTTAGTTACTGCACAACAGTGGAGTCTTTGGTCCAGGCTTGCTCCCATGGAGTTTAAGGGAGTCTGTCTCAAACCACTTGAGGACTGCGCTACCTGTCAGCAGGGTCATGCTTCCCCCAGTAATGTCTGCTGCTGTGGAGGGCAGAATGGATCAGGAGGATGCATCACGCACAGACCCATGGTGTGAGAGGTGGTGACTAGGTGCAGAAGGAAGAATTTGGTTTAATGAACAGGTTTACTCAATCTCTTCCTTCACCCGAGGATCACCTGGATGCCTATTCAGTAACTTGGGGAGGCATCTTGGAGAGTGGGAAAATTCACAGGAAGCTTCAGAATTGAACCCCAAGAAAAGAAGCTGTCCCTGTTTTTCCTGTTTATTTTGTTTTTGTATCTCTCTTATTCTAATATCTAGACCTGAAGGAAAGACCTTGTTGGCAACAGTTGTTGTTCTGGGATGAGTCATTCCACCAGATTTTAGAAATACCACCTCATGACAGTTGGCAAAAATGCTGCATGGGCTGTTCAGTTTATGTTTTTCACTTCGGAAAATCAGACCATTTATTTAGGGTTCTGTTGCTTTAGAAACCATCTCCAGACACTCCAGGTCCCTTCCCTTCCCTTCCCTTCCCTTCCCTTCCCTTCCCTTCCCTTCCCTTCCCTTCCCTTCCCTTCCCTTCCCTTCCCTTCCCTTCCCTTCCCTTCCCTTCCCTTCCCTTCCCTTCCCTTCCCTTCCCTTCCCTTCCCTTCCCTTCCCTTCCCTTCCCTTCCCTTCCCTTCCCTTCCCTTCCCTTCCCTTCCCTTCCCTTCCCTTCCCTTCCCTTCCCTTCCCTTCCCTTCCCTTCCCTTCCCTTCCCTTCCCTTCCCTTCCCTTCCCTTCCCTTCCCTTCCCTTCCCTTCCCTTCCCTTCCCTTCCCTTCCCTTCCCTTCCCTTCCCTTCCCTTCCCTTCCCTTCCCTTCCCTTCCCTTCCCTTCCCTTCCCTTCCCTTCCCTTCCCTTCCCTTCCCTTCCCTTCCCTTCCCTTCCCTTCCCTTCCCATTTTTCCCCCCTCTCATTCTTTTTTTCCTCATTGTTATGGTATCTCAACATCTGCAGTTTCAGGCTTGATTATGATCTGATTTGCCCCCCCTGAAACCGCCTATGGGAAATACTGTGGACGTGGCACTGCGGAACATCAGCCTAATGTAGGATCAGGCTTTTTATTTCTGATCATTGCGCTAGTTGAGAGTCAATTATTTTGTTTTCCAAAGAAATGCATTCTCTCTGCTTCTCTGAAAGCTTTTGGTTCGACATCCTTCCAAGCTAGATAGACTTGATGTTCAACATGCAGCCGCTTACCTCCATGGCCCAGTTCCCGGAAACACTTATGCGTGTGCTTAATTGTGCACACATGGGTAATCGCACTGAAATCAAGATGTGTCGAATTAAGCAAGTCAAGAAATATTTGCAGGGTTTGGTCTTTGTTCAACAAACAGGCCTCAGCCTGGCTGAAGTCCACGACATGCTACAAAAAGAATCCAAATTCAGAAGTAAGTAGTGTATTAATTATCAATTGACTTTTTTCCTTAAACCAGTTAATTCTGTACTTTTTAAAACTACTTTCCATTTTTCCTGCAAATCCAATTGCCCTTCCTTTAACACTCATTTTTCCTCCTCACTGCTCAACTCCCAACTGACCTGAGCTGCCAGCCACATGATCCCCTTTTATAACGATTTGAGTTCTGATGTTTCTTTTTTTCCTACCAACTTTATGTATTACCATAATGGTTCCTAGGACATATTTTGGCCAGATTTTAGGGAGAGAGAGAGTGTGACAGTGTTTCAGACCTTCATTTCTAAGTGCAGTATTAAATATAATCCTTATAATTATAGCACTGCCACTTGGACCACTGTAGTTCAGGCTATGTCAATATGTCGTCAAAAGCTCTCTTTTGCAGGAGCTGGAACTCAGTCATGTTGATTGAATTGAAATTTGATGGCCAGCAGCTGCAAACACACTCTGGCCTCATTCCCTGCCCCCCTCCCCCCAACTTCCCCCACATCTCCTTGCTTTTCCCCCCCCACCTTTACTACAAAATTTTCTTCCATTAAAGTCATAGTTTAGAAAACAGAGCTAGTGGATAATTCCAGGCTCAGTTATTCTGAGCCATCCCTTTGGGCAAGTCTAGACTCTCCTTCGAGGGGTGCCCTGAGGCAACTTAAAGGCACAATCTACTGTTTGTGTGTGGATGGTATATCTGAGAGCACAGCCCAGGTGCAGTGTGAAGGCCATCCTCAAACTAGGCATGACCATCCTTCATGTGGGAGCTTCTAGGGTGCCATCAGTGCCACTCTCAGCAGCAAAGGAAGCTGTAGATGTGCTTGGGCTGAAGTCTGTGAGGCTCCTGTGTAAGCAGGCTGGGGAGCACCACAGCCCTCTCCCCTCTCGTCCCCTTGGTCAATCCCATATACAGACCTCGCTATTCATCTAAGCAAGGGCATTGGGATGAGGGCAATTGCCAGCAGCAGTTTGTACTGCAAGTTTAACACACGGCTTTTTCAGCCCTAGGGGACTGGTGGGGAAAAAAACAGCTTTGAACTAGAGGAAAAAATAGCTGTACCCAGTAGTTGTATAGCATGATCCTGTCATTTTTGGTACTTAGAAACCAAAACAAGCCCCCAGCATTCATAACACAAGATATCCAGGTTTTAAAAGGTGCCACTTGGAAATACACAGTAACTACTTTTCATAAGGCCCTTTAGTCCATGTGTTTACAGGTGGACCAGAATAGCTCTTCAGAAGTTAATCCAGTCCCTTGAGTAAACAGTATGTACTGCTCAAACTTTCTATATAAACCAACCATATGTAAGGCCTTTGAGATACATTTGTACCACACACAATACATCTGAGGGACCCTGCTAGAGCCAGGATGGCTAGTGAGGTTGATAACCCCCTTGCTAGTGTACTGAATGTGTGTTCATTCTGTCGTGCCTCTGAAGGATAACAGCCTTTGGATGATGGGTGTGCCAAAAGGGCTATTTACTGCAACACTTTATTATGTGGTTCTTTCAGCCCTCTCCCAGGACGTACTGTCTGTGCTTGGGTCTCTCAGGCTGCCATCAAAGCACAGGCTCTTTGACACAGGTCAGGACTCCTCACCCCCGCCTTGCATTGCCACTTCTGGTCGCTCAAGTCACACTCACCCCCTTCCCCTGGTAAAGTTTTTCTCTGCTGTTCCCCTCCTCCACTTCCTAAAGCTATAAGCCATGTCTTCTCTTCCACATTCACCCCCTCTCACCTGGGTTCTTGCCCTCCCATCTCCCCTTTCATGCTTCTGACACTGCTGCTTCGTAATGTTGTTTTTCTAGTTTGGAAAGGCCAGAGGGCCAGGCTAAGAGAGACATGCTGAACACATGTCTTCCACATGTTCTCCTCATCTTCCCTCATACTGCTTCTCTAGCTGTCTTTAGCTTTTTGCTTAAACAGAACGTCTAATGACCATGAGCATATTCTCTTATTAGTTTTATAAAGGATGAGCTCAAAGTTCCTGTGTCATTGTCATAAGAAACTCAGAGCAAAAGCTTCTGTGAGTTGACAAGGCACTTGTAGGTTCTTTGGCCCTTCACCACAGGCCATGAGCACTCACAGACCGGGCATACAGTTGTAAATGCTTAGGATTCAGTTAAAAAAATACTAAAAGAATATGTGTGACATTAAACATATGATTAAATACATGTCTATTGTGGTGCTGCTTTGTTGAAGTGGACCCCATTCCAGGGGAGGCATCTTTATTTGTCTGATTCAGAAAATACTTAAGAGTATACCAAAGTTTTAAGATTAGTAGTTCATTCACTATCCTGTATTTTTATTGACTCTTAAATAGGGCTGGGTGGTGCAAGCAAGGCAGAAAATGTGAAGGCTCTCCTGGTCACCTTTTACATTTTCACTCACTCTGGAATCTGAGTGTCTATGAACCATAAACACGTTTTGGTAGTGCTACTGCCTATTTGCCACTTGAGTGTTCAATAACATATGCTCTGTGCCCAGGTGCAGATTATTTAAAGCAACTGCCATTAAATGAAGAGCAATTATATTTTAGAAAGGTAACTCTTCACACAGAGTTAGCATTATTTCTATGACTGTGTTTGACCCTTGGACTCTTAGATTCCTCTTCTGCATCCCAATGACCAGTCTGGGAACAGTTAGGAGTCCAAATCTTTTTTATCTAAAACATGTAGCCATCAAATCTTCTCTGTACTGAACCAAAACCAAGGAGAACTGGACATCTAGTTGTATTTTTAAATCACAGCCTAAAATCTCTGGAGACTTTTGGAACATTTGTCCCTAGGAGATTCTGCTTGAGTCAAGAATACACACTTGAGCCATGGCTGAAAAAAAAATGCTAACATGTGACATTAGTGCATCAGTCAATGAATCATCCATCAGTGCCAGAGGACAAGGTATTCTTTGTATTTACCTGAGAAGTAGTTACCTATTTACTTTCTGAAATTATACTTATAGTACTAACTTGACATTTTGGTTTGCTGTACAGTGAAAACACTATTATAAATGCCTTGTATAAAGACAGACTTTCTTGTTTCTTGAACAGTTAGAAATACTAGAGAACAAATGTAAAAGGCCCATTTCCTACCTTGCTTGTATGTGTGGTCTAGGAAAAATCCTGAATTGTGCTAGTAAGAGACAGTCCAGTCTCTTTTCTTGCCAGTGATGTAAGTGTTGGGCCTTTAGACAAGGCTGAGTTATTATCATTGCCTTCTGATCTGTCACTGTTTCTGCTTTCCCTCTGTATGGGCCTTTCATTCTATAGATATATTACTGAAAATGTATTTTAAAAATTTAAAGGCAATAATTTATTGAAAAGGGCTTTACCTGTAAAGGACTCTAGGCCTACCACACACAGGCAGGTCCCAGCTGGGAAATCCAGTATTAAGGCTGAAACTCTGTCTCTCAGACTCACTGTTTCTCACGGTCCTTGCAGGGTGGTGGGATGCCTGGACTTCCCAGCACACATGGTAACCATCGATCTCAGTGTGGTGTTAAGAGGCCAGTGCTAGGAGCTGAAGGCAGAAGAAGAGCTGAAGGACAAAGGAAAAGAGTGAAATTTTGCTGTCAGTGTTCAAGTGTCTAGCTCTGTAAAGAACCATGACATGTAAGCGAAGGAGGCTTGAAAAAATTACCCTGGGACTAGGAAAACATATTGATGCAGAGCAGGATAGCTGTTCTTTCAAGAAGTAGTAAAATAATTTGTTGTCATTTTCCAAGGAAAAAAACCCACTGATCCAATTTGATTGACTCCACATCAATGCAACAGTAGCCAGTGGCCAGATCTCCTGTTTTATCAGGCCTACTACAAGACAATTGCACATCTAAAACTTGTACTTTTCTGTCTCTTGGTATGCTTCGTCTCCTCAGAACAGGTTTGGTCTCTCAGCACTTAATCTGTCTTTAGCCATCACCTTTTCCTGCCTTACAAACCACTCCATGTGCACTTTGAAGGTTGTGTGTGGGCCCCAACTCAATGTGAGTGCTTTGTAGGGGAGGCCGGAGCCATTGCCTCTTACAGGGGCAATGAGCTGTATGTTAGGACCTGGCTTCTTCTGAAATGGTCTGTAAAGGTACAACATTACAGGAGCAATGGGTTTGAAAGCAAAACAAATCTGCTTAAAACCAGAGACATTTAAGTCCTGCATGAACAGCTCTGCTGGGCTTTTGTAACCATCTCTTATCTAATCTAACACATTAGTATCTTTACTGCATTTATTATCCTTTTATCAAGGAATGGCAGGAAGGAGATTGGGGCCTTGGTAAAAGCATGAGGCAGAGAAACAAGAGACATAATGTTGAGCAAAGGTTAAAAGAGCTATACCAGCTCCTTCACTAGGCAATTAGCATTGCAAACAGCAGACCTTCTTGTCCTTCTCCTATCCCACTGACTTTGAGGTGGTGAGGACCTGGTGGCAGAGACTCGGTGTGGGTAACTGAGATGCTATAGCACAGAAATGGATTGTTCAAAGGTTTCCTGTGACTTAAAGAGTTTCTCCAGCAAATGCAAGGCCGTGGACGCCTCTGATCACCACTCAGAAACATTATTAATGAGATCATTTTCCTGGAGAGAAAAGCCATCTACACCATCAGATTTTGTTTAGTTTCCTTGATGGTAATGAGCTAAAGCTACTGTCAATTCTTATTTTCAGTTAGTTTCACTGGTGGCACTGCTCAGGAACACATGGTTAGGATGGTCCAGTTAATCAATCTTCCTCCTCGCTGCCTCCCCACTTCATTTTTTTGTCTGCTCTTGCATCACAGAAACATTTCCAGCAATTCCCTTCACATAATAGTTACTGAGGCAAAGGGCTGTCTAGTTATGCTCCAGCAGAAACTCAGAATCCCAAAATGGAGAAGGTTAAAAGGGAACACAGTGGATCATCTGATCCAGCCCTCCTGCTCAAGCAGGACTGTCCTAGACACAGAATTGTGTGTCCTATGGCACAGGATTGCATCCAGATGGTTGTTGAATGTCTCCAGTGAGAGAGACTCCACAACCTCTGTGGGCTACCTGTTCCAATGAAGAACTCAATGATAAGAAAGATGCACCCTTCACACAAGTAATTCCCAAACCAAGCATGACAGGGAGGCACCCAGAGGTGTTTATGAGGGCCCATTAAGGTCCTTAGGTTTAGCCAGGATTGGCTGCTTAGCAGGAGACATAGGGAGTGCCTTTCCCACTCACAGTGGGCAGAAGAATGTCTGCTTATTCATGAAAACAGTCCTGAAAAAGAGAAAGCAATATTAAGCTGGAGTGTCTGGCTCCCATTGGAACACTTGCAGCTTGCACTGGTGATGATGCCCACTGGTGTGTCTAAAGGCTGTCAGCCAGCAGAAGATAGCACACCGACGTGGTGGGGGTGCAGGCATGCAAACCAGAACAACTGGTACCTGGGGCTGCTCATTGCAAGGGACACTTCTGGCTGGGCAGGGATGAACCAGGATGTAGGATGGTGATATGAAGGGCTTCACATTTGCTTTCCCAGCGTGGGCTAAGTGATTCCTTGGCTTGCAAGGAACACTAGGCAGATGGTTGAGAACTTCCACCCTATCTATCTATGAAGGGAAGGAGTACCTGGTGTTGCAGAATGAAAAGATTTGATCTACTGACAGACAGTGGCTTTGCATGCAGAAATACTCTTGAGCAGCTGGCTACAAAGCAGAAAATGAACATGTAGGCCCTTGACTAGGGCAGGACCCTTCAGTGTTAGACCAAATCTCATTACTTTCTTCTGATTAACACCAGTGAGATAAAGAAGAGAATCTGTACCGATAACAACAAGGCTGTAATTTTACCTCTGGTTAATAAGCCATTTGATCTTTGCTTTACTGGTCTTGCTGGAAACCAACCTGACCTCCTCCAGCTGAGGCTAAGATCCTGATACACATCTGCAGCCACCACCAGTGACACATGAGGGAGTGACAGAGGGAATGTCACATTCAGCCTATTGAAGAGAATCTTATCAGAGCTGAGGCAGACTAGTGCAAAGTTCTAGATTCCTTTTCTGGGTCTGTGGGTTCTGAGACTGATGTGGCAGTGCATCACAGAGTCCAGGAGGAAGTTTTATTGTCGTGTCTCAGTAGGAGCCACTGGGGTTGTACTAGTAAGCTTGTTCATACAGAAGCCAGGTATTCATGTTGCCATTGAAGAAAAAAGGACTGGCCCCAACCTAAAAGTGGAACACTATGTTCTTAAGATAAGGAAAAATCAAATTAAAGATAATTTTCATAGAAGAACTCAGTTTGGGTTGACTGGCTTTGTTCAGGTCATCAGTACATAATCATAGGATAACTTCTTTTTTTGTGTCCTAGTTAATGTTAACACATGGAGACTTGCATGCTAACCACTGTTTTCACCACCATCAAATTCTAGAGGTCAGGGACATCTAGAATTAAACTCACAAGCTATCATAGTGTGGGTGGACGAACCAGCTCTTTCAGGGTAGTGGCTGAGAGACTCATTTCCTCTGTGGATGAGCCACAGAAATGGATGCGTAACACACACTGACCAGCGGGTTACGTTTTGGCCTGTACTGTGTGTAACCCAGTGGCCAGGGTGAAGCAATCTTAAAATGACATGGAACATACCATCATTAGGACCTCATCACACTCTGGGTATCAAAAGAAGTGCTTCTCTTGCCAGTGAGAGTTCAGCTCAGTGTTAGGGTGTCAAGATTTATGTTAGGTGCAACAAATCCTGCCTGAGCTATGTGTATGTCTATCATGTAGAAAACTCACTCTCTTAAGCTATCCAAATCAAAATGTCTCTAATGTAAGTTTGAACAAATTATTCTGGCTGAGGGTAAGGTTCAGAGCTGTTCTGCACTAACTTGGACTGAAACACATGGAACTGAAGTGCTGATAGGCCACCAGAATCCTTGTTCGTACCATTCACTCCCAAAGGATGAATTCTCCCACAGGTTGTATTGGACCAAGACAAACTGCAGAGCTCTGTATGAGGGACTGTGGCCCTGCAGTGCCTCAGTCTCACATGTGTCAGTGAAGAAGGACTAATGGTGGCAGGATTTTGCAGTGGGAACTGACACCCTCAGGTCACTTGTCCTGCACAGAGGTTCACACCTTCACACAGGCTTACTCCGAGACCATGCACGTTGGAAACACGGGGCTACCTCAGCCTCAGTATTTAAGTTAGAATACTGAGAGCATTATTTCCATTTTGAACTTTTTCCAAATAAATAATTTTTTCAAATATTATGAAACCAGTTAAATAATTTTGTAAAGCCTGAAGAACATTCTTTTGCATGAGGATTTGAATTGGAAATGACTGTTTGGGGGCCAATTTACTTTAAAAATTACTTTGTCCACAAGGAGCTAGTCAGCCTATGGTATTTCTAGCCTACAAAGTTTTTTTTTACTTTTACAAGGGCCTAAAGCTAGACAAGAAAAATCTTAGTCCAAAGAAATTCCAATATTGCTTATGCCAGGAAAACTATATCCATTCTTGACTTTACACTGCTGAGGTTTAGTGGCAGAGAACTAGCCATATGCTTATCCATGCTGTCACACATACCCTCAAATTATCCAAAAACAGGGTAGCTTTTCTTGCACAGAGCAAGTTCTTACTGTGTCCACAGGGGAGTATAAAGTCTGTGGACATACCTGTCAATGTTTTATAAACTACAGATCCTCTAAAAGTTTTCCAATACATATGAAGGTTCATTTACATCTAATTTAAGCCTTGTGGCAATTGACTTGCTTTTCTTACTTAGCTTTCACAGACCCTTCAGAAGTAGTCCTCAGACCCTCATGGGTCTGCAGACCACAGCTTGAAAACCACTAGCTCTTAGTTTAAATAAGATACTTTGGGGCCTTTTGGGCCTAATTTTCTATAGCCTTGCAGCTTGTGAGGTCTTATATACCTATGCAAAGTGTGGGTAAAACGTTACCAGATGAGGAAGGTGGTGTTCAGCTCTGGTGTTGGCTTTTATTTGGACAGGTGTGAAGGATGCCAGTGCAAAGCAGTGACAGGTCAGGGCCCCAGCACTACTCACAGCAGAGTTGGGGAACAATTCTATTTGCAGAATCATCATTCTGCTGCTACTCCCTGAAATCCAGGCACTGGCCTGGCACATCAATAACCATGGCAAGAATCAGGCCATTACATACCTTGGAGTGACAGGTGGTTCTCTTGGGCTAAGGGGCTCTACTCAGGTTTAGACCCTTGCTCTGTAGTGCTGTATGCACCCCTGTTCAGTCTTAGTGTGCTTACTCTTTTTGGTGTTCCATGTCTTGAACACGGAGCAACAATCCTCTTGATTAAACAAAGTACAGTGAGAAGTGTTAGGTGTTTCTGTGCCTTTTCTTTCCTTTGATCTCAATTAAAGCTCCATGCAGGGGGTTACACGATCTCCATCACTATCTCCTTTCATGCCCAATAATTAGCACAGGTCCATGGGCTGGGTGCAATGCTATCCTTCCCTGTGCTACGAGGGGAGAAGTAGAAGGGGTTGGAGGGATTGTTTGCTGTGTTGATGATTATGGTGTTGCCATGGAAAAGCTGGAGACTTCAGGGGAGTTTGTGTTTTGTTGGGCAGGGAGCCAGCCTGCTCTGACTTATTACAACTGTGTGAGTGAGTGAACCATGCAGAACTTTATCCCTCTGTAGCAATTCCAAGGCAGGGAGAAAAAGAAAAGGACAGGACTGCTTTAAAAAGGAGGAGTGCAGTACACTTTGCTAAGGCTGATTGCATGAAGTACAAAGATGCAGAAAAAAATCCTTTGCTATTTTCCTTTTTTTTTTTTTTTTTGGCAGAATGTATCTACTCTCTTCTAAGGACTGAATTTAGAGCAGTGCAAATAATAAAATCTCAAGTAATCCTCCTGGAAGCGAACAGTCGCATTTAATTGGCTGTATCTGTACAGAAAGGAGCATTTGGAATTCTGCTGAGTCTGAGTCCATTAAAGTCTTTGATCTGTTCCAGAAACAAAAGTGGAAGCAGACTATACTGTTTTCATTATCTATTCTGAATGAAGTGCAAAAAGTAAATACACAGTGTAAACAGGGAAAAAAATTAATCAAGGCCTAGGTCCAGCAAAAATCTATCTTCATACTGAGCTTCCCATACTCTGAGTAATGCCATTATTCCCTGGAGGTGGAATTAAAAGCAATGTATGCTTTCTACGAATCCCTTTCTATGGGCAGATCTCAAAGCAATTTACACAGCTAGCCAGTTCCATTACTCCCACATTAGACAATGAATAACTGGATGGGGCTCATCCAAGAGAGCAGACCCTACCTGAATCCCAGGATAGCCACAGCCTTCTCACCACGCTCCCTCTGAGTGCACAGAAACTAGGTGTGGGATGCCAGGGTTATTCCAAAGCATTAAAACACCACTGCATAGTATCATTTGCTGTAACTGACTATTCTCTACAACCCTGGCTGCCCTGTCATCTTCTTGTGTTGTATTTAATTGAGATAGAGGCAACTGCCTCTTTCTGAAATGTATTTGTGAAGGTAGGAAGTAACAGAAGGTGGGAGATAAAATTTTGTTATGGACTCTTCTTGCTTTCAGGACTTCTGGATGTTTCAAAAATTTCATTTTTATATGAAAAAACTGTTGCAGGGGTAATTTTCTGATTTTGTTTTTTTTTTATATTAGAATTTCCTACTTGACTGTTCAGTGGTATAGTAGGTGGACCTAGGTGTCCTATTTTAACATATTTTAACTTCTCAGGGAAAGGTGTTCTAAATGTTCATCATAAATTGTCATCCAGCAAAGGTGTGATTTCTAAAAGAACAGATAAAAGCAAAATTACTTCCTATAGGGGTTGGCCAGGGAACACACAGGGAAATCTTGACTCTGCATGAGTCAGTGACAAACTTCTGGAGCTTGCAGCCCTCCTATTGTGATATAGTGATCTCTTCAGAAGGTGAATACTGCAAAACCTCTGACCATGTGAGACTCCCATGAACTGCAGCCAAAAGCATCACCACCTGTTTACTTCCAAAGGTAAAAACCTGCCTGGGTACCATCACAGTCTCTGATGTTAGGCTGGCTTGCAGTGTTCTGTGATTGAGTTGGGAGCTCCTGCTGAGAAGCTGGGGACAGACCTTGCCAACATGGGAGGTGGCAGAAACTTCTTTTGGTTTCACTGTGATCTAGGTAAGGTCTAAAGGTCAGGTATTACCACAGGATCCACCCACAGTTTGTCAGTGAAACCATTGCCTTTTTTCTGTATCTCATCACATTTAACAGGATTTGTCTTTGGAGATGATTGTCTAGTTACTTGGTGGCCATCATATCTCAAGTAGTTACAACACAAAGTAGATTGACTTTCTGTTCCAAATACAGCAGGACAAATCAACTAGTGTAAATAAAATGTCTTGATGAAGATGTGACAGTTTACACCAGCAGAGAACTTAGCCAGGGAGATGAAGGGTTGCTGCTTTAAAGCAAATGTCTGCTCACAAAAGCTGCTTTTATCTGCAGTTTTTTTTCTTACTTATTTCTGTGACATTACTGATTCAGTATGGAAATTTCTGTCCTCCCCACAGAGGTGTAGTAGTTACATGTTCAGGGACACTCCAGATTAATGAGATCTGCAACATCTTTAATCTTTCCTCACAGCATGCTGTGCTTGGGATGCAATGTGTGAGAAAGACCAAAAGTGAGGGATGCGAGAAATTTAGTCACACAGGAAACTGAAACTGCGCTGTCATTCATTCCTGTAGTACAAAAAACCCTTTCTGTAACCTCAGCTTCCTGATTCTCGTGTGGCTGGGGCCAGATTTGCCACTGGTGCAAACTGGCGTAGCACTCCTAACATCAGCTGACAACACACCAGTTTACTCCAGGAGATAACTTGTTCCAAGTAATTCAGCAACAAAACCGAGAGGACAACAGATGTGGATGAATCCAAAAGCAGCGAGGTCTTATGAAATGAAGGGATTGTTTTTAATAGTTGGTGAGCATGAAGGATGGGCTTCTTAAGGACACTTGAACCCAGTTCCACCACTGTTTTTCCAAAGGAAAAGCTACTACTGAGTGCACAGCAAGAGTTTTCACAAAATTGTTTATCATTCAGGGAGTCATCCTTAAACTGAAAATGTCTTGAAAAGGAATGGGTTTCTCCATCTGAGGAGCTACTGAAGATTCCTTCCGTAAGGATCCTAATGTTTCTCAACTTTTTCTCCACTAGCCAGAGAGGAGCTGGCTGGTATAAACTGCAGCAGCAATTTTCTGGGGTCATGCATGCTGTGATGTCAGAGAAATCTGGGAAGTCAGCTTCCAGAGTTCCTATTTTACTTTCCTCCCATGAGGCAAAATGGTCTTAATAGTATTAAGAGAGACCCAGCTAAGGATATGTCCTACAGCAGGTCTTGCTGTGTTAGTTTATAACATTTTCAGGCCTCCAGATATGGGTGTCAGTGATGCTTATGTTCTTCTACAAGTATCAGGGAAGTTAAACTGGCAGAACTGGGGTGAGGTGGGAAGAAAAGGGAAGGAAACCTCTGCACACTCCTTCCTCTGGCCCCAGGGGATTTGTTCTGTTTGCATTGGGCTTGTCTGAGCTTCAGGGCAGTGGGCAGAGAGGAAGTTGGAGTGAAGCTGTAAGCTCAACCTCAAACCTAACTGCATTGACATCCTGATGCCTCTTTTGATTAGGCAGTGGTGTACAAAGCTTCCCTGTACACAGTGAGGTACCCTCCACTTGGCTTAGTGGTGTCTTCTTGCTAAAGTCTTAACTTTTACCAGCTATCAGCATTTCAGGCTAGCCAAATGAGAAGGAAAGTCCATGGTTAGGGTGTAGACTAATCAGAGGGGCTAATCAAGGGTGCTGGCAATTGTGTGGGCAGCCTGGTGAAAGGAGGGATGAGGAGATACCCACATTCCCCAGCCTCCCACTAACAGAGCTACTACATGTTCACATGGCTACTACAAACATATGGAAAGGCTGTGAATTCCTATGGTGTTTCTTTACCTCTGTCTCAGCCGGGTGGAAGCTCTGTGGAGGCAGAATAGCTTATGCTACACATCAACACAGCTGCAAGAGGGCACCTTCCTTCTCCTACACATCACATCAACTGACCAAGGCAGATTTTCTGCCTACTTGATAATACCTAAATCACTCTAATGGGGAAGAGAGAGCAAAGATAAGCTTGTGAAGTTTGTGGATGCCTGGGAACTTCCTGGTGCTATTTAGAAGTCCTGCTTCTTAGAGGTTGACCCATATGTAAACCGAAGCTCTTTGGATACTGCCAAATTCTTCACTGCTGAATTCAGGGATAGCAACAGCAGTCCTGCATTTCTTTATGCTAATTTAAAATAGGCCATCAACCCAAAAGCATAGTCTTAAATTTAGTCTAGAAAGGATTTTGAGCTGTATTGAAAGCTCAGCTCAGGATAGCTCACAGCCACCCTCGTTTGCCCCAGATGGGTTACTTTTTGTTAAGGGCTGGGCGCATTCGCTGGCTGAGGGGGAAGGGGCAAGAGATGCTGCGTAGGACTGCACCCACATGCCACATAGTGCAAGTGTGCATGGCACACACAGCTCTGTGGGAGTGGGAGGGGAGAGGGGAAGGAGAAAAGATCAGACCACTACAGCACCCTGGGCTTCCCTGGCAAAATGGCAGAGGACTTAAAAGGAGTGATAGACTAGGTGGAAGCAGCATTAAAAATAATTGCATTCTGCTGCTTTGGTTATAACGTGTCCCTTGTTCGTAACTCCATCCATGACTCAAGTGCCCTGCAGAAGTCTGGCCATGTGACAGCTAATAAATTCATTTATTGCGAGGGCTGTTTGTTTCAAATTCAGAACTGAAAGTTCATCTGCAGGTGCAGCAGGGCTGTGCAGGGAAGCAAACGCAGATTTACAGCTGTTGTGGCTTACTCCACTCTGCTACAACAAATCATTTTGTTCAGGAAAAGTGGCTCTGCTGTTGGCCAACCAGGACGTGGTCAGAAATTTGAAACGCTGCTTTGTTAGTTTAAATGAAAACATTGCTGGACATGTTAGGGTAGGCATTTTTTTTAACATTTAGTGAAATCTGTCATAAATCAAAGACTGATTGAAGCTGAACAGAATGTGCCTTGCTTTCCACTGTCACTTGCTATCTTCTTCCCTTGCCGTTGTGAGGGTGAGTCAAGATCAGGATTTTAAAGTGTTCAGCTCCAAAGGCCAGTTATTACTTCCTCCTGTGATCCTGTTTGATTTTCTGAAAATGAGTCAGTCATTTTTTGCTAGAATTTGGTGCAGGCTGAGCTTTTTCTCTGAGCTCCACTCTGCAAGACAAAAAAACATATTGCTTCACGGGCAAAGCAAGTCTGCACAATAGAAGACTTCCTTACAACTGGGCTCTGCCAAGTCTGCTCTTAGCCCTGCAAGGAATCATGTTACTCCTCAGCAAGGTCATACAGGCCTAAAATAATCACTGATGTTTATCTTTCCCACAGGATATTAAGCACCCCCAAATACCACCACAAGAACATCTATTAAAAAAAAAAAAAAAGAGAAAAGGATTAAAAATAGTTTGCACCTCAGCTATCAGTAGAAAAGCATTATGGCTTTGCCTTTTCCCATTAATATTTTGTGATCTCACATCTGAAATGCTGAATTACACCAAGAGTGGAGGAGGATCAGTTTTGCTCATTCACTGATGTTATATTTCCCTATTAGAAGCAGGCTGTGTACTTTTCTCATCATTTTATTGCTGTACCTTGGCTGTATGCTGTTTTTACACTACTTCTGCCACAGGGAGAACTAGAGCATGGCTTAGTTATGGCAATGCTGAGGCTATATTACAGCCTGGATACTTGCCTGAAGGTGCACTAGCTGAGTGCTTCATGGATCTAGATCTTTGCAGCAGCCTTGAAAAGGAGAAAATTCATGTCAGCCTGTTTCTGCAGACAGAGAGGGAGGAGGCTTGGGAGGAGTGTGAACTGGCAGCTGAACTCTGCCCAGCACCGGTGGCTGTCACACCACAGCTCTGTCACCTCGCCACTGCCTTGTGAGCTCCCAAGAGGTCTGGAGCAGCTCCAGATGAGCAGAAAGGCTGCAGGATGAACTGGTGATGAAGAAGGGAAGTGTGAGCAGGCCATGCCTTGAGTCAGGCTTCAAGAGGAGAAGCAGGGGCTGCTGGATACACAGCATCTAAGCCTGTATCACTGAGGCTGCCAAATCACAGGAATTTTATCCCAGTCAAGGGTGTCCAGCCCTGCTGTCAATGATTTGCAGTGCAGGAAAGCAAATAGACAAATGCTTTGCAGGCCATATCCCCCTGCTTTTCATGTATACACCTCTGAACATCTATTTACTTCAATCTTCCCTTCCACACTATTTAGCAAATCCTCTCATGCCTACAATCCCCAAATTCACAAGCCTCCTCTGGCTGGTTGGGGAGCGAGAGACATTTCCTCGCCGCAGTGGTGTTCGTGGGAAGATGTGTGCTCAGGGGGGATGCAAAAAGCTTCAGGCAAGTTCTTTGTGTTTTGACAGACTTTGCTGAAGGATTTTGCTCTGACTTGAGCCAGATACGGCACTGGCAGATGCTGTGCAAGCTTCCCACGCAGCACTGTCAGTGCCTCTCGGATCTGACCCACGACCACCGCCCCTCCCTGACCCCCCTTCCCTCTCCCCTCCCAGCCCAGGCCAGCGTTTATCTTGTGCGGAGAGAGCTCTCCCTGCCAGATTGCGTGGTGGTTCTCGATGTGAACAGATGGGACTAGGGGGGCAGGCTACATCTGTTCCCTGAATTCTTCCACCTTCGCAATTGTTTGCAAATGGGTGAGAGCTCTGGGAGGCTGGGAAACTATGGGTTCAGGCTCAAAATGTTCTTTTCCTGTAACGTACTCAAAAGTGAACCTGTGCTGTGTAATTAAGTTTGACACTGACGAGGAAAACACCTGCTGCTGCAAGCAGCCTGCCTCTTTACCCACAGAAGCACAGATTCTTTGCAGGACTAGTGCTAATGCTTTCTTCAGTCCAGTTTGGAAAAGCCCAAGTGAAGAAGCATGCCTTGGGATGCTGTTCCCCAGCCTAACAGCATCAGGATATCTTTTTTTGAGATTCAGCATGGACTTAATTCCTGTTTCAGTTTCTCATTATGTTTATGTAACTGATTTTCAGGGGGCCTCAGCTCTCAAGTAAGTGAGTACTAGTCGCAGACAGATGTGAATAGCAAAAGAAAGCTGAAGCCGTTGTGGAAAATGGGCCGTAAACCCTTAACTTTGAGATTTTTATAGCCTTTAAGCATTTTCAGGTTATTGTCATCCATGTTTGCTTCTCCTGCTTATTTCTTGCCAGATTCTCCATACAGTGCTTGAGTTTTCCTCATAAATCGTCCTGTCTTGCTTCCTGGACACAATTGTCTCTGTCCATCCTGTTCCTGCCAGGGAATGAACTTCCCCCATCTCTCTCACCGTCTTCTGTCCAACACAGCATCACCTTATGGGCCACCCAAAGCCTTAAGGGCTGGAGCCACACATGCTGAGCCCAAGTACATGCGGTGACACCAGCTCTGGGCAGGGCAGCTCTGTTGGCTCACTGTCAGCTGAGAATGCCCTCCCAGACACCTGGCATCAGGGGACTCAGCCACTTGACCACTATTGTGTGCCCACGCTCAGTCCCCTTGTGCCTGTCTCCTCCTGGCACAGCAATGCCAGGATGTGGATGCCTGTGTTCCATGTGCTGGACTTACACACCTGCAGACTCTCACCCTCTGGCTGGTGGTGCTGTAGGACTGATTGCTCAGGAAGACAGAGGTACCTACTTCCTGTAAAAAGAAGTGTGCTTGAGAGCGTGGATACCACTGAGGCTCTGGTTGTGCATGTTTATGGCACTCATCTGCTCTTCCTCTGTACTCTCATCTGCACTTGGACTCCACCTTGCTGAATGTGTGAGAGCCAAGTATTTTCCACAGGCAACAAGTTGCCATGTTTGTGCCTGGATTAAATGTCAGCTTCTTACACTTTTTTACTGCAGGTTTCTTTCCATTTGCAGTATTCTGCTGTTTTCATTGTTTCTTGATGTTTCTCCAGTTCTGTTAGCAGTTGGTGATTTCATTCCTGATCTGTTTATTTCTTCTTTCAGATTATTTGTAAGTACTAAAAAAAATTCCACTTTAATACACTGATTCATGCATTGCCTCACAGGGCAGAACTCATTACATTTACATGCGAATTAGCCTTTGGTTATGAACCTTCAGCCAGTTTTCAAACCACATCACAGTGGCCCTATTCTGGCATACTCAATTATTTCTCTTTTAAGATTTTATCCATTGGTAATAGTGTGTGTCTTAAAATAAAAGGAAACACTAATTTTAAATCTATGCTGCCTATTATTTGGGCTTCCTTTTCCCTCTGGATGTTTAGCAAATTATTACGTCTTGATATAGTTTTCATTATTTTACTGTGAAGAGCGGCTAGATGTACAAGATTACAATTACTACAATCACTCCAGGATCAAAAAGCACTACTATGCTTGCTTTTATTTGGTCTTTCACTTCCTTCCCACCAAGCAGCGCAGTCGGCTCTGCCGTTGAGCCCAGTGTAAGGGATTCAGAACAACTGCCCTTCATTCAAAGGCTTAGTGTTCCTGGCTTAATGTTCTCCATGAGAATTGTGTTAGCTCCCTCTCAGGAAAACTGGAGTATCCGTATTTTGATCTTCTTGGTAATACAGGTTCCAGTTTTGGCCCCATGAGAATAATTACTTACTCTTCACGTCAGAGCTAAGCATTATGTTTGTTCCCAGACCTGAAGGGGACTGAGGTGCAAAGGAAGGCAAGGGTATATTCTGGAGTGAAATGGGTTCACTAAGTTTCAAGTGAATCTTCAAAAACACTATTCCTAGTGAGTATCAACAACCTTTCACTGAGCTCACTGCTGCTACACGTGACTAGATTGGACAGGAGTCACTTTTGGGAAGTTGTAGTGAGAAATGTCCTCCCAGGTACAACACACGTTTTTTAATTCTGTAGAGAACTCCTACAAAACTTTACAAAATGCTCAGGACAGAAAGAAACAGAGGCTATGATCAAGCATGTTTTTGTCTTTTCATTAAGAAACAAACTATGGACCCATAATCCACAAAGCTGTGGCCAAATTCTCACTGGCTTTAGTCACATCTGGCTAAAAAGTGGCTGGTGACAGTGGTTTTTGTGTTGTCCAAAGAGTCCAGTAAGAAACATACAATGACATAAATTACATTTTAGGTATAATGTTTTTTTCAGCACAGAAACAGTTTATATCTGAGCTGGATGCAAAACATGCTTTGTTGATGGTTACAGGCTTGTTTTTCCTTGTGCTTAGGGGGTGACTGTAGGGTTTGAACTGGGAAATGGTCATCCTGTCTTGTTTCTTAACAAGGCAGATGCTTGTCCTATCATAAAACCTTCCAGGAGCTTTGGCTTTAATAAGGAAATTGTATTTTACATTCATCTATTGAGTTCTCCAGTGCCCTTCTCCAAAACAAATCTTAGACATCTGTAGCAGAACTGATCTTCCTGGATCCTGTCGTGTCCGTGGAGCAAAATAAGAACACCTTGGGTAGTATTTGATCTATGAACATTAAAAATTGGTCATAAAAATTCTATCTTAAAAAGTCCTTACTCTTTCCCATTGAATAAAATCAAAAATGTTTAGAGTGAATGGCTCCTTCTTAGAACTCTACAGATAGGTGAAATATGGCCTGCCTGTCAGTGTTTGCCACAGGAGAAAGATAAACATGACCATTTAAGATAGAGGTGAAAGCTTTCAGAGTACTTATATTATTGAAGTCAAATGGGCCCTGGAGGCAGCCCTTGGCCAGACAAGCTGTGTGCCAGCCAAAGGGTCAGGAGGTGGTCGTGGGGCACAGCACAGAGCTCTTAGCCCTACAAAGAGTAGTGCCAGCATCCAGGACTGAGTGGAAGCACAACCTGGAGCTACCAGTCTGAACTGCTGCTGGCCACAGGGAGAGGAGGCCGCTGTAAGGACTGATTTCCCAGGTGCAAGGACACGTATCTGCCTTTTTCTGTGGCCACGTGGCATGCCTTGCATGTGGGATTTATCCCAGTGCCTTGGTCTTGGGACTTGAATACCCTCACATCCCAGTGACACCTCTATAAGGGCACTGAAGATTTCACAAATAGAGGTCTCCAGTGTAGCTCATAGTAGATGACTATGCTAGTCAGCAGTGGTGCTTTAATAAAAAGCATTTGATCCCTATCGAATTTAATGTACAGAGCAGAAATTGAAGAAAAGGTACTTTTTGATATGCAAGAGAAGGGTTTGTTTAGAGCCTTTTGAACATCTCTGTGTTTTTTCCTTCTTTGCCAAGCTTTTACAGGTAGGAGAAAAGTATCACACTAGCTGCATTGCCAGTTTTATGATTTTCTCATGAGACGGTGTTTTCTATTTTGCCTAAAACCCCAGCTCCTAGAAGCAGTGTATTATGTGAGAATCTCTCAGCTCTGTTTGAAAAGCAAAGAATATTTCTAGTTCTTTTTTTTGTCAGAAAAATGATTGAAACATGACCCCAATTATATACTAAGAAATCCAAAAGCATGTTTGGAATTGATTACACTTTTTATGTACATGGTTTGAAGTCATTTTTGTGTGTGTGATTTTTCTTTTGGAGGGAGACATCTGACTCATGATTTCTGAATGTTTGGGGAGTGGTGCTATTACATTGGGGATAACACTGATGTTTCCAAATCCGTTGAATGATTTCTGATGCAAAATACTTTAGCTCCTTAAAGCAAAGAAATATTTTTATTTGGTAAGATGTATAGATCTTGGTTTAAAAATATATGGAATATGCTTTTGTTTTGTTTTTGCCGAGCAGCAGAAACATTGAGCAGATCCCATGCAAATCCCTAAAGATGAATCATAATGCCTTTTGGTATGCACAGAGAGCATCCGAGTTCACCACAACATAGACTTGACCAAAAGGTCCAACCCTGTGTATATTCAGTTCCTTTAGGGATACTGAGCTTATGGGACTTTTGTACTTCCTAAAAAGCCCCCTCTGCCCCTTTCAGAGTTAGAGTACCTCATAAAGACTGTGTAAATGCTCCTTTTGGGCAGCATAATTCACCGTCTGGGTTAGGCAGCAGTGCTGCCTGGGGAAGCAGCTATGGTGTGAATTGCCACGATAGGATGCACTGGCTCACGTGTCCGTAGCTTAGTTCTAAGCGAGGCTGTGAGCCAAACCTAGAGGCAGACCCCTCTAAAGGCCTCTAAAGGTCTGTGGCCAGCCCAGAGGAGACTCTGTGAGCACACAGTTTGTGTGGTACCTGGGCAGGGCTGGGCATGTTGTGATGGGTCAAGTATTAGAAAGCAAAGGCTGGTGCCTTTGAGGGCAATAGTAACTATTCTTTGTCACAGCATCATTTTTCAGTTTCTGGGTTTAAACAAAGGCAGATGATAGCAATAGGAGATACGGCTAATGAACCTGCTCCCCCTGGGAGCCCTGTAACACACAGTGACAGCACCTGGTAGATGATGCCATTCACTGTGATGCCAGTGTTTGTCCAGAACAAATGGTAGGTCTGGCAGTGCTGCCATGCGTGGAAGCACTACTAAAACATCTTCTGTTTTTTTATTTATTGTTAGCATATTTTTACTTGAGCAAACTCCCTTCAGAATTGCCTGTAAAATGGAATTAAGGAGAATTTTTCTTGCTGAGAGCTCCACAGGCCTTTCAGATTTTTTTGATGAACCATGCATTTACAAAAACACATCCTGCATGCTTGCCAGTAATAAGGTAAAAAATCACACACAGGCTTTAGCTGTTCCAAAGGCCTAATGTTCTTTTCTCCAATGTAATTGAAAGACACTTTCTGACTCCATGAGCCAAACTATGTCCCTGATAACTTATTTGATAGAGTTGTGAATAGGGTCCCATAATTTAATGAAACTTCCAAGACTGGTGCTTGGAATAAAATTCATTGCACTGTTGGAACAATTATAACTAGGGGGAGTTTGAACTATGTTTTCCAGTCTCACTCCCTTCTCTGTGTACTTTTTTGTTACTCCTTTGTAGCTTCATTGTTTTGGATCAAAATTATCAGAAATTAATAAGAGCCACAAATTAGGAGCAAGATTGCATAATCCAAGATTGTGACATCTGGGGTGTTTAAATTTTGCTGTGTTGCTAACAGTTGAGGTGCTGGTTGCTTAGCACAAGGCAAAAGCAGATCCGCTGAGATCTGCAGGAAATGAGTGCCTGAAGACAGCATGAGATGGATGAGGGTCCCAGCATGCTGCAAGGTACCTCTTCCTCCTTCACAGGAGGATCACAGGAGAAGAGAGGTGTGAGAGGGGCCAAGGCAAGAAGCTCCTGCCCTCAGTTGATATAGTAGGCTCACAGGTCACCTTTTAGGGCCAGATTAACACTGAAACAATAGATGCGGGGGAAGCATCCACTTGAAACACATCATGTTGTTTTGTGGACTGGGAACAATTAAGTCCTGGCTGCCTTGAGTGGATTCACTGATGTGTACTAAGGACTAAATAATCTCTCACCTTTGCCTCAGTAAGATCACGAATATAATTCTCTTTTCTTTGTCTATTGTCAATAGTCATGCAGTTACATAAAATGTTTTCAGATTCTTTTATATGTTCTTCTGTATCTCAATGTTTGGTAAAATTGGCCAGCAAATATAAGAATTAGTGGTTAAGACCGAGCAAATGCAAGTATTTTTGACTAATCTGATCTTTTATGGTAAGACCCACTTAGCTGATGAGGGAAGTGCTGTGAACGTTATCTACTTGGATTTAGCAAAGTCTTTGACACCATTCCCACAATATTCTCCTGGAGAAACTGGCTGCTCATATTCGGATGCATGCAGTGTCCTCTGGGTGAAAAACTGGGTGGATGGCTGGACTGTGAGACTGGTGCTGAACTGAGAGGTGAACTGGAGTGAACTCCAGCTGGTGTCTGGTCATACATGGTGTTCCCCAGGGTTTAGTGTTGGAACCAGTTTTGTTTAATATCTTTTTCTATAATCTGGGAGAGGGGATCGAGTGCAGCCTTGGTCAGTTTGCAGACAATACCACTTTGGGCAGGAGTGTCAATCTGCTGGAGGGTGGAAAGGCTCTGCAGAGGGATTGGACAGGCTGGATCAGTGAGCCAAGCCCATCTGTATAAGGTTCAGTGATGCCAGATGCTGGGTCCTGCACTTGGGTCACAGCAACCCCAGGCAGTGCTACAGGCTGGGAGCAGGGGCTAGAAAACTGCCTGGTGGAAAAGGCCCTGGGGATGCTGGTCAACAGCAGCTGACCATGATGCAGGGTGTGCCCAGGTGGCCAAGAAGGCCGATGGCATCCTGGCCTGGATCAGCAGTGGTGTGGCCAGCAGGAGCAGGGCAGTGACCGTCCCCCTGGACTCGGCACTGCTGAGGCCACACCTCAAATGCTGTGCTCAGCTCTGGGCCCCTCAGTGCAAGAAAGACATTGAGGGGCTGGAGCGTGTCCAGAGAAGGGCAGCGGAGCTGGGGAAGGGGCATAAGACTGGGGCACAAGTGCGGTGAGGAGCATCTTGGAGAGCTGGAGTTGTTTAGCCCAAGAAAAAGAGGCTCTGGGGGGACCTTATCACTCTCTACAACTGCCTGAAAGGTGGGTGTAGCCAGGTGGGTTTTGGTCTCTTCACCCAAAGAACAAGGGTAAAGGACAAGAAGAAACTGCCTCAAATTGCACTGGATGAGGTTTAGACCATGCATTAGGAAACACTTCTTCCCTGAAAGGATCATCAAGAGTTGGAACAGGCTGCCCAGGGTAGTGGTGGAGTCATCGTCCCTGGAGGTATTTAAAAGACATGTAGATGTGGCACTTAATGACATGGTTTAAGTGGTGAACTTGGCAGTGTAGGTTAATGGTAGGATTGATGATCTTAGAGGTTTTTTCCAACCTAAACAATTCTGTGATTCACATATGAATACACATAAGACCGCATGTACTTCTTTTACTTAGAAAACCAAGCAAGAAAAACCCACTCTAGTAAGAGAGGAGGCCAAGGAAAACTACAATGCCCTGTGTTAAGGAGAGCTATGTGGTGGGTCTTTCTGGTTCCAGGGTGCATGAAGGCCTCATCCTGATTTTCTCCACACAACATAACCTCAGAGAGGACCAGCAGTGACTCAGCTCCTTTACCACTCGCTGTGGGTACAACCTGTGGTGAATCTTCCCCACCCAGGCTTTTTTAAATTACATTTTTCTTCCTTAGTATTTGGTATAATGGAGTACAGCAAGCACTTTGGTATAGTGTCCATTTTGAAGCATGCCCAAGACCTCTTGAACACCACATTTCCTCACTAATGCAGTTTTCATTCATTTAATAACCCAGACTCACATTTTTACCTGATACAGCTTGAATTGTTCTTTAGCAAGCATGCTGCTTGCACACTATTGCTGATGGCTGATATTGGTAATATAACTTCTTTCATTTCAGTATCCAAGAAGGAAATTGTACATGTATTTAGAAGTGCAGTTAACCTTTTTGTAGGTATCAATGCAAAGCCTCTTCTTTGATTGCTGAATCTGAGCCAATATTTAATAAGACAAGCTACTGTAAAGGACTTAGTGCAGCAAAAACTGTAGTCTTCAGTTTGCAAATGAGTACCAGCACTAATGAAAAGACCATGTTATTTGTCTTCACTGATTTCTGTCTTGAGAAAGACTGAAGATATTGAATAGAGAACCTGTAGTAGGATCAGGTTGGTAGAGCAGATTGCTATCCCATCTAAAGCAGAACATCCCTTCTAGTTAACAAATTTTTTAGTATATATTTAAGTCAGTTTTAAAGATTTTGCTGCTAAGAATGGTTTTTGCTGAATCAGAGACTGAATCTTTTAAGAGTGCTGTCTTTTGTGCGAGGAGCATATTCAAAACTGTAAATGAGAAAACTCTTTCTCTTGCTACTGGTTTTTGTCCTATTCTGACAATTTTTGCTAATTAACTGACAATTAGCAGCCCTAAAGTTTATTGTTTATCACTTTGCCTTATTTTCCCCTTTGTTAAACAAATGACCCAAAGTTAAGCTTTATGGATCACACCTCTTTGTTTGCCATTGTTGACGGATCATTTTCCACTCAGAATGGAAATGATTAAACCATATAAGAAAGGATCATGCTTGCCTCTTATTCTCTGGCATCATATATGGAAAAATATTGCAGCTGGTTGAATTGTCTAGTTGAAATTAGCCTTTAAAGGAAAACAAAACAGAAGGGAATTGTGCAAGTGGGTTCATTAGGGCTTTATCGTAACAAGGAGTGAGTGGTGAAGAGGGAGAAAAGATGACGGAGTTCATGTTCCTGCAGATTAATTTATCAGTCTTTATGGGCACATGAAAAGAAAATTATGGCTACCTATAAAGGTCTAATTAGAGCATCTAGTGTAAATTCTCTGCAGCTAATCTGGTACAGTTCATAAAAAGCAAACAATAAAAACATAATGATGTGTTGCATTAAATGGGCAATCTTCAGCAAATGGGGCTAAATTAAAAAAGGTCTATTGGAAAAGTAGGCTCTTTATAGGCCTTCAATTGAGGATAACTCATTAAATACACAGCATGTTTTGCTGTTTAGTCCAATAGTGACTAATGTACCTTGGATGTGTACTCCTGGGAATGTTTCTGGTCTTGGGAGCAAGTCAGAACTTCTGGTAAAATCCTTGTAAGTATCACCTTGAGCACTTGGGGATTACTTGCATTTTTTAATGCTTCTTCACAGTTCTGACCTTCATTATATAGCCCAGTCCTGCTGGTGAGCATTTCTCAGTGTAAGCAATCAAAACTGGAACAACTTCTCTGTCCCAGCCTTCATATCCATGCCTGAAATGTGGACATACGAGAACTTGGCAAAGGCGTGAGTTAAAAATTTTTTGTAAATACTCAGTTCTGTCTGAAAGGAATAATTCATAATTACTGTAATTTGAGAGTGCTGAGAGTGCACACTGAAAACTCATCTCTAGGAAGCCTCCAAATGTTAAGGCAGTGAGAATAGAAAGGCAAATGAATTTATTCAAAATTGTGTCAAAAGAAGAATTTTTCTTAAGGATTGCTTTGACTACACCACTGTCTTTCTGCCTCATGACTGATTTCCCCTTCTCACCCACTCCAGACACAAGGTACCTGTCTGTGCTCTGTGGACTCTCTGTGTCCCTATGTACTCTGGTTCTGCTGCCACTAATTGATTTTTTAGAGGCCACTTGGCCACTAATTTAATTTTTGAGAAAGTCTTTTTGCACATTTGAGAAGAAATTTTTCAAATGAACCAAAGATTAACCAAATTTTCTCTCTTTATCTTCAAGCTCTCTGTAAAACTATCAGGGACAGATTCTTAAACGCAGTTCAACAACCACAAAAGAACCAAAACAGCTTTCCATTTTTGTGGCCATGGTGGTCTCTTTGTCTGGTGGTTTCCTCTGCTGCCTGTTGTAAACAGTCCACCTTCAACAGAGGAACAATTTTTGGGAGGCTGCTGCTTTGCTATCATTTTTCTTATATGGTACCATAACATAAAAAATTACAAAAAATACATAAAGAAAGGCAAGAGTTAATCAGGTTGGCAATATTTGCAGGATGAGTAAGAACTGTGAATTCTGGGGTCTTATTAAAATACTCTGCAGAAAGTGAAGCTCTGGTGACCACTTCCTAGAAGTGCCTTTGAGACAAGCAGCTCTGTTCCCATGTTCCTGAGCAACAGAGAAAGAAAGTAAAAAGCTGCAGAGGCCAAGCAGACCATAGAGATCATAGTTTCCTCTCCAAACCTTTCAGTGCATACACAAATACAGCAATCAGATGGCTATGTGCTATAAAATCTATGTGAGCATACTTAAGGAGGGAAAAAGAGAAAGTAGCAGAGTTTTGTGCATAAATCATCCTTTTCTAGGCAAAAGAAACAGACTTAGCCATTATGTTTACCTCCACATCTTTGGAGGCCATTTTAGCAGAGGTTTCTACTTCCCTTGGTGTGACTGCCAACTTTGAGAATTTTTAGGTTGTGGATGATTGGTCTAATTGGTTGTAAAATAAACTATTTCAAAGAACTGGCACTCCTCACATCTGCCACTCTTGGCCTAATGTGTTTATGATGTATTTGCTGATAGAGAAAAATGTTGCTGGATGTGTATGCCCTGGAAAGCTGCAAGTTGTTTTGCCTTTCTTTTGTTTCTGTTTATCTTGGTTTGCAAATATTAAGCAGACATAGTTCTCAATATGGACAAATGTGCTGCAAAATGCTACTCAGCTGAGGAGATCATAGTTGGTTTTCAATTATTAAAAGCACATGCAGAAGAGTAAATGCACAGCTAATTTCAGAATGAAGGTTCAAACAGATGCACAACCCTAGTGAGGAAAGGTTTAGGTAACAGAAATGCTGATGTTTTACACTAATTTGTGTAGTGAAATCCCCAGAGACAAGGAGGATTGTATGTTGGCACAATTACCACATGCAGGTTATATCTGCATGTCTGAGACAGTCCCTGTTAAATGTCACATAGCCCAGTTCTTCCAGTTATGCTGGTGACAAGCATTGGAGTTTCTTGAGTGTTTAGGTTGGTCTGATGAGAGAATAAGTCTCTACAGCTCACACATGAGCAAAAGCTCTAGGCTCTTTGGTAAAAAGAGTCTTTACTCTTTCTGCATGCTCCTGAAAGGGCTGGGTTTTGTTGGGTTTTTTTTGTTTAGTTGTGTATTTGGTTTGGGAGTTTTTTGGGGGGTTTTGTGTGTTTTTTGGTGTGTGGGTTTTTGGTTTGGTTTTTTGTTGTTTGTTTGGGGGGTTTTTTTGTTTGATTTTTTTGTTTGGGTTTTTTGTCTGTTTTGTTTTATTTTTAAAGCCAGAGGAAATGCAAGCAATTCTGAGAACAAGGTACATCCACCAAAACAAAGTTCTGAAAAAGGGGTAGAGATAAGGGAGTAAGGAAGGGTTGGGAAATATGTGGCTGCATTACCACCTTCCATCCCTACAATTTCTATTTAACAGCCTTCCTATGAGAAGGGAATGGGATAAACTTTGATAAACCATCTGATTCAAACCCTGCACATCCAGGAGCCCTTAACAAGGGGATATAGCTTAAGACAAAATTCTAGCCATCAGTTGGGATGATGTCCAGAGCAGCTTACCCTGCTCCCTCTGATCCATGTGAAATTCCTGGTCTCAAGCCCCGGAGAATCCCACAGGTTCCATTGTGCAATGAGAGCCCATGCAACACTTACCCAGCCTACTCCCAAGTCCTGAATGGTAGAAGATGGCCAGGCTGTTCTTCCCACTGCAAGGAACAGCTGGACCACACACAATTTGATGGAAAACCTGCCCTGTCTATGTACATGCAGGCACTCAATGGTTTGCTCAGCAGCAGGCACTGGGAGTTGGAGGGCAGGGAGTTTGGGTTGTTTTGTTGTTTTGGGAATCAAAATATGCAAGTGACCTCTTTCAGCTGCGTGTTGCAGAGGACATGTTTGGGTTGGCTTTGTGGTGCAGCAATATCTATAAATTTTCTTTCCTTTGTCAGTTTGTTTCGCAACCTTCATGTTGTTTGAGTGTTCAGGAGGGACCACTGGTGTCTACCAGAGCCATTTGGAAACTTTGTTTTTCCTCTGTCCTGTCAAAAGTAAAACAGTTTAAGTACGGCCAAGTATCCAAAACCACTGATACCATGCAGTGGATAAAATAAATACTTCTGTACAAGGGAGTCAATCCTTCATAGCTGACTATGTAGTGATATCCCCTTTGTGTGCTTTCTGCTTGTTTGTAAATGTGTCATCTTCACAAAATATCTCCAATACAGATCTCAAGGGGAAAAATCCTTCCTTTTGCTTGTATGACTTTGTGCTCTCCTCTTATACAGTGGAGGGGGAGGATGGACAGTTCTCTGTGAGCTGCCCTTGCAGGATAGCATCCCTTCTTTGAGACCAGACCTCCTGCTTGCTCAGGACTGAGCACATTTGCTCCAGACAGACCCAGGCCAGACTTGTCTTCTGCTTGGTCTTCAGCCTTTCCAGAAAGACTTACAAAGCCTTGCTGGTTCAGGGTTACAGCACCCTCAGGGGAGATACACAACCATCATCTCATGGTTTAGAAAAAAAGATTATTTAGATGTATTGTTCTAGAAACATTTTGAGTCCCAGCCAGACATTTAGGTCCAAATGCTGCACAGAAGTTTATACAGGCATAACTGCAAGTATGCAAGTCAGTATTTCTCTCAGCAAGCACAAGTCTTTTCCCTCTTCATCCATCTTTGAATGCAAATTGCACCAGAGATCTGTGAATGATTCAAGATTAATTTTGGCATGAAAATAATCAGAATCAATAATAAAAGGATCATCTTAAGTCTTTCTGAAACAGGCATCTTCTAGGTGTGTGGAGGATTAGAGCTCCCTGACATGTGGACTGGATGTTTTTGTTCAGCGCAATGAGAATTTACAGCAAACATCATATCACGCCTGTTTCTGGGTTGTGACAAGGTAGGGTTGACTCCCTCCAGCTCATTGTACAGTCTGTAGAAAGAGTAGGATAGCAGAAGGCCAGTTGTGGTTTGTGCCGCCTTTAAATGTCCCAATGACTTGTGGACAGCTTTAAGCTTTCTCCACTCATATCTTTGGGTAATCCAAACACTACCTGACCAAGTCCTTACCACTCTGCAGGGAGGTTTCTTAGCTCAGACGTGATACCTGTAAGTAGCATAGGAATAGATTATGTGTTGATTTTGCCAAGAGTCAGACAATGCAAGTAGTAAAGAACATGAGCCCCTTTTTTGATCTTAGGGTATCAAAGTGGTAGAATGATACATTAGACACTTAGAGGCAGTGGTCTGACTATAGTCTAAAATATTTATGAAAAATGAGTAGCCTTTGTAATGGGAATGCCATGTAAAACCACGCAAAGCTGCTTGCCTTTCCCAGAGGAACCACTGGAAGCTCTTGACTGTGCTATTCCAATTCCAGTAGTGAACAGGATTTGCTCAGCACAGTCCCCAGCAGACAGTGGTGTTCCCAAAGCCACCCTGCCCTCACACAGTGCTGCCTCAATGCTGCATTTGTATGGGATGCTCCTTTGCTCTCCTTTATCATTCTGAATTGTCTTCACCAAAGACCTTTCTTTCACAAACCAAAGTTATTCCGGTAAAGCTGGGTTTTATTGTCTCACTTGCAGATTTTGTGGACAATTATTCACAGGGAAAATATTTATCTTGTTTTTCCCAATCTCATTTCTACACCTGCCAAATCGCCTCACCCTTTCCAACTCCTTCTAATGCCCATGAAGATCCCATTGTATCATTTTGGTCCGTTTCGTAAGCTAAAGAATGTATTGGATTGGGCAGGTCTGGATTTACTGCCAACTATGACAGCTAATTCAAATGTCTGTTAGTATCTGTGGGACAATATAATGTTCTAATCTTAACCAAAATGGCATCAGACTTCTGGCTCCGTCATAGTTAGTGTCATTATTAGGAAAAAGATTTACTCCATAATGAACAACTTCATTTGTTTTTTGCAGTGAATTTGTACATTTATGATGGTAACTTCTAATAATGCTATTTCTCTGTCAAACCAGCAGCCCTGAAAGAAAGTGAGAAAGTAGAAATCTCAAGTTCGTTCAAAAATATTTGACCCCAACTTGTCTGTGGGGAAAAAGTATTGTGAACATCTAGTCAGTGTGTAATAAAGTTTCACAAACGTGGTAGTGAATGAATGTTGGATTCTTTTCATTATTTTCTTTCTTAAAATCTCCTGGATTGTTTGGGTTTTTGAAGCCAGTCTTATGATTTTGTGGTCCAACACTTGCATTTCAAAATCTGGATATTTGCAGTAATATATGTAATGAATTTAAGGCTTATTTTAAAACAACTTTTATAAACTATGGATCTTAGGCTGGCTGCCAGATATTAGGAATATATGGGTCTTCTTGATACAAACTTGCTGTCACTGAAAAAGATTTATTGTTGCAACAAGATATGAACTGATAAGGGTTTAAGTCCAGCCTCTGCAATAAAAGAATTTATGTGCCATTTCCTCCTCTTTAATCAGTGGTTAGGGTAGGAATGTGATGCATTTGAACCAGTTAGTGCAAACTGTGCTTGTGGGAGTTACTTATTTGACATGACTAGGACTAGTTATGACCCTCACCTAAAGATTTCAGCTGATTCCCCTGGGAATTGAATGAGGCCCTATGGTCTACTCTGTCCCCTGGCTGGGGTGCTACTGTTTCCCAGATGCCTGGCTGTGATGTCTAGGGGTGCTGAACCTCTTGTTACCCACTGAGTTTGACATGAGTTTCCAGTGCTCTGAGAAGGCAGGCCCCACAGGGATTTGGTACATGAAAACACCCTAAACTAGGGCATACTTTGGTTATCCTAAGGGCACAAAGCAGTTTGGGTCACTACCTGTGGTGCTCTGAAGTAGCTGCTGTTCCCAGAACAGCTGGTAGGCTGGGAGGGAAAGGAGCTGAGCCAACCAGAGTGGAAAAGCCAAGAGAGCTCTATAGGGAAGGGTCCAGTTTCCAAGCCCTTGCACTGGGACAGTGGTATGAAAAGTCTGGGGCTGCTGCCCAGGGAGGCTGGTCTGAAGAAAAGACTGAATGGCATATATAAACATGATCCAGCATTATAATACATGGGGTGAATTCACAGGAGAGGTGCACAAAACAAAATCTGTGAATGGGTAGAAGTGTAGCCTTGGCTTATTTACAGAAAACAGAGTTGATGAGTATGTTGAAAACACATGAAGGTGAGAGTAAAATAAACTAAAAAAGGGGGAGAAGTGCTGGCCCAGCAGCCTGTCCCTGAGTCTCTTTGTGCCTTGTGTCTTAAACAAAGCAAGGCAGCTGGGGAGAAAGGAAGAGAAAGTTGCAAGAAGGACATCACTGGAGGGATGTACATGAGTAAAAGGAGGTAGTGACCTTTCTTCTCAGTTGTCTCCCAAACTGTGTTGGTCGGAAGGCAGGGATAGCCATTATCACTCCATATCCTAGATTAGAGTTTGGTGTACAGCTATACACCAACTGCAAACTAGAGACTTCCCAGGGAGTGTTCTGAAAACAAAATGATCCTTTTACTATCTTTAGTTTTTTTCCCATTCTCTTACACTTGCCTCCTATTCCTCTGTATCCTGCAAGAAAGAAAGACTCTGAGTGCATTATTACCATCTGGGTAAATCTGGTGGCTCTCTGCTCCTATTGTCCCATCCAGATGAGCAAGAAGGATTTTGATGGTAAGGAGAACAAGTGGAAGGGAGGGGTAGAACAGAAAACTGCATCTGGAAGGTGGGAAAGGTCCAGGAAAGCACAGCCATGTAAAGAGAATATTTAGTCTTTAACACAGTGTGTGCTTGCTCAGAGTATAAAGGAAAGGAAATCTCTGAGCAACGTTATAAACATATCTTCCAGCCCTAGTTATGCACACACATAAATGGCTCAAGTTTCACTCCTGTGGATTATTATTGTATCAGCACAACCTTGAACTATATTTATGGTCTTGTAAGCTGCCAAGTTGCAACCTGCTTCTTGTTTTTTTCCTGGTGGCAGCCAGCATGGCCTGAAGGGTCGATTGCAGCTGAGAGTGTCAGTGGAAGAGATTGGAGTCTGGCCACCCACTCTCTGTGTGGCCACGAGCAATTCCCTGCTTCTTCGTACCCGTACCTCAGTTTCCCCACTGATAATAGCAGGAAGGGTTATTATTCCCAAGGCAATTGTAAGCACTTTATTAGAGCTTCTTGTACCTTTGGAACACCTGGTGGTTACAGTAGCTGATAGCAACAGCTTCTTGTGAGACACCCTTTTCAGCCCCTGCTGACTGTGAGACAGAGCTGCGGAGGACTCTGGTGTAGGTGCCTATATCTCCATGAAATCAGCACGGCTCCATGTTCACTGGGATTTTTGCAGGACAGACACATAGGCTTAAAAAACTCCACCGTTTACAGAATGACATGGGACATAGGATGCCATGTCTGCATACTTGAGGAAAACTAATTTTCTTTCAGAGTCAGTTACTAGGGAAGACTTTTCTAACACAGTTTATACATAGGAAAGGCAAGAAACCAAAAAGGAGAACAAAGGTCTCCCAGTGCTTGCCAGAGCTGTGGGTACCAACAAACAGGAGTGCAGGTCTGAGGAGGTGGTGGCAGATGCTAGAGCTAACCCCGGGGTGGGAACCTATGCTGATGAGGCCAGCTGCAGAGTTCACTGATTCTTATTTGTCCAATACAGAATTTTCTCACATCTCATGTGACATGACCCTGTTGCCATTGTGCCTGGCCCTCTGGACAAAGTCTTGTTTTGCCAGGGTTCACTTAAAGTCTAAGGCCTGAAAGGTCACAACGTCACATAGTTATAACTTCCAGCTCCCAGACTGTCCTTTCTATTGCTAGCTCCTGTCTCACATTTCTAGGTTTCCTCTCTCCAAATGTGAAGCTTACAGAAACCCACTCTTCCTGAGTCCTGTAACAATTTTTATCAGGTTTGTGACGTGCAGTACTGTCCACTTCGCAATTTCTATCTGATGGCAACAGAAAAGCCTTCACAAAATTAGCTGATTATATTTCTTTTATTTTTTTTAAACAAATAGCTAGCTCTTTTTAAATTTTCATTCCCCTTAAAGCTTCAGTCATATCTCTAATCTTAGGGGTTACTCAGACATAGAGAGGGCTTTCCTTTTTCAGCACATTCCTATCCTCCACTGTCCACAAGCCAAAAGATGATGTGATCCTGGCAGCCCACTTTTTGTGTTGAAAGTGTGCTTTATGCTAAGGCTCTTCCCCCTGGAGTCTTCTTTGTGCACTCCTCAAAACGATGAAATCAGGGATCATAACTCAGCAGCTAATTAGAATGATGATAGCACCTTATCCTTGGCAGCTTGCCAGCTTGCCAGCAGTGGGCCTTGCCTTGGAGTTTGGTCTCATTTCAACCTCCAGGCCCTTGAGTGCTGTGATTACTCTAAAGGTGTAGGTCTCCCACCATGGCCCATTCCAGCCTCACAGCCGGAGTGCTGTGGCCTCACTCCCTCTCTGAGATCCCAACATCTCAATCAGCTCGCCTCTGCTCCGTGGCACACTCAGGGATCACAGAGAAGAGGAGAAATTGTGAAGTTGCATTGCTGTAAGAGGGAGTGCTTTAGGAGACACACAGGCTGCTCAGCCCTTCCCCATCACTGGAAGTACTGTGCCTCTTCCTAGGTCACATCCTATAATTTACATCTAGATTTGCATCAAGAGGAAGAAAAAATCAGGAGCAGAGAAGGTCTGGGAAAGATGAACAGTCGCTTTAAACCTAGGAGTCAAATAAAATACTTCCCTTCTCCATTACTACTCATTAAAAAAAAAAAAAAAAAAAAAAAAAGTGCCACTAATTGAGCCAGTTCCTGACTGTAGCTTTTTGGGGTGGGACAGGAGAGAGGAAAGGCTGAGTCACAATTTCTGAGCACTCAGCTCTTCCATAATGCTTCATCACCAAGGATTTTAAAGGTTTTGACATATGAATGAGTTAGATTTCACCACTTCCTAGTCAGGCCAGGAAAACCTTTGCTGAGTTCATTCACAGATGAAATGGAGCAAGCCTTTAGGTCAGAGTTTTCCAACCTGGATACTTCATGTTAGATACCAAAGCTAGAAATAACTTTAAAATGTAGTGGGTTTAATAGTGCATTTATCCATACTTCTACTGCCACATTAACAAGGGGTATCTGGATTTGTTTAGGATTTAATCAGACTGTGGAATTCAGTAGCCTACTTCTGATCTGGTAACACCAGATACCTCCTCTGCCTCCACCAGAATTATCTGTGAAAGGCTGAAGAGGAGGCAGATTTGCTATTTTCTGCTGAAGGAGGGAGGGTTTCTCGCTCTACGAAGTAGTAGCATCCTTCTTTCTTCCCTCTCATCTTCCCTCCCTTGGTTTTCTGTGTTCAGGACCATGGTAAAAGCACTAGAGATATTGGAGCCTTCAGCGCCTTCAACTCCAGAGATGCCTACCATCAGGTTTTCAGTCCTTCTACTTCTCAGAGCTCTTGCATGGAAGAAGCCAGCCTTGTCCAGTCACCATCTGCACACAGACAATAAGAAAACTGCTATGAATCTGCACAACAATTCAGTGGCTTGGACATGGTTAAGTCAGGGGAAATCTATGTGAAACCAGCCAAAATTAAGTGTGTTACCTTGGAACCATTCTGGGCCATGAGCCATGAGTGCGACTTCAAGGACCTGGAGCACTCCTTGAGCTGCCTGTGTGGCAAGGCTGGGGTCTGCTAACCAGCTGATCTTCCCTGCACTGTCAAGGCTGCTCACCTGGGCTGGAGTTCTCCAGAGAGCTGCCCTCTTTTATCCACCTCCAGCTTGCTTGCCTGAACCTGCCCCATCTTGTCCTGGCACAAGCTAAGGAACCCCCATCGAAATCTGTGCTCAGTTGCTTCTGAGTAGTCACTCTGGGGAATACAGGACCAGGCACAAGCCTTTGGCAGGTTACAAGACCTGCTGAGATGTCTGTGTTCTCTTCTTCAAAAGTGTGTCTTGCAGGCAATGCTGCATTAAAGGGACTTTTGTGACAGTAGCATATTGCAAGACACTGTGAGTATCCTCTGGGCTAGCTCTGGGCTAAAGTTTATTTTGCCTCTGTATCCCGACTGTCTGAGCAGAAAGGTTGGCTTAGCTTGTAAATGTGACTTCACAGAAACATGGCAAAAGACAGAGATACCTTAAGCCAATAAATGCTTCCAGATGGGGGCATTTCTGGTGAACTTTTTACTTCTGCCTCTAAATGAGGCACTGTTAGCTTTTTACAGAGATTGAAAAGATCTGAGCCTTAGGTAAAGCATCATGGTTCTTTCTTTCTTTCTTTCTTTCTTTCTTTCTTTCTTTCTTTCTTTCTTTCTTTCTTTCTTTCTTTCTTTCTTTCTTTCTTTCTTTCTTTCTTTCTTTCTTTCTTTCTTTCTTTCTTTCTTTCTTTCTTTCTTTCTTTCTTTCTTTCTTTCTTTCTTTCTTTCTTTCTTTCTTTCTTTCTTTCTTTCTTTCTTTCTTTCTTTCTTTCTTTCTTTCTTTCTTTCTTTCTTTCTTTCTTTCTTTCTTTCTTTCTTTCTTTCTTTCTTTCTTTCTTTCTTTCTTTCTTTCTTTCTTTCTTTCTTTCTCTCTCTCTCTCTCTCTCTCTCTCTTTCTTTCTTTCTTTCTCTCTCTCTCTCTCTCTCTCTCTCTTTCTTTCTTTCTTTCTTTCTTTCTTTCTTTCTCTCTCTCTCTCTCTCTCTCTCTCTCTCTCTCTCTCTCTCTCTCTTTCTCTCCTCTCTCTTTCTTTTTCTTTCTCTATTTTTCTTTCCTTTTTTGCTTTTTGAGTATTTTAAGTTTTCCTCCTTGGTTTTTTTTTGTGCAAAACAAAGCAGGTAAGAAGAAGGACACACTGCTGTTTTAAAAAATGCAGCTTATTATACTCTTAGAAGCCTGTAAATAGAGGAAAAAACAGGCAAAAGAGGGAGAGCAAACAAATTTTGACAGTAATAGCAGTGAGCCAGTGGAACATCTTGAAAGGAACTAGCCTTGTCCTAGGAAATTAAAAAGACATGTGTGTAGCTGTTAAAAAGCCTGAGAAAAGTGTCTATGATTCTCAAGCAAGGCAGTCCTGCAGGAGGAAGTTTACAAGATCTAGGAGTAGTAGTATCCGTGACTTTAATCTGGTCTTGGAAATTATTAGTTCTAAGCATGCTGGAAGGAATTAAGAGCAAACAAGGGGTTTCAGTTTAGAATCTGAGTCTTTGATGCTTTAGGAAAGTAATTTGATTGCATCAAATGGGTCCCAGGGATAGGAACCTTAGTCCATAAATATCACCGATCCACATCATTAAAAAAACTTCAATCTGCACTTTTTTTTTTCCCTTCTTCTTTTTGCAGTGCTAATATTCTTTGGACATAAGAGGCCCACAGCTGAATCAGCAGGGAGATTGATTTCTCTCTCTCCCTTTAAAAGAGGGAAAGAAGGTCCCTTTGGGTCAGGGTTAAGGGCTTGGAAGGGGCCTAATGGGAAAGTTCATCTCACAGCTGCCAGCAGTATATAGTACCAGACCCATGGATAACAACAGGATGTGGGTTTTGAGCACTGTCAGCTCCTTCATGATATATTTCTTTTTAATTTTCTCCTTTTAAAATAATACACCAGCTAAGAACATTCTTTATTATCATAACAAAATCTCTGCTCCAGTGACTCTGAGACGTTCCTAATTGTTTTCAATCTGTCAGGAGCGCTTTCTGTTTGCATTTCTGCAACCACTCAAGAGATTGCTGTAAAGAAAACAAACAAAAAAAAATAGCCTGGGCTAACTGAGGGGTTGGGTAATGGGTTATAGCACTTTCACCTCGCTCAGCACTGCTGAGCAGGAACCAAAAACTGAATTGGTTGGTAATAACTTGAGTATCAGCTTTGTAACAGCCAATTTTGAGATGTTGTTAGCACTTCAAGTCACCAAACAGGCACAGTGACAGCCAGTGAGTTAAAAATAAACTCTGGTTATGGTGGAAGGCACGGGGAAAGCACACCATTCACCCAAGTGGAGATGGAAAGTGAAGGGGGAGAGTGCACGTAGCTCTTTGCACTGTCATCCTGTGAATGACAAATAGCAGTGCATTTCCCACGGTGAAAAACACATCTGATCTAACTTTTCATGCTGTTTTCTGAAGAGTGATCTCATTAACGTAAGAGCAGAGTGATTTCTGGGAACAGCCGTATTCTAAGTGGTTTCTGCTGTCCCTGCAAGAGCCAGTGATGCCGGGCAGCCTTATGGCACCATCCCTGCGTCCTCACCTGCACACCCTACAGGTCCTGCTGTCTGATGGAGGGAGCAGTGGAAGCACGGGGGCTGCAGGGAAGGCAGTGCACTGGCAGCCCAGGGCCCCCCGCAGATGTCTGCCGGCAGAGCTGGGACACATGGGCCATGGGAGGAGCACCGAGGAATTTTCCCATCGCCGTTCCCTGAGTGTGTGGGTGTTGCCTCCCACCACGGAGGCAGCGTCCTGTTATGAGTCTTGGCATTGCAGCACGAATGGTGGGCCCCCAGCCCAGAGGAGGTCCCTGCTGTACCACAGGCTGTAGGAGAGAGGTGCTACCTTGAAGAGCTGCAGAACTAAGATGGACGAGAGCTGCCCCACTGAGCACGCGAGCTGAGAACAGAAGGCAGCGTTCATGTCGCCCTCTAGAAATGCTCGTGGGATGTCAAGTCTGACCCTCTTCCTTAGTGGTACAGAGACCAGTGGTCTATCTGCAGACAGCTTGGATCTCTTCTTGGGCTTGGTGATGGATGTGGTGGTCATGATGACAGGGCCCGATAGCCAGAGGGAAACTTGAATTCAAACCTGGTAGACTTTGAAGTCAACAACAGAAAACGGAGGAGCTGTGCATCGAGTCCATTGAGGTTTATTCAGGATAACCCAGAAAGGTGAAGACAGAATTGGTCACTGAGCTCCTCAATTGCAGCTCGGTGTTGTAACCACCCATTTCACCAGAAGTGTTCTCTCATAGCTCTCCCTGGCCATCAGGGCTCCATATGTCCCTCAGTGCAGAAGTAGCTGAAGGAGAGTCAGGGCTGGTTTTACACACGTTAACAAAAAAGCAGAACCACAGGAACTGTCAGTCAGTATGTTTGGAAGGGACTCATCACCCTGGTATCTCCCAAACTGCTCTCAACTACGGGCATGGAGAAGTTCACAGCAAAACCTAGGAGCTCTGGCCACCCCTGGGGAAAGGTCTGGGTGAAGAGTGGGCCAGTGCAGAGGACCCAGAGCCATGGGCCTGAGTCAGGCTTTTGTTATGAAGGATGGGAAGAAGGGCCTATGTCAGAAAGGACTTACCCTGCTGGTTTGGAGGTCATGACTCCTTCTGCTCTGCCACAGACTTCCCACGTGTGCTTTAAGCACATCATTCAGCTCTCTTTGGCTGCCTGTGTATGATGGAAGGTGTTGCCTTACTCTGTCTCACCAGAGAGCTGTAAAACATGATCTGTTCCAATTTTCAGGGGCTCTCACTGTCACTTATACAAGTAACTTAAAAAACTTCAGCTTAAAGCAAACCACCTTTGGGACATCTGCTTGGTCTCAGTAGTTGGGAGGAGCTCCTGTAAGAAAAAGACATGAAGTTCCTGTTCCCCACTGCTACACAGACATGGCTGACAAGTCTTTTCATGGGATATGGTTTCCCACCTGTTTTTCACACCAGTATAAAAAGTTCTGCTAAATGCAAGGCAGCAGTTGGGTTCATGCTTTTCCACAGGAAATGCTGGACACAGAGATAAGCTTGTCTAAGTTAACACTGGGATAACAGCAAATCTTTAGCGAGTAGGAATGTGAAGCATGGCAGCCACCATAGCCATGGGGTATGTGAGGGCTCTGTCACATTTTTTAGGGAGAAGCAAAATTGCTTTTCCTCTCACCTTCCTGGGAAAGAGGAGACAGATGGTTAGCTTGACTTATCAGGAGTGTTGTTGCTACTGCTTCTTGTCCTCCCTGTGCCCTTTGGCTGCCTTTGCTCTCTGCAGCAGCATACAGACATACACGGAGTGGCTGTGGGCAGAGGAGGAGAAAACAAGCTCCAGAACAAAAACAGAAAGTATGTTCTCATGCAAACCTCATTAATAATGGAGAGGTGGTGAAGAGAAATGGTACAAAAAACAAGATACTTGTTGGAAAGAGAGGGAATGTGCTGCAAGAGGGAATGTGAAAGGTGAAGGCTTTCAGAGTTTACATCACTCTCCATAAAACAAACTTCTGGCTATTTCACAGTTACTGCAACATTTAGCCAGGCAGTGGGATGACAAACACCACTTAAAAATAAACAAAAAAATAATTTTATGATATTTTTACTATCTCAGATTCTTTTGGGTTTTGGGGGTTTTTTTCTATTTCAGCTCAACATCTCAAATTTTCTTTTTTACTGCTGGCTCTCCAGAGAATTCAAATTCATGCTGAAATGATAAGCCTTTTTCTCAGGTAAAGCAAATAAAGCCCATATAGCACTGCTCAGCAAATGTATGTCTCTTGGAGACATGCTGGCAGCAGGGACCTTGGCTTAGCAAGTCATTCATTATTCAGGGCCATCACGCTACTTTCTGGCCCGGTGGTCCAGACAGATGCTTTAAAGATGCAGTACCTGTAGCTCTGCCTGAAAGTCTCTGCCATAGTATGACATAAAGTCCTCCTAAGATTGTGGTCCATGAGTTCTTTCTCTTTTATGCTGGTCATTACTCTCAGAAATGCATATGAAATTGATTTCCTTTTCATGACATTGTTTTCAAATGACTCTTCTGTTTTCTTCTGCTTGGTTTTTGGCAATCTCAGTGGATTGGGAGCTACACAAAATAAAATTCAGAGTGTCTCCAAATGTTTCACTGACAAAGTTGTCAGTGCTTGCTCCCCCCTGTGTTTTATTGGATTTGGATGTAGCAAGGAAACTGCAAAGAATGGGGGCATCAGGGTAGTAAAATTCAAATGTAAGAATATAGTAATCAGAAGAAATTAGATCCTTTTGAGCTCACAGAAGCAGAACTAAGAGCAGAACTTGGATGCTAAACCTGGTAGGCATTTGGGATGTTGGGTTTTTTAAAAGCTCAGGAAGAGAACACAGGAAAATCAGTTGCTTTAATATGCACTGCCCTTCTGAACAGCAAAGTTCCCAAATAGTAAAACTCTCCCAACAGCTCTCCCCTTGCTTGCAAACAGCAAGCTTACATGCAGGGAGGGGGAAAAATGCAGTCACATTCCTTTCGCACTCCCACTCGCCTCTGAGGTTCTTCCACTTCCTTCCTATGGCTTTTTTTAGAACTGTAGTGTTTTTCTCACGTCCGGCAACAAAGGATGTTTTGTGCTGCTCCTGAGGTTGTTGGTTTCTTTTTTCTTTCTTTTTTTTTTTTTTTTTTTTTTTTTTTTTTTACTTTAGATACATGTTTGAAAATATCACTCTTGTTTGTGTGGAAGCAAATTTTTTTTCCCCCTGGTACTTTACTTATTTGGTCAATTGCTGAGGACTTGTTTAGTAGGTAAAAGCCTTCCACCAGAGTCAACATTTGTATTTTCCTGCCATCTTCTTATTTACTTGTGAAAACCAGTGTGGCTGCAACCCTAAAGGTTGAATGATACGGGGGAGTCAGTGATACTGCAGTGATTTCTCTGCCCTGTTAAGGAATAAGAAATGGAATCACTCCAGAATGACCACGGTGCAGATGAGAGAAGAGCATGGTGCATAAATTGGTTCAGAAAATGCATAGCTTACAAAATCCACAAAGGTCTTGTGTTGTTCCCAGTAAAAAAAAACAGTGAGGAGACAAGAAGGAGCAGTTTAATAATGGAAGCAGTCTCCAGCCTGTATAGTCAGCTCTCCCATTTTACAGTAGTGTAACATAATGAAATAAGAGTGGAGATATGCATCCAGGATTAAATCTTTGGGGTTTGTTACATTCTTGTCCCCAATCACTACAGCTGGGTCTTTGTCACAGTGATAAATGGACCGTGGTCACACACATTGACATAATTCACTTTGAGAAGTAAAACTCCAAACATCAGTCATCGCCATGTCAGGGACCCTGGATATTGAATATTCCAGCATTCAGTGTTTCCAATTTATTATATTTTGTAGGCAACTAGACAAGGTGGGGAGAAAGCCCATAGACAGCCTGGAATTATATCATAAATCTCCAAAAGCCCTAACATAATCTTTAAGACTACCTTCAGTTCCTCAGACAGAGAGAACGAGTGATACAGCAAACCTGATTTTGACCTTTTGCTCAACAGTGCTGCGCAGGTATTATTATGCTGTTGGCTTTGGCTTCTGTGGCACTCGGTGCATAAGTGTCTCAGAAAGGAATCAGTCATTGGTAAAACATAAGGACTGCTATTGCAGTGCCTGCTTCATCTCGATAGTCAGAAAAGAAAGAAAGAGAAAATGAGAGGCTGTGAGTCTCCACTGCCTGGTGTGGGAATTGCTCCTGGGCTGTGCATATGGGGCTAGAGAGAGGTACCACACGCTGTCACTGCAGACACCCTTTGTACTGCACATAAATTAAGAAATACCCGTACCCCTGTTACTTGCTGGATGTTTTCTCCAGATTCCTGAGAAATACCAATACCAGCGCTCCAAAACAGTCAGCAAAATACAAGGACATGCTGGAGCTCTAACAAAGCGAGCCATGATTAAGAAAACTATTTGATTGCTGCTTTTGTGGCATGCCTGGCTTCCTATGCCTGCTGCCAAGTTTTCCAGAGTGGAAGGAGGAATTTTCCCCTATTATATGGCCAAAGCCTTGCAGTAGTCTTGGAGCCTGCTTTGGTTGGTGTGAGCCATTGGGCATGTGCTGGGGAGTCATAATGCCACATGCACAAAGGGGGGGAACCTGTGCAGATCATGGATGTCCCTGTGACTTCCTGATAGCTCTATGATATCTATAGGGATAGAGCTATGGCTCTATTCCCTGTCTTCTCCCCAAACACTAGGCTGAATGGAGGGAGAAATGTCAGATCTGAGTGACTTGAGTTAACCCTCATGTACTACTCTCACTCTGAAAGTCTAGCTCTAGGAATTGTGCTGTGGTGCCATCAATCCTCACTTTTCTGCTAGATTATTTCTCCCCAGCCTTCCAGAAAGCAACACATACTCGAGCCACAGGCACCCCAGCAGCCCAAGGCCAAGACAGACACATGGAGGCTGCTTCACACCAAGATGCCAGGCAGTGAACTGAGATGCCCGAGGCATGTTTGCTTGTTTTATCCACCAGTTTGGATAAGGGCAGTGATTCTGACAGTCAAACACCCACGGTGGTAAATATCTCAAACAAACACATCTGTTTACCAAAAGTGAGTCTGTCTTCCATTGGGTTTGGCTAACATGAACTAGCAAACCTGATTTAACCCCAGCCTTTTATTCAGGGTAGGCACAGCAACTTGCAGCTGCTTCTGGAGAGGCATTTTCTCTAAATGGCTGGGTGAGGCTATCACTGGTGAAAGGTGGTGTCATATGGCTGTTCATGGCAAGACCTGGCTGGCAGTATGGCACCCTGCCAGGAGAAGCTGGTTTTGTCACTGCAGTGGGATGTGTTGTAACAGCCCTATGAAACGTCCTGTGTGGCTTTTCTGTGACCCAAAGAGATCCCCAAGCCATCAGCTGATGGTTTGTAACCCAGCAAGCACCATGGCTTTTGCCAGTGCCACACCTCAGTGGGAGCAGGTGGTATCCTGTGGCTGCAGCCAGTGTGCCATGGTTCAGCAAGGTCAGTGCTCCTCCAGACAGAGAAACAGCATTGTCAATGTAGCCTGGGTAAACAGCCTGCTAGACTATGGTCAACTCACTTTGCAAGTCAAGATAAATAAAAAAAAAATTAGTAAAGCTCACTTTTATTTTTTATTTATACAGCAGGAAAACCCTTAACTACTTGCCCAAGTAACACTGAAAATAAACAGCAACAGGGAGAGGGGGTGCTCTGAAGGCTTTATCTTGCTCCTACGCTGTCCTACTCATCCCTGTTGCAGCCTCCAGTAAACCCAGGTCACACTGGCAGCCTGATCTTGTTGTTCCTATTACTTTAAAGTTGCTGGCTTACATTTGTCTGGATCCCATTAGAAAAATAAAAAGCTACTGTCCCTAGAGGCAACTGCAATCCTGCTTCAGTAAAGACAAGCAGGTGTTGCTCTGACACTAGCTCACACCTGTGCTGCTTCTCCACCATTGGGACATTTCCCAGATCAGGATGCTTTCATGGCCCTCGAGTGTAGTCTGGCACAAAGAGATGAAATACACCTACTTGCCTTTTCTAGAAAATGTGATTTATGTTCGGGAAGGATCTACCTTTCGCAGTGGGCAAGTGCTGCAGGACAGAGCTCCAGCAAGCTCAGCCAAGACAGCACCCAGGGCTGTGGTGCTCCATCCCAGCCCTAATGCTGCAGGGAAAGGGAGGGTCAAACTGTGTGAGACTTGGCAAATCTGCATGAAGCCACGGAGTAACCGTACTCAGGAGAGAAATGCAGCCCCTGGATCTACTCTACAAATCCCAAACAACCTCTGGATAAGTTTCAGCTGAAAATTGGCTCTTTCATGCCTGCGATAACTGCACTTGACAGCCAAACAGAGACCCTTTCATATTTAAAAATAGAAAAAGCAATTAATTATTGGAGTCAATATAAGCCAGGAGCTGGCAGAGTAGCAGAGCAGTGTCTGCAACGATCTGACTGGAGCAGAGGCCGTAGTGGCTTTAGAGCTCATGCGCCCGTCAGCCCAGGGGGACACGCCAGCATTCGGAATGCAAAGCTGCTCAAACACAGGCACAAAACAGTCATGCCCTAAAGCACCAGGGTTGGTAAGCAGTAGAAATGGGAGGCAGCCTCTGAACCCCCTAAAGAGCTTAATGGAGTCAGTGCTACTTTGTCAAACCCAGCCTGGCACAGATTTGGGCAACTCCAGCTGAATGCTTGCCTGTCTGGTTTACTGTTCTCCAGTGGCTGTGTGCAGCGAGTGCCAGTGTGTCAGAGGCAAGCCTTGGAGGTTAGTGGGCAAGCCCTGAGAGCCAGAGCTGCTGATTTCTCTTTCTCATGGCTGGTTCAGTGAGGAATGAAGCATTGTGCACCAAAGCCAGGCTCAATTTTTTCTGTCTCAGTCTTTACCTAGAACAGACCATGATGGGAAGTGGTGATGGGACTTAAGAATTCCTGGCTTTGTTGCCAGGGACTTGATAGCATTTGACCTTCTCTTGACTCTGAATCCTTTGGACATTGGAGAATTCCCCAGAAGGGAGCTTTCCTTATCCTCCAGGAAAATCCTATTAGGTTTTTTGTTGTGGTTTTTTGGGGTTTTTTTTTGTTTGTTTGTTTGTTTTTGGTTTTTTTGGTGGGTTTTTTGTTATTGTTTTAAAATTTTTTTATTTTAATTTTTTTGTTTTGGTTTGGATTTTTACTATAAAGTTCAGTTCTTGACACTTGCTAGCTACAAGCTGTCCTCATGGATTAGCAACCCAGAGAGGTAATGAAAGCCAGCTGCCTTAGTCACTTCATTTTCTGCTACGAGATACTTGCACATGGCTGAGGTCACTGATGTTTGGTGAGCCCAAACCATGTGGAGAATTGCAAGGAGAAGCAGGTCCTGAGCTGGAGGAGACCGTGGCGAGGAAACTGAAGTGGTGGTGCTGTGATGCGAGTCGAGGAGGGACCTTTGAAGTGCAGTCACAGGCAGCTGCCTGTGCCAAAAGCAAACACTGCACAGGACTTCCACTTTGCTAACAATAATGAAAGCAGTTCCTGGAATGATTTGCTTGTCCTGACAGCAGCACAGTTTGGTTGAAATATGTACAAATTAAAAAAAGAAAAAAAAGAATAAAAGAGGAATTGTAAGAGAGGCCCTTCCTTGGACTGGTTGTTCTCACAGCCTCCTTTCCCTGATCAAATCGGTAATTCCCAGCAAAGCCACAATTCGAGTGCATGGTGACTGCTCTTTTAGCATGATCAAAGGAATAATTATATGCAGTGGAATTCTCCAAACACAACAATCGCGTGTGATCCGCCCGGCATGAGGAACCGGCTGCGTGTCTGCAGAGAGCTCCCATTTGCTCCGCAGACAAGCAGCCCCAGGTTGCAGCCAGGGACTGTCCCTGCCTGCCTCCACGGAGCTCTTCCTCAGCTGCCTTCCACTGTGTAAGCTCACTCCCTGCTTTTGGGCTGCCTGAGTGGCAGGGGGATGTAGAGGTCCTTTGTTTCTCTGTGTATTCAGGGGATGAAGGGGATATTCTAAAAATCGACTACTGCCTTCTTAGTTTATCCTGGAATGGAAACTTTATTTATAGAAGCAACAGCAGCAACAGGCACCCTGGGCCCTAGCAACAGCAAAGTGAGCTCTACAGGTTCTGATGGGAAGTACTGCAAGGTATTGTGCTTCAGCAGCAGATTTTGCTCATGGTCTCCCACTATGCACCTGTCCCATCTCTTCTAGGAACTGCAAATTGGAAATCAGCCTTTTCTTCGTCCACTGGGCAGTTTTTACCTTCTTCTCAGCAGTCAGCACAGTGTAGTGAGTCCAGGGAAGGGAGAGCTTGTGGGGACACATGGAGGTGAGACCTCTCCTGGAGTGGAAAAGGTTTCTCTGGTAGCCTGAAGTGGGTCTGCACCAGGCCACCAGGGCATTTGAGCAATATGGGCCGAGCAGAAAATCACTGAGCCCCAAAGTGACTCCATCACTCTTCTGCTACATCCCTAGCTGTTGTTCAAGCCCAAAGCTTCCAATTTGCAGGATTATTGCTGGGGCATCCAGCCACTCCATTGCAGTCTACCTGCTTCTGCTTTACCCAGACCACACAAGCTCTGTAGGAAATCCCTGGAGTTGCTCACGCTCACCCCATTGATAAAGCTCACCTGAAATCCCTGCTGAGGTGCATGCCTGGGAAGCAGCAGTGCAGATGCTGGCCCAGTCTGCATTTCATCGTGCATGCATGTCCTGTCTCATCCAAACTATTCCTGGCATGGTCTTGTCTTTCTTTTCAGTTTGGCACTTAGGATGAGAATCTGAAGCCAAGATTGCCCATGTAATTGATGCCTGGACATGGATTATTGGAGTGGTCTGAAACTCAAATCACCCTCTCCACCTTGCAAAATGGAGTCTCATTTGTTGATTTACATAGTTGGCCTCTATTCATTTTACCTCCTCTTTATTCAATTATTCTTTAAAGTAGCCACCAGGTCAGATGGGTACTGTTAAGATGCTTTTGACTGCTTGGTGGTCTACACTGTATCACCTTCATCAGTTTTTCCTATCTTTTTCCACATGAGCCTGTAGATTATCTAGATTGTTTTTGTTAATAGGAGACAGATGGGAATTGGGTGTCAAGTTGCGATTCTGAAGCGTAGGAGCTTCATAGCCTTTTTAAAAATGCATGGTATTAAAGATAATTAAAACAAAATTAGTTTCTGGCATTTAACAATTAGTGAGGAAAAGTAGATGCTTAATAGAGAGAGAAATTAATTCTTTAGTTTGACTAGTCACCTCTGAACTCCAGGCTGAAATACTTACATGTGTTACAAAAAGCCAGACTCTTGCATTCTCTAAATCTGCCATGTGTGCCCTGGCACTGTGCAGCTCTCATTCCAGTGGACTGCATTGCCTTTTTCAATCAGATGATACACAGCACAGGAACAATATGGGATGAGAAACACTGGCATCACTGATACATCTAGGACCTTGTGCATTAGACAAATCAGATTTTGGAGGGCTTACTTTGCCTGAGTCTCTTAGTCAAACCTTCAAAATTAAAAGCAAGAGGCATTTTCTGGAGCACACAATTGTAAAATCGTGCTGCACACACAACTGTAAAATGAGGAGTTTTACACATGGCTGAAGAATAACTACTGAATAAGCTCCAGGATCTTGTCCTAGTTCTGGCCAGGAGTGGATGCTGGAGGAAGAAAGTATGAAAACAGGCAAACATGGCACAGTCCTTTTCCTGATGCAGTTGTAGGGCTGGGAGTTCCTCAGTCACAGAAAGTATCTTTCTGTTTAATAATTCCAGTGGACTTGCTTTCCCTCCACAAGTTTGTTTTAACTTCTGGCCTCAGCAACAGCTGATGGCAGTGAGTCCAATGGTTTAATTTGCATTGAATGGAAACCTGCTTATTTTGATTTGCTCAAAACCTGATGCCTGCTAGTTGCATTTAATGTCCTCTTTTGGAAAAAAAGAAGAAATGGGAGGCTCCAAACTCACCAGGTGACAGGTGCCCCCATTACGAAGCACCCACAATTGTCTCATTCTTCACCTCATGCAGTCACTGCGTGGCTCAGCCTCCTTCCCTGGCACTGAGCTGTGATCTTCTCACCAGCAGCTTCCAGCAGGCAAAGCCCCTGTGCAGGCCTGCTTGTTGCAGTTCAGCAGGTGAATGGACAGTGACTCGGGCTCCCCTCTTGCTCTGTTATGTCTTTTATCATTTCTAGCTCAAAGTTGATATTGTCTGGGATTTCCTCATATGCAAGCTTTGCATTCGATCAGCTATCCCACACCCCTTGGATGCCAAATAATGCAGAGGGCAGGAAAATGGGATGCTCAAGTGTCCCAGCTTGGGTCAGCTGGAACAAAAAGGTTATGCAGATCTGAAGTAGCCAGTTCTCAGATGCCATCCAAGTACCATCACAGAAATCTTAGTGTGGCTGTGTGGGGATATGCACCAGAAGCTCTGACACCAACTGTCTGCTTATTTACTTACAGAGAATAATTCATGCTTCAAAGCTCTCTGTCAGCTGCATTTTTTTATTTCTTAATTTGTATCCCGGGAGAAGCTCTTTTCTCATTGACTAGCAGAAAGAGCCCCCCTGATTTAAACCCAAGCCTAGGTTAAATATCACAATTTTTGCAGTACCATGATATCTCCCTATTTAAACTGCCCCCCTCCTTTGGAAGGGATACACTTCACCCCCAGGTTTTGTATAGTGTGTCTGAAGGATGCATGTAAACAATATGAGAGAATTTTTTTCTTTTTATTGGTACAAAAATATCATCAGCTTAATCTGGCAAAGTACTCCTAGTGTGGACACATCTGGCAAAGCTGTACTGGCAGTGGAAAGCCTCTTTTCACAAGCAAAACAAGTTTAACTGTACAAGTGTGGGTTTGTCACTGTAGCTGGTGAGGGGAGCAATGGCTCAGGGCAGGACTGAAGATCTTACCTCCCATGATCTGGAAAAGCAGGTGGATAGTGAGGTGGCAATGTCTTATGTTGATAGTTATTAAGGGTAATAAAAATGAAAGTTGACTGAAAAGATTTGCAGAAGGCACTCACTGTAGTGAGGCAGTAAAAAAGCAGATAATTTAGATAAACACGGGGTGCTGTACGTGAGAAAAACCCCTAGCTGTAGATGCCAGTTGTAATAGACTGTGAGTTAGCTGTGTCTGCTCAGGAATGAGATCCCAGAGTTGTAATGGTTCTGTGAAAACAGCTTCTTGTTCCTTGACAGCACTACAAAACAAATCAAACATCAGGAGTTATTAGGAAAAAGAGAAAAACCAGAGCTATATAAATTTTCTAGTTTTGCCTTTGCATCTCAGAAAGGGTGTATTAGAAATAAAAAAGACACCAAAATTGTGAGGATAATCTGAAGTATAGGACAATTTCTAATATTTGGGACTCCCCTGTCAGAAGAGGGAGTGAAAGATTGGCATAGAGGTGCTGACAACCATGAATGCCCTTCAGCAAGTCTGCTGGAAATTATTTGGGCTGTTTCTTTTCACACAAGACCTATGGGACATCCAGTATGGTGACAGTGGTGCTGGGCTTTGGACGAACAGAAGGAACAGTTGCAGTTAAACTGTAGAACTCACTCCCACATGATTCTGTGTTGCAAACAATTTGTTAGGTAAAAAGCAATTAAACGTATCTCAGGAAGGAAAAAAAAAATGACAGCCATGAAGTGTAAACACCCCAGCTCTGTCTCAGGAGATCCCTAAACTAGAAACATCTGGCAATGGATGGAAAATACAAAGCACTTATTCCTATGTGTTTACCTCATTCCCATCCTCTTCCCCATGTACCTTCTGTCAGTCTGAGATGGCAGTAGGACCTGGAGACAGATTGACCTTTGGGCTGACTCATGGCTAAAATGCTTGTCATAACACTTATTTATACCATTTTTATTCAGATCATGAGATGAGTTGTAAAGAATCAGAGTGAGAGTGAGATTCTCCCACAATAAAAGTAATCTATGCTTCAGAAGGATTACATTAATTTATTTTTTTTTTTTTTGGAAGAAGAATCCAGTGAGGAATTGGAAATTTAAAAACTCATCATTTGAGCATTGGAAAGGCATCATGCAAGTCTCCCTAATAATCTTCTGCTCCTGTCTGTCGTCAGCCCATTTCACCAACAATCTTAGCTTCCAGTCATATCTCACATTTTGAAAGTTCACATGATGCAAAAAATAATGAAAATATGTTAATTGGACTGGCTTGGTTATTACAGCTCCTGAGAATGGGGAAGAACATTTCAACTCCACTTCCCACAGCCAGCCATCTGTCCCTGCTCTCACCACTGCAGTCACTCAGGGCATCCTTCCTTGGATAGCTTTAGGAAGAGGCACAGGGTTGGCACACAGGGTGAGACATCTTGCAGGCTGACCCTTGTAGATTCTGCATCTTTCTAATATAGCTTCTTCTTCTCCAGCCCTAAACTTTCCAGTCTGATGCCTTCACTGACAGGTTTTCTGGCTGCTGTTAAGGTTTGTTAGACAACTCTTAGGCTTCACCACAGATTTAGGTTCATTTTGGTGCTGGGCAATGGATCATCAAGTTTAGAAGTGAGCACCCAGAGTGCTTTCAGAAGAGCTGCAGGAAGTAGTAATTAATTATTAAGAAATAATTAGAACAGAAAGAGGTTTGCATCAAAGTAAGGATTTAAAACTTATCTGGATGACTAGTGTTCTTCCTTGTAGGTGCTTCTAAAGAAATGTGGAGCTGCTGATAGTGTGAAACATGCACATGAACCCCAGTGTGCTGACTGTGGATTTGTGGGACACGTAAGGACACCTGGAGGGGGCTGCACAACTGATACTACCACTGGCACAAATAGCTCACTGAAGAGCCATGGTGCAAGCAGTCACTGCAATGACTGGAAGTGGAAGGTTAAGGAAGGAGTTGCTCTGTGTTTCTCTCCTAGGCTGACCCTCTGGCCAGGAGGAGCTGTGGTGCTCAGGTGCTGATGAGAAAGGGCTGGTGGCACTTTCCACAAGTGTATGCTCCTCCCAGCTGCAGCTTCACATGCAGGGGACAGCAAGCACCTTGGAGAAACACCTCTCCCTGGGACACTAGATGGCTGCTTGTCCTTCTCAGGGAGGAAGTAGCTTCCATTTAAGGAGTTGGAGAGGTTCTTGGCAGGGATAGCAGCAAAGCATCCCAAACTCTGGATGCCGTTGGCAGAAAGGCAGGGGCAGCTTGAGCTCATGCTTGAAGTGCCATCTTTTGTCAGCTTGAGATTTTCCAGAATTTTAAGGCAGAAAGAAGGAGAGGGGTATGAGGAAGCTATTAAAGATATATAAAGTAAACTTGGAGCGGGGAGGAAGGCATGTTTCATTGAGGTGCCGTGCACTTTATTCGAGAGAAGGATCAGTAAATGCTTATTATTTTAACAAAGACTTTTTCTGTCGTGAACAAGAGAAGCAGATGTTTAAAAGACGGACAGGAAGCGGCTGTGACAAATGAAAGGATTTTTGATTGAATTCATGAGCTGTGTTTCCTGCCAGTAATTCATTCAGCTGTAGGCTAGATCAAAACATAATATTATGGTTTAATCAGCACACTTTTTAACACGAAGCCAGGATATACAAGTTCTTGGTGCTACAGGTAAAAAGCCATTAGTACTCTTGGCTCAGAAGCTTTTTTTAAAAGCATTATTCATTCTTTTTCTTTTAAGCAAATACTGTCTATCAGCAAACACCTGAGAGCTCCTAGAGAGCCATGTTTTGGAATATGCACAAGCAGCTGTAGAAAGGGTAAAGCACTATCAGGGTATGGCAGATGAAATAGGCTGCCTGGAAGTACAATCCCACTTGCACTGCAGTCAGAGAAAACTCAGCTTCCTATCAGCTGCAGGGAGCATTAGATCAAGCTGGTGTGTGTGTGTGTGTGTGTGTGTGTGTGTGTGTGTGTGTATGCACACTGCAACTGTTAATTTTGATGTTTCCTGCCTCTCTCCCATCCTCCTAATGAATTCTATTTGTTTACAGCCTCAAGGAAAGCTTGTCACTAGAAATTTCCTTTTGAGTTTTCAGCTCAAGATTTCACAACCACAGAACCATTGCAACACAGTGATAAACAAGCTGAGGGAGGCAACTCTGGAGAATTGAGGCCTCTCTTTTTCACCATTTAGTTAAGTAAATAGTTACCAAATGTGCTGAGAGGTAGAGAACTTTATCCCTAGCTGTAATAAGTATTAGCAAAAGTGGATTTTTTTCCTATCCAAAAAATTAGAGTAGGCGCAGGAACTGCTTATCCTTTCACCACTCCTTGTCAGAAAGGGTCAGATGCTGGGATGTACTTCTGGGACACAGCACTGTGCTGTAGGCTGTAGGAGAGCAGGGAAAATGGAAAAGAGAAGTTGCAAAAGCTGCCTGAGGCTTAGGGTCACAAAATAGATTTACATTTCTCAGGGCAAACGCAGAACCTGGCTGAAGCTGAGAAATAATAACCAAGATGTGCCTCATGCACAGACACCAGCTGCCCTCCATTCCCCTTGGCCAGGCTCTGGGAGCAGGGATGAGGACACAAAGCAGCCTCTGCCAGGCCCCTGCAGGGGTGCAGCCAGCATGGCTTGGCTGCTGGCTGGGTCAGGGGCCCATCCTGCACCGAGTGTGCCCTGTGCAGGCTGTAGTCCGTGGCTGGTAAGCACAATATCCACAGATCTGCTGTGATGGGCTTCCTCTGCCCCATTCAATCCTCTGTTTCTACAGGTGACCCTCTCATTTTATCAATGTATTGCAGAAAGCCCTGTAGCCGTGACTTCCAGGGTGACTTCTGGGATAACGTAGATAAAGGCTGCTTTCTGGAATTTGGGAAGAAATTACACAGCACAGATTTTCCTTGCTGAAAAAAAAACCCAAAAAACCAAAGTGCTTTGGAGCAACCAAAACTTTTTAATAATACTTGTGAAATTTAGCAAGTGATGGCAGAACAGGCATATCTTGCCATTTTTTACATAATTGGTTTGTTTTTTCACTGAGAGACAAAGTTTTGTTTTGCAGTTTGTCTCAGCTTTTTAATAACAGAGTACAGTAAGACAGAAAAATCATTCCAGAGAAAAACTAAATTCAACTTCAAAATTTCAGTTTAAGTTGAATATATATTTTTCTGTTCAACCCAAGCTGAATAGATCTTTTCACTTCTTTGAGTATTAACAAAAGTGGATTTTTCCACTGCCCAAGGAGTGGAAATTAATAATTATAATTAATTTGTAATAATAATTATTAAAAGTAATAGATTTTAAAATATATCCCGATTTCTGTCTAATTCAATGTGCAGTATAATTACTGGTAGGAGAAAGCAGATGAGATGTGGAGGACCATATGCCTTACTCATGCAGAGAAGACACAACATACATTTTTGGATTTACACACTGAACCAGCTGAGCTAAAGAATAAAGACAGGGGAACTAAATTACCTTTCCTCCTTTCCAGTAGCAGAAAACACAGGAGCTGCCTCATCTTTCAGTGCACAACCTGATCCCACATCAAAGGAGCTAAAGGTGTGGTGGGATCTGCTGCCAGCCAGCTGTTAGAAGCCACTCAAATCATAGAAGCATAGAATTATTTTGGTTGGGAGGGACCTTTGAAGGTCATATAGTTCCAAACAGATGGCAAAAAGCAGGGACATCTTTCACTTGACCAGGTTGCTCAGAGCCATGTCCAACCTGGCCTTAAAGGCTTCCAGGGATGGGGCATCCAGAAATTTTCTGGGGAACCTGTGCCAGTGTTTCACTACTCTCATCATAAAAAATTTCTTCTTTATAGCCAGAGGTTTGAGAATGGTTTGAGTTTTCCAGTCTCCCAGCAGAGGCACAGCATGCACTAATCCTCTCTGTGTTACAGCCAGGGAGGAGGGTCCCCAGGTTCTTCTGTCCCATAAAACATCTTCACTGCCAGAATTACGCCCAGTAAGTGGTGGCTCCTTGGCAAACAGTGCAATTGTTAAATGTCAGCTACTGCTTACAGTTTAATTGCTTTTGAATTTTAGCAAGCAGCTCCTCATTCATAGCAAATTGGCATTTTGTACATTCAGGATTGTGCTATTAGCTGCACAATAGAGAGGCTGGTTTTCTGTAAATATTGAGATTCGGTAATTATAACCCAACAGTTATTAACACTGCATGGCAGATAAATGCTTCAGCTGCTGAATCTGCTGTGAGCAAACCTCCTTCCGGAAGGAGCATCTTATCAGCGAGTGGAGGAAGGCTCTAGCTGCCATACTCCATTAACACCATGTTAATGAGCCAAGAGCCCACGCACCACAATGAAAACATACCCTGAAGTGTAGCAGATGGGCTCAGAAGCCAAAGCCACACAATGGGGAAACCTAGAAAATCATAGCTAAATTCAATAGAAAACAAAAGCTGGGCAGCTTGGCCCTCCTTGTAGTAAACACCCTGGAGTAACAGACATTCCTGGATCTTACTGGGTGAAATTGTAGCCTTGCAGAACCTTCCAATGATTTCAGGAGGACTTGGGTCTCAGCTGGTTGCGGGCAGTATGTCAAAACCCATCTAGAAACCACTGCTGATTGCCTGAGCTCTGCACCCGCGTCTCCAGTGAAATCCTTCAGTGATGCTCACAGAGGACTTATGATTCAGTCCTTCAGATAACTGTGCTGCTTCACACATCTTCTTGCTAGAGCTGCTTAAAATAAAATAAACAAAAGCAAGTTGACAAACGTGACTGAATCAGTTTAGGGGGAAGCACTAGCACGTTAATCGTGTAAATGATTAACAACTGTCTATTAGTCATATGTGATTGACACTTCCCCACATGCTAGTAAAAGTGCTAGAGCATCATTTGTAATCTTAATGAAGTCATAGCAGAAAAAGCCCTCACTCTTTGCTGGGAAACAACGACTGTTGTTTATGGTTCTAAAGCATTTGTTCTTTTACAGACTAGTGTAAGTCTGTTTGCCTCTCCACCAGCACTGCATCGCTCTACCTCACTGTCATTAGGGAGGGTGTTATGTACATGAAGCACAAAATTAGAATTAAGTAGCTTTCAGTTGTATATCCCAGACAGAGGAAATGCATCCTTGAAGCCCTCTGATGAAGCTGTGTGCAACCAGTGCTGTGGTACGTAGGCAGCAGTATCAATACAAGTGTTCTGCACACCAGCCTGGCAAAACTTCTCCTATTGCTGCTTGCAAATGCAGAACAATCTCAAGTGGAGAAAGCCACTGCTGTTTTCCAGGAGCTTTGATTTGTTCTGGAATTTTTGGACAAAATTTCTTACCTAGAATGTTGTGATACAGTGGTTATTGGGAAAGACTTTTTGGTCAGAAATTCCATTTCCAGTCATCCAGAGGGATGCTATTTACATCTTACATCCCTGCCCTTGTCTCTAGTGTCAGGTTGCCCAGGGAAAAGGAAACTGAGGCTCTGCAACTTTTACTGGTTGGTGATCTTTGCAAAAGGGAGATCTTAAACTCCGTGTGTGCATGCTCAGAAAAAGAGCAAGAAACAGAGAGCAGTCATACAAAAATACTTACTAAAAACATACTTACTAAAAACAGGGTAGGGAAGGAGTAAGGACTCCAATGTACACCTGACCCTCCAAAGGGGCCTCTTGCTCAGGGTTGGTCTGGAAAGTTGAGGCACTCAGTAGGGCAGAACTTGGCCAGAGTTCATGGTGCCAGGTCTGGCAAGATGGGAGCAGAGCCTCAAACACATGCTTCCAGTTTCCAGTGGCCAAAAAGAGATTTTGGTTAAGAATACAGATGCCTGTATTAAAGTGATAGTTAGTTCTGTGGTCTTCCACATCAAATCTGCAGAGAGCAAAGACTTTAGGGCAGCTGCACTATGCTCTTCTGATACAGGATTCTTATCAGGGCAAATTTTTCATTAGCAAAAATTCCCCCTCTCTCTGCTACAAACAGGGCTTATCACCTGTTTCCCATCTACTTTCATTATAGGGGAGAAATAATTGGTGCATCTGGGCATTACTGGAGAAATGGTTTGGCTGAAGCCATAATGTAGTAATTACAGACTGAACTGAGCCATGCAGATGCATTGTTAATGCATTTGCCTCTGAGTGTGTGATATTGTCACGTGTCCTTTCAGATACGTGTTTTTGAGGGAAGAGGGAGGAGAGAGAGGGGCAGTGTGGAAAGCTGACCACATCTTGTGCAAGAGAGGTAAGCGTCAAAGATACAAAACCACTGCCGCCACAGCAGAAAAAGAGTGTGACCCGCTGTAAAATGGAGCAGTGGCTTGTGATCCAAGTGGCTTGTTTTCCTGGGGAATCAATTATCCCATGCATGACACTTGCTTCTGGTCTTTTGTAACTGCGAGGAGCCATCAAACCAAACCAGCTCATTTTCATTGTTCTGGTGATGCTTTCTGCTAAATAGCAACACGTGACTGCTGGTCCACCACAGAAGCCAGTAATGTAATGCAAAGTGGGACAGCAGGCTCTGGCAGCAGCCTTCCCTGCCTGAAGGACGGGGAACCAGAATCCTGCAATGGCCCTGTCTGCGCCTGTGCATTCAAAGGGGATTTTAGACACATCTCCACAAACTCCCAGCGCTCCTTCCCACATGTGACCCTTTCAGTGCAGGAGAAAGGAAGTCACAGCAATGTTTTACACCACTGGTTCATGGCACACCGCAGAGCCACATAATCACAGAGTAGCTGAGGTCAGCAGGGATCTCTGGAGGTCACCTGGTCTGATCCTCCTGCTCAGTCAGGGCCACCTGGAGCCAGCTGCCCAGGATAATGTCCAGGGGAATGAACCATGTCCCACTGCACCAAGCTGGTATCAGCTGCTTTGGGCCTTGGGGTTTGGGTACAGTTCTGCATAGCCCAGGTGGGTGTTAAAGTTCAGAGGGTTTTGCCTTGAGGCAGATACCAGTGTAAGATGCTGCTGCAGTAACTGAGGCAGCGCCATGCAAAACTAGTCGGATAATGAGGTTTGGATCTTTGGCGGTCTCTTGGCATGTCATTGGTACACTATGGGTTTAGAGAGGTATAGGATTTCAGAATATAGGGAAAGATAAGCCTTCTGGAGTCAGACTTGTTTCTCTGGTCACTCTGGCCTCCCACCTGTGTCATTTCCATAGCTCAGTGTATGGCCTTCACAGGGGGATACCACCATGAAGGGACACTTTTTCCGCAGGAAGGCTTGTTGTCTGCACCCCAAGGGGTGCTAACACACTGCAATTTCTCCAAATATAAAAAACTTACATGTATATTTTGGGGATAGTGGCAGCTTGTATTTATACTCTTTCCTGTTTTCATTCCTTACATTAAATTGTCATACCTCTGATCTGTAGTGAGCAAAATATTACCAAAAATATCAAAATAGATGTGTTTAATCTTATCCTGTACATAAGGGAAAAATCCTGAAGTTCCAGAAAAATCCAGCTCCAGGGTAGAGCCAGCTGTGACCCAGGTGAAAGTGGCATTTGCAGACGGCAGAAGACAGAGAAGAGCAGGATGGCTTTGCTGCTGGACCACCGCAAGCTCCACACCAGCTGACTATCCAGCCAGAGACTGGACAGGACATTTATATTTCTTTCTCTTACATTTTCCAATCAGGGAAAAATGGTGCCCTTTTGGGCTAGGCTAAAATGGAGCAATCTGTTCATTTAGCTGCTGAGAAGGGAAATTAACTTCATTCTTATCCATCTAGCTTATTAGCACAAATATTGCAGCTGCATTATCCTATCCCACATAAAACCCTGTACAGTAGAGCCTTTTAATTGTCTGGCTAATTGTTTGGCCTCAGAGCTGTCTATTTCCGATTGTCTAATTCTCATTAGAATGCCAGCTGACACTGAGTCCTCCAAAGCTGCCTTTAGCTGCTTTTAACCACTTCTGGACTAATTTGGTGGTGTTGAAAGCACTTACAGAAAAGCAACCAACAATAAGAAACACAGTGCAAACGTTTCTCTTCTCTAATGCATTCAACATTTTAAATCCTGCCCATAAAGGAGTTTTGATGCTGGTTTAAATGCGTGTATCCCAACAGAGTCACAGCATTGTTGGTAGCGTTCAGAAGTGTGTAAAATACGTGGAAGGAAAATCTAGACACAAATGCTTCAGTCTTTGATCTGAAACATCTTCTAAAACCAATGGGTGTTTTTCACCCTATGAATAAGAAATAAATCAGGATGGCAGTGTGCAGGCCCCCCGTAAGAGAAAGGATTAGTCTATATTTTGGTGCTCTTTGTTAACCCTATGCTATGCATTTCTGAGGACAGTCTACAAAACCTGAATGAGACAAAATCTTGGGGTCACAAGAATTTACTGAATTTACTGTCACATTTTATTGCTGCATAGCCCTCTTTTCACATTGCGGTACTTCAGCACCCGTTTCAGGATTTTAGTCCGTTGCCATAGTTAGAAAATTTTCATGTTGTCTGTTCCTTCAGTTGCCTTCTCTGAACAGCTCTCAGCAATCTAGTTGGAGTGACATGAGGCTGGCCAAAGCTTCTTCCATGTTGCCATGAAACTGAACAAATGCAGGCAGATAGGAAAATTCAGTGAGGCAGGACTCCCTCAGAGTCATGTTCCCTACCACCTCACTGCCTTGAGAGAAGATGGGGAAAAAATATGTTCTTGACAGATTTCATGTGAAATCTGCTGACCTAAAATCTAGAGAGGAATTAAAATGTGTCTAGCAATTGAAACTGGAGCCTAGAGGTCTCCTGTGGGTTTATTGACAGATTTAGCACTAGATTTTTTGATCAGAAACACGGGAGAAGAGTAGCAAAGGCGTCAGTGTTTCACTGGTGATGGATTTGCAGATCAGGCACCTCTTGCGTGACTACAGAGCCTTGGACACCGGGAGCCCCAAGGCTGCCTTTTGCTGCATCCTTCCAGTTTGTTGGGCAGCATGAAAGATTTCAGGGAGCCTTAAAACTTAAAGCTGTCCACAAGCTTTCCAAGCTTCTCCCTCCAATGCGGTGGGCAGGTGGGCAGAAATGAGGGAAGCCCCAGCAGCCTGCCTGTAACAGCAGGCATGACACCTCTCAGCCAGGGCACCCGGGACACCCATCCCCAGCAGCCATGCCATGTGCTTTGGAGGCATTGCATTTGACAGCTGTCAAAAGGAAATGCTGCAAGATCTGTAAAAATGTGTTCTTTGGTGAATTTCCTTCACGTATCTTGTAGAAAAGAGATTGGAAGGGTCACGTATGAAGTAGAAAAAACCCCTGCATGTTATTCCAGCCCATCCCAGGACTTGCCTTCTGTTCCTCTCCACCCCCTCAGCACTGCCATCCCCCCAGCTGTGTTAACCTGCCTACTGCATCACTATCTGCAGCCAGAGGGGTTAATGACATTTCCTGCCAGCAAGGGCAGCTGAGCCCATATGTCTGGCATGTACAACTTCTGTTTATGTCTTGTTACAAAGATGTAGTAGCAAAATTTTACAACCAGTTTCTTCTTATGTCAAAGATAAAAGGGGAAGGAGAGCAAATCTTCTCACATCTTGCAACTTGCTGGTTCCAAAAGCCGGTTCCAAAAGTTCCTGGGGACTACATCCAGAGTTGCCATGGTTTAAAAAGCAGTACAAGGCCATGGATTCAGCTTTGCAACTCTTCCTCCCTTCTTGAGACGGGACATTTCCTACATTTTTCAATGAAGTTCCACTACGCTGATAGGGTAAATTTCCCAAGCATCTTTTTTTTAAAAATACCTGAACTACTCCTGCCATGTATTTCCCTTCCTCATTTTATTGCTTTCTAGAAAATCACAGTGTTCTTCTCTGACATCTTCTCCTGTCTCATGGAAGAGGAGACGGAGTTACTGGTGTCTCCTTCAGCTGTGAACACAGATGGAATTTATGGCTTTTGGGGTTGTATTTATAACTGTTTTAAAAGCACAGCAAATGCCATCTACAAAGACTCCTGTTAGGCTGTTTCTTCCCCAGGCACCACGCACTTCACGACTACTGCGGCACCCAAGGCAGGGATCCTTGAGTTGGTGTGAATTACTGCTTTTGTAGCTACTTCTGCATGTTGCTGAGATTTACCTACATGTGATGCTTTCTTGAATTGTGCACTTCGTGTGAGCCACATGCTTTCCACCTAGAGGAACCACAAACACCACCACTCTCACCTATCTCACACAGGGACAGGTTAAAATAGAAGAAAATTCCACATATTGCTATTCCTTTCTTCAGGTTTGTGCCTGCATTTAGACTTCTAATTGCCATCAGGTTTCACAGACTTATAAATCTTTTTGGCTCTGTATTTTATAGTTGTATTTTTTCTTTTTTTATTATCTATAACTCATTTCTCTGGACTGAAATTTTCAGATGTCCACAAATATCTGATTAATTTTTCCTTTTAGCCTACATTCCTAAGGCAACAAATTTCATCCAGTTGTGCTTTTTGTCCGTAATAAGTTCTGGGCAATTTTTCAGCCAAATTTGATAGAAGGTTAAAGGTCTGCAACACAAAAGTTCCTGCAGTTTCCATGAAAATTATTCTGGTTAGAAGAAAGAGGAAGAAATTAAGCTGGCACTGCAGGAAAGGCAGCTGTCACTCAGTTTTCAGTGGCAGCAGCCAACTGCTCAGCCAGCCATCAGGATCTGGCCACAGGAGTTTGTCCCACTAGACGGGCTGGCAGTATTAGAGGGAATTGTGCAGACTGCTTTTTGGTGGTGGGATTTTGAGGACACTGGGAACCATTCCTCAAGAAACTGGAGTTTACCAGATCCATTGCTCATGGAACGGCTTTAATTAAATAGGAAGGCTAAACAAACATTTTCCTTCCTCCTGATTGTGTGTCATTTCTTTTCAAGCCAATGCTTTTGAAAACAAGAGTCTAATGTTAGCACAGCTTCCCTAGAAGAGTTTTCCGAGACTCTCTGCTCCCAGCAGCTCTTACTCAAATTAATGGGAGCTGGTGGGGCTCAGTGCTTCCAAAAATAAAAACATTTTGCAGATGCAGATGTCTAAATTCAAGCTGTAGTTTCTGAGCATTTGGGACCTAAATCGGTGTCTGAGCACTTCAAAACAAGTGGCCTGATTTTTTTATAGGTAGTGAACAGCCTTACTGAAATCAGAACTTACAGGCTGTATAGTTCAACCTATATTTGGAAGTCAAGAGGTAGATAGAGGTAGCTGAAATTTAGGCACACAAATTGGAGCACATGGACCCTACACTCGAGAGCCGGGGTTTTCAAAGCATTCAGCCTTGGCATGAGTGATCTTATTGAAATCGCTGGAGGCCAGAGGGAAAGAGTTAAATCAACACAGAGCACTTCTGAAGGCTCCTGGCTCAGCATGTACATCTGTGTTTAAGAAAGACGGTGGAATAAAAAATACTTTGCAGGTGCAACACAGCCAAATTAGCGCGGTAGAAGAAACCATAGGTTTTTTAAATCCTTGGACTGGAGCAGCAGCTCTTGCAGCTTAATGTACGCGCATACTCGGGGCTTTTTGTATTTATTTTCTCTGTGTGCCTTGTTGTTTTAAGAAAAAGGAACAAACAGGGAGCAGTTGGCTGGCAGAGCCTGCGAACTCGGTGGGAGCTGCCAACGGGGCTTGCTGGGTCTTTGCAGTGAAAAGAAGGGGCTTGTGGAGTTACAACTGCTCTGCACACCCCTCCTGCCCCATCCTGCCCCTGCTCAATGGGGCTTTGTGTAGAGGCAGGGGCTGCCCGGCAGAGCAGCCTCCTTTTTCCCTCCCTGAGATGTTGACAGGCTGCCTTTAACCCTTTCCTAACTCTGTGTCAGGATTTTGATCCAAAAAAATGCCTTTAAGGATTCTTTTCCTTTTTCCAGCATATGAAAACAATAAAAACAACAAAAAACCCAAAGAAGAACCTCAAAAACACTCAAAAAAACTTAGCAAAACAACCTCCAAAAAAACCCAGAGAAACCAAACAAAGAAAATCTCACTTTCTTCAGACCACAACTCAGCACAGATTAAACAAACAGAGTTTAGATGTTGCTGATGAGGGAGATGATTTTTAAGTTGAAAAGTTCAGTCCATAGCTATCAGAGCCCAATCCAGCACTCCATCCTCAGTAATGTGGGAGAAGTTTAATGGTTGAATGAAAAGAGGCGGGATTTATTTGATCAGAGGTAGATGATTTGTCACCTTTTGTTTGACAGCTGCAGGATTAAATGTACTGTCGAGTCAGAGGTGGTTGCCTGTAAGGAGATTTACCTGTGAATGTACCCCCTGAGTGAAACAGTCTGGATTTACTAAAGATGCCAGATTTACCATAAGCAAATGAGGGGTTATAGAGGCCCACATGATTAAGTGACAAAATGGAGGTGGAAGCTCAGAGGAAATGAGGTGAAACACAAGGGAATGACAGTTCAAAAATACAAACTGAAAAGCAAAAGAGGATAAAGCATTTGGGCAGGAGGCCTGAGAGGCTCTAAGGTGCAAAGAGGCAGAAGGAACAGTGTTCAGATACCCTTATATAGCACTGGCCTTGAGTCTTTGCCTATCCTCCACTGGAAAAATGTGGCAAAACATTGCCAAAGGTTCCTAGTGCTATTTATGGAAATGAGATAAAATTGAAGCCAGGTTTGGGGTAAGAAAAACCTCCTTATTCCAGAGCTGTAAAATAAAAACCCTGGTTTGGATTAAGGACCTGCTGGATCTGCATCTTCTGAGCTGGTGAGAGGGGAGCTGGTGGGTAAGGAATCCCCTGAGTGTGTTGCTCTGCCTTGGAGAGCTGCTGGGAGCTGGCTGTCACGGTAATGGAATACTGCAGAGTTCTGGTACTCTACATATTTTTTTAAACTTGACAAAAACTCAGAACCATAATCTGCAATAGTTTATTTGGACAGGCTGGGAAGACAAGGTTATTGTTGTAGTTTGAAAGCCCTGTCATTTAAAAATTTGTACTAATGATTTGTGGATGCATGCCCACAGATGGAAAGATCTGTGTGTGGAGTATCCAATGCTGGGGAGTAAAAACTGTGTCCATGCAGGGAAGAGATGGTGCCAAGGTCAGAATTCTGGACACAGACCCTGAGGAGTCACCTGGAAGGGCTATAAATGAGCACACCGAACACAAGGCCCACGGGACATGCACATCCCCTTGTCCTGCATGTACATGTCCATTTACTCAGCCTCTCTGCAGGTTTGGAGCGATCTGTCCCTTTATTTGAGTTCACGTGCATGCGTGCTGAAGGGACACATCTTTAGTGCTGCCTTCTGAAATCTGGCTCTAATTTCAGACCAATTTACTATTCCGATGAAATGAACCTGCAAAACACATGGCCCAAATGGCATTTGCCTAAGTGGCCTGTACGGTTCAGGTTTGATTTGTGACTTCTCTTTACATTCCCATTCACGTGGGAGTCCATGATAGTTCTTGAAACAGAATGAACCAAAATCTGTCCACAGCTGCCTCACATCAGGGCGAGCAGACAGGCTCCAGGGTCCAGCCTTCTTCAGGGGAAATTGCTGCTACTGCTGTGGAGGATGTTGCATACACACCATGGGCCACAGAGGAGGCAGGCACTTGTTCAGCTTGTGGCTGTTTGTCCTCCAGACAGACACTGCAGCTACTTACAGAAATTCACTCTGGGGGCAGGGGGAAAGAAGTGAGAGAGAGCAGAAAGAAAGAAATCATTAAAAAAAAACCCCAAAACCTCACCATGATGGAGATTTGGTAGTGGTTTCTAAATCACATTTAGACATAAATCCTTTGAGTTCACAATTTCCATAGATTAGTGGCATCTGTGGACCCCAGATAGACTGTAATCGCTAAGATTGTTCTAATCTTCCTATGAGAGGTTTTTCAAAGGAAGTATTGAATTACACCAATTCTTAGTAGAGCTGGGTTTTAACTTGCAAGAAAGTGCTTTAAATCCAAATGCATACATTAGTGCCAGACCTATAAAGTCAGGGTATAATGCTTGTGACTTTCATACATCCTGATGTGTAATTTGTTATCCGGACAATAAAACTTCACAAGAGACACACATGTTCAGCTGCACCCACTGGTAAGTATATTATAAACCATCAGGCCCACGTTGTCACCTTTGGACTTTCTGTGTGACAGTCTTTTGAAGCACGTCTCTGCCCTTTGAAGAGAGCAGTGCTTGACTCAGGCACCAAGGTTGCCCTAATTGAATCTTGCTGTGGCATAGTGTTTCATGTCATTGTCATGTACACCTACTCCCAACCCTTCTCCCATCACACTCTGAACGTCATCAGAGTTGAAAATGATGTGGTTGAGAAGAGATCTATATGGTATGGAAAACTGTGTACAGAGACAGCAAAGCTGTGGTCCGTGCTTGTGACCAGAGCATGCAGGGGAACATCAGAGAACGCCAGCAGAATAAACCTAATTCTGCTTATACACATATAAATGCAAGATGGAATTGCTTCTACTGAACACACCACAGGGATGTGGGAAGCTGGTGTGAGATGGAAATACCGGTTGTTGCGTCAGATTCATCACTGGTACATGAAAATGAAATGTAATTACACCAGAGATTACATTGTCCCCATATGGGTTTTTATGCCTGGTAAATTCTCAGTTTCAATGGGTATCAAATTTGCGCCTGTTGTACTGGGTTGCACAGCTGAATGCGTTTGCCCCAATGCTAAGGGATTAATTAGACAATTGAGATTTCTCAGAAAGGGTGTAGAAGATGTGAATCAAAAAGAGTGTCCTTGGAACTGGTTGCAGTGCTGACAGCCCTTACAATGCATGCTGCCTCTGACTGCTCTCAGTGACTGGCTGCAGCAGCAGCCGCACTGATGCAGAGCAGCGTTGGGGCCATACCTGGGGGGGAATGGAATGTGGCACTGAGAGCCCACAGGTCCCCAGCAGCCTGCTCCAACAGGTGCCATCTGCAAGCTGGAAACCTAAATCTGATCTTCCCATGTGGCCAGGAGAGCTTGAGTGTAGCTGGTGTGGGGAGCTGCCAGGGGATAGCCTTGTTCTGGAGATGGGGCTGTGTTCCATAGGACTGTGCCGCTCCACTCAGTGGCTGCCAGACACCAGCGTGGGGAAGTGCTTGCCTTTGCATTACATTCAGATAACTGAAATATTAGGGGCCCATCAGGAGAGTCTGGAGGAGTCTAAGGCAATGCTGTGCCTGCCCTGAGCAGAAATATGCTGGAGGGAAGGATCTGACCTTGAGAACAAGTTCATGCTGTGCTGTATTTCTCTACGATCAAAACGATTTGCTTTACCAGAAGGTAAACATTTTTGTTACCTTCCTGGGAACCAGTCAGCACTTCTTTTATGACAATGCAAGTTTCCAGTTTGGGGTTTACTTAGGGGGAAAAAAAACATCTTTTTTGTTTCATTTGGTTTGAGGGTTTTGTTTGTTTTGGAAGAACACCGCTTCCTTACAAGGGACCACAGAAATTCATTCTCCACAGCTGTGTAAAAGCCAAGCTGTGCAGGGAAAACCTGTTCCTTGCAAAAGCACTTGTTGATGTTCATGCAGGTTCCACTTTGTGTGATAGGACAAGCAGTGACCATGACAGAAGACTGTAATGAGAAGTCCGTGCATCAGTGAGATGTTGTCATCACCATGAGGCAGAGCTGGTCGCCTTGTCTCAAGTAGATGAAAAGCAGATAAGGAGTTGGGAAAGGCAATGCCAAGCTTCACTACCCTGTGCTTAGCGTTAACTAAGTAACCATTTTCTGTCTACTATGCCATGGTGGTGTGAAATAAATCCCTGAATAGAGCGCAGAGTGTGGAGTGCAGAAAGTGGATTTAATCCATGCTACCTGCAGTGATGTCAAGGGCGTTAAGAGAAAGATGGTTGCACCATGGTGTGGTTTCATCAGCCAAAGCTACAGTTATACAGTTTTGGCAGCCACACTTAGTTATTTTACTTTCCTATGTGATGTTAACAAGGTTACAACCCAGCTGTGCCCCTACGTTGGATTCCCCAAGGTCCTGCAGAGTTTAGCGTGGGCTTTCTGTCCCTGTCTTTTTTCCCTGTCTGAGGATATGAGTGTTGGTGTGTGTCTGAACAGGGAAAGGCAGATGTTGATTGCATTGTGGACCTTGTGCTTGTCTGTGTGCTGTCCTCTCTGTCTCCCAAGGGAAGCGTGTCCTGATTTTGTGTGCACAGCTTATCCTGTTTTCAGTGACACTGAGATGTTTCCCAGGATCCATCAAACTGCTTTGGCTCTGAGTGGGCTTTCTCCAGTGTTCAATTGTTTCTTGTTTGTCACAGATGTAAGCTCACACTTACATCCTGGCTTAAGTGACTTGCCATGGTATAGCCCTTGCTGTAATGCACATTTGGAATGGTTATCTGTGTTCCCTCCTAGCTGAAAGCAGTGTAACTTCTGTCCACGGGTCAGCCCTCCTGGAATCTGACCTCTCGGGAGTGATGGTGAGCACAGGGCTTCTTAAAAGCAATCAAACTTTTGAGGAGACATTGCACATCCTGTTTGCCTGGATGGTGGTACAATCCTGGAGTGCTGGTGGTGAGCTCCATGCCTCAGATAGCTGGATCTTCATGGCTGTACTATGGAAAAGCAGTGTTCTGCTTTTTCTGCACAAACACTTGCCATGTGGCTACTTCACTCTCATCTGTTGTCAGCCTATCTGACAGCACTGGACAAACTTAAGTGTGTAGGAACAGACCAGCTCTGTCCAGGTATTTTATGTGGCTTGAGGGGAGACTCAGTTCCCCATGCATGTGTAAGCAGCCTCAGAGGCTGAAGTCCTTCTCCAAGGCCTCCCTGCTCTGTGGGTCTTCTCTTTGTCACCTCTTGTTTATTTCCTCCTTGCTGTCAGCAGATCAGCAGGGCACATTAGCTGAAGCATAATTCTGGACTAGAGCTGGCTCCCATCCACTGGGTTGGACTGGCCTCACTTCACACAGCCATATACACATGTCCAAAAATATTCTTCAACTTCAGCAGACATATGGAAGAGCAAAATATATTCATGCAATAAGAGTAGCAATAGGACTGACTGAGTTGTCTGAGTTGTCACAGGCTTTGTACAGAGAGAGGTCTCTCTCTCTCAGGTGGAACTACATTTAACATTTATGTGCATGCTTTGCCTTCATTTACTGGAGGTTCATTTACAAAAACAATATGATTATGAAATACAGGTATCCTCAAGTGAATTATTTTTCACAGAGGGGTTATATTCTCTGCTTCTTCCTTTTCTGAGCCTAATACCAATGGATTAGTAGCTGAGAACTATCAGGGGAAACAGTGCTCCTGATTTTTCTCTGACATATGCTACGGTGAATTAGAAATAATACTGTGGAAGGTAATGAAGTGGTAATAAGTACAATAAATCTCAGTGAGTTAAGAAGCATGTGATTGCAAGGCCCATTTTATATTTCACAGCACTTAGGCAAAAACTTCACCCCTTGCAGTTTCTACTAGGATCTAGTTCAAAAGATGCTATGGTCAGATTTAGGCCCAAATTAGCATGTTTGAAGCCACAACACCTTAGTTGAGCTGTGGAGTTTTCCATGTGCATACAAGCCCTTAGCCTGGGGCCAGAGTAAAAGACTAATCTCAACCCCAGCTAATTACAGGCTAAAATATAACAAATTACCTTGCTTCAGTCTTCCAGTAAGTGCAAGGTGAATTGCCATGGCTCAACTGACCCATGCAGTAGGATCCAGCTCCAGACTGTAAGCACATAGTTGTGGTATCTAAACCCCTTCTTTACTCGATGGAGACCTAGGTAAGGCAATAAGTAGTCAGGAGCATTTCAGCTGATGTAACATTGCCCTTTCCTAAATATGAATAGGCCTGTGTTCATCCATGTAAGCATGTTGTGCATGTTGGAGCCTGTCCAATTCCTGAGACGTCAGTTCATGTCACTTGAATGCCATTGGGACCATTTTTGGAACAAGGCTCTAGATCCTGGGTTAGGGTATGAAATGTGCTGAAATAGTGAGATGCAAAGTACTCTTGCAGAGTACATTCATCTCAGCTCTGCTTCCAAAGGGCTGCATTATCAGTGCTTTGCATCATTGGGGTCAAAACTGCAAGCAGCCTTTGTTGACTCACTGGACAAAATAAATCAGAGGCATATTGGAAGAATACAGCCTTTCATAAGATTTTACTCACATTGATCTTTTGTACCTGTGATCATTTCTGTTACAGTGAGATGATGTATTATTGCATCTTAACTCCATGTCATAGGGACAGAACTGATGTGATCCTTCATTGATAGATGGAGTGCTGAGAGAGTCACAGACCAAGCACTACAAAAAGTGAGGCAAGCTAGTGGGACATGATTGCCTGTACAAAAGGGATCGCCCGTTTAAATGGCCTGTGGTTGATTTCTGTCTCAAACCAACTCAAATGTTTCACTGGCACAGCTTACCATCCTCCACAGATAATTTGAACACATATTCAAACCCCGCCTTGGAGATTAGAAGAGTGTAAAGATTAGAATGTGGTTTGTGGTGTGTTGGCATTGGTGAACAATGGAGAATGACCCCAGTGGTATTAAATTTCCTAGTGGAGACACAAGTATATTGGTTTCCATAAAGTTGCACATGAATTAGCACAGAGCAGGAAAATGAACTCAGATCTTGTGCCTTCTAAACCCTTGATTTAATGGCAGTTTAACATACCTGGCAACAAGACGAGAAGAAAACAAAATATGGCTTGTAAGGAGATGGAAAAAGCTACAGCACTTTCTCCTCTTGGAGAAGATTGCAGGGGTGGTGCCCAGGCTGGTGGTGATCTCTGCTGGTAAGTCTTCAGAGCACAGCGTGGAACAATGCTGGGAACCATCTGGGAGCTGTGAGAGTGTCAGGGGAAGCTAGTAGGGAAAATGTGGTGGTTGAATCTTTCCATACATTATTTTCTAATTGAACATTATCATTTTGTTTACTGTCATACAGCCTTGATGGCCACAGACTCTTTCCCTAGGACTTAGTGATGGGGGATCGTTCTCTGCATAATTTGTTTACCCACAGAGAATTTATAACCTTTCCCCATTTAATCTGGAGAAATTCGGCTAATATGTGATATGTACCTCACCAAAGAACTGTGGTGCTTCCTCATGTTTGGTGACTATGAGTAGAGTTCCTTAAACCTTATCCTTTAGTGTCACTTGGCTGTTTGACAACTCTGCTCTCTCATGGGATGAGTAAATATCAGTCTGTTCCCAGGAAGATTAACCAGTAACATGATTGAGGGGAAAGAAAAAAACCAACACAACAAACAACTTTCCAGCATGTTTCACTTTTGACTGCCCTCCAGACTTCCCTTAGACTTGGTAGCCTTTATTTTAAAGATGCTTTAATTTGCCTACATTCATAAAACCTTGGAGTGTCTAAAAAAAAAAAGGGGTATTTTTCTCACCAAAGCAGCTAATTTGAGGAAAGGTTTAGCACTATGAATAAAAATCCTTGGTGTTCTAAGGAAAGAAATGGGTAAAAACTCAGTCAATCTTTGCCTGCAACAATATAGAATTTATCTTGCTTGATTGAAGTCAAGCTCACCGCACTTGAACAGTAATGAAGTGTGGACCACCAAATAGGGATGAAAGCAATTCCTGTCCACTGCAACCCTGTGAACTTCAGTGAAGTCATAGTCCCTTCAGCATTCCTGGAAGGAGGGATTTACTTCATTTTAGTGACTGGAAACTTGGGCCATTTGTCTCAGCTGTTTTTCTAAACTATCTCTGCAGTCAGAGAGACTGTGCATTCAGAAAGTGCCTGGTCTGGGCTTCAGGTGGGTTGGATTGCCTTTGGGAGGTGCTCCTCTCCCCACTGGCTGAAGAACAATAGTGCCAGTGCAAGGATGGGGGTTCAGTCCCGTGCTGGATGTTGCACAGTCTGCAGGGCTGTTTAATTACGGAAAGAGAACTGGAAAGCAAGAAAGGCAGGGGGCCAAGGTGGCAGAGCTGAGCACAAGCATTGCTCCTCTTTTTGTAGTCTTTTCAAGGGTTCTCTTCCACACTGAATGTTGCTTCTCCCTGTGTCACAGTGAGGTCCATATTGTCCACTTCTGCTGAGGGTACACTGGCCTTTCTCTTCCTCCATGATCTGCTTTGCAAAAAGAGCTTGGGCAACATTGGTCCTCAGGCAGGGAGAGACTGTGACAGGTCCCAGGGACCTCTTGCACACAGAAACCTTTCAGTGACTTGGTCAGCTTGATGTTGTCTCACCAGCCAGGTTTCTGCTCATATGGTCCATCCAAAATCTCCTGTGTATTTAGAGATGTGGGTCTTGGGCAGCCGCTTCACTTGGCTTTAAAACCCGTCTCACTGTCGCTGATACTAAGGAAACATGAAGCATGAGCAAAGGGAAGGGCTTCGTTTTACAGACACTTGGCTTTCCTTTTGCACTTGCAGCAAAAACTCAGGATCCAGCCTTTTAAATGGAGTTTCCTAACTGCATTTCATTGTACATGAATTAAAATAGACATCTCAAATACAGTGAAGTGATCAATGGCATCTGATCCTACAGGCTTTTGAGGTCCAGTTTATGTAAAAATTGTTCTACATACACCAGCTAATCCCTGCCATTGACACCAGCTGAGGACTCTTTACTTCATTACCTAAACATGATTATGGCATGCTCCCACTTCCCCGGTCATTTTATCCAAGGAATACAAAGATCTCTCCTTACGTTAATGAGTTTATCAGCATGACACCCTCAGAGCAAGTTTGTCAAAATGTAAAATGAAGCACAGAGAAGCTAAATCTACCCACATTCACCTTGTGCAAACTGAGATTGAACTGAAAATTCCGCCTACCTTGTCCCTGGTTGTTAGGAACTGTCTCACCTAAAGTAACACATGCACACACCAAAGTATAGCTCTTTGGGGTTTTTTGTTTGTTTGCATTTGTTTGGTTGATTGGTTTTTGGGTTTGAGTTTGTTTTGTTTGTTTGTTTTTATAGCAGTGCTACTAATGTTTAGAAGAATCACTTTTCAGCTACTAGGTTATGTCTTTTTCAGTTGTAGCTAGGGAGGAGTTGGCACACTGGAACACCAAGCTGAGTCACATCTTCTTAGGTTTCTTCTCAGGATGTCACATGTAGTTTTGCTCTTGAAATGCATAAACCAACCTGGGACTCAAGAGAGTGCTGGGCTCTTAAATTAAAATTAAAAGAGAGGAGAGAGAGGACTTGGGCTTTCCCTTGGGATGTAAGCTTTGTGTCAGGTAGGAAACAATTTGTATGACTTCAGGAAATTCCCCAGTTTGAGAAAGAGAGGTTCAGGAGTTAAATCTGTACTTCTTGTTAATTAAATGGAGTGGGCACATCTGGCTTTGCGAGAGGGTCAGAAACATGGATGCTACCTCTCTAGTGCAACTGATGGTTAAAACTGTACAATCTAAACAAAACCACTCATTAGCCCAGGTGATTTCCTTCTGGTCACAGGAAAGGTTTCCAGCTCAGACTGGGAGAAAGCCTGTACAACAAACATAAAACTCTCTGCTCATTGCCTCTCCTGCAAGGGAAAGCCCTGTCTTATCTCAAAGCAAGATCATCAACTTCTGAATCAGATGCTTGTATAGCCTGCTCCTGCAAACCTCTAACAAGATTCCTAATCTTCTAAAGGCAACCTTTCCCATGCTACTTAACTGTGTATCCTTTTCCTTTGGTGGCTTGGGACCAAATTAAAAGAAATTATAGGATATTACATTTCAGAGAGTAAGTTTATGAGTGGTTTTACTCATTCACCTACTTCACACAAGGCTCTAAGTATTGGTGATTCCGAACCATTATGGTGTAAGGGTGCTTTTTCTGGGTACATGCATTTAATCAGAACATTAGAAAAAATTTGCATTGATATCCAAAGTTATTATGATAAATATAGGTGTAAATTTTGTAAAGAGGTCTCTCCATGTCTGCTAATTTTCCACCAGAAGCTTCCTTGTCTGCAGTGTGAACTTAAGTAAATTTGAGGTAATTTTAAAAAAGGGTGTGTTTAGTAAGAGGATATCTAATGGTTTTTAGTAAGTCTTTAATGCAATATATATATTAATTTTGAAATGAAACGATTATATGGAAAAGGTAGCAAATGCCATTTAAGGAGAAAGAGGTGTTATTTACTTCGAGTGAAATACTTTTCACTTTATTCTGCTGCATTTCACAGTTACTGTTTGACACACAAAAAATAGCAAGTAAACATCTTCACACTGAGTTAGACTGGGAGTTAATTATTGACTGGAAATAACAGGAGGAAGACTGTGACCCCTCCAGGCAGGACATAAACATCTGCAGATCTGTATCTGTCATCAGGGATCCTCTCTGGCATGTGATGGTGGAGAACCAAAGCCAAGTCTCTGCCCTGTCTCCTCCCTTCAGTAGAACAGTGAAGCCTGAGAAGCACAGATGACCTGTGGCAGTGCCACCTGAAAATGCACAAATTCTCATCTGTGAAGATGAGATGGCAGACCCTTGGTGCCATCACAGCTGAGGCTGTGACCAGTGCCTTTCTTATGGGATTTAGCCCTTCCTGAAAAGGTTTAGACTTACATCCCTTCTCTTAGGCTGAGCAAGGACACCAAGCCATTTGTTTCACTTCAGCTTCAAGTCACTCTCTAGCCTGGGTGGCCTGGATTTGGCTTTGATTGTAGACTCACAAGAGGCAAATTTAACCCTTCCATGTTCAAGGATGTAGTGTTCGTTTAAATGAAGAGCTGTGCTCTCTTTCCTTAACATTTTGGAGCAAACTTTCTGTTGGGAGGTGATGGATGCCAATGCAGAAGGACCTGGAAAGGACACTGACAGGATGGTACCAGGATGCTGTCCCACACAGGTGCTCTCTGGCTGGTGAGGACCACCCCAGTCCTGGTCTTCCTGACCAGAGGAGCAGGTCTGCCTTGTGAGGCACAGCGAGCACAGCTGGTTGGGTTTATTGACTTCATTTAGGCTGTGGTGAGGCATAGGAATGCACCACAGGGACCTTCAGACAGCATTGCTCACACAGCTTGCATGGCTTATGAAGCCTTTTCCCGTTTCTTGACACTCCTTTTATCACTGTTTCTCATCCCTGTTCTTTTCCCAAGTAAATCACCCAGCTCCAGTCATTTTTCCCCTTCCTGGTTACATCCCACAGGGGCAGATGGGCTTTGCAGGCAGCATAAATCTGGAAATGGTATCAACCTGCCAGCTGAGGAATAAAGCATCACCATTTTTCGATGCATGAAGTCAGACTTTGCTCACTTCAGTATTTGTCAAAGCATCTAGAAAATGACTCATTTTTTTCCACCTCTCTACAGAAGCCACTGTTGGACTACATCCCTGTATCAAGTATTGGCCAGATCTTTCACAATATTGTTTACAGCTCATTTTTAGGCTTGTTTCATGCAGTGAATCCTTGTGTTACTTCAGGCAGCAGCAGGTGAAGTACAGAAGAGAGGAAAAGATTAAAACTTCCGGAGAAGCACTCTGCTGCATTGTTGCTCAGCCGTGCATGTGGTACAGCTAAAAATAACAGCTAATGGAATGGGAAGCCAAGACAATCTGTTGATTTATAATGGGTTTTTTCCTGGTTTATTGCTTGAGTGCCTTGCCCACTGAAATTTGACATTGCAGCCCAACTGCCATTAGAAAATGAAAGAATACTCTTCCTTACTGTACAGGCCTCGGAATTTTCTTTGTAAGAGACATTCTTTTCTAATATCATTCAGGCAAATTAGATGGATGACTTCTAAACTAATCAAAGCATTTCATTCTCTTCCAGTGATAGTTACAAGATGATGTATATAGGCTAATGACCAGTGTAAGGGATACACATTCCCATCTGACCTGGATCTAAGAAATTTACTTAGTCTGGATTTATAGTTCTTTTTTGATTTGAATTTGTATCATTGGTCTGCATCAAGAAATTTGGAGATAATTTGGATGTAGGTGTTCAGGTTTTTTTTCTTTCTTTCCAGATTCAGAATTAATCCTTAAGTCCGCTTTAGAAAAGGATTTGGTACTAGTAAAAGGGAAAAAAAAGTAAGACTATTGATCTCTTTGCATATTTTTTACTTTTAAAATCACAGTAGATTGTACACTGAGAAAGTAATATTTTACATGGTTTGTAGAAAATAAATCTGTTTTATCACTGCAATAAAAAAGGAGCCAGATGTTTAGAGGAACATGTTCCATATGGAAGAGGCTTAAAATTGTGGAACTTGCTAAAACCGTGCAAAGCTGCAATTATGGAGAAAACAGGAAGGCAGCTTCCTCCCTGAATGTACACCATTTCCCAAGGAGGAAGCAAGCCTTTTTTCTCTGCTCTTTGTTGATTTTGAAGCTGAGAGACAACTACTAAGTCATGACCATAAAAGGCTTATGCTGGCAGTGACATCAGTGATAAAACCACCCTCTTCCCTCCCCACAAGGACTCTAACTACACTTTTGAGAGACTTCTGCTTCCCCTATAAAAGGGTGGAGGATGCATGGATTTCTTTGTTTTGTGGCCAGGACGCTATCTAATGTAGGGATATTGGCACTGTCACTTTTATGAATGTATTTCCAGCTTTGCAGAACCATGAGGTGCCTCCTAAATTTTCATGAAACAAAACAAAAAACCTCCTCAGTAAGCTAATTTGATTTCTCTTTATCACCCAAAGCCATTGTGCTGAAGTGTGGCTTCCTACATCTCCAAGCATGCCTTGCTGCCTGCTCATCGAGCTGGAAGTGTCCTGGCTGGTTTTAACTCAGTGGGAACCACAGGTTTATTGATTAAACCGCTGTTAAAGAGGAGAAGGAACAACAACATGGCACTATACTATGGAGAGCCTATGGTAGTATTTACTTTTTAATGGGGGCTGAAAGCAGCCTAAGTGCTGCTAGAGAAAAGCAGTGGAAATCCTTTGCTTTCAGATGACCTGCATGCTTCTCTGCTGAGCACTCCTGAGAGAGGCTGGATGCTGATGTTGTCAGCAATTAGTATTTAATCCAAAAGCCCACAGCATTTTTCTCCAGTCCCTAGGCTGATCCCATGAGAAACAGAGGCTTTGAATTCCAAAAGTGCACTGAACTCATCATGCTGGGTGTTATAACAGGGGCAGTGCTGCATCTTCACTTTACCTGTAAAATCAGGTTCTTAGCATAGTCTGCTGTTACCTGATTTGGTAGGTGTGAGGAGAGAAGGAAACTCACTAAATTCTGACTCTGTAAATCAGAGTTGAATCTTGTATTTAAAAGCATGCCATGAAGCATTTGATTTCTGCTTGTCATTGTAATTTTATGTTTTTAGCAGAAAAAGGTGGCCAAATATGATGGAAAGATGATCTTTGTGCAAATATATCCCAGGAGGCCAGTAAAAAAAAATCCCAGATTTGTTGTACTGCCAAGACCTTTGGTCTTTGGTTTTCTCTGTATCTTTCTAACTTTGGGGACTTTATCCTTTGCCTTGTAAGTACTTGCATTACCCCTGCATTACCTCTACGACATTCTTGCTGGGCAATTCTGACTACTGTGTTTGGAAGAGGGATTTTCCCACTTTTAACCTGTGCAGTGGATATCTTCCCTTGTGATGGAGTCTCTCATCTTACTTCTAGGCATTGCTCGTTCTTGATGGCATGTTTTATTGCATGTTTGATTCCTATCTGCTTAATGGGTGTGTTCCTGAGTGCTACAGGGACCACCTTGCAAACTGGTGACCATAAAGAGTGTGTGACATTACAGCAGAGACGGGGAGATGGGTGAAAGTAAGACGATGCTCACACTTGAGGAAGTGTAAGTGGCTTTTTGAATCGTGCAGTCACGAGGCAAGGTGTCATTTCATGAGCAGCATTCTTCTGTCCTCCACCTGGGGCACCTGCTGGTCTCTCCTGAGGACACCAGTGAGCTGAAATCTTCGGGGTCAGTGTAGAAGGATTTGGGCTAATAATAAACCAGAAGATCCAGTTAGGTGATTCAAGATCTCTATACCCACCAGTGCTTGCAGGAAAGGGTGGTATGGTTGTGGAAAGGGGACAATGTGAAGCGTCATCAACCTAAGCTCAATTTAGCTAAGAGCATTTCTGTTTCTAGCTTGTTTTATCACACCAAACCAGCTACATTCGTGGGATTTGGAGAATGTGCTGCTGCGCTGCACTGGAAGTTTTGACAGTTCTTTTAGTGCCCATTAACAGGCTTAAGAGACAGGCCAGCAAGGAACCAGGATGACATCCTCTGGAGCACAGGGCTTCAAAGGAAATGGCTTCCCCCTCCCTCCTCCCCCTCTCCCCTCAAAGGGCAGCGCCTCAATGATTTTGGAGTTACAGATTTTGCAGCTGCAGTGAAAAAAAGGTGCTGCAAGTTGTAAGGAAGCAAAAAGTATTTGTGAGATCAGAGCCGAGTGATTTATGAAACAGTGAAAGGAAAAGGTGTAGCAGCTTGAAATGTTCATGCACACATTTGTACATTTTAAAGCTTTTTGGTGGGGAAATGTTTTTTAAATCCCCACCTTTTCTTTTTCCTCTATGAGCTGCCTCTCTATACCATGCAACAGAAGCAAAGGTCATATAAACCTGTTTTTGCCCTTACCCCATCATCTCTGCCTTTCCCAAATGCATGTGAAAACATTATTTTCCCCTCTTCACCATTTTAATTTTTTAATCTTTATTGTAGAATTAACTATAACATTTTTATTCTTCATATATGTTCCAGTATTAACATGAATTCATTCCTCCAAGGATTTCTTTCATAGATAGCGGTAGAAAGAAAGACACAATTTTGAGCTCGTGTTGTTGGGGTTTTTTATAAATTCTGTCTTATGTATCTGCTGGCTGCACTAGAAATTTTGCCTCTTCTATAAGCTAAAGGTTTGTGAATATTAATTTATATATGTGAAACAGAATCAGTTAAAGTACTGGTCATAATTGTTATTTAAATCAGCAAGTAAAAAAAAATAATTTAAACAATCTTTTTTAAGTCTTGGTTTGCTTTGTCTAATTTAGATATTTCCCAAATGAAAAATTGAAGTCTTTGTTTCACAACAGCTAAAATATATTGGAGCTAAAAATGGATCTTATACTAAAACTGAGGGGGATTTAACAATTTAGAGGATATATAATACATACAGATTGAAGCCATAGAATACCACATATATATTCAGATTTCAATACTACCTATAAGAGATAACACTGTGAAATAAAGCCATTTTTATTATTGACATTTTTTTTGATAATCTGTATCAAATGCCACATGCACAGAGTCAGAATACAAAAATACATTTAGAAAAACATAATAAGTTTCCTGTTAGTAAGGGAATATGATAGGTAATTAAAAATAAAGTATGTCAAAACGAATCTATATTTTTTAAACTGCTTAATGTCTTAAATGATAGAAAACATTTCTTTAGGGATGGGATTGAACAGATTATTTCAGGCTGTCTTGTCCTTCAGTTTTGAACCCATGGGTGAAAATATCTTGTATATTGTTTTTATTCCTAGACTAGAGAGGGAAAATTGGTTTGCTGTGGTTTGTTTTTTTTTTTTATTTCTCAAGTGGTGTCTTAGCATTGCGTGAAGTAATTACTGAACTGAACTAAGCTGAAGGAACTGAGAGGAAGAAGTGCTTTCTGCACCTGCAGAACAAGTTGCAGCTGTCAAGTGCTGGTTTATCACTTCAGCAAATTCTTGTTCCAGGTGCTCAGCAAGTGACTTCCCCGAAGCCTGTTGTTTCTTAAAACTTCAGTAACAGCATGCCCTCCCTCAATTCTATTTGTGTTTAATTTAAATCATAAAAATAGGTTGCTTCAGTCTCACATAAAAGATTTCGATTTCAAGATTTTAAATGTAGCATAAACAAGTTTATTCTTAAAGAAAAGCACCCTGTATCTAAATTGGATTAAAAAAGCAACACTATCTGAATAAAGTGAGTGATAAAGGTACAAAAATTCCCAATAAGTCACACATTCCCTTTAAAAAAGAGAACGAAATAGCATTTTTCTTGAAACTATTCTTTAAAATGTAGCTTAAATCAATAGAAGGAATGTGTGAGTTACTGAATAATTCTGTATCTCCTTTACTTAGTTTATGAATACATTATTAAAATTTTAAATCAGTTTCTGAAGTACCCAGAGGGCTCTTGGTTATGGCTTAAATGAAAAAAATGAAAAAAAAAAAAAATGAAAAAATAAATTTAAAATACTCCTATTTGGAGGAAATATATTGAGGGAATTCAGATGATAGTTTGATGAACATTCCCTTCACTGCACGTGCTGAAAGTGAGCTCTAATTTCAGATTTTTTTTTGAGTCATTTTTTTCTTATAAGAAGTCATGAGCTCATCTGACTACAACAACATCCTGCACACAAGGAAGCTTGCTACCACGGGAGGTAACAGGCAAAGTGTATCTAACCTGGTCCCTGTCTTGAGTCATGACCAGGAGTGGATATTTAGACCAGAGTGCAGGAAATCAGATAACCATTCCTTAGTGAACACAGCCAGTTTGCAGTGCTCACCAAGGCAGCGAGACCACCTGTGGGCAGCACCAAGTCAGTCCTGTGTGAACCTGTCTGTTCGCTTTTTGAACTCACTTCTTCTTTTGGTGGCAAGTTCCCATTCAGCTTGTGAGCAAGATGGTTTAAATGGTGTCAAATAAACACTATAAATTTCTGCTTTTCACAATGTCACTGAGAGATTTTTGGATGCCACTGAAAAGCTTGCATTAATTTTGATGGAAACCATAATACACAATCTGAGGAGGTCATTTGACTGGGAAGATAAGTACATAACTAATTCAGTAAGCTTTGGTCACTTTGAGGTTGTTGTATAGGTGATGCCCTTCTGAGTCTGGCTGGCAATTTTCCAGCATTATAGCAGCCTTCAGAGGCACTAATTGGCATGTGGAGCACAGAGTGTGCTTTCAGAAGGACTGAAGGGTGAATTTCCCGCTTTGTCATGTATGAAAGAATTATGGTGAACGAACTCTTATTTCCCGGCGCTGTGTAACACACAGACTACAGAGCAGCTCAGAGCACAAAGTTTTGGACTGCAGTCTATAATTTCCTAAAATCTGAACCTTAACCAGAGCTTTTGGTTTAGTTTTACACTCGAAGTGTGACTCTCTTGCTCCAAGTACTGTCAACACCCAACCCAGTAAGCAAAGGCAGCAAGGAATTAGGAATCACCCAGCATTTGTAGCACAGCTAATTACTTGTATAACATATAACGACTTCCTGAGATCTAGTGAGAAGGCCAAGAGTAGTGACGACGGCAAGGCTCCCTGTAAATCCAGCTGAGTGGAGGAATGCGTTCTCCTCCTTAGGATTGCTGGAGCAAGCACAGTTTTATCTGAACTGATGGATGAGATAAAACCAAAGCAACTGAAGATCCATAAGTTATATTTGATCACATTTTCTAAAGCACCCGAGGATGCAACCTGCAATCCTGGATCTCCAGACAGCCGATCAGGGACCTCTTTGGGGACAGCCTATGGCCCTTGCAGTGAAATCAGGGGATCAGCAGTAGAGTGGAGAGTGGTGTGTGTCTGGGCTTAATCTTTGCACATTGTCAGGAGGAGCCATGATGGTCATTCACAGAGGCTTGGAAACCCTCCCAGAGCTTCAGCTGTGACCTCTGAGACTCCAGCCTCCCACTAAAGAAATTATCCAAGTGTTCTAAATCTCCTGGAAGGGATAAGAAGGCAATTTGTCAGGCAGGTGAGCACACAGTCATATAAATATCATTGCTGTGGAAGACCAGGCTCAAAATGTGGGTTTTGGATATCCTTGACTTAGATGCACCAACTACATATTCACGAGGATCAGCAGGACTAAATTTAAACAACAACAACAAATTACCACCTAATGTAAGAGTGAAAGGTGGGACTAATTATCCATGTAGCAAAAAATCCCAGGTGCTGACAAGAAAAGACAGAGCACAAAGGAAGATCAGCCTCAGAAAAAGGGAGTACATTTTGTTAAAGAATCACTGTTCTTTCTACTAAGAGGTAGAACATATTTTTCCAAAGGTCCAAAAATTTGCTTCTGCTGTTATATAGCAGTGAACATTGGGAATAACTATGGAATGGGAGTTGGTGTTGGCCAGCTGAAGTCTGAAGGACATTTCTTTTTAGCAGCTAAGGAAAATAAGTTTTACAGTCCAGGAACAGCTCAACAGTTCCTTCTCTGAAGCATAAAACATTCACAGGAATCAGTGGGGGTCCTGGCTGAGAAGGGAGCAGAATTTGTGGTTGAGCTTGAGCCCCATGCAACACTCTGGTGTGTAACATGCTGCAGGTCTGCAGCTGGGCAGACGAGGCCATGGATGGACTTCATGGCTCACATACAGATCCTGAACCATGGCTGTGGTGTCTGTACAGATCAGTGCTGTTGCACTTGGACTGGACATGAGTTCCCACACTGCTGCCCCATAGTTCTGTACACTGAAGAACACTGACTGATGGAAGAGGTGAGAGGTGGCCTATAGACTCAAAAATGATTTGCCATCCATGCCTGCCCGTGGAGGGACACACAGATTTCAGGCACAGCCACAGGTACTCGCACACTGACCCAAAACAGCCTGAAGAGCAAATCCACCCACTGCCTGCTCAAGCAGGGGATGGAGTTCAATTCACGTGCTGCTCTTGGCATCAAGCCAGGGGAGTAATGAGAACTCCCTCCACCTTTAGCATCAGACAACCAATAAAAGGCAGTAAACGTTGATTTGCAAAGGAGGAAGGAAACTGAAGACAAACTGACAGCGAACACTGAGGAGGCTCACTGAGGCTTATGGAGAGGAATTTCCCCAGCTTCTAGAGAGATGAAGGGAATTTCATGTACCAAAAGGCACCATGAGAAATCCTGCACAGTGCACTCTGTAGGGTGCAAGGATGTGGCTGGCTTCCAAAAGGAGTTTGCTTTGCGGCTGTCGATGCAGTCCCTTGATTCACAACTCGGTTTTGTTTCTCTCTTGACTTGTTGTTTGAAACACATGTGCAAACTGGCCAGAGTTTTGCTTTTCATACTGTTCAAGGATGATAGGAACATAAAGTTCTGTCTCATGAGTTTTGTCAACCCATTCCCTTCCAGAAATTTGCTCACATCTGATTTTGTTTCCTCTGCCCACTCTCTGTAGATACTGAGTTTCCAGTGTCATTTGCCTCCTACACATGCTCATTAACCCATTTCCCTCCACCTCTGATCCTACAATGTCCATTTTATCCAATTAATGGTAGGAAATAAGTGGGGGTTTTATGGCAAGGGTGTGAAGTTCCGTCTGACACTTTGCATCTTTCTAAAGAACAATGCTTTCTCAATAATTATGTTCAGATGACCATTAAGTTGGTGCTGCCACAGTTCTCCCTTCAGTTTTAATGAATATAATAAACAGGAATGAACTTCTGCTATCTGCAGCTGCTGCCATTGTCCGTGAACTGCACATTGCTTCAGAGTTTATTTTAGCTTTAAACCTCTTTCAAACAATGAGCAAGAGTGAAAAAAAAAAAAAGTTGGTGCATTTCTGTCAGCTTTCGCCTTTCATAGATGTTTTTGGCATGAGAAATGCTGTGGGATAATTAAAAAAAAGCTTCATTTTCAGAAGTACTTGGGAAGCAAGACTCCAGTGAAGTCCCAGGGCTCTGAGAGTGCTCAGAAATTCATCAGCTCTGGGGTGCAAAGTCTCTCCCTGGTTGAATGACCATGCAAATCCCAGAGTAGGGGAGTATTGAGGTAATGGAGCGCAGGTTTTTCACTTATATTCAGATAAGGAGAAAATCCTGGCCTGATCATCTCCTTGTTTGGGAAAAATCTCTTAAGCTTTTTAAAAATATCAGCCTGCTTCAGTAATGCCTTGCATCTAGGACCCTTCAAGGAGGAGTTTAAGATAATTTTATAATAATTTCCAGCACTAAGAAGAGACCTATGTAAGACAAAGACCCCAAGAGTCATGGTACATGGTCCTTGCTCTGAGCACGAGCATTTAACTGGCAGCATTGCAAGTGGACAAATACTTATTCTCATCTCATCAGAAGTGAATCCTTAGTCTGTGTATTTTGACCTTTGGGTTTGGTTTTTTGTTTGTATTTTTTTAAAAATTTAAACAAATGTGGTTTTTTTCATTCAAGATATACAGATGTACAGAGCCATTGCTGCATATACTACCTTTAATCACCATACCCAAGATAAATTGCTTTTCCCTAAATATTTTATTTCAGATACGGGTATTTGTGGCAGTTCTGAAAAGTTCTGAACACTGGACCCAGATTTAGTTAAAACATCTAGTTTAATTTTTTTTTTTTTTTTTTTTTTTTTACTATTTCTATGTACATACAACTTTTGCAGCATTGTGATTAAGGTTGTGTCAGCAAGTGACATTTAAAAGCCAAGTTTAGGGACTTATAACTTGCTGAAGAAATTCATTTGGGGCTAAAAGTTGGCTTTGCAAGCAGTTCTGTGGGAGTTAGCCAATATCTTTGAATTTTTTGGCTTCTCTTGGCTTTGAGTCACAATGTGACTGAAACATGCGTTTCTTATTTTCTCTGTTTAAAAACTGATCTGTTGTCTTCCCATCTTAATATAAGGTAGCCCCAATTGTTAATGCTTGACCTGAAAGTAGTTATATGTTTCTTATTCAGGGGCAGAAAATTGGTGAATTGCAGCCAGATTAACTGAATAAGCAAATCCACATTGTGCACTGTTACTATTGTTTTTCATGAAGGGGGCTGACAAATCTCTTTGCATGACAGTTTGTAATACCATTTCTGCAGGACTGACCATGAACACTGTAAGGTGTTTTGAGATTTAATAATTCCCTGAAGGGGCACCATACATGCCTAGTGTTACTTGTCTTGCACATGCCTGACAGATAAAAATCCAAATGGTTTCACCTCCGAGTGAAAATCTTAGGTGATGACTTGACTATTATTTGATTGATCTGCACAGTTGGTGGTTTTGGGGTTTTTCCACCACTTTTATGCCTAATGGCTTAAAAACACTCTGAAGCCTGTTTCCTCTGAGGCTTTTCAAGGGTTATATTAAGGCTTGCAACAGCCTGGGAGGCAGACTCTTAAATCATTGATTTTTATGAGACACATATCAATATTATACCGTGAGCAGGTAGCTGTTCGCTGTCATGCTACTTACATTATTGTAGGGCTGTACATACCACCAAGTTAGCATTGTGGTGGTGTCATTTGGAAACCTCACACCTTTTTTGTTTAGTACTATCATGAAAGAAGGTATGGATTAGGAATATATGAAGTTATTTAATTTCCCTTTATGGAGGTATTTGAAATATCTTTGTATTTTGATGAGAAGGTGTTTAGAGGAGTATTCAGTCCTCTTGTGGGTACAATGAGATTTAAGATTTACCCAAAAACCCTGCAGCATCCTCTGCCAGCTTCTACAGTTTTTTTCTTTCAGTACTTGTACTCACCCCCAGCTCTTCTATGGCAGTAAGCTTGGGATTGAACTGTCCCTTTTTCAGGAAACCACCAGCTATGTGATCAGGAAACTGGGGACACATTCTCGGTTGTGGCTGTTCTTCAAGAGGATCCCATGAAAATTGCTTTTGGTTTATGTAAGTTCTGTGATAGTTATCTTAAGGACTCCTTCTCCTAGTTATCATGGGCCAAGGTTTTAGTGATCCAAAGTGGAAGTCAGGCATTGGGAAGAAGTCTCTTGAGGGGAGAGCTTGTCTTTAGGGAACAACTTGTCATTTGTTTGTGAAAAGCAGTAGAGACTGGAAGGAGATTTGGAAGACATGGCTGGAGGAGGGGATTAGGAAGGCTGCACTTCCCAAAGAGGAAGATGCCAGGGAAGCCACTGCAGAATAAGGTGCTCACTTGGGCATTCAGAAACAGCTCCAGAAGTTTTAGCCTGTAGTGAGATTGAATGAGGCTTCAGCACTTGTCAAGCCCAAAAAGAATGCTTTCTGCTGCTTTTAGATTTTACTTAAATGAAAATACATGTCAAAGATTAATAGCCTTTATGTTCTACCACAATCTATTATATCAAACCCCCCAGCATTCTAGAAATGATGATCTGTCCTGCCTTTCCCAGCTCTGTTTGTTGGCATTGTTGGTAGACAGATTCCCCCAATCATCTCTTCCCAAGCTGAAGAACACCAGTCTCCTTCCTTTCCATCCACTTCATTGCCCTTTGTGTGTGTCCACGTCTCTTGGTGCAGGGGGTTGGGAGGGATCAACTGAGGTAGCTTATGAAAACCTAAACTCATCCTGTGCTGTTTGGTGAAACATTTACCCGTGGCTGTTTCCCGGGATTTTAAGAGGAGGCGGGCAGCAGTATTTGGTACCCACTAATTAAATGCAGTTTGAACTGTGTTGTTTGTGGTAATGTAGTGAAAATACAGCCCCTGCTGTGACATCTGCAGCTAGACAAGTGACACCACTCAGCCTCTGGTCAAAACAATGTTTTCAATTCAGCTAAAACACTGTAAAGACCTCAGAAAGACAGAGAAAAATTAAAGACTGATTCCTATTATTTCCGTAAGATGTTAACCAGGGCTGAAAAATGCATCTTTTCTTTTTTCCAGAAAAATATTTTATGGACATTAAATATTGTTTGGGATTTCTTTATATTATGTTTCTTGAGAGAAAGTATTTTGCTCTTCTGTTGAGTAGTTCCAATGTTTACAAAGGGAGAAAAAGCTTCCTCATGGAAATTAGCAGATCTAAAGATTTGGAAGTAATTTGTTTTGTGGTATATGAGGTCTTCTTCCTAGTGTACATGTTGCTTAATTAAAAAAGCCAGTATAAACCTTGCACATAATTCTAACAGAAGATGTTAGAAAATATAATTGAGGCTCACAAGTTAATTTTTAGTTTTTTCAAGGGGCATTGGTGCCACCTCTAAAAGCACAGATGACAGGATCTCATGTTCCTACACTCCCAAAAAAGAGAGTGATGCTGAAAGGAATAGAGAATTCATGAATGTTGAAAAAATATCAGAGGAAGTGGAATGACCTTGCCCACTGCTCACGCTTAGATGAGTTTCTCCATGAGGGTTTAGAACTGTAAAACAGCTGTACATGTCTGGCTGAGAATGGTAATGCAACCAAATGGAAGCCATGCCATGTAATGAAATCATACATTTGGTAAATGGGAGATCTATAAATAGTTTTTTAAGGCCTAAGAATTATTAAATAAGAACTTATACCTGGATGTGCACTCCTTCAAGAGCTCCAGCTGCTCAATAGCTTGTTTTGGACTACAGCACAGAACCAGAGGCAGTACATTTTACAGATGTGCTTTCACCCTTTGCAAACAGTCTACTAGAGGTGATTGAAGAATGTTGCCAGCATACTGCCAGGATGCTGTGTAGCTTTCCATTTGAGGCTGCTGCCAAGACAAGACACTCAGTCTGTTGGCTTACAGCATAACTACCTCCCAGGTTCATCCCCGGAGGTCTGTGCTCCTCAGTGTGCTGGCAAGGTGGCAGCTGCCACAGAAATGCCTGTCACCCAGTCAGGTAACAGGCTGACCACTTTTCCTAACATTAATGTTAATGTGCCTCTCTCCCACCCGGACTGTGATCTGGGGCAGAGCAGTGGAGCTGTCTCGCAGCCGCTACCGTGGAGCGCGTTCCAGCATTGTTCGGTGCTGAAAGCTGCCTCCAATTAGCCCAGCTGCACCTCCTTTTTAGGAGAGAAGAGCCAGCTGCCAGTCAACGTGATGCTAACCACAGCACCCCGCCTGCCACCAGCCAGGGAATTTGGTGTGTCCTGGCCATATTGGCTCCATAGCCAATTGGAACCCCCTTCCACAAGATTTAACCTCCTCCAATCTACATCTGCAATGAGGTTTAATTTCCTAAAGGTGTAGAGAGCTGCTAAGATTTAAGAGATCTTTAGTCAAATGTTGTTGATGCCAAGGGATTCTGGGTGCCAGCTGGCACAGAGCTCTTGTAAAGGCCCAGTCTGAAGGAGCAAGGGCACTCCAGACTAGAAGAGTACAGCACCTCTTAGGGTCCAGTTGCCTATTTACATTGCAGACTCCCAGACCTTTTTGAAGGCTGACCCTATGTACCTGAGGGATATAATTTGTGACACCTGTCTGACCCACCAGAAATGATTTGAGAGCAGCAAAGCATGGTCATGGGCATGGTCACCTGTTGAGCCATTCAGGTTAAACCCAACCTGGACTATGCACCAGCACCACTAGGTCCCTGCCCTTACATTAGTGTCAAATGAAGTTCAGGGTAGCTGAACACCCTGTGCTGAGCAGGGTTTGGTTGTAGGTCAGGCACACCAGTGCTGCTCCAGAGCCATAGCCATTGGCTCTGGGGCTCTGCACACTGCTGGCTGTGTTCTATTACCCCTGCACAAATTATCAGCTATCAGTCAAAGCTGAAAGATCCTCTTGCAAACGAAACCTCAGCTCCTACAGCACTCGGTAGCTTTTGTAATGTCAAACTCAGACTGTTTGGCTGGGTCTCACAAAAGGGGCCTTGCTACCTTTGCACATGATCTGGCTTCCTCCCAGAGCACAGCGAGTAGGGATGCTCCCCTCACAGCAAGCACCGACAGCTCCCTCACTGGAAAACTCATCTGAAAGCAAGAGCAAAATGCTTCTGGCGGGCACAGCTGGAGAAATAGTTCAGTTGTGCACCTCCACTAGCCGTTAGCTGGACCCTTGCAAGGAAACAAATGTTAGCAGCAGCCTTTGACTTACGGGTTCCTTACCTAGAAAGGTCCTACCACAAGACTGTCCCATAGCCTTGCTTTATCTTCTGCAAGAGCCATGCTAAGTCTCTGAAGGTACTCGGGAGTTCAGAATTCAGGCAGGGCTCAGCATCCAAATCTACAGCAAGCTGGAAAGCACATGAAACCAAATTACTCAGATTTTCCCATCTGTGCACATGTGCTTAGCTGGTTTTAAATTATCAGTGTAAAGGCCTAGTAGCTTCGTAATGTACACACAGAAAGATTCCCACAGATTTTTCCTTTCTTTTTCCTTTTTTTTTCTTTTTATTGAAGCCAGCTGAGTAAATTCATAGGAAGTTGTAACAGGACAAGTGAAATGTATACCCACATTCCCTGGGAATCCAAATGCCTTTAGCACATACTGTATTTCATGTGAAATTTATTTTAGAAGACATGAGAACAGCGTAACTTTTTCATCACTGTGTTTTAAAGCTATCACTTTTGAATGAAATAAGGTGACAAGAAAAAAAAGAAAATGTGAAAATCCCAGAACTTGATGCCCCTCTCCCACATTCTAAGAGAAGAGATTAATTTCGCCATTTTTCCAGGTCACTTTCAAATTTTTAACTAATTACAGAATAGCTTTAAAATACAGCCCCAATTTAAACTACCGTGAGTAAGAAGCAGATGGAATGACACTTAACTGTGGAGTTGAGTGTTGTCTTGTGCTTATTCTCTATTTTGTCTCAGAAATTCTTGCTATCCTGTATCAATTAAATGTAAACTATTTCTGCTGTGGCTGGCAAGTGATACCTGAGCACCACATGAGCAGGGACCGTGCAGGTGGCTGGGGAAGCCCTCTGATAACCTGTGGGGTGATGAAGCCACTGAAGAACAATGTCCATGCTGATTCCTTGGGCTGAGCAGACCTGCTGTTGGTCCCAGCAGACATGTCCATCTGCATGGTCATGCTGGTGAGGAGCCTGGTGGTCAGCAGCAACTTGCCAGTCCCAGCATTGAAAAGGCAATGGTACCAGGGCATCCTTCACCCAATTCCTACCCTGCCTCCACTACCTTTTATATTTAGCCTTATAAAAATCTGGGAGCCAAACCTCCAGCTCACTTGAGTCAGGGGCTGATTTATGCTATCTGAGGGATGTGAATGTCTTCACAGTTGGTTCCTCATTTGTAAAATAAACTGAGCTGAGCTTAATGAGATTTTGTGTGATGACTTTGATGAGCTCTGCATTGGATGCAGTAACATATAGACTACAGCAGTGAGGGCTGATGCAACTGGGCAGGCAGCCCCTACATGTAGAGAAGGGGCAGTGGTCCCTGATGGGAGAAATAAACTAGAAAAAACAGTATGTCCTTGGGGGTGGCCCTGGTTGCCCTCATTGTGATGGGGGATAAATGGTCAAAAGGGCATGATCTTCTTGAAGTCAATGTGATATCCTGCACCTGGATATGAGTCTGAGTTCTCCAGGAGTGAATAGTTTTTGCATCCATTCTGAAATTAAATGATTTGTTACTCAGCCACATGATAGCTGTGTAAATGTAGATGCCACTTAATACTGCATGAGCTGCTTCTGCAATGCTGTGCCCGTGAATTTGCTTGCTGCTGCGCTGTGAGGAATTCCATGCCTGAGTAAAGTCTGCAGGGCTGGGCCTCAGGTGTTTTTTTGGTGGGATTGCACATTCCCAAAAGTGCATGTACAACAGAGAGACTTGTTCCACTTTGTGCAGGCAGCTAGACCCACTCTTGCTGGGCTCCCAACCCCTTCCTCCACTAACTGGAGTAGGAATGAACTTTAGCAGAGCTGAGTTCAGGCTTTGAGCCCAGGCTCTCTTCTGCAAACATAACTTTAGTTGTCATGTTCAGCAAACACAGATCTGACCCCTTCTCCCACACCTTGTCCTTCACCAATGCTATTGCTTATTGCAAAGCCTTTTTTTTTTTATTTTGAAATGAGCCCTGACTTCCAAATGAGCTCAGTCCCAGCATGCTGACCATCACACACACATCTAGCAAGGATTCCCTGCTGCCTTCTGAAAATAAATACACTTAAATGAAAGGGAGACAAGGCAATGACACAAAGGCTTTAACTTGCAAAACTATTTTTTTTGCAGTAGTTGATGATAATTTCTGAAGGCAAAGATAGTCTTGTTTGTGATTGCAGTTAAGAGTCCAAGTTGTGGGGATCTGCCCCACAGATAAGTGCTCTGGTGTTGTATGGTTCTCCTCAGAGGCTGGGGGAATTGGTCCTTCCACTTCCACAGAGGCTCCCATGCTTTGGTTGTTCAGCAGAATGTGGGGTCTCCCTGCACGGCCACACTCATGGCCATGCATGGAATAACACTTTGCTGTTTATTTAATTATGAGTTTTGCTCACTTGGGCAACCTGTGGTGGTTGTTGGCATCAGTTGTGTTACGTGTGTAGGGAAAGGATGAAGACGTGAACCAGGAGCAAGGCTTGCAGTAATCTGATTTTCCAGCTGTGCCACTCGTCTGTTCTCTTTGGCTTTACCCCCATGACAACTTTTTGCGCAATGCCCATCAATTCCCTCTTCTTTTCACACTCACTACTGGTTCGGTTTGCTAGACTACATTCCTGGCTCCAAGACCCATGTGGGACTTTCATCTTGGGTAAGGGAGCTCAGCACCTGGCCAGGTCAGAAGAAAACACAGGAAATGGTAGATTTTTGTTGGAATTTGCTGACTCAGCAAAGCTGAGCAGACTCAAAGAGAAACTTTGATTTTGACATGGTTCTGCTGGAATGTGGTGGAGTCACTGCCTTCTCCCCTTTCATTCCCCTACTTCACCAGCAGGACTGACAGAACCAGATCTCCTGGGCTATCTGAGGCCATGAATCCCAGCTGGCTCCACAGCCCAGCTTCAGGTCCTGGAGCATTTTGAAAAGTGCAGACTTTGCTTCTAAATCCCTTATGAAAGTCCAAAGAGCGAAATCCTGCCTGAGGTCGCCCAGCTCCCCTCCACGCTACGCAGGATGGGGCCTTTCCCCTTTGACATGTGGGCTTGGCCCAGCTTTCTGAGGCTTTGTGCCCTGCAGGGGCTGAGGTTTGGCAGGACTGGCACGCTGCTCCGCGCCCCCGGCTCACACACAGCCGATGTGACAACCCTAATCACGCTGAGCATCTGGCAGGGGCCCACACCTCCCCAAAGCGGGGCAACTGTAGGTACAATCAGGGGTTGCTGGCTCCTTCCTTCCCTCACCTCTTCTCTTACTGATTCCTCAGCCAACTTTGCAATCACTGCTCCAGAGGTCTTTTTCCTCTCCTCATGGGAATGATGGTGGTTGCAGTCTCTTCCTGTTGGAAATAAGAAAAGTTTGGGGGTTGGAAGCAGGTGCCCCTCCTGTCCTCTGCAAGGGAGCCCTGAATCTTGGAAGAAATTCCTCTCCCCGCTGTTTTCCTAAGCAAGGGGAGATGCTTATTGTCTTTTAGGAGCAGTAAAACGGTCTAAATTACCTCAGTTTGTTGGCTATTGCCCCCTTTGTTTTTATTTTGTTTTTGAAGAGATCACCCATCACCCCAGTGTCTGAGTGTTCATTCTTGTGAGAAAGCGTTTGGGGTGGCTGCTATCCCACCGAAAAGAAGTACCTGGTCATGTGCACCCCAGGAAGAGGGCACTGGGTTTTGCTTTTAGAGATTTGCTTTTCATGCAGTACTTTCATCCCCTTGTCAAATGCTCAGAACTGAGAAGGTCACAGGGCTTATTATATTGGCTATATGCAGGCAGCATGCAGCCTTCCCAGCAGAGCTCTGTCAGTGCAGTTCAGGCCTGACCATAACTCCCCTGAGCTAAATCTGTCATTTACGCTTAGTTTTCTATCCATGAAAAATATTTACTGGGGCTTGAGTTAAAGTTGCCAGATGAAGCCTTTGTCTGGTAGTTAAGGGAGCTTTCTAGGATGCAAACAGAGGTATTCATCCTAATACACTCATGGCATTCGATAAAATAAAATCTCTCCTAATACTGCAGAGGAGCTGAAATCCTCAGGTGCTCCCTGTCTAGCTTAATAACATCATCACTGAGTTTCCTTGGCTTGTCTTCTTCTTGAAGTGAAACATGCCAAAATGCTAATGACAAGGGATTTTTAAAGAGTCAGTGATTTGTTATGCTGGAAAATGGATGAGTGTGGAAAACAACGGGTTTGGGAAGCTCACACAGATTGCCAACCTCCCTCAAAGTTTTAGCTGAGACCTTGTAAAAATGGACTGTCAAGGTTATCAGCTCATGGACAATAAACAGTTGAGGAATGCAAGGTTTTGTGGGGAAGATACAGCTCTAAAATATTTGCTGGAAAGACACTGGAGGAGGTTACATTTGGAACCTTCCAAAGATAAGCAGCCATAGCAATATTTATTGTTTACATGTAACTACCATACTTCTGTCATTTACAAGGGAGGAATCATTTTGCAAGAATTTGAAATAAAAAGCTCAAGCATAGATGGTTCTGATTAGGGACTCACAGAAAATGCTGCACATTTAAGGTTACAGCCAAAATCTGGTCCAAACCAAGATAGTCCAGTGTGTCTGTTTCTCTAAGGATATTAATCTTTGGTGAACCTTGCTGGGCTGGTAAGTTGTTGCTGTCTCAGCCATCCACCCCACTACCCTGGGGAGTTTGTCCTGCCTGGGAGACGAGTCTGCAGGAGCAAGGATCTTCTCCCATTCCTGCCACCAATACCCTGATGAAGGTGAGCTCAGCCCACAGCAGCAGACAGTGAGGTAGCTGGCCAAGGCACTGACCCACATTCCCCTCCATCAGCTGCTAAAGGGAGAGGATGGGGTGCCAGCAAGATGCTTCTCTTGCACCACCCCAGCAAGATTCTCCAGAGCCCACCTGCCAAAGCCCTTGGTGCCTGAGGTTTACAGTATAAAAAGGATTAGAGAGATTTCTACCTTAAAACAATTCTATTTCAACCCTTGTAAACCTACATTTTGTATATCAAAACCTCTTCAAGAACGTACAGAGATTTGGGGGTGTTTTTTCTCTCCTTTCTGTCATTTGCTTTGTGGCATGTTTGTTCTGAGATCACCTTCTAGGCATCTTCTATTAAAATATATGTGACAAGCACCAGATCCACTTTCACGCAGCTGTGCAGTATGTTATTTTTCATGCTAATGCACTGTTACAATTCTACTGAGTGCAGTTATCTACAGATCAAATTCGCCACATGTGCTCTGTGTTTTTTGGCTACCAGGTCAAGAGCAACGGGGAGAAGGAGACGATGTGCGTGTGTTAACTGTTCATGTTGCCTTCATGAAACATGGACTTAATATTCAGGCAGTCAGAGGAACTTTTGCTTTGCCCCACCTGCCCTCTTGGTTTTTTGTTTTTTCTGTTAGCACAGCTGACTGCTTCATTGAGACTTAAGACCAAACAGACTGTTATTACATGAGACAGAGTCACTGTCTGCCACCAGGAGATGATTTAATGTTATGTGATACACAACCTTACTCTATGCCCCCCTACTGTTTTCCACACAAAAATCATTCTCCAACTTGCTTTGCTGTCAGGTTTCACCTAGGAGAAAATTTGAGTCACTGACTACAGCAATAACAGCAACCAGAAGTAATGATTAAAGACCTCCTTGTCATCATTGTGCCAGATAGTTGTGGGTGAAAGGGGCTTATGAAGACACATTCAAAACTTATTTACCCCAAGCCCAGCAGCTGAATTCTGCCTTAGATAAGATGCATGCAGTACACAGCAGGACCACACGCAGAAGTTGCTGAATCTCAAACTATCCTATTAAAACAAGGAGGAAATACTAGCTTTGGTGAAATGCTAGATTTCAGCGTGGTTGGAGTTACGCTTCCAGATTTCTCCTAGAAATGCAGAGGGAGCTTTCAGGATTGCAAAAAGGACTCAAGACAACAACATGTAAGCAATGCAGCCTAACTCATATCAAATCTCTCTGACATCCACTGCTTTTGGTGCTGCTGTCTGAGCTAAGACCTCCCACCACGTCTGATGTCCTTGCTCCACTGCAGACTACTTACTTAATTCATGTAAATATGAACCAAAGTTTCGCTTCCTTAGGGTGAGAGGTTTGAAGTTATTAATAATTTTTGGCCTTTAAAGTGGAATAATTTCTTCCCAGAGCCTTTACATGGCCTTCTTCAGGGAAGAGGGCATCTGCAAACTGTCTTCATCTTCTGGAGAGAGATTTATCTTTTGCAGCTACAAATGCTCTGTTATTTCTTCAGGTACCAGGGAGAAACATTGCCTCTTTTCCTTTCCTCATTTTCTCATGGTCTTGGATTGATGCACCAAAGCAGTGGAAACTATTTCCCAGACTTTTCTATGACTATGGATTGCTGAGTGTACAAGAAGATGCCTTTCCAGTTTACACTTGATAAAAAAAATCATGTCTCATCCATAAGTTAATTATTTGAGAATGTCACAATAATAAACTTTGACTTCTTAACCTTTTCCAGAAATGATGCCAAGACTAAATCCTGAGGCTGCTTTCTAGCTACTGGTTAGTAGCTAGAAATCTGACCTTTTCTGTCTGTGCAGAAAACAGAGGCAGTGATGCAGCTCTCCATGCTGCTAAAGTCAGCTTGATTACAACTCCATCTTTCTTTCCAAGCAACATTAGCCCTTGGGTGATTTGGTCTGTCTCCCTTTTTCTTTTGAAGAAAGACACAGACCTGAGCTGGACTTGCAAAAACTTCAGAACATCACTACTGCTCACAAATTAGTTAAGCTTCATCTTTGCCTCTGCTCACTTCTTACCAGTTGCCTGCTCACTGCTGTTATAACTGACCGCTCTCGAGTAACGTGTTGTGCAACATTGACTGTTCCTTGGACACATGCTGTTTGTTCTGCCAGCCTCTTCCAGGAGAGAAACAGCAGCTCTTGAGAGCTTAAAAGGGAGTTTAATTACGTGTTTTTTAAATGAATATGCTAACACATACCTTAAACATCCTTTCAAGATAAGGCTGAAGAGTGGCATTCTGCCTGTGGAGCAGACAGCAGTGAGGTCTTGATATCCAATGATTGTTGGGGAGGTTTGTATCACCCTATGGACTGGGCCTGGAATACATGCTGTCTCGTGCTCAGATATCTAAGGAGCCATGTTTTGCAGACAAATAAAGTTGTCAGAAGGACTCATTTTCACCCCAAGACGCACACTCCATGTAAAACTGCTCTGCAGTGCAGAGCTGGCAGCAGCAACTGCACTGAAGAGCTTTGTTTATCACATTGTTGTGCTTTAATGATTACTCAGGCTCAGAATTATGTGTTCTTCAGGAGTGATGGGGTTTGGGACTGTCAGTCAAAATTTGTAAGTGATGTTGTTTTTATCCCACCTCAGATAACGCTAGTGAGGATGTTCCAAAAATTGTTTGTCATCTATGTTTTACAGTTTAAAGGTGATCTCTCTAAGCTATTATCCCCCTGCCACCGTTGCAGAAATAGTGTCTTCTTTTTAAGGTGTTCAGAGTCATCTGCCTAGCACTGAGATGATGACAGCCTTGTATTAGTCGCTGGAGGTTGCCTGGAAATTAACCCCTCCCTGTTTAGTTCATTGTGTGCCTTGTCACAGCCTCTTCTGGGACCTGGTGAGATGATGCAGTGGTGCTTGGTGGGCCTCTGCAGGGAGGATGAAACATCAGGGCTGTCTTGCCCAACATCAGCTATTTCTGTAGGCTGACGTTTGCAAAAATCAAGGTGCTGACAGAAAAAGTCCTGACAAAATTCACTGCAAAAATGAAAGCATCTCCCTCTCGCAGCTCTCTGCTGACTGTTGACCCAAGATTACCAACCAGCCTTGGCTCAGCACTGGCAGGAGCCAGCCCTGAAGCCTCTGGCTCAGCCTCTGCCATGCACTGCTCAGCAGCTGTTTAAGACCAGCTTTGCTCTGTCCTGTAGGCTGAACACTCCTCCTGGGGTCCTGTCTGCAGCTTTGGGCCAGAGACAGCACTTTGTGGCTGAGGAGTAAGAAAAGCTGGTGCAACATCTTGAAACTCCTGCTACCATGTGCTGAATGGCTGTGACTCAAAGCCTCTTGGCTCTGGAATTGCACTCAGCTGCACCTTGGGGAGCAGCAAGATCTCTCAGAGTGCTGAGCAGCAGCCTCTGACATCCGTGGAAATTTGTGGGGTTAGCATTTATCTGCACTAAAGCTAAAGGGAACAGAGGCCGGTCTCCGAGTGCCACAAATGTGAAATTACTCACCAATTTTCAGAATGCAGTTACTTCTCAGTTAATCAAGGCCCTTGAAAAGGCTCTGGACACTTTTTACAGGCATAGCTAGTGAAGTGATTTTTGTGTTAACAACATTTATTTTGGTCCTTAACATGTTTAGATTGTGAGAAACCCTTAGATGCTATGCAAAATGACAGCAATTTATGGCAAACCTTTAGAATTAAGACCCAAACCAGTTTTGCACTACAGGCATAATGGATTAATCACCATTTGGTTCTGCATATAAGCAAAAAGTCTTTTAAGTCAGTTCTGTGCTGCAGAGGAAGTTGCTGGAGCTTTGCTTGTAACGTGAGTAATGAATCTTGGCTGGGATGAGCATTTTGGAGCCACAGTTCTGCAAAAATTCAAATCCCTGAAGGAAGTATGGTAGCATGAAGACCTGCAAATAATGGATTACAGTAATCCCACCAGGAAGTGATAATGGCATGTATAAATATTTGCCTTAGTTGATTGCAAATTATATCCTCCTGAAAGATGTTTGTCACTGTCGTTAGTCATTAGCATTTTCTAAATGCTTTACCAGCTGTTGGGTCGTGCATAATGAGGACTCCATCTCTACCAAGCATGACCAAAGTGTCTGGATCGGATGGGATTGGTTTTTCTATGTGTTTTTATTCTACTGATTATCGTATAATCATTTAATAGTTTGGGTTGGAAAGGTCCTTAAAGATCATCTAGTTCCAACCCCCCTGCCATGGGCAGCGGCACCATGGTCCACTATACCAGGTTGTTCAAAGTCCTGCCCAACAAACCAAAAGCCTGTGGTGTCAATCTGGAATATTTTGCACCGAGTGGGCAGACCGTGTGACCATGAAGTGAAGTTGTGGACATGCAGAAGTCTGCATCTAACCACAAAATGAAATGAGATTGGATTCATATGCAAAACAGAGGGATTCTGTTGCCCAATGCACTACCACCCCATTTTTACTGGCCACAGCTCTGCAGAGTCTGGCTGAAGGTAGAGATGGCTCTGATGAATGGGAACAACCTGTACCAGCAAAAAGCACTGGCAATTTTCCCAATCAGAGTCCTATCAAGCTTGGCTAACTCACAGCCTTTTACATCTTGCAGATTCCAAGAGGGATTAAGTCTTCATTGTCAGTCTAGCGAAGTAAGTTGAAACTCAGCTGAAGTTTTAAATCAAAAAAGAAAGATCCAACAGTCCTCAACAGAGGCAGCAGACTAGGAGAGAATGGGATTTAGAACAGAAGCACAGCCAGAAACCAATGAAGCTTTTATGCCATCCCTCCTCATTTATGTATAAATCCCATTCTTCCAACTATTTAGATCTTATCTCCACACAGTAGCTGAATTAGGTTTATTTTGTAAACCAGTTTAGGAAAGCTAGTGCAAACCCCTGTAGAGATACCCATATTTTGGTTTAAGAGTGGATGCAGAGGGTAAGCTGGCACCTGAGACAAAACCTAAGTTAAAGTGGTACTGCTTAGGCTTATCTGCATGGAAGATAGAGTGAAAAAACTAAAATGTGAATTTAAAGTGTTTGAGGAAGAACCTATTAAACCCATGGGCACATGCTTTTATTCATACAAAAAAAGAGCTTTTTGTTTTCTTGATTTAGTTTTAAAACAAGTTACAGTTACTTTATTTCAGAATTAAACCTTCCATATTAGTATTTAATGTCCTTTAACTGATCTACTTGAAATCCATGTCTGTAATTTGGCTTTGTTTCCAGTGTATGCAAACCCTTTGTAGTCCAGTTCAGATTTGCTGGAAAAGGAAGGCAGAAAAATATTCTCACTAAGCTATGTGAAAATTAATTATAAATTTTTCAGTAAAAGGAAGTATAAGCCGCAGGTAGCCTCAAAGCATCAGTCAGCTGGATTCTCTCAACCCTATCAGTTTATACCACTTGCAGATCAATCCCTTTGCCTGTGGTTTATACTGCTGGTTTTGCATTATTCCCTGCTGGGGATGGGTTCCAAGCATCAGAAAAGCATTTCTGTTGTGCTACGTATACAGCTTTTCTCATATTCTCCCACATTCAAGGGAAGTCGAGAGCAGATTTGCTGTCAAGGTAGCAACTTGTAACCTGCCTCATGTTCCTGAGAGGACTGTATTTTTTCCTGCTGCCTTTCAGACAGGAGCTGGGTCAGATTCCTGCTCAGAGCTGTTAATAATTGCACAGGGACTCTTCTGATCAGCGAACTTTCGTTTTCACCAGGTTCCCAATTGACAGGATGTGGTTTGCCGTGTAAATGTAAAGGAGAGAAGAGGATCTTGCCCTGTAGGCTTTCAACTCACTCCTAGAATACTTTAGGGTCTTGGCCATGCAGTTTATCTGGCTTTTTTTGCTATTGTCATTTATTAGTGTGGTGATGTTTGAATGCTCATCAAAACACTTCCTATTGCCTAGAAATTAACTTGCTAATTCAGAGGAACATACATTTACCAAAACATCCTCTCCATGACAGTGACTATTGGAGGTATTACAGGAAAAGGTGAAAACAAACAAACTGAATAACCTTCAGGGCAGACAGTTATGAATGAGCCTGCACAACATCCTTGTGTTGAATGCTTAAACACATACCCACATTTATTCACATTGTAGTGCCACAGCAGAATTCAACCACTGAATCAGTAGCTATAGAAGATGCCATCTTCAGAGATACAAGACTCTGATTCTCTTCTTCTTTAGAATTCAGAGGAGCAAGAACTAAAAGATAAGAAACAAAAGCTGGTTGAGAGGGGGCTCAGGTCAGCATTTGGTGTTCTTGTTCTTATGACAGGCATCAAATTTGTTTGAAGACCACAAATGAAAACTGATGCTGATATTCCTGATTTCTTTTCCCTCCTGTGGGCTGCAATTGTATGCCTGTATTCATCTCAAGATTATCAGCACAAAAATGAGTATAATTTTAAAATCTCCAAAGTACATAAAAATAGCCAGGTTTTGGCTTTCCTTACCTCTCTCCTTCACTATTTCCTTTCTCTGTCTCAGGTTTTCATGCTCTGCTGTCTTCGTGGTACTCTGAGCACCTTAAGCCATGGCATTAGCCCATGGCAGAGGTGACTGTTTTCCTTCTTGAGCAATTCCAATTGAGTTATTCCAGCTGTTCTGCATTTTTGGAGGTATGGTTTCACAGCTTGTGTTGCACCCTTATTGTGTGAAAGATAAATGTGACAAAGCCTTGGACTTCAGAGTCATTCCAGAGAGCCCACTCCATAGACGTGTTCTGTCCCACATCATGTCCTGCATCTGGCTTGGACAGGCCTTACCTTTGCCATGGACCCCTGCTGAGCCTGACCTCTGTAGTGACCTGCACGAGTCTGATCTGTGGGAATGGATCTGGGCTCTTTCAAAGACTACGGTAAAGTTGTCATATAACACTGCAAGATACTTTCCTGGCAAAAGCTGCTGTTTGTATATGAACACATCAGGACAATCCATCAGACTTAAGTTTATGCCCAGACCTTTGACATGTGGGTATTGTCTGAGGGAAGAGCAGTGATGAAAGGCGTGTCTGGTGTTCCACATTGGGAACACGCCGATTTGTCACCATCTGTCCTGGTCTGTACTGCACAGGCAATCTAGACATCTCCTTCCCACTACCTGGCCGTGGTGCATCACTCTTCAGACATTTGGACAGATGCCCTGTTTCACCTCTGGAAAAATGGGTGAAACTCTTGTTCTCCACTCTCCAGCTCACTCGTGTGGAGAGGAGGGGCTGAGGTATAGGATCTGCAAAGTGGATTTAATTTTCAGAGCTTTCCCAGTTTCCCTAGTCCACCTGGACCCAGGGAGGGGGAAACTCCCATTGAGATCTGGGGAGGGATCAAAGAGCAGGGGTTTTGCCTGAGGGGAGCCGTGGGGCAGCACTGCCGTGGGTGATCCAACACCTGCACATTCCCAGAGCTGGCAATCAAAGGCTGCGTGGCCTCGAGCTGAGAGTGTCTACTTTTTGTTGTCAAACTTACAAGTTCAATTAGAATTGAGGGGTTTTGGTTTTTCTCAGATTTTTCTATTGATAACTTTTCTCAGTCACATCGATCATGACTTTTTCATCTGCTAATTAAATACAAGTGATACAAAGTTTATTGGGCAGGATTTGCAGGTGGTCTGCATCAGGATAAACCCATAGCGGCAAGGAGAAAATCAGCCACATCATATTTCTGAAAAGTCAGTTGCTTTCATATCAGGAAGTAAAACCTAAAATAAAACCTTATTTCCCATTCCTCTAGTTTTAAAACACTGGAATCACTTATAACTAAATCAACACACTGTCATGAAGTTAGTAACATGGATATAAAACAGTTTTTTCTTCCCCATTGTTGTAAGTTTAATGATATCTTGGGCATTGTGGTTTGAGCCAAAAAAAGCTCTCTTTTCATATAATCTTTAGTCAATGCAAGTTTTCAAGATTCTAGTCTTTATGTTGCAATATTTTAATTATTATTTACTTTATTTAATTGCTCTTTTCCTAAATATACATCTTTTCTCTCCACTTCAAGGCTTTTGGAATTTTTCCAATCAGTCCAGTATCAAAGAACATTTACAGTCTTGTATTTAAAATCCTCATGCTTGTAAACTAAAACCTGTGCAAGCCCCAAGGCCAAGGCTTTGGCTGTATGTTGTTCATAGCCGATTTTTTTTTTTTAATGTATATGCTAATTTTTTAGGAAAAAGGTCTCTTGCAAAAACAAGAATCTTATCAGAAAGTGTTTACATTTTCAGATTGGGAAAGAAAGATAAAAAGTGAAAAATCTAAAGCTGATAAATGAAATGTCTTCATCCTCTATTTTTCCCCTTTTTCCCTCCTCTTTGTTCTTTTTTTTCCTTGTGTCATCTCTATGAAAGGGATGTAAGAAAAAATTCTGTGAAGACCAAAAGCCTTTCTATTTCATGTTGAACAAAAAAAGAGCTTTGTTATTTTACTGAACATAAGAACACTTGGAGATCACAGTTTTCTTTTGGAATTTTATATATCTATATACATATATATATATATATATATAAGAAAAATCATGAGAGAGGGCCCAATCACTGAGGCACTGATTGAAGCCTTTCTGTAATATTTTGCAGGATGTCTTTTGTTTGAAGAACTCAAGGCCCTTTCCAGAAAGGTGATCTTTAAGTCTGTATCTGGTGGGGACACACCACACTCAGTGAAGTCCCTGAAGTAAGACAGAGAGGGTCTTGCACAAATAGAAATGCAAGTGATCAGGTTCTCAGCAAGAGATGTGGTGGAACAGAGGGTTCTGTGGGTGCCAATGACCCCCCAGCCCTCACCTGTACGCGTTGTGTGTGGTTTTGCTTTGGAGCAAGCCCTTGCTATTCTTGCAATTGCCAAATCCTGTGCCATGCGCTCTGGGATGGCCCTGCTTGAGCAGGGAGGTTGGACCAGATGACCCACTGTGATCCCCTCCAACCTGACCTGTCCTTTGATCCTGTGAAATCTCCTGCAGTTGCATGGGCTAAACCACCGCCTTCCATGCTGGGCAGGCAGAGCAGGACTGAGAGGTTTTCCAGCCTGCCTGTTCCCTGTTCCTCACCACCCTCCAGGGAGGAGCTCCTGCATCTCATAGCCACACTGACACTGCCCATCAGCCTCAAGCCTTGCAGTTACACCTAATTGCAATATACCTACCTGTATTCGTGGTAGCTGTACCTGAAACTGCAGTGGCCAGTGACGGACAGCTTTCAGGAGAAAGCTTAGAGTCAGTTTTGGCAACAGTGTAGCATTGACCAGAGCATCGAAAGATGGGGTTGGAAATCTCTTGATAATAAACTTTCTTGGGAGATTTTTAGCAACCTTTGTGTCTTGTCCCAGCTGTAAATGCTATGAGAACATTTTTTCTTGGGGTATTTTGTCACTCTCAGTTTCAGATAGCTAGTAGGAAAATATTTATTCTAACATCAGAGAGGTTGAAAAAATGATCTAGTAAACTGAATCCTGGAACAAAAGGGAAATTGAGGGGCTTTGGTTCTATTTAGACTCTTTTTCTCGGTACTCCGCAGAAAGAAATCTGACAAGTGCAGAAATTAGAGGTAAAGAAAGCTGCCCAGACTTTTGGGACATCTAACTATTCTTGCTGGTTTAGTTTTTCCTTGTAGTACATTGTCTTTTATTTTGTCAGTCTACTTTTAGGCAACCCGAGTAATAAGTCTTCCCCTTATTCCTGAAGACACAACAATAAAGTCAGTAGATCTCAGAGTTAAGAAATATTTTTTCTTCATATCCAGAATATTTATTTTTCTTTTTTCCTAGCACTTGGCCTCATGAGCAAGTTATCCCAGCTGAGCTCAGCTCTGGTGGTAGCTTTGTTCTCCCTTGTAGCACTCAAAAATTTCAGCCTGCTCTAACCTATTTAAAGGCAGTTTAGTGCAAATGAGCTTTTGGGCTAAAAGTGCACAGGTAAAAAGTTACCATGGCTCTGCTTACACACAGTAGCTTGTCAAGTTGATGTTTTCCTTACTTGTGTCCAAGTTTTTAATTCCATTCCTGATGTTCCCTGGTTTAACTGGTTGGCCCAGTTCTCTTCAACATCTTCATTAATGACTTGAATGTAGGACTCAAGGGAACACTTAGGTTTGCTGACAACACTAAATTGGGAGGAACTGTTGACTCCCTTGAGGGTAGAGAGATCCTGCAGAGAGAACCTCAAAAATCAGAGGCCTGGGCAATCACTAACCATATTAAGTTTAACAAGGGCAAGTGCTGGAGTCTGCACCTGGGACAGGGTAATCCTAATTGTGTGCACAGACTGAGGAATGAGATGCTGGAAACCAGTGCCACAGAAAGGAACTTGGGGGTCCTGGTCCATGGCAAGTTGAACATGAGGCAGCAGTGCCCTGGCAGCCAGGAGGGCCAACCCTGTCCTGGGGGGCATCAGGCACAGCATCACAGCCGGGCAAGGGAGGGGATTGTCCCGCTCTGCTCTGGGCTGGGGGGGCCTCACCTCAGTGCTGGGGGCAGTTCTGGGTGACACAATAGAAAAAAGATATTAAGCTCTTAGAGAGCATCTGAAGAAGGGCCACAAGGATGGTGAAGGGCCTTGAGGGGAAGCCGTATGAGGAGTGGCTGAGGTCACCTGCTCTGTTCAGCCTGGAGGAGACTGAGGGGAGAGCTCACTGCAGTTACAACTTGCTTGTGAGGGGAAGGGGCAGGCACTGATCCCTTCTCTGTGGTGACCAGTGACTGTACTCTAGGAAACAGCATCAAGCTGAGTTAGGGGAGGTTTAGGGTGGATAGCAGAAATATTTTTCTCACTCAGAGGGTGGTTGGGCACTGGAACAGGCTCCCCAGGGGAATGGTCACAGCCCCAAGCCTGACAGAATTCAATAGGTATTTGGACAATGCTCTCAGGCACATGGTGTGAGTCTTGGGGATGGGTTCCTGCAGGTCTTCTGCAAGACTTGATTATCCTGTTTGGTCCCTTGCAACTCATCACATTCTGTGATACTATAATTAAAACCCCTGTAAATAATAACTCTGTTCCCAAGGCATTGATATTAGCTGGGCATTTTAATTCAGTGCTCAGGTAGGCTATGTACAGTTAACCTTACAGTTAACTTCTTAATCCTTTCTCATACCTTAGTCCTTCTATCTTCCTCATCTTACTTGCTGCTGTCTTCTGAATTCCCTGCAATTTCCCTGCTCCTCTGGCTCTGGGGAGCACAGCACACTACTCCACATGCTCTTATCACAGCCCTTTCTGAGCACATCACAAACAGCAGTTTAGCTTTAGGTATGAGCACAACTTTGAGTGACCCGAACAGTGCACTTTCCATATGCCTCATACCAGTTCTGCTACAGGCAGCTGTTCATTTCTAGAGCAATACACTGTGTATTGTTCTCCTAAGGTTTCCTTTTTATCTTTAACAACTGTACTTTCCAGAAAGATATGCATCTAGAGCTCTGTTGTTGTGTCTCAGTTATCTACAGATCACATATGATCAATGAAAAGCTCCTCTCTTTGCCCTGCCAGCTCTGCAAGCCTAACCTGGGATCTCACAATGAAACTAGGATCTTTCTTTGGTTATACATGATTCCCAGGAATCCTGTTTCAGCCTGAGCCTGAGCTCTATTATCAATACAATTAAGGTGAATTTGAGCTGCCGTGTAAAGTTTTCAAAAGAGCTTACATGACCTTAGAGGCTGGGGCTTATTTTCAAAAGTGACTTGGTGCACTCAGAAGCCTAAGTGAATTAGTTCTCTATTAAATTGGTCCTCTCTTACAATTTAAATGCTTTTGAAAAGGGAATTTAGGGTTCCTTTGGCATTTCAGGCATTTCTGACAAGATTCTTAATGTTATTTAGGTGCAAGTGTATCAGACCTCAGCTAGCACAGAAAAACTGGGAAGTTCCAAGTTTATTTTTCAAACTGAAATTTGAGTTTAGGGTTGTAATGCCCAGAAAACTTATGTTGGAAACTAAGACAATTCAATCCTGAAAGTAGTGAGAAAAAACATAAAACCCTTCAGTCCTGGCTTAAATGTAGTCACAGACTAAGCAACTAGACAGACTGTGGTGGCTGCTGTAAATTCCCATTCAGGGACACTCAGTGCAGCTGAAGGAAGTGACAGGACACAGCAACAAATAAGACTCCATTACATTAGAGAACATTTTTTTTTGAAGCTCTGGCATTTTTACTCTGTACTTGTCTTCATTGTAATGGACTACTTCTCTTTGTGGTTCTTAATGTTTTATTAATATTTCTGGTAAATACAAAACATTTAAAATAGGCACATATTTAAAAATACTAAAAATATGTAAAAAATGCACCACAGACATGAAACAGCAATATTACTTATGATGTACCAATTTACTTCTATTTGTCTGAGTTTTGCCTGGGAATGTTATTAAATGTCCTGAAATTGAGGTCAAGAGAATTTTCTGCTCAGAAGTTTTATACTATGTCAATTAAATGGACTGTGTTCCTCAATCAAAATGTAATTTTTAATAATTTTCTCTTTCTCTTGCTCACTGTGGTTCTTCATTGCTTATATTCTTGTCAGACAATGTTGCTCACAAATAGCTACTGAAATGCTGATGGATTAAAGGTACATTAGAAACAACCTTTAGCCCAAGTGGGAAAATTGATCTGCCACAGAACAGTACTAATTCCATTGGAATTAGAATAGAGTTCATCAGTGCTACTGATGCCTACGTATACTTCTCATGGAATGAGATTCACATCTGAACTCAAAGTGCTTGCTATCCTACACTCAGAGAGAAGAAGCAAGTCTGTTCGTGATCCAGTCTTATGTTGGAGAAAGATATAAAAACCTACTTCACTTTAAACAAATTTATCTTTCCATCTAGTTTCAAGGTTTTTATTGCACCCTCAGCTTTGCATCAATTCACATTGATGGAGAGAAAGTAGCAGCAATACTGAAGAAAAAGCACTGCCATACTTTTGTAGGCAGTTCTCTGAATTTCTGGTTCAAGATGAGAAATTTATTTTCAGATTTTTCCCTCTGTGCTCTTAAACTTGTTTCTGATCTTACAGGATGCTCATCTTGGTGTGGTTAGATGGCTCCTAAGGGCCAGTCTGACTGCAGGAGCAGAAGCAGGCTGTCTTAAGGCAGTGGATCACTGCACTCTGAGGAAGGGCTTGTTGGGGTCGGTTTGGTGTGATGGGATTGCATAAGGAATAAACCTGGGAAGATCTAGGTCTTTTTTGTTTATATATTTTTATGAGATTAGATGGCATTAGATGCCAGCCCCTCAGCTGTGATGCAGAGATCATTTGATTTTTCAGCAATGCACATACTTCACAGTGGTTCTCGGTGTGTTTTTGTAATTAGGCATATTTAACTGTGCCTTGTTTTACTGCTGGAGGAAGAATCTCATTTGTCAGCAGTTTTAAGCTTTGCCAAATAAAGGCATATTGGCAAACTGCATTGAGCACTCTGATAATAACCCAACTTTAGAAAACACACACCCTGCTGTGTTGTATTCAAGCCATGGTGCTGTTGAAATTAAAAGGGGAGACAATGCCTGCTTTCAAAAACTGGAGGTTCTTTGTATTCTAATAAAAGCCTAAATTAATGTTTTAAAAGGTTATTGCTATTTTTTACCAGCTAGCTGGCACTGTGTATAAATCTTATTTAGGCAAGGTCCTACATTATTTCACTGTTTTTAACACATCAGCCAGTATCATACTGCCATGGATAATCAGTTCCTGAAATTCATTAGTCCAACCAGTTAAATCCCTTTTGTTTAGCTTTAATAGCAGGTTATTTCTGTGTATTTGGGAATCTAATACATGATGTACATTCTGACAACACCAGCAGGGACCACAAATATTTCTTACATAATCTAAAGGACATATGTTTGGCTTATGGCAAAAATAACCTCATCATTCCTGTGTTTTAGGTTGAGGTGTCCATGTGAGGTCCTTTTATAAGAGCAAAGTAATAGGAACTATGTATAATTTAATCTCGTTGGCTTTTAATACATTTCCTTCAGCTTTTAAAGAGTGCTCTAGGAAATGGAAAAACACACAGTCAGCTATGAAATTCTATGACACTGATGCAGTCAGGCTATAAAATATTCTTTGCATCTTAATTGCATTTTATATAGCTGTATAACCTTCTGTAATTCTTAACTCTATAAATCCTAGCTCTGCATCCCGCTCTGGCAGCTCAGCGAGAGGGCAGAAGAATGTTTCCCACAGTTCATTGTTCACTTTGGTTGTGTGGGCAGCACACAAACGTCAGGACTAAGCAGGAAACTTGCACTGAACTTTGCAAACTGCTTTTTGCAGACAAAGGGTTCTCCTCATCCCTGTGGATGAACCTGATCTCGCACGATGAGATCCGTATCTGAGCTCTTTCCAAAACCAGCCGTGATTTGACAGCCAGGTGAATGACAGAGCCTGTTTTATGTAGCTGGCTTACTTAAAGGTTTGAAGGACAGTTTAGAGGAGAAGAGAAGGTAGTTTTATTGGTGTATAACTGTGAGAATAAAGCAGGGCAGGACAGAAGCTAAATACCTATCAGGTGAGAGATCAAGCCAAAGCCAGAATAATCTTTCAGGCACCACCAACCATGTGAAGCACTGACATAATGCAAGTGTGCCTGCAGTGATGCTGGACGCAGCAACACAGCAGATGCACTTACCAGTATTTTCTCCCCTCTGATCGTCCTCTTCTTACGAGCTGCATCCACAGCCTGTGCCACAGTCACAGCCTTGCAATTGCTTCCCCACCGCAAAACAGAGACTGAAGAAAGAACAGCCCTTTGCAGAGACAGGAGACTGTGGTTTAAAAGTGAGGAAAACAGTGGGAGGATCACAAAGCGATGATGGATGTGATCTGTTCAACTCTGTAGCATATTTCTAATAATAGAAGGTTTTTAGAATGGATAGACAGAGGCATAACAGGATCCAGTGGCTGAAAATTGAAGCTGGATAAATTTAGATGAGAAATAATGCTCTGTCTACACTGCAGATTACAGCGCAGTGTTGAGATACATGAACATTAAATGAGCTAATTCAGAGAGCAAAAGCCATCCAACAGCAGTGGCAGGGAGATCCCAGATTGATATTGCTCAAGAGAATAAAAGAGCCTGCTCAGAGGTCTGTGCTACTGCAGCCCAGCCATTCCCAGCTATCCAGTGAGCATTTAGCCTCGCCAAGTACCCCAGATCTTGGCCCGTGATCTGCACTGGAGGCACAGACCATGTCACAGAATCACAGAATGGTTTGGGTTGGAAAGGACCTTAGAGATCATCTAATTCCAATTCCCCTGCCATGGGTGGGGCCATCTTCTGCTAGACCAGGTTGCCCAGAGCCCCATCCAGCCTGGCCTTGTCAAGAGCAGGTGAATATTGCAACATCTCATCAAGGAATGCTGAAATTAGTGAGTGGCATGCTGTGTCTTGCTTTGCACGTAAGATGTAGACAGATTTTACATGAAGACCTCTTTCTGGTTATGGAAATTCTACATGGTTGCATAAAAAAGATGCTGTTGAGCACCTGTTGAGAAGGTACTCAACAGTTGGAGGTCAAGCTATTTGCATAGTTGAAAATTCCTGCTATACCAGCTGAAAATCAGAATTTTCATGTCATGGTGAAATTTTATATTTTGGCATTTGGCTTCAGTTTACTTTGGAAGGTTTTTTTGGTTTCCTGTACTGCTGAAATTCTGTAATTCTTTTTTTCTTTGGAAATGCTTTCCACAAAATATATTGCTTTTAACAAACCATCACTTCTGCAATGGAAAATCCGTTCTGACCAAAAAATTTCAAACTCCCCACTACACAGTTGAAACTCATGGGTTAATCTCCATGAAGTTCCACAGGACCACCGTCTGCAGGAGGGACTTTTACAGCCTCTGTTAGAGAACAAAAATAAAGAGGAACTGACTTTAGCCCAAAGGGATTAATTGGTACCCTTATTTCATTAGGTTATTTAAAGCAAAGATCTCATTAAACTTTCATTGGAATAACATTAGAAAAAGTCTTGTAAGCTGCAGCTGTTGGGAAGAATTGAGAGGTCAGCAAATTACCAGTTGATAACAAAAAATGGTATTACAGTCTGAGAGAGGGAGAATAAAGGTGCAGAGTGGAGATTTGGGACCTTTTAATTCTCTGGTTTTATATTTGTTGGCTACGTAGATGCTGATGTGCCACTTGCTCCATGTAAAGTCTGTTGAGCTAAGAAGGCTCAGCAGAAGCAGAGGAGACCTCACAAGCCTGGTGTGTCAAAATAAGACAAAGTTGTTCATGTGGTTCTTCACTGAGGTTGTTTGGCTCTCTCTGGCCTAATTAGCTGCTGTGTTAGGGATGATTTATGTTCTTTGAGTTTGCCCTGTTGAAACTGCTCCACATGCACCATGCTGCACTAATGGAATAGTCTTGGCACCCCCAAAGCGACTGCATGCACATTGGGGTGAGACCAGGACAGCACTGGGGAAGAGAGCAGCATTAAACCTCAGCTCCAGATGCCTTACATCACTTACAGCCTTCATGTTTCTGAAGCTGGAGGTTTGTATTTATTTTCTATTAGACATATGGAAATTCAATTAGAAAGCCTTTCCACCGGGTTAGCTTGAGAAAGGGGTGAGTGATGGTTACTGCCTGGTTGGGTTTGATTAATTTTGGCCCACTTTCTGTGCTGTTTGGACCTGTGTAAAGCAGTGTTTGAACCGAGGGGCCAGACCCCATACAAACAGCTTTCTGAGGTCGCTGTTGCCATGAGATGACAGGTCCACAGCACAGCTCCTCTGCATTCGAGGGAATGCACAAGGAAGCCATTGGATATCTTGGCCAGGCCCTGTTGCCTGCAGTCAGGGTGCCTGAGTTCACATCTCAGCTCTGTGACCTCATGCCTCCCCTTCTGTGTTCTCCCTCCCCTCCTTGTCCTAATCTGTGGCAGTTTGGGCTATGCTGAATGTCTCAGAGGGTCAACAAAGCCTGGGCCCACCTGCCCAGGACCAAGGCACCCACATGGATCCACATGTGCATCCATGGCTGGTCTCTTCCCTGTAACACTGTTCCCAGGGGGCTTGCACAAATGCAACCAGGAACAGTTTGCATTTGTGAGGATTTGGAGAATATAAAGGTTCAAAGTGCTATCCTGTTGCAGCATCACCTGCCAGCTCTACTTGCAGTAAGCTCTGGGAAGTAGTTTATAATCAGGCAAACTATTTGCTAGAAAAATCAGATTTGAAGCCCTTAAGATGCAGGGTTGAATTGATTGTTCTTCCTTTATGGGACAGGAATGCTAATGGTGTCATATTTAGATGCCACTAAATGGACTTAGTGCTCAACTGCTGCTGCCAAGGAGGGCTCTGCTTCTCTCCCTTCCCCTGCCTGTCCTCCCACCACTCCTCTTCTGCTGGCACTGAGTGTTCTGCCCCCACCAGCAGACATGTTCAGGAAGCTAGATCAGCAGAAAACTAGCCCTACAGAAAGGAGCAGAGAGCTGTCAGCTGGCTCAGATCTCCAGCCCAGCTCATCTGAGGCCAGAAAAATGCCAGTGCACAAGGAAAAGTGGGAGGAGAAGAGCAGGAACCATTCTCGGCAGTGGTTATTGTTTAAATCAGAATAGTTTCCCTACAGAGCCAAAATGTAAGATTTGAAAATACCTGAATGTGTACCCTGTCTCTACTAGGTCTCCCAGGCTATCTGTCCCTTCTTCCTCTAAGAGTTCAGATATCGTACATGCCCTTCTACTAGCCCCTTTCTGCAAGCCTCTGCAGCTGCCAGCACATCAGCAGATCCATCCTGGAAGAATTCTTGGCTGCAGGAATATTCTTATTTTCCTTTTTTTTTTTTTTTGTATACTTACATTGCATTGCAAATGCTGATTGTGTTTTACCCTGGGGATTAGAAATCCTAACAAAGTACACTGAAATCATTGAGTTATTTCAGTTAGCAATTCCTGGCCAAAAGAATTTTGGGGCTTTTTTTTCTATAAGTGTGGTTACAATCAGTGCTTGAATTTTGGCAACTGCTGAAGACCCGCATAGTATCACTGAAAAAGGAATAAAGTAGTTGTCAAGACAGGAATATTTGACTTATATCATCAAACACCTCTTCCATGGCCTGTACCTATTGAGAATTTAGGCTCTCAAGTAGTACAACTTCAGTAATTGTGCTCTTCTGGTTGCCAGTGGTAACAGTCCATGTGCACACTCCCAGTTCCTGACAGATACTTGGAAATGTGACTTAGCATAACCCAGTGTAACTGAAGTATAACTTAGTTTACAATTACTTGAGTTATACCCCGTTTGTGAGGGGCTGTGAGCACGTGCACACGTGCAAACACGCACGTGTGGAGTGGCCATGACTGAGCTGACACATGCCAGCGTGTCACGCTGCAAGAGCTGTTGTAAGTCTGAACTCATGGGTATGTTCTACTGGAGGAGAACCAGTATATCCATGCTGGCTCTGAGAAAATTGAAGCAACTGCTCCCGAATTGAATTTTGGTGTCTCATTGCTTCTATTAGGAAAGAGAAGGGTGAGCGCTGACTTCGTTAGTCCTGTGTGTTGCTGCATGAGGTACCACAGATGGGTAGAAAACCCTGCAGCCACATAGGCAGAATTACAATGGTCTGTAATGATGGAAGCTGTTTAGAGACAGATCCATCTCCAGGTTAAGTGTGATGTATATGTACATATATACTGATCTTTTTGAATCTACCATTGAACTTGTATTGACAGAGGGTCAAATTCTTAGTTGATTTATAATGAAGTGTGATTCCATTAATTTCAGCTACTCCCTGGTATATCTGCATTTCTCTCACAGTTGTTAATATCTTGGTCCTTCAGGATCAGACTTGCTAACTCTATTGGCATTGAAAAATAATCCTTGTCCCTGATGTTAGCTGGGTTTCACCTGGAGTGAAGCAGTGGGATTTACACACAGTGTGTTCCCAGAAATGCATATGCACGGTGAATATGTGTGTTTATGGCTCACACAGCTCTCTCAAAAAACTTCTACCAGTGAATCTCACATGATCAATACTTGCCTCTCTTCTAGGTTTTCATATTATACAGAGTGGTAATAAGAGATATTTTTAGTATGTCTGAACAAATAGAACTTGTTTCTGTTTTCACAGTTTGGGTTTTATCTCAGAAGAGATAATATGCACGAGACTTGAGATTGTCCAGGAGATAAGTGAGAACTCCTTTCTCCAGAGTTCCTTCAGAGTTTCCTCCCCCACTGGTTGCACAGCCAGAGTTATCATCCAGTCGAGGCACGTGAACAGACTTCATTTTCCACCTAGACAGTGAACTGGCAGTTCTTTAAGGCCACCTGTGTGCTGCAGGACTGGTGACCTCCCAGGGCTGATCACTCCTGGTCCCCTGTGCACCACACAGTGGGGTGGTAGGGGGCTCTGCCCACTGTGGGCAGCACAGCCAGAGGGCAGCTCTGACATTTCCCTCTGCTTCTTTTTCCCTTGATGGAGAAAGCAGAGCATTCATGAGTCAGTTCCTCGGTGTTGCCAACCTCCGTCACTCATAAATCGCTAATTGGGCATGCAAAATCATGCCATTTGGGGCTTTTAGGACTGTTGTGTTTTTTAACTCTCTGTCTTTTGCCTCTTAGGTTGCAGGAGCTTAGGGTGTCTTTTTTTAAAACCTTCTTATGTAGTTCCCAGTTTAAGCATGCAGCGGTTCCATGTTAAGCAGCAGTCTCAGCCAGACTGTGTCTTCAAGTATAAGTTAAGAAATTAGGGTATATATGTAGGCGGCACTATGGGGTTTTCTCAGCCACTGTTTGATCTCTTGACTATATTTCAGCTCCCAAGTCTGGCCTTTGAAATGTTTGGGTTTATAAGAAACCAATAAACATTACAGAAAGACATCCTGAACAGAGTTTATGTGGTCTCTTGGATATTACAGTAAGCCAGAATTTCAAATACACCAGAAAAGCCTATTCACTGTGGTCTTAAATAGCATTAGAATTGCTGTTTGGCCATTCTGCTACTATGAATCATTAGGCCCCAGCAATGTAATGCCCATTAGATCATCCAGTTCAGCTCCCCATCCCTGTCAGATTGTTCACCACAAATATTTTCCTCAGACAAGGTCTTGCATTCAGTTTACTACATTGTAGACTTTCCAGTGCTTCCCTTAGAAAAGAGTGGATCAAGAATACTAGGAAATATCAAATCACATTGAATATGTTGTTCCAGATTGTAAACAAACAAAGCTAAAGATAATTTCAGGACCATGTACAGTGGAAACCTTCCACTTCCAAAAAAACTACCAAACAGCTACTCTAAGGGAGCCCTTGCATATCTTTGTATAGTTGTAGGTTTTCCTTTGTTGTCAGGTCAGATATTTTTATTTAAAATATAAGATAAGAAAGAATATGCTAGAAGCTCAGAACAGTGGTTTCTCTTGGAGAGATAGAAAATGAAGCAGGCTTGTGGTTCTGCTGCTTGTTTACGTGTCATCCTCCCTTAATGGTAAATAATTATAAGCAGAATCAAATGATAGATATCTGCTGTGCTGAATTCCACTGTTCTGATTTAGTTACACTAAGCATGGAGGTTTTGAGTCTGATTTTTAGAACTGTCAGGCGCCAAATGGCGTGCTTCACATTAGCCTGCAGTTCTGTGCCTAATTTGCATTCAGTTATGCAAATTAAACATTTGACTTGAGTAATCACACACAAATCAGCATGTCTGATCATTTGCACACATGCTTATTCACTTCATTTGCTCAAATAAAATATATACTCAAACTAAGTAGGCAGCTTAGTCTGTAACCATTTTAGAAACCAGCTTCAGAATTTCTGAAGCTGTTAATGTTGTTTCTTAATCGGGCAGCTGCAAGCAGTTAATAGACATCTTTTAATAAAATTTCCCTTGTGCATTTTTGCATGCCTTTAGAATCTGTTAGTGATGGACATAGGGTTGCCTGAATACGTGGAAAGTCAAATGCATGGAAGTTTGTTAAAGCTGACCTTCAGTTGTATTTTTGTCTGTTGGCATGCTAAAAGCAAGCAGAAAATAACCCTGAGGACTAGTTAGAACATAACCTGGTTTGGGCAGCTTAAGCAAGAAGTGCATCTACACATGTGCTAGATAGAAATGTGCAAATTTAGCCTTTTTCTGCAGCGAAAGAAGCAAAAAATAAAATTACTTCTGTACCCAAATATTTATTCTGTCATTAGCATTCCACTGTTCCAGGAGATTGCAATAATATGGATTGCTATCTGATGAAAAAATATCAGCTTTTGGAAAAAATGTGAAGTTATTTAGCAAATGAAGCAGAAAGTGGGGGTTCAAAATACCTCAAATACATTCAGTTCTTGAGGGAAAAGTGGCTGTTGGCACAGGCACAGAAAACTGCCTTGATACACTAATGCTCAACAAATCTATGAAAAATGCATTTGATAAGCAAGGTCTTTTGAAATTAAGATGGTTTTACTATTACTTTGTATACAAAATTGGAATACAACCAGTTCTTGTAAATTAAATAAATAAGCAGTTTAGGAATTAATCATAAAAAAAGATTCAAAGAAAATACTATTATTCTTCTGGGACTGCTGTAGGACTCCCAGCAGGGTGATGCAGGACCAAAGCTGCCTGCCTGCATGGTGAACTCTGAAGGTTGTTTGCCATGTCTTGTATTGCATTCAGAACTGAGCAGGTAGGTGAGGAAGGCCAGGACACATGAATTCTGTCTGAGGGAGCTCTGTAATGAATTACAGAAAGCTGAAGTCTCTCTGAAATCAGAATTGTGCTGAGATCTCTCCTTCTGTGTATGCACTAGGATTCTTTGGGACATATTCATTGAGCCTTTGGTACCCAAGGAAATGCACTCTCAGAAGCAGCGGCTGTTGCTCTTAGGCATCATCATGAGTCAGAGGTCACTTTAGTTAACCCATCTGCATCCCTCTTTGCTCAGGTACATTAAGTCAGTGGTGGTCAAGGTGTCCTGATTCCTGCTGAACTCACGGTCAGGAGAGGAGCTGCTGATGCCTGTGTAAGGCATCTTTACTTAATAATGGGCTTGTGCCCAAAAGGTCCAAGGTGGTCATCTCCTCAGCATCCACCCATGGCCTGCCACACACCTGCACAGACAGCTGCAGGGACTATCTGAAAGACCCCAAGGGATAAAAAACAATGTACTATATAAAGTAAACCTGCAAGGCAGTTTTAGTTGTCAGAGTTGTGCAGGCCCTGAGCATGGCTTGACTTTGGGGGAGGCTGGGAAGCTGCCTGGCCAGAGGCAGGCCCTGTGACCTCAGACTAAACAGCACCTTTACAAACAATGGGGGTGAGAGATAAGTTTTGCTTTGTTTTGGTCTCCATATTAATTGTGATTAAAAATAGAGCCCTCAGCAGTAGCAGAGAGCAAAACAAGTGTGGCATTTTTAGCTTTATCAGAAGAAACAGGGAGCACAAAGGATGAAAATATGAGGGAAGAAGAGAGACCAAGAACTGAGTGAGTCTGGACCACCCGCTCACCCCAGCTCAATCTATCTGCTCCTTTTTAGTGCAGAACAATAATACATTTTTCTCCACACTCTGTGCTTAAATGAAAGTTTTCACCTGTCAGCTGTTAGTGTCAGGAGATGACAATCCTGTTCTTAGTTCATCCATTCCCTGCCTCCAGTTCAGGATTACACAACTACGAGTAATTTGGTGTTCTCAAGATTTTAGTATTGGAAGTAAAATCTCAGCCCCAGTGGGATTTCCAATAACAACATATTCATCAGTTTCAACAGATTTCACCCATGGGAAATAACATTCCAGCTTATTCTGAAAGTCTTGGCTGAGTTGATCTCTAGAAGATGAAGACTGCAACACCATAGACTCAGCCTCAGAACTGTGTAGGGAGATGCTTCTGACAAATCAGTGCGTACATTTTCCAGTGGTGTGTTTGCTGTGTGGATGAATTTGGGCTTAGCGATGAGAGAGGAGTTTGGAAGCTTCATGTGAAAGAGTATGGGACAGAAATACCCAGCAACAGATCCCATCAGCATTTATTAGTGGTTTTTTTTGTTACACCAGCAGTCAATGATATCTACCACATGAAAGCTCCATTTTTGTGGCTGTTATATGAACATAATTATAACAAATGACATTTGCAGACCAGAAGACATGAGATCTTAAAAAACTTTTTGTATTTCTTCAAAATGTATTTCTTAAGTACTCACCCCCAAACCAAGAGCAGTTTTAGATGAACGGAGCAAGTGAAAAAAAGTGCACTTTTAATTTCATTTCATAAACAGCACAAAGTCTGGACTGTCTGAGACCAGACTGTCTGATTCTGTATGTGATTACACCTAGTGGTCATTATTATGACCAGATAAGCAAACACCAGCCTTCCCCACAATGCTGTTCCAGCCTCCAACCATCTTTGGCTAAGCATCAATAAACGGAGTATTTGCATTCAATAACTCAAATGAATTTTTTGTCAATTAATTTATCCAGTTGCTTTCTGAATCCATTTAAACGTACAGCGTGAATGATATCCTGCTAAAAATAGTTCTGTAGCTGTATCTCACATCAGGACCTCCTTGTCTGCTTTTACCTTGCCATATGCTCATTTGACATGATGTCCTCCGACTTCTGAATTGGAAGATTCATCGATTTCTGTTCATATTTCTCTCTCAAATTTTCCTTTCCTTACCTGAAAAAATCTTAGTCTATTTAAATTGTTCCTCTATGGACAGAGGTTTTTATTTTTTTTTCTTTGATAGTCCTTTTTGCCCTTATCTGTATATTTTTCTTTTTATTATCTTTTTGGTTTTGAATGGGGGTGGTTTTAGACACTGCCAGCACGATGTGTCTTTGCTTTGCTCTCTGTCCCTTTGCTGACGTTCAGCTTGCTGTCCGAGCACTTGCATTTCTGAGCACTGAGATGGTGTTATAGCACAGTCTATTCTGACCTTGGGATCTCATTCCCAAGGACTGAGTTTAGGTCTCATCCCTGTAGGTAGAGTAAGGACTGTTTTGTACGTGCTGGATTTTATATTTGTCTATATTGAACTTCATCTGCTCTTCTATCATCTAGATGCTGATAATCTTTGCCTGTGAGTTTTCACTCATAAATTGCTCTTACCCTCCAGTTCTGCCTTTTAAGCAATGTGAAGACCTTTCCTCTTACCCACAACAGCCTAATTTTTTTTAGCATCTCTAGCAAGTGATCTTGCTGAGTGCCTTTGGGTACAAGCTTCCCCTTTAAGCTATGTCAAATGGATACCTCTTGTTCACATGCTTGTTACTTACTTCAAAATCCTTTATAGGATAGAGTTGTGAAGTTCACAATAGAGTTGTGAAGTACAATTTTCCTTTACTAAAGTTGAGCTGGACCTCTCCAGTATATCCTATCTATTCCGGTGTCCCCTATAGATATTATTTTACAAAAATTTTATATATACATTTTGCCTGGTACAAGCATTTTCCCTTGAACCTTTTTACAAATAGTGCCATATTTGCCACTTTACAGTGTTCTGATGCCAAGATCATTTTCAGCCAACAGCTGCACATTATAGTTAGCAGTTCAGCTAAATAAAAATGGAAGCAGAAAAAATAGTGATCTTTTTAAAATTTATTTTTAGTTTCCTGGAAGAGAGTTTAGTTTTGCAAGTTTCTGAATGACCTGGCATTTTAGTTTGCTGCTAATGTCAGCCCATAACATTTAGTGATTATCTGCTAGTTTATCTTTTCACTATTTGACAAATATGTGATAAAGGACACTCAGCCTGTCAGAGAGTAGAGAAACTGACCTGTGCTGCAAGCACTGGGAATCCAAAAATGAAATGACATTCAAAACAAAAAAAAACCCCAATAATCTGGAAACAAAGAGAAATAAAACTCACATACAATAGAAAACTTGAAAAGAGGAAAAATAAAGCAGTCAATTTTATTTTGAGTTGTTCTCGATATTTTTCCGCTTCAAAGCGGTTGCTGTTCTTAGTGAAAAACCAGCTTTGCTGTAAAACGTTTCTGCCACTGTTAGAACTGAGCTTGGAGGAAAGCAGCTTGTTCAGCAGTATCTGTTACTCATCAGGGATGTTGTATATTTAAACTGACGTAGGACTGTGCTACAGAGGCTGGAAACATTAAATAACGTGCAAGTTTGTGTTTCCTTGTGAACATAATTGCCTGACCTCTACAGCAGAAGCAATTTGCCAAGATTTTCTTAACAAAGGCAGTGACCTTAGTTTACTACATAGTATGAATGTGTTCGAGCTTTGGCACTGGTGTATACCACATTCCCTTTCTTTCCTCTGCAGTTTTCCCTATTGTTCAACTCACTCTGTTTACTTGGGGCCCAAAAGAACCAGCACAAACTACCTGCTCCACCACACGTATTGATTAGGCTGATATTGAATTACAGTTCCTTATTTTAAGTTTTGTCAATGTGCAGTCCTGCGGAGCATTGTTTATGAAATAAGGCTGTTACAAGGTCAGAGGACTAGCAACCCCGTGGGATGGTAAATGGCATTGCAAACCATATACTGTTAATTATTTAACATGTCTTCAGATGAGTGATTTGAACTGTCTCATCTTTCACAGCTAAATACTGAGGATGACTCAAAAGCTTTTATGGCCTGAATCATCCAGGGTAATTTACCTCTGAAAATTTAGATGGTAAAGAATCAGAAAAAGAAAGCTGGGTTTCTTACAGATTTAAATCATTGTCCCTTTGCAGCATTCCTTCTTTTTACCAACCACAACACACCCAGTTCCTTCTCCTGTGTTCTGTAACATCCTCACCAGGCAAAAGACAGCAGATGCCAGCTGGGTCACTTTGTACCTGTGCCAGCCTCTGGTGAATGTGTGGGTTCAACCAGCACCTCCCTTATCTACTGGATATTCTCTTCCCAGCCACTAATTTTCAGGAAATCTGTAAGAGTTTTGCTTCACTGAGACTCCTGCCAGTCTGTCAAACTTAACTGGAATGCACTCAGTGTTGGCAGAGATAGGAGGAAAATGCAAAGACCCTCAGTAACTCAGAAATTCCAATTGTGTGGTGATATTTTATGTTTATTGTCTCTGGAAGTCAAATGTCCCGTGTGCCAATCACCCAGCCATGAACATGCTATTTGAATATAACCATGTATTTAAAAGTAGATCATAACATGGGTGCATCCTCAAAAGTGCACTAATGACAAGCTACTTCACGTATTGGCTGCCTCTTAAAGCTCCACAACAGAGGAAGAAACAACCTTACTGCTTTGCTTCATTTTCTCTTTCTTCTTCAGTTCTCCAGCATCTTGCTGATGGAGGACAGATTGAGTTCTGTCCTCCACTGTTCTTCAGACTTAATCATACACTGTCAATCTTCCCTCCTCATTTTCTGAGATGGGTCATTCCCTTCTCTTTTTTTATGTCCTTAATATTGTTCCTTTTCCTTCCATATCCAACTTTGCCATCATCTCCTCTTTTCTCTCTGCTTTTCTACCCCTGTCATGTTTCCTCCTCATTCTTATCTCCCTGCCTCATAATTTACTCTTTTATTCTCTGTCCCTTGATCCTCTGTCCTATCTTCTACTTGAATCACACCACGCCTGCATGAACTCGTGCCTTCTGAAATGCATTTCATCCATTTTGGTCAGAAAGGGGAGTTGAGGCCAGCAGGAGTGCTTGAGTGGAGACCATATTAACTCAGGCTCAAGTTTTCCAGTGGAGTTTAAGCAGCTGCTCAGCTTTGACACTTAATCCCCATTAATTTTGAGTAGGATTAAGGGGTCTAAATCCCTCTGAGCCTCTGGTCCCAGGTCAGCAACATTATCCATCCCACATCACAGCACCTTAGCAAAACCCTCACAAAACTTATGCTATAAATGACAGAAGTGGCCAATGTATGTGGCCACTTTTTGCCATGCTTACATCATCTCACCTGCTTCCTAATTAAATTGCAGTTGTGCTGATTAGTGGGGATGTACTTGTGCTTGAAACCATAATAAAAAGCTGCTGGGGGAAGAAGCTAAGAGGGGAAAAGGTCAGAGAAATATGGAAACCTGGTCACTGTGAGGATATAAGACTGCCAGTTTGTGGATTGCCTGATTTCAGCAGGTTCTCAGGAGAATTATGTCTCCATGCACATTCTTCTCCTTTTGGGTCTCTCCAACACTACAAGGAGAACTGAAGGAAACTGTGAGTAGGAAGGCAGATTTTCCATTTCCCTTTGTAGGAATGACCCACTTAACAGATGATACAATCAGGGTATTTGCTCTTTTTTGCCGCTTCCAGTAAGGGATGTTCAAAAGCAAAATGCCCATTCATTGGGATGCCCAGTGTCCAAATTGGCTTGCACAAAGGAGCTAATCTTGTCCTCAGCAATCCTATTTGTTCAGGTGCAAAACAAGTGTCTGTAGTAGCTATCAATCTAAATACAGATACTGGCGCCTAGAAAAAAAAAGGAAAGAAAAGAAAAAAATAAATAAAGAGAAAGAAAGAAAACCATTTCAGACAAGCCATAGTGAACCCAAGCAAATTTCAAGTAAATTAATTGTGGAGCAATACAGTGTATGATTTTGGCGTCCTAAAATGAAACATATTCCTTATAAAATGGGCACACTGTGCAGCTCTCTGACATTTCCAAATGAAACAATAGGACGACTAGAATGGAAAGTCTGCAGGAACAGCAGACAAGGAAAGGAAGTTTAGGTTGAACAAAGGTTTTGTTCATTTTTACAGCCCCTAGAGGAGAGCAGTGCTGTACAGAAGCTGTTAATGATGGGCTGGATTGGATAGCTGAAACCAGTGCCAAGATCTAAATGTGTTTTTACTCCAAACTCCTCCCCAGCTGTCCAGATACCCTGCAGACTTTCCAGCCGGTGTGAACCCCATGGGCTTCTGGATCAGCACAAAAAGAAAGGGTGGGGGGGCAATCCTATCCATGGTTTGCATGTCACCTTCTTGCTTGATAAATGCAATTCACTTGCATGAAATAGCAAATCATTAAGCTTTGTCTGACAAACTTGCAAGTTGACCTAAAGTGTCTTGGGTTGTAGGAAGGGACTGTGCTATGCTGAGGGCTTGCTCAGGTAACTATGGCAACTCTGCTTCTCCGTTAGGCTTTGAAAGAATTGTCCTTAAGTGAAAACAGCTCCAGCCTACCATCTCTGTTTAATAAATAATCTGCCAGTGGAGGAGGATTCAGGTTCAGAGAAGCTGTGCTTCCTTTCAACTAGGCTGGAAAATAGAAAAGTAAAATTCAGCAAAGCCTTTTTCATAATTTCGATGACATGACTTTGTTCCCCGGGCATGTAAACAAATCCTTCATGCACTCCTGGGGCTCGTCAGAGGAGTGTGGGCTCTGGGACCTGCTCCTCACGGCAGGTAAATGCAGAATTAGAGCTCATGAACTGCTTTTGCTCATAATCTCCCTGCTGTACTTGAAGTAATTTCTAAGCTATATGTCATCATTTTAGATCTACATGAGCAAAATGTTTCTTTGTATTAGGCAGTGAGGGAAAGAAAAAGAGAGAAACCTTTTGAAGTTTTTCATTCAAGACCATCAGGGGGAGATTCAACCTGTATAGTTCTGCGATATGTCAAAGTGCATCGAGGTCAGAAAATAACACTGCACAGCTCCTGAGTGGGAATGATGTTTACAGACTTTTCTTTTAAAAGTTTGGATTTTGCCAGGGACATTACATGAGAACTTACAATTTGTTCTTTGTAACTAAGAGCCGTTTTGAATAGTAGCCAGGCAGTCCAGGCCAGGTTCTTCTTTTAGGCTCTGCTGCAGCAAGGACAGGCCTTAGAGCCTGTTACAAGTTTCCTGTTGCCTTCAGTCAGGGTTGGGTCACTTGGGCATCTCAGAAGCATGAAGATGGGACACCTTGGTCAGCAGCAGTCTCACTTCTCCTGCCTTTTCCTGCAGTAGAGTGAGGAATGGCCAAAGCAGCACAGCTTCACTCTGCTGCTCCATGTATTTGCCTGAGGTGTCTCTGTTCCAGCGCACATTTTGTACTTGGCTGTATGACCTCTTCTTCACACGATGGGGTGGGCAGCACGATGTATTCAGAAGTATTAATCAATATGTATTCAGAATGTATTAATCCAGAGGATTAATGCTCTTGTCAGACAAGTCATAATCAGTCGATGCATTGTTTTTGATCAGCTTTCCATCCTTGATTTGGTAACCTTGGCCAATCTTGTAAATCTTCTTGTTGATCTCAGTGCGGTGGTGGTAGCCCTTCTGGCCCGCCCGGGCCACGGAGAAGGCCACGCGGGCAGGATGCCAGGCACCAATGCAGGCCACCTTGCGCAGGCCCCGGTGAGTCTTGCGCGGCAGCTTCTTGGTGTGCCAGCGGCTGGTGACACCTTTATACCCCTTGCCCTTGGTGACTCCAATGACATCTATCATCTCATCCTGGCCAAAGACTGTTGACACAGGCACTTGCTGTTCCAGCTTCTCCCGGGCCCGGAGAGATAAATAGAAGAAACCTTCTGGGGCCAGCTGAGCGACTTCCACAGAGAGGGTCTCACAGGTCTTACAGACAGCTGACAGGATCTAAGGGACCTTTCAGATCTAAACATTTTGAAACCTGTCCAGTCTCCTGACCAGCTAGGAGAGCTCTCACCCCACCTGTGACTTCTCTTCTCTTTGTCCATGGACATGCTCTCTGCAATGAAGGCAAAGGCACTGAGGGCCACAGTGTGCCCTTTCTTCCCTCCCTGCCCTGTCACTGTGTGAATCCCATCCAAGTTTGCCTGCCAATATCTACTGGTCTCTGCCAGCATAAACAATGGCAGAGGGCCACAGCGGCTGCAATTCCACTTATGAAGAGAGGAACAATAAGAGATCAGTTTGGTCCAGAAAGCATATGGAAGTGGACAAAATGGAGGCATGACAAAAGCAAAGAGAAGATCTACAGAAATTGTACCTGTATGACCTCTCCAAAATGCTGCAGAACCATAGTAGGATCACCTCTGCCTTCCCCAGCTCCATAGCCCGGTGGGAGGAAAGCAGTTCAGACCCTTTGAATGTGGGTCTGATGCAGTGATGCAGGGTCCAGTGTCATCAAAGAGAGGCACATGCCTCAGCTTTGTCCATTGGGCATCAAGATAATAAAGCCATTAGCAGCACCAGGCAGGGGTAGGACCTGGTCACCACCCCAGGACAAGGCAGAGGAAATGCCATGGACAATGCCAGGATGAGTGGGATGACTGAGGAAATGAAAGGAAATGTGTTCCCTGCTGAAACCTCCAAATTTGGAAGATGCCTTCCGCCCTGTCATATTGCTGTTTTCTCAGCATCTGTTGGTTCCTGAGCTGAAGATTAAGGCTCGCAGGCTCATAGACACTCTCTGGTTATTGTCTATGAGACCAAGACATGAAGTCATTAAAAATAACTCCCCTTGCCACTACCCAAATAACTCAGTAGGATTGAGTGACTGTAACCCAGTTCGACCTTTTGTCATTCTGAGTACTGCTATTGTGTGGCTGCAGTTTCATGATTTGTGGAGAGCAAATTCCCCTCCCAACAAAGGCCAAACCAGAGCCAGGGTGTTGTACACATCTCTAGTAGAGCTGAGTGGAGTGGCCATGCCCAAGTTCTCTCCGAGCTGAGGCAGCCCCAAAATCACCACATTTCTGGGAGGGCCTGTCAGAGGGTACGGCTGAGAACCTTCCATACTCATCTGGAGTGAAGGTTTATCACTGCATTCTATCAAGATTTGCACAAAGTCTGCCTTTGTACATGAGATAAAGTTTCCATTCCTGACTGAAAAAAGGAGGGGGAGGAAAGGGAGAGAGGCTCAGAGCCTAAGAATCCTAACACTTAGATGTCTTAATTAAAGGTAAACTTTTCCTTTAGGGCGGCTGTGGTTAGAGCAGCAGGCAGCGAGACCTGACAGCACAGGCTAAATTGAGAGAAAAAGACTCTTTCTTTTTTTCTTTTTTTTTTTTCTTTTTTTTTTTTTCCCCAAACATTCACTTTGGCCTGGGTCTGAAATGACTTTGAAACTGCAGACACCTTCATGTAAATGTTCTTAATAAAGGAAAAAAAAGTCTGCTGCAGGACATTTGTAATCCTTCTGATTTAGATGTTTTAATAATGTGCGAGTTTATCTTGGAGGATGGTGGCTGACCTGGAATTAATGTCTCTGCCAACATAAGGCTAAAAGCTCAGACAGAAGACTTAAATATAATAATATAATATGTGTCTGTATGTGTGTATGTGTATATATACACACACATATATATATACATATATATGCATGTGCTATATAAACACATCTTTAAGTAATCATAAACGCCCTTTAAAAATTATTTCAGCACAAATTAAGGTATAGACAGCATCTGATTGGCTCAGTCACTACAGAGTGGTGCCTCATGATATATTCATTTCCTATTCTGGTGTGGTTAATTGGGTATTTCAATTTAATTACTGCAGTCAATAGCACTTTCGGTTGAGTGTCTTAAGTGTTCATTTAATTTACTGTAGATTTAATAAGGCAGCGGTTGTATGTAAAGCTGTTAACCATCTGGATGGGCTGCAAAGCCCATCTTTTCTCTTGGGTAGCTGGAGCCTGATCCAAGACACACTGATGTCTACAGCAGTCTTTCTGTTAAAACCAGGAGCTTAAAACCTAGGCTCCTTGGAGAGCAAGGAGGTGGGCAAATGCCTCTGGCTGAGCCTCCTGGCTGGCCTGAGTGAGGGAGGGTTTTCAAGGTGCCATTTCCCTTCTGTAGGCAATTTCATATAGCAGTAATGGTAGGAAGAGCAACCTATAACTCAGGGTTTGATAACTGTGAGCTATGAAACTGAGCCCTGGAGTTTTAAGCAAAATTTCAAGAGGTTTCTCACAGCCTGGGTAAGGAGGTGATGAGTTGGGTCACACCTAGGAAAATTTAAATAAACACACCAATTTGACAAACATCATGCAACTGAATGATCTATTTTACTGCTGTAACAAGGTCTGGCAGAGCTGTTCATCCTCTCTCCACCTCCTGAGTGAGTCACTGGCTCATGCTGTGGGGCAGGAAATATGCAGGTCTGCAGATTTTCAGATCACTAACCTTCTGGGAGAAAAAGAGGAGACCACTAGATACAAGCATTGCCTCTTGTAATTTCAGGGCATCTCTTAAATGGGAACAATTTGTTTAGGCAAAAGGTGATATAGCATAGGCTATGATTATAGGGTCTGGACTTTAAGGCCTGGAGACCTGGCCATCCTATCTTCCTGCACAGCTCTACTTAAAAATTAGGACCTGGTAAAATTGTAAAATACCACAATAGTAGAGATATTCTGCTACCTAATGATGCTGGCAGATACCTGAGGGAATTTCCAGGAACACCTGGGTCAGGAGCAGCCAGACATTACATGTACCAATATTCCCTCCACACAGATCTCATAACTTAGATACATGAGAAGAAAGAAGAGGGGGCTCTAGGCGGAGGAGAAGTAGCCAGATTCCACATCTCTGCCATGGGACAAGCAGAGGGAGGGTGTTTTGGTGTATCCTAGAGTAGCCCATCAGTGGAGGCCATGGTGACCGCATTGGCTGCCTCTCCCTCTAGCCAATGGCTGGGTTTAGCCAGCAACCCCCACTCACATAGTGCCAGTTCTGTGATGTTGCCCTGGCCCAGAGCCACAGCTGGCTGGCAAGCTGCACGTGACACTGGAACCCCAGATTCTCCAGGGCTGCGGGCTCTCATGCTCCCCAGCTTGTAGCTAGCCTGGGTTTAAAACCAAGCTGCAGGAACATCGGCAGGAACAGGACTCCAGCACATGAAATCTAGTCAAGCAAAATTCTTCTGCTGCAGAAAGTAGGCAAAAGGCAACTGGAGATGAATAGGCTGCCTGACAGCTGGCAGACACACAGCCTGTCTGCCATAGATGGTAATATAGGCACTGCAACTATTACAGCATCTAAAGGCAAAAAAAGCAATAAAAAGCCTTAACCTCTACTACCCGGGAAAACTAGCAGTGATTTCAGATGCTGTCAGTGGAGAGGAGCCTCTGTGATGCTTGTGACAGGCAAATGGTCTAGAAAGCTTTACTGAGCTGTGTTTGGGATTAAGGGCCAGGAGTGCCTGGGTTCGTGCTCTATTTGTACTAGTTACACAGCCAGTTTTAAAAACTGTATTACTGCTGTTATTATAATGATATTGCTATCACTACTGTTATTTTCTTTACACATCAATGGAGCCTGAACAGCCAGTTTTAATTTCTTACGTGAATGCAAACGGCATTTAGATTTTTGTGGAGATCAGACACCAGACACATTCCTACATTCTTGTCCAATGTTCAATATTTTTCCATGAGTCAAAGAGAACAAGAATGGGCATATTGTGTAAATGCAAAACTCTGCCTTTTTAAACTGACACGACGAATTTCAGCCCTGCCTCTTTGTCTCTCTCCTCCAAGCAGGGGCTTTTCAGCCTGCCAGATTTTGTTACTTACTATCCTCGAAAACAGAGGGAGGGAAAAGTCAGTCCTTGTTAATTCATTGTCCCAGTTACCTAGCAGTGCTGTATCCTTAAGGACTGCTGGACTTTTTCTTTTTTTTTTGCTTTTCTGAGATGTTGAAGAGCTATGGCTTTCCTGCCAGCTCCATTGTGTTCCCTCAGTAAAAGCCTGCAACACTAGAGGCACTTTAAAAAGGAGCAAGGAGTCTGTTGCAATAGGCATCCAACAAAAGTTCCTGCTGCAATCTGCGCTTCCAGTAAATGCCGGTTCGTAATCCAGCTTTCAGGCTTCAGGGATGGTTCTTAATAAAACACTGATACAGGTCAGTGTAGCTGCATCTCTTTACAGCAACAGAAGATTTGGCTCACGGTGGTATTGGGCTTCAGTACAGATTCACAAACAAGGCCATGTATGCAGGCAAATATCAGCATTTAAGGGATCCCTGGAATTTGAATTTCACTCAAGGAACGTACCTCTGTATTTTACAGTGTGTGTGAAATGTGCCTGATGGATGACCTAAAGACTGAACTCATCCATGCCTGCCAGAGCAAAAGCTGCCCTGGACACTGCTCTGATTTGTCCATATCCCAAGCAACACTACATGGCCTTTCCAAAGGCTTCTCCCAAGTACAGACTACCATAGACAGAAGACTGCATGAGAACAAAGACTTTATTTCTAGACAGATATACCTTTGATTTGTTTTTCAGATATTTTAGTAGGCTATAAAATGCTGATTTCCACACCATAAATGAGAATAAATATGCATATACCAGAGCCAGCCTAGTCTTAGTAATATGCAAGGAAAGTTTCACTGAAGTGCTTTGATAACCCTGAGTTTTTGATTGCTCTTTCTGAGAGTGGAAGGTTAGTGAATGCCCTCTGAGCACATTTGACCCAGAGCTTCCTAGCTAAGGATTATGAAGGAAAGAAAAGCATACAAAGGGCAAAAGGAATTAATTAGCTCCAAGAATGGTATGGCCATTTGTCCACTAGGAACCAGTCTGCTACCTCCAGGGTTTCAAATATAGTAGTTTGCTGTACAGCCTTTCATCTCTAATGATTTCTAGTCACCATTAAATGGTACCATAAAGGTGAAAGGTTTCACGTTAGTTATAAAATGGAAAATTATATTTATCCTGGCTAGTATTCTCAAAAGTGTGCTGGGATCTATATTTTGACACCTAAAGAGATGTCTGCTTTTCGGAGCGCTGAATGTGCATTGGTGTCTTTTGGAATTTAGCTGGAAAACAGGGCTCGTTATTAATGTGTTTGACAGTGTCTAAATGCATGAAGAGAATTTTTCAAAAAAAATATATGAAGTCCTTGTCATGGAATCTTATAACCAAGAACAGAGAAACAAAGTCCAGCAAAGTCCATTTAAAGACCTATATATCTCAATGAACTTTAGATCAGGCTTAAGCTAAAGCATTATTTAGCAACTCAGATTCATCTGATGGAGCATCAGTTTGCTCAGTCAACCCTTTGATTGTTTATGTCATTTAAAAACTACTGATCTGATGCCTTCCCTGAAGGAATCTGTGTAGAAACAGAGACTGACATTTCTCACGTACACTGTCATTTATTGCTTTCATCTCCTCCTCCTCCCTCATCATATATGTCGTTAACTTGGAGAAAAGTCAAATTTACACATTCCCTCCATTTGCTCTCTACGTTCAAAATTTTTCAGTTACATACCAGATCTATCCTAGAAGTGAACAACGAATGAATGAGAGGGAAGGAACACAAATTGCTGACTAGAGGTAAAGAAAAACAGGGGAGCTGGAAGGGGGCCCAGGTAGGTTGTGGAGTCTCCATCCTTCAAAGCATTCAGCACTTGCCTGGACAATGTCCTGAGCAATGTGATGGAACTTCGTTGGTAGCTCTGCTGAAAGCAAGGCATTCAGTGGCTTCAGGCTGAAGAGTGGGTTTACATTGGAAAATAGGAAAAAATTCCTTACTGCAGGGATGGTGAGGCACTGGAACAAGTTGTTGAGAGAACAGTTTGCTGTTGGTGCCCTATCCCTGAAAGTTTTTAAGGCCAGGCTGAGTGGAGCTCTGAACAACATGATCTAGTGAAAGGTATCCCTGTCCATGGCAGGGGGGTTAGAATTAGATGATCTCTAAGGTCCCCTCCAACCCAAGCTAATCTATAATTCTCTGATTCTGTGTCCAGAGGTCTCTTCACAGCTCCATCATTTTATGATCCCAAAGGTCTTCTAGGAAACTCTTCACTAAGGCCTCTGCCACAATACTTTTATTTTCTTTCTGTGAGTAACATGGTAAATGGACAAGTAGCTAGTGAACTCTTTACTGTGTTTGTGATCTGCAGAAATGAAGGGACACAGCATTGGAGCTGTACAACTGCAGAAGATTTCCACTGCATGACATGTTGGGGTTGTACTCCAGATGCCTGGACTCCCTTATCCAAACCAGCAGAGCAGTTGAAGAGTTCAGCTTGTGGCCACACCTGAGGCATCATTGATGTGTAGGCTACAAAAGTGATGCAGCTCTGATGCAACAAATCTTGGTTGTAGTTTAGAGATCCTCAGAGTCCTTGGCTGAGATGTTTTCACTGCATAGCCAAAGGAATGCTGTTTCTTAGGATGATTGTGGTACCTGTGTCCATTCTTGTAGGCGTCTGTCCCCTTGTCACAGTGTGCTGTGTCAGGAAGAAGATGCTATTCCACTCAGTCGTTTCCAAACAAGGAAATTTTCTCATTTTGAATTTTCAGAGTCAACAATCACAATTGCCTCTAGAAACATTCAAGGCTGCTGTGGAGGAAAAATATGACTGAGATAGGCTGTTATATTTAAGAGGCCTAGAACTACTAATTTTTCAGTGCTGTTTCTATTTGCATGAGTTCAGTCAACAAATGATCAGTGCATATAGGAAAATAAGCCATATAGGAAGCATCAGTTGTAATGCATCCGCTCACATCCCTTTCACCAAAAACTACCATAGTGGCCAAAAATACCTGAAAGTTTTGTGGTGACCCTTTGTCATTTATTGCCACGGCTGGTGGGGACAGGCTGCTGACTGTGGTGGCTACCCAGAGCACCGACAGTCACTGGCACTGCTGCTCCAAGCCACAAGCCATGGTGTGTGCTCAGCAGCTGGGCTTTGCCTCAGAGGGGCAGGACAAAGGGCCTGAGGGCTGCAGTGTACAAACAGCATCACCCCATCCCTGAGAAGGTTTGAAAATCCTGCCTAGATGCAATCTCCTTGAACCTCTTTTGCCAAAGCAAACCTTTTTGCAAAAGCCAGGCTTTTGCGAGATGATCTGTACTATAAAATACTCTCTTTGCTAACCAGAGAGAAAATTAGAGGACTTGTTTTCACTTTCTTCAGAGATGTGTCCATGGATTTGACTTGTCTACTTGTGCAACCATCCTCTCATCCTCCTGTGTAAATTCATGCTCTCCACTTTGCTTGTCATTTCTCACGTTCCTTTTAAACATGGTCTTGTAAACTTTTCAGTATCTGAATTGCTGGGGCTTCCTTTTAGCTTATATGTCCCTTTTTTGTACCCTGGACTGCTCCTGGTCCCTCTATTCACACTGACCTTTTCCAGCTTCTGAAGCATTCCTTCCACTGTGATTCCTTGTTTCCAAATCTTTCCATTCAGTCTCTCCAGCCATTTTCATGAGCTTGGACTCTTTCGACCTCCTCATCAAGATGGTACTCAAAGAAAGACCAAAGAACAAAAAATTCACCTGAATGTGTGCCAGTCCAAGACAACAAAGCATTTGGGCTTCCTGTAACCTGCTAATGACCTTCCATAATGATCACAATTCCATATTGATCATCATATTCCAGAATGACCTAGATACTGGTCAAATGAATCCCATTTTTTACAGTTTTCCTCCAGACTCCTAAAGTGTTGAAATACAGAAGCTGTGAAACATGTCCAGACTTGTGTCCTTACTGAACCTGGAGGCATCTCATCAATGACAAATATATTGGGAGAAGATACACAATCACCTTGACATGCCTGCATAAACCACCAGTCCACCCCCTTACCTCTTTTTCCTGTGCACCACCAGTCCCCATGAACCACAGACTAGTTTGAACCTTGATGTTTAATATTTTTCTTCCCCTTCTAGATATATTAGCATCACCTTTCATAAGTCACCATCTTCCCATTTCCTAACAAATGCTCAGTCCCTCTTTAGACTTTAATGAGCTCTGAATCTCTCATCCAGTTCTTCAGACTCTATCCACTTTGGATGAAAAAGTGTATCATTTCACTAGGATTGAATTTATTGCTGCTAAAGTTTGCTAAATAATCTCTTGATCTGCAGTTAATCAGTCTTAATATATAAACTTCCATATTTTCTTTTATTTGTCCTTTCCATTGTCCATTTTCTTCATAGGAGTATCTTCAAAGCTTTTTAATTGTCGTTCCAAAACCTTCCAAAGCTCTCAAAATTTTTGCCTGTTTTGCTCAAATAGATCCAAATCTTGGTAGGGTGTATTTGGCCTGTTCTGTCACTGCACATTTAAGCTGAAGATTTTGAAAAAGGCTCTTAAGTACTGCTCTTACTTAAATGTCCTTAGTGGGGTGACTGTGCATGATGGGTGAGAGCCAGGGGAAGGTGCTAGTACAGGTCAAACCCAAGCATCGAGTAAATGCAGCAATCTTGTAGGAAACCTCTTACCACAGGCCTGGATTTAATCCTAAATATCGCTTCTCCACTAAAGTTTTTGGCAGAGGGTCAGGACAACTTCCTTCTAACAAGAAGCCATTTTTCCAGTTGCTCATTAAGTGCATTAGTTGATGCATGATGGAAGGCAGCTCTCATTGACATGGGCCCTCCTTGTCCTGGCTGATGGAGTCTGATGCTGGAAGCATGACTGAGTAGTAAGCTGAAGGGATCTTTCTGTTCCAATTGACAAGTGATGACTGTATCTCCTGTGAACTGTAATGTACCCTGAAGAAGACCTCAAGGCCAAACAGTTGACTTGAGTGTCCTGTGTGATGCATTGATTTGCAGAAAGAGAGAAAGGGTCTAAATATTTCCTTATTTTCCAAGATGGAGAGCTACTGTCTTCCTCCAATGATTGAACTTCTGCTAACAGAGTGTTGCAGAGGGGATGGGGGCTCAGACAGGTAATCCAAGCCCACATGTGGGCATGGGTATGTGCTCTAATGAGCCTTCAGAGCAACAATTTGGGAGCAGCACTGAGCAGAATACCAGGACCAAACTGCTCTCAGCAGTCTTTCCTTAGGTGAAATCTGCTGTGCTACTATCTCCAAAAGGCAAATCAAATAACAGCAGCCACATTTTTAAGGATTAGGAGCTTCCTATGCAAGACAGTATGTGTTTTTAATACCATAAGCTGACTTATGAAACTGGTAAACAATGTGGAGGGTGGTATTGGATGACCTCTTTTATGCCTGATCATCCTGTCAGCATTTATAATGCATTTGATATTTCCTTCTCATCAGGATAGGATCAGTTAAGCAGTCCTATTTCCCAAAGCTCAGGTTGCATTATGCTTTGTTCCACATTTCATGGTAATAAACGTTGACATAAATTTCTGTAGATTTCACACAAAGTGATTGTTAATTTATTCATGATTGAAAAGGATCATAGAAAGAAAGAAAGAAAGAAAGAAAGAAAGAAAGAGCGAGCAGAAAAGACTCGTCTAGAAGACAAATACACAGCTTGCAAGAAAAAAAATACAGATCTTTTATGCCTATTTGTTTTGCACACAGTAATGACTGCTACACTCTGATTAGCAATCTTGACCTACTTAAAATGCTATTGTTTTTCTCTGTTCCTACTCTTCTAAAAGACTGTGACTAGACATGATATTTTATAATCCATCAGATGTAAAATCTGCATAAAAAAATATAATTATTGTGCTTCAGCAACCTGGACCAAAGCCCTGACATAATGTTTCTAGGCAGTACACTGTGAATAATATGGTTGCATTTTTAGGTTGGTATGTTCAGCTGGCAAGATACATAATTTTTCCATAAGCAAAGGTAAATTGTGGCATTTCTAACATTCTGATTGCTATTCCAGCCTTGTCCAACTAATGAAAATTAAGTGGGTACTTGTCAGCCAAGAAACATCCTTATTTGTTACTATAAATTCAGTTTTAGTGGCACTAAACAGCATAGTAAACAGGGAAGAAAAGTTGTGCTGCCTCTCAATTGTCTCTCAGCCTTATTATTGCCAGTGGTGCTTACATGTAAGGATCAAGCAGAGTCAGGACACCGCTGCAAGAGGCCTGGATAGACACCCAGATCAGAAGGACAGGCATGGGCAGCGAGGAGGTTTGGGATGGGTAGAGCAAAATTCTCGTGGCAGTAAACCTTGGTCATCCAAGTGGTTGCTGGAGCTGGTTAGCTAAGTAGGAGGGGAGTGAGGCAGAGGGGAGGTGTGCTGTCTCAAGCTGCCGTGCTCACCAACAGTGCAGGGCTGAAGGCACCTGTGCCTCCTCCTCCTCAGGCTCAGAGAGAGCAGTTGGTCCCCTTCTTATGAACGGGGTGGGCGGCAGAGGACACCTAGAGTTGAGCCTCTGCAGCCTGACTGGAGCAAGAAGCAGCTTCTGCTACCCCTGCACAGCTCTTTGCACCCATGGAGGAGCCACCTCGTCCTAGCCATGGTGCTGTGAGGACACTCCAGCTCTCGGGGCTGCTCTCCATAGTGCACAGTGCCCAGGGCCTCCACTCTGTCACTCAGTCCTGCATGACAAATTAATGTTGCTTACCAGATCAGCATCATCCAGCAGACTGGACTTTGTCCACTCAAGAGTGCTAAAATCTCTCTGAAGACAACTCTCATGCTTGCATCCTCAGCTGTGTCATGTAGATGCTGCAGTTGAAGGCAAAAGATTAAAAATAAATATACTTGTGCAGCGCAGAGAAAGTGAAGAGCAGAAGGGCTGGGGAGAGGTTCTCAGAAGGGGATCACACTACTGAGATTTTCAAGAGAGACATCAGGGTGAACCAAATTCTCCTGGATGTGAGAGGGGGAAGGATCAGAGCAAATGGATTTCAGATGTGTAGAAATATGGGCAGTGGGAGCCCTCAAAACTGAGTCTGTAGTCAAAAACAGGCCTTGAGGGTGCCTGAGTGATTGTGGCATTAGGAGCAGTGATGGCCCCAGAGAGGGCATCTCGGGGGTGGCCCCTCATCATCCCTGTGTCAGCCCCAGGATGCCTCTGCGGCTTTGAAGCTGGCTGTGGTGTGAGTCACCACGACCATCCTGTCTGGCTAAAGGGGTATGGAAGAAAGGAGAGAGGCATCTGATCCTCCTGCATGCTGGGAGATGCCTGCAACAGGGAGGCTGTACACTGGTGAGCCCTGGTCCCTGCCTGGAACGGTGCTCCCCAGCTTGGCACAGCTCTGAACACCACAGGAGGTGATGCTGCTGGCAGCAAACACTGCAAACCACTATTTTGAAATTGAGAGTTGCTATCATTCAGAATCAGGCTCTAAGCCTCAAGGGTGGCTTGCTAGGTCCAGCCCTGCAATGCAAAGGTGCTTTCACAGCATAAGTATCATTCAGCATCTTTTCCTCCTTCAGAAGGATTTTTTTCCTCCCCAGTTTTCATTGTTTGAATGTTTTTCATGTATTTCCTGTCATTCCTTTACCCTTTTGCTTCCCCCAGCTACATGCAGTATTTTGTTTACAGTGCAGCCATAGACACAGTCCACACACATATTGTGAGAAAGTCTAAAAATGGACCTTTTAAAGTGGATTTGTTTGCTGCTTCTACATTAAAAGCACAAAATCCAGAGCTGCTTTTTCTATCATCAGAAGTATCACTCCACAGGAACTGCTAACACTGCCTGCTTCACAGTGTGGGGTTTCAGTCAGTAGCACCTTGGGAGTTTCATCCCTGTTCATACATTCCACCACACAATGTAAGAATGCTGCAAACCTTTGTAGGAAATTGTGAGAGTTGGGAGAAAAAAGGTGGGAGGAATCTTCCTTTTATGTCTTCCACAAAAAGGCTTAGTGGCGAGCTAAGATTATCAAACTGCGATATTTTCTCTTTAGTTTCCTTGGGGTATTTTGGTGTTTTGGCCCAGTCTTGAGTGTCCAGCTGTAAATATTTCAAAATGATAGTCAGATACACTACTAACATCTCTGTACAGGCATTGTAGAGTTACTTGGGCAAGTCAGAGGGACAGCTTGTGTCTTACTTATCCTGAGAGCTGTGAAACTCAAGGTGTTGGATGGTTAGTCTAGGAGTTCTGTCGAGCACCATGCTGCTTCCTACACAGTGTTAAATGAAATAAAGAGCAATTGCTAAAGAAACTCCAACTGCAGAAGCTGTATGAAATGCACAAAAAATAAGGCTTTCATTGAAAGTGAAGCCAGTATAGATAGACTATTATTTCCTGCTGACACAGACAATTCTTTTCTTGGCCATATTGGATAGACCTTTCAGAAAAAAATATAAGGTGATTACACATGAGTAATGTCAGAAATACATCAATTATGTGATAAAAATATTGTTTGATACGGATATTTTGGAGATAACAATCTCTAAAATTTCTCATTGACAAGCTGTGCTTTTACACCAACATTTTTTTTATTTCCATTTTCTGGGGAAAAAAATTGATCCAGGAAAAACAAATTCAGCAGAATCCTCTAGTTTTACATTTATTTGAAAAATTCAACCAAAAGAAAGGTGAAGCCGAAACCTTTCTGTTTTTCCAAAAGAGAACTTATTTTATACCAGGATCTGATGAGCCCTAGTTATTAGCTCGGTGGATCTCCTGCTGATTTGGCCTGGTGTCAGAGAGCATTAGAGAAAAAGCTGCCTCTCTTAAATTCCTTTAAGACTCTGAATAAGTTTTAAATATAAAACTTATAAATATTATATATGTCCCTCTGCACAGGACATGGTATCACACCGGGTTGTTTATATCATGTCATCTCTAGAGTTTGCCCTCCGCTGTCCCCAAGCATTTTGCTCAGGAACAACGCTGGGCTGTCTTGCAGAAATGATCTCCAGAGGCTCAGTTTTAACTTCAGAAGATCAATCATCCAGCACTGCCTTTGCTGTAAGTGCATGAACTCACACTGACTCACCAGAGCCTGCTCAGCACAAGGTCTCACCATAACACTTGCTGCCAGGAAATGCCTGTACTCCGTGCTGGTTCATCCAGTGCTGCCCACCTACCTGTGGGATGGAGCTGGGCATGGAGGGCTTCCTCCTCTCCCACTTACTCTTATGTCACCCGTTTCCCATCACAGGGCCTTTCAGTATTACCCAGTTCAAGCAGTCTGAGATGTGTAATCGTAAGTCTGTTTGATCTGAGGAATGTGCCTGTGTGTCTGTGTGTTATAGGAACTTTTGCTTTATGTTTACTGACCCAGATCAATCCTAGCTTGCAAATTGAAAGAGATGGAGCCTGAAATCTGGCAAGTTGGTTTGTTGGTTTTTTTCCTTCTGAAGAGTCTGTGCTTCGCTTGGGTAAAAAGAGCTTCAGCACTGACTTCTAGTTGATAATTGAAAAATGTGATTGCTAGAAAAATGCAAAGATTGCAGTGATGGAACCCTGGTCCTTTTCCTTCTGAAAACAAAGGGGCAGCAGTGCCCTGCGAAAGGCAACATTCAGAGAGGCTTATGATGGACGCTGCTCATCTTCCTGAAAAAACACAGCCTAGTCCCCTGAAGCCTCCCCCAAAACATATAATTGGTAACAGCACAGTGCAAGGAGGTAGAGGGGGCTCCATCCCTGTGGGCTTCTTACATCCTTCCCATGCCCTCTCCCTCCATATCCTGAACTCATGGGGGATGTGAAGTCAGGACCTTTGTAGCAGCCTCAGTGAAGTCCCTGGAGTTCCCTGCGCTTTTGCAGCCTCAGTCACTCTCATTTCTGCTTTAAGGTGTGGACGTCTATGGACTGACGCTGTCAGCATTCCAAGGGCTAGGTTTGCAAGGTTTTAGGGAGATGTGATAATTTACAACTTGTTATTCTTTAGAAATGTACAGTGCCTTTTCTGGTGGGCACTTGAGTACATGTCATGAAACCAGGAGTCTTCCAGGCCGTGTTAAGGGAGGGGCTGCTTGGTTAAGGGATTTGTCTGGAGATCATGGTGCCTCTGCTGCTGGCCTTTGTGTGGCAAACCACTTCCCTGCTCACCCACCTCACCCTACTATCTGCTAGAAGCTACTTCAAATGCAGGAGAGAAGCCAATAATACACACAGCACAATGTAACACCTGCATTTTTATGTGTCAGGAAGCTTGGTGCAGGTGACCTAAAAATGTGGAGTTTTTTAAATAGCTCCCTCTGCTTCAAAATGTCAAGCAAACCCAAATTATCTCAGAATGTCATGTTAACCACATAAAACATGTACATATGCAGGGGTTGTAGTCTTCATTATCTGTTTAGCCTTTCTGTCAGTAACACATCTGAAAGCAAAATGTGCTGCCAAGTCATGTATTCTAATGACCTGTGGACTTCCCCATTTCCCAGGAAGATGAATCTGTGTGTATGAGCATGGTTTCTAATAAACACACTGACAGCAAAGATGATGGTAAAAGGAAGTGCAACTTACCTTTTTTTGTTCCAAAGGAAAGTACAGTGACTCAGTGTCAGAAGGAACCTGCTAACCCAAGACAGCCTGTGCTCTTTGCAGTGACCACCCAAACGTCTCCCCAGTGAGGGACACCTAATGACAATTAATTACTCTTGCACACACACAGTCTGTGGACTAATACAAGTAGGCATCAACATGTTTGTCCTTATGAAAACATGAATCTGTGATTTAAAAGCTATGCTGGAAAGTTAATTTGAAATATGAATTTGTATTTTCAGTGTCAGAGACAGAAATTACAAACTTTATTTTTAGGGTTAAACTCAGTGACCTAATGATGCAATGGAAGAATAGGTGGGTTTAGAGGAAATATGTATTTCTCAGTGAAACACTTTTCAAGCAGGTAACTGGTATTCACACCAGAATAAAATTTTTGACATCTGGAGTTACCTGGGAAGAGCTTTTACCTATAGGTAAGCCTGAAACTGAGGGACATAGAGGCCATGGACTTCTGTACATGAAACAGCATGATGAAAATAATGTGACTGGAAGATCTCATAAATCATTTTTGCTCACTTAACTGGAAAATTAGAGTTCTCAATTCTCCCTGCCCTTCACAGCCTCCTAAGGTATCACATTTTATACAGGTTTATTTTCTCACTGGGACACACAGGTATTTCTCAGGTGGCATTGTCCTGATGCCCCCAGGGCCTTTGCACTTCTGCCCACATACAGAAGATGAGCCCTGTTTCACTGCTGAGTTTCTTGGCACTGCTCAGGGCTGAAACAGGGACAATGTGTGCTGGCTCTGCAAGGGCTGCATGTGCACGTGTCTGCTCCTCGCTGCGCGCCCCTTTGGTCATGGAATCATAGAATCATTAAGGCTGGAAAAGACCCCCAAGATCAAATGTACAGGGCTAAATATAGGACAGCTGCCCTTGTTTTAAAGTGATCTGTTCTTTTATGAACTGTGTTCAAAGCAACCCTTCTTGAGGGCATCTGCATCTTACTTGAGGGCATATGTACCAAGTCCAAGCTTTTCAGCTCATGGGACTGACATCTCTGTTTTCTGTGTGTGGGATGGGAATTTGTGTGTACAACCACAGCAGATGAGTAGATCAGGCAGACAGAGCCATGAACCTCTTTTCCTTTGGTAGGCCCACAGGGCTGGCAAGCAAATGGAAGTATCATTGTAAATATTCAAGGAAAAGGAAATAGTGTTACAACTCTCAGAGCAGTGTTGAGTGGACTGTATGTTTTCTAAGAGATGTTTCAGGACATGAACAACAAGGGCTTAATGTATTCATATACATCTTTGGGAAATAATCTGGCAGTACATCAAAGACCCTTGGCTGACATAACCTGACATGGCTCCAGTGAATTCATTCTCAGTTTTCAACAAGTTAACATCTAATATGTTTAATTATACACGTCTCTGGCCAACCTACTTGTGTGCTTAGGATGCCTTGATCTTGTGTGTGCCATTATGATGTGTTCAAGGACTTTTGGACTCTACAGGTGTCAAAAATGTTCTTTTGGATCATATACCAAAATCAGGAGAGTGAAAACCTGCAGTGCCGGATAGGCACAAGGGCAGATTTAATGAATGAATTTGTCTCTGCTGACTAAAAGTACTTTAGATCTGTCTGGCACAGCTAGATTGGAGTATATCTGGAGCAGTGAGGCTTTACCTGCTACAGTTCTGCCTACCTTCCTCCCTCATCACACCTGTGAGGGGAAGGGGGTCTGTGATCAACAAGAGGCAGCGGTGCTCAAAAAATGCTGATGGCAAGGGTGGTGATGGGAGATTCACCTCTTAAAGCCTATTTGCCTACAGTTCTGCACAGCTTCATTGACTAGAAAAAGCCCAGATGAACTTTCTCAACTAAGTAATGCTTACCTGTCTGTTGCCTGTTGCCTTTCAAGCAATTAAATTATTTCTGTGGTATTATCTAATGATATTTTTTTTGGTCTCTGCTTCTTTCAGCTCCAAGGCTCCTTGAAGAGAAAGTTGGTGGTAAATCTGTCACCGGTCAACAAGAGGCCCAATGGTGTTTCAGAGAGCTCTTTCCTTGACATTAAGAGGATAAGAGTGGGTGACAATATCTCAGTGGGACAAGGTGGACAACATGTTAACAATTGCCAAAGCCAGTCAATGTCAGGAACCATGACTGTGGGACAAGGATCACAAAGAAAGGCCAGCGGCCTAGCAAACAATACCCATGCTAGTGGGAACGACATGTTTAATATGACTTTGAAAGAGGTAAAGAAAGAGCCAGGAGAAACAATGTCCTGCAGCAAACACTTAGATGGCCAGACATCCCATGAGAACATGTTCCCTAACAGATATGGGGAAGACTCGTGGGA